>NC_139153.1:58522324-59722324 GCF_964270905.1 Leucopleurus acutus | reverse complement strand
TTATCAGATTCTCTTTTCCCCTTTGTATATGAAAAGGAAGGGAATGCCCTTGGGGTACTCACTCCAAAACTTGAGGAGTGCCATCAACTCATAGGGTTTAATAGCCAGCAGCTGGGGCCTGTGACACAGGGATCCCCTTTGCCTTGGAACCATGCTTTTTGGTTAAGGCTGCCAAGAAAATCTTTGAGGGATCCTTTTTAACTATTTTTGTACCTCATACAGTAGAAGCTCTCCTGAATTCTCATTACGCTGAACATTTCTCAGTCAGCCACCTCACCTCCTATGAAGTCTTTTTGTTAACTTGTCCTTACATAACTTTTTTACATTACAATAACCTTAACCCTAACACTCTTCTCCCTTCTGTCACCAAGTCAGTACCTAACCACTACTTAACACTGATACATCATCTCTTGACTCCTTGTAATGATCTGCAGGAAATGCCTTTGGGTAATGCTGACTTCTGGTTCACTGATGGTTCTTATTTAAAATGTGACAATGACACATATCCTGGACATGCTTATTCAACTCCCTTTGATGTTGTTGAGGCAGCACCTTTAACTATGGTTACTTTGGCCCAACAGGCTCAATTATACACTGTTACATGGGTTTGTAGTTTAGCCAAGTGCAAAACTGCCAATATAGTAAGTATGCTTTCAAAAGTAACTCATGATTTTGGATGTTACTGAAGCAATGTGGCTTCCTTACTTTCAGCAGAAATAACACTTTAAATGGCTCTTATGTTCAGGAATTAATGGGTGAAATACTTTTACTTGTCACTTAAACTATTATTAAGATTCCAGGGCATTTAAATTTGACTTTCTTGAAGCTAAGGGAAATCAACTTGCCGACATTTCCACAATGAATACTACCCTTAAAGTAACCAACAGCAGCTAAATCTCTGTCATGGTCCAAAAAGATATTTCCTCAAAGGACAACTTAGGAAAAAACTGGCTAAAGAATCCAACAATTGACCTCAGAAAAGGAAAAACAAGAATAAAAATCCAACAACTGTTGACTTGTTAAAAAGAGAAAGTTCTGGTTTGGAAAAAATAGCAACCCAGTTTTCCCAGAGATTCTAAAATTCCCACTCCTCCCTGCTTTACATGCATTAAACCATTGGTCTACTGACAAATGACAGCCTTCATGAATCAGTGCTGACGGGGAAACATTAACAAGGCCACAAAAACTGCCTACATAACTTGTCCCACTCGTCCAAAATACAATGAAAGGAAGCCTGTTAGTACAGCCCCCTGACATTTTAAGCTACCTAATGGACCATTCGAAGTCTGGCAAATGGATTTAATATAACTTCCTCCTATCATAGATATAAAAATTTTAGTCATGGTCTGTATGTTTACACACTTGAGTGAAGCTTTTTCTGTTCTGTGGCTACTGCCTATTCTGTGGCTAAAGTCCTTTGGAAATGGTTTTCCCTACCTGGGAAACTCCTCTCAAACTTCATATGACAGAGAATCCATTTTACTGATGAGGTACTTTGACAAGTCTGTGCTATTTGGCTGGTTTTACAACATTTTCACTGCACTTACCACACTCAATCTCTAGTTTAGTTGAATGCAATGACAACAATTTTAAGACTCAGTTGGCAAAGTTTGTAGAGGCCCTCCAAATTCTTTGGCCGAAAGCATTGCCATTGGTCCTTCTAAGTCTCAGATCCATCCCTTTTGAAACTCATAAACTCTCAGCTTTTGAGATAGTGACAGGATATCTAATGCACTTGGCTCCTGCCTCTTTTGACCCACAACTGATAAAAGGAGAAATACTCCAACATTGCAAAGGCCTAATTATTTCTATTAAAAATAATCATGTTTTGGCAGGGCAATATTTCCACAGTGTGTTCTCAGGAAAAGAAGACCTTAAACATCACACCTTGCAACCTGGAGATTTCATCTATTGGAAAAGACACCTCCATTAGAACTCTCTTCAATCTCACTGCCAAATATTGCTAACAAACCCTTTTGTTGCCAAACTCCAGTGAATAGACTCTTGGATTCACACAACCCATCTATAGAAAGCACCAAATCCTGACTGGACCTGCACATCATTTGGTCATCTGAAAATAAAATTTTTCTAGAATTGAATCAGACAACATCTGATGAGACAGCTTTCCCAAGACCAGGCTTGTTGGAAGTTTTTCATCAAAGCTTTGATGATGTCATAATGCTTTAGAGAACCTCCACTGTCTATGAACTTGATGACATATGAACTTTAAATTAAAAGTACCTGAGACCTCTCCCTTCTACCCCTTCTTGTTACTTGAGTTCAGTCTCAATATGTTCCAATTGAGGGGAAAAAAAGCAATTGAAACTGGAAAACCAGGCTCTTCATCAGCAATGCCTTCAGAGAAAGATCTAGATCAAAAGGCAGAAATGTAAACATTAATAAACAGAAACTTCAATTAAAATAGAGTTGGGAGGCCAGAAGGGGGAGCTCTCTTGCCCTACAATGTTAGCAGAGCCCAACAGGAAGAAGAAAAACTTCCTCTTCTTGCCTGGACTGGCAAGAGCTCAACCAATAAGAGACTGTCACAACTTAGCCAGTGAAAAGCCACTGTAGTTTGGACTCTCAAGTCTTCTAATTGACTCTTTGTTAACAATAGCCCTCCCAACTTCCTTTTTTTCTCTATTTAAAAAAGTTCCCCTTCCCCTTCTGTGCAGGCACTTACATGTGGCTTGCCATGGTCGCAGACCCATTTTTGCTGGAGAAATAACTGGCAGTCTATTTGTTTTAGGTCAACATAACACAAAGATGTCAAATAGTCACTTTCTTGTCAAAGAATAAATGTCATTACCTACTCCCAAACAGAAAGTCAATATAATTTAGTCTGAAGTCATTTGGAGAATATTGGGTAGATTACAAACCACAGGATGTCTGTACTTTAGGCTAAAGCAAATCTTTATATATATCTTTTATCTGATTTTTATTTTTAGAAACTCTGTTCTATTGATTAGCTCTTCACTCACCTGAATCTACAGACTCTACTCATTTCTTCCTGTCAAAGCAAAAAATGCACTCATAAAGATAAACAGGTAAGGAAAATTTTCATCAAGGCTAATGCAATAGATAAAAGAGATCAAAACAGTGTTAACTCTGCTGAAACAATGAACATGATAGTTTTTAGGAACTGGGATAGGAGGATTATAGGCCATCTACATTTGCTAATTGAACTTACCCAAAGGAAAAATAAAGTTTCTGATATCATCAGGATAGAAAGTACTTTTATAACTTGAAGCAGGACCCATCAGTTATCTTCCAAACCCTCCCACAGAGACTGGGAAATAGGGTGACATCTTCCCTGGTGATTACATTTCAAAAGGATTGTTCCCAGGTCCTTGAGAGACAGTCCTGGATTATAAAACTAGCAAGAGGCTTTTAAAAGTATTTATATGTCAAAGGAGCAGAGAAAAAATGTGCAATTACAACTTTTCTCAAATAAATGCACTAAAAAAAGGGAGACCTGGAAAAGAGAAGAAACAGTCTAAAGTTTTAGTCAAGCCGAGGTGAATGCTATGGCTAACTACAGATGCATGTGTTTTCCTTCTTATAATAGCAAATAAACAAATAAAGCAAATCATAAATGCTTCTCTAATTCCTCATCTTACTTTTCTTATGCAATGTGTAGTGTAAATAAGTGGTTTGCTCTGACAGAAAGGTTTAGTCAATTTTACTATTGTTCACATGTCTCTACAGGCAATGCAAGATCATAGCCAGAATGGCTTCTCTGCCAACTACCTCTTTACATCTATTCTACTCCCCTATTTCTTGCTTTTCCTTCCCAGACAAACATCTGGAAAGTATTTTCTATGATCAGTGTATTTGCTTCCTCATTGAAATTATACTATCCTACTGAATTTGCTTTTTCAGTCACCAAAAAGTGAATTATTTGTAAATCCAGTTGGTATTTTATAGTTCTTATCTTGTGTATTCTCTTAGATGCATTTGGCAGTCTGATGTCATACATCTCTGGCTCTCCTGTTACTCTTGTCTACATCTTTTCCTCTTTGGTGATCCTTTTTTCCTCTGTCAGGTCTTTAAATGCCCTTGTTTCTCTTTCAAAATCTCTTGTCTTTCACCTTGAAATATTCTCTGGGCAGCCATAGTCTTCCCCATATATGCATCCATATTATGACAACTGCAAACTGTAATTCTAGCCCATGCCTCTTTTATAAGCTTTAAGCTCATACCCCTAACTCCATTCTAAATATCTCCCTTAGTTATCCCAAGGAAATCTTAAAGTCAATAAAACAGAAAAAGTCAACTGGCTCCAATTGTACTATTTCCCAAGCTGAAAACCCAAGAGCTAACCTTAATTTCTTTTATCTCTCATGCCAGATTTAGTTAATTAGAAACTTTTACATCATTTCTATTATACATATCTTGGACCTATCCACTTCTTTCAATCTCCCATGTTATTTTCTACCAAATTCAGGGCACCACATATCTCATGTGAGTTATCATAATCTCCAAAGCCAGCAGTTCTGTGTAGGCAGTAAAATTATCCTTTTTCAATCAAGGCTGTGTTCTGTTCTTAGCACATTGCCCAGGACCAAATAAGAATTTCATAGATATTTATTAACTAAGTGACTGAAGGTAAACCTGATATTTTCTTGTTTTAATCAAAAGGAAACATGGATTTTGAATCTTTTCAATGATTACCTGAATGGTTTATTTAGAATCCAAAGTTACATGCCATATGTATTGGATAGATAACTAGTAACTAACTTCCGAATCAACTGCACACTTATCTGTTTCACATTACACCAAAACATGTAATAAGTTAATAAGTCCACACCCTCACCAGCAAGTAGGTCTGAGCCATACTATGCTCCATAATTCAATTATCTGTGTGACACACCACCTTAACTTATTAAAACAAAAACTATTTTATTATATTATGTAATTTTATGAATTGACTGGGCACAGTTGGGAAGTTCTTCTTCTCCACAAGTTGTCAACTGGGTTGCAGTCATCTGGAAGCTCTGCTGGGCCAGAATATCCAAGGTAGATTACCACAATAGCTGTTGGCTATTGACTGGGAGTTCAGCTGGGGCTGCCTGGGGCTATTCTTACATTACCTCATGATACTGGTTTCCAAGTGCATAAAAGTAGAAGCTCCCAGACCTTATTAAGCTTTATGCTCAGAATTGGCTGAGCATTACTTACTCCCCATACTGTATTGATTAAAGCAGGTCACGTGGTCATCACAGACTTAAGAGAAAAAAACTACATAATTATGTGTATACTGAGAGGCTTAGTTTATTGGGTGTTGCCAAAGTAGCAGGCTAGCACAATTTATTGACTTGGAGCAAGTCCAGTGCTTTTGAAGGGCCAAAAAACCACAACTTCCTTGCATCTCCACATTTGGCCACAATACGCAATTGATTTTCTGTCTTCAATACCATTTAACATAATCGTTTCCTATAAAAGCTTGTTCAATTAGTGGGATACTGACAATCTCCAGAAACCTTACCAGATTTTTCTTCTTAGGGGCAAGAATCTTCTCTATTATTGTTTTCTTAAATATCTTTATTGAGATCTAATTCACATATAATAAAATTCACCCATCAAAAGTATACAGTTAGATAATTTTATTATTTTCACACAACTGTGTTACCATCACCACAATCTATATCTAGAATATTTTCACCACCCTACAAATGTACCTGTTAGCAGTCACTCTTCATTCCTTTGCCTTTTAGTCCTAGGCAACCACTAATCTACATTCTCTCTCTATAGGTTTCCCTGTTCAATACATTTCATATAAGTGGAATCATAAAATATGTTGGTGTTTTAACTCATTTCTTTAAATTAAAATATTTTTTTCAAGGTTGACCTATGTTGTAGCATGTGTTAAAACTCTATTCCTTTTTACTGCCAAGTGAAACTCTCTTTTGTATTGCTGTTTATCCATTCATGAATTGATAGTCATTTTGATTGTTTCCACATTTTGATTGTTATGAATGATGCTGTTATAAACGTTCATGCATACATATGTGTGTGGACATGTGTTTTTCTTTTTCTTGGATGTATACCTAGGAGTACTTGGTCATATGTTAAAATAATGTGTAACATTTGAGGAAATACCAAACTTTTTCTTTTTTCCAAAGTGGCTATATTCTTACAATTCCACCAGCAATGAACGAGGGTCCTTGTTTCTCCACATCCTCAATAAGATGTGTTATTGCTTATCTTTTTTTTTTTTTAATTATGGCCATCTAAATGGCTATGGAGTGGTATCTCATTGTGGTTTTAATTTGCATTTCCCTAATGACTAAAGATGTTGAACTTCTTTTCATGTGCTTACTGGTCATTTGTATATATTCTTTGAAGCAATATTTGTTCAAATCCTTTGTCCATAGTGAATTAGATGACTTGTATTTTTATTACTGAAATGTAAGAGTTTTTTATATAATCTGGATACAGTTGTTATCAGACAGAGGAGTTGCAAATATATTCTCCCATTGCATGGGTTACCTTTTCATTAGTCCTAACCATTCATTTTATTTTATTTTATTAACTTTATTAAGGGATAGTTGATATACAAAAAAACACACAATTTAATGTATACCTTTTGCTGAGTTTGAACATATGGATACTTCCATGATACTATCACCACAATCATCTATTCAAAAGATCATGTGGATTTTATTTTTTATTCTTTAATATGGTGTATTACATAGGTTGATTTTCAGATGTTAAAACAACCTTGCATTTCTGGGACAAATTCTACTTAGTAGTGGTGTTTAATCCTCTTTAGATGTTCATTACTTTGGTTTATTGATATTTTGTTGAGGATTTTTGCATCTATATTCATAAGAGATATTCATATTTAGTTTTCATTTCTTGTGATGTCTTTTTCTGGTTTTGGTGTCAAAATAAAACTGGCTTCATATAATGAATTTGAAAGTCTTTCCTCCTCTTTTATTTTTTGAAAGGGTTTGTGAGTAATTGTTATTAATTCTTCTTTACATGTTTGGTAGAATTCATGAATAAAGTCACCTGGACCTGTGACTTTTCTTTGTGGAAAGATTTTAAAATCACCAATTCAGCTTCTTTACTTGTTATAAGTCTATTCATATTTTCTATCTCTTCTTAAGTCAGTTTTGGTAGTGTCTTTCTAGGAATTTTTCCATTTTATCTCAATTACTTAATTTGAAATAGTTGTTAATAGCATTCCCTTAGAATTCTTATTTCTTTAATGTCAGCATTGCTGTCCCTCCTTTAATCCTTGTTTTAGTAATTTGAGTTCTTTCTCTCTCTGACTCTCTCTCTCCTTCAGTCTAGCTAAAGGTTTTAAATTTGGTTGATCTTTTCTAAAACTAAACACTGATTTGGTTGATATTTTTTTCTTTTTTTAGTCTCATTTATTCTCACTCCAATTTTATTATTTCTTCCCTTCTTTCTGCTTCATTTGGTTATTACTTGTTCTTTTCCTAGTTTCTTAAGGTGGAAATTTATGTTACTGATATGAAATTTTTTAAATAGACAACTACAAATTTCCTCTGAGCACTGCTTTAGCTGCATCTCATAAGTTTGGTGTATGGTATTTGAGTTTTCTTTCATCTCAAAATTATTTCTATTTTCCCTTGTGATTTATTCTTAGACATATTGATTATTTAGGAGACTGGTTAATTTCCAAATATTGTGAATTTCCAAAATTTCTTTCTGTATTTTTTTCTAATTTAATTTCATTGTTGTCATAAACACTTTGTGTGATTCCCATTCTTTTAAAGTCTATCAAAGCATGTCTGATGGCCTGGTATATGGTTTACCCTGGAGAATGTTCCATATGCACTTGAATATGGTCTGCTTTTGTCATGTTCTACAAATGTCTGTTAGGTGTAGTTTGTTTAAAATGTTTTTCAAATCCTTCATTTTCTTGTTGATTTTCTGTCTAGTTGTTCTATCCATTATTGAAAGTAAGTTGAAGACTTCAACTCTTATTGTTAAGTTATTTATTTTTCCCTTTCACTCTGTCAGTTTTTGTTTCATGTATCTTTGGCTCTGTTTTTATGTACATGCATGTTTGTAATTGTTATATTTTCCTGCTGGAGTTATCCTTATTTCACATAAAATTTCACTCTTTATTTCCTGTAACATTTTTTTGTTTGAAAATTTATTTTGTCTCATATTAGTATAGCTATTCCAAATTTCTTGTGGCTTACTGTTTGTGTGATATCTTTTTCCATCTTTTTTCTATATGTGAGTCTATTATTGTATTCATTGATTTTGTTAATCTTTTTTTAAATTTATTTTTTCTTGAAAGAAAGATTCTTTAAATCCTACAGCACTTTACAATTTTCAAAAGTTTCACACATGATTTCATATAATCCCATAATAACCCCTTTTTCTCTCCCCTACCCCTATCTTGCCCTTCCCCTTTCCTGTCCCCACTGGTAACCACTAGCTTGTTCTCTGCATCTGTGAATCCACTTCTTTGAATCTAAATTGTCTCCTGTAGGCAGCATATAGTTGGTTCTTTAGTTTTTCATTGTGTCTAATAATCTGTCCCTTTCGACTGGATTGTTTATTCCATTCACAGTTAATGTTATTATTGATAAGATTGAATTTACATCTGCCATTCTAGGTTTTGTTTTCTATATATGTCTCAGGTCTTTTGTGTTCCTAGGTCCCTACTTTACTATTTTATTTTGGACTAAGTGAATATTCTCTAGTGCAATATTTAGATTCCTTTGATGAGTTTTTCAATATGTTAAAAAATTATTTTCAGTGGTTTCTGCAGGGCTTACAATATACACCTCAATTTATAAATATCAACTTAATATTTATACAAAATTAATTTTAGTGAAATATAGAAATTTTACTCTTATAATGCTCCAACTACTCTTTCCTGTTTTTATACTATTATTGTTACACAGTTGACCCTCAAACAACATGAGTTTGAACTGTGTGAGTCAACTTATACACAGATTTTTTTCAACAGTAAATAGTATGGTACTACACAATTGGCAGTTGCTAAATCCACGAATGCAGAACCACATATACAGAGGCAGACTATAAGTTATATGTGACTTTTTGACTGCGTGGAGGGTCAGTGCCCCTAAGCCCTGCATTTTACCCAATTACTTTTTCAATAAGTCAAAAAAGGAAATATGTAGTTATACTATTCTCTGCAATTAGTCATGTAATTTCCATTACCAGCACTCTGTTTTTTTATATAGATTTTAATTACATGCAAAACATTAGTTTTAAAACTCAGTCACACTGATATTATTATTTAAATGGATATTATTTTGAAAAAAATATTTAGCTTAATATCCTACTATATAATTGATAAAATTTTTCCTTTTCTAAAGGCCTAGTTGATTTTGATTATGATCTATGTTTTTTACAAGAGAAGAATGTCTTATTTATTTTCACTTAGGTATATAGTGGAAGAGAAATAGGGTTTGAAGTTCCTGGAGCCTGAACTGATCTGCAGAAGACCTTCCAAATTACATGTGAAAGTAATTTGATGACAGTTCTAAATATTTAATTGTTATGGCAACCAGTGAGCTGTTAAGGTGAAAGTAACTTTCTAAACTATCAATAGTAAGAAATAGTAAGAAATTTTGATCAATTATGCTAGAGAAAAATTACTTTTTATTCTTTCAACTTGTTACTTTAATGAACAAGCTGTCAAAGTCTGCAGCCAACAAATGTAGAAAAATTGAAATATTATTAAGAGGATAGATTAGGTGGTAAAATAATTAAAATGTTGGGGGATTTTTTTGAGATTTTGTGATGATTTGGATGCTTATCAGCTTGAAAATTTGTATTTTGTGAACTATTTTCTCATTTTATATAAACATTCCATTTTGTGCCTATTGTGTTCTTTTGTGTAAGTAGGGTATGGGAAATCATACGAGCTTCATGCCACACAAAACCTAGATCTGCTGCTTCCTGACCATCTTCTTTCACACCTTTTGCTTTAACCCTTCTTTGAACAACTTCCCCTACCCTGCCACCAACAACTCCCAAACAGAAACCCCTGGGATGAAAGAGGATAAACTCAAAGCCAGAGAATCTATTAACTCTGTAGTAACCCAAAAATGTTTGGTTATGAGGTTGTTTCTCTCTGGGGCCAGGAATGATTAACCAGGTTAGACATTTGGGGGTCACCCTTGGTGTTTGCTATTAAATCCCACCGCATTCTAATATTTCTATTATAAATGCCTGGAATTGAAATGAAATTATTCAGATTAATTATGGAGATTTTCTAAAATTAATCTGTTTCCCTTTATCCCAATTCCTCTAGCTAATCTAGGAGTCACTGACATCAGAGAGTCAATGTTCCCCTTCTCTAGCAAAGACAATTTAAGTCTATATGCTTGCAGTTCTATAAATTAAAATTTCTCCAAAAAAGGGAAAATAAAATGTGTGTTTTCAAATTTTTCTTGAGAAAACTCACATTTCCCCTTTTTCATATTGTGCCTTATTTTCTTCTAGAAAAAATAAATGAATCAGTGCTCATAAGAAATTACTTATGCACTTTTTATACTATATTCGGCTTTCTGTCTTGCATTTTAGTTATAAATCAAATTGACTAAATTTTCTAATTATTGTATAAATTAACTGAGGACAGAGAGGCTATCTAGATTCTTCAAAAATACTAAGAGGTCAGAAATATTTATTAAGTTATGAATATAAGTTGATTGTTTCTGATGTTTGTATGATCAGTCTGTGGGATTACTCTTTGGTTACTCAGTGTTGATTACATATTTATATTCAATGTAAGAAAATGTTGGTTCTTGGTTTTATTGAATTATTTCTCTTTTACTCTGAGAATATTTATTCTATTTTGAATTCATTTTGATTTTAAGTATTTTTTATCTTTATTTTTTAGTCATTTGGTTGATTTAAACATTATTAAAAATATGGGGATTTTTTTAAAAGACAAGCTAGAGGACAAAATAACAAATATGATCCAATATTTTTCTACCACAATTTTTACCAAAAGAAATGAAATCTTTGTAATAACTGTTTAATAAGTTCATAAAACATTATTTATAAAATATATTAAAATATTATTTTATAAACAATTCTAGTTATATGTGTTTTGTTAAGATATTACAAAATAGCATATAACCTATATAATAAAAAATTTAACTTTAGAACAGGTAACAAAGTTATACTAGATACTAAAACTGTCAGATAATATGATATTTCTATAAGTATATTACCAATTTAATGCACATTTCACCAGAGAATTAAATAAATGAGATTGATAATATGTTCTTAGGACAATTTCCCAGTTGAAGTGTCATAGTGAACATAAATTTGGTCTCTGTTTCTTAACAATCAATTAGCCCTTAAGTCACATTGATGCTAAGTCTATTGTAAATACTACAAAGTCATCAAACTGATGGTGAAGTTTAGTTCCTGAGAAACTCAGGAAAATCTGATGTTTTGAATTGATAATTCTGTTGCATATTTTTAGAAATTAATTGGGTTTGAGTAAAATGCAGATAAAAATATTTGAAGAGCTTCTATTAAAATTTTATTAATCAATCAATATGGTTTTTTTTGTTTGTTTTTGTTTTTTTTTTTTTGCGGTGCGCGGGCTTCTCACTGTTGTGACCTCTCCCGTTGCAGAGCACAGGCTCCAGACGCGCAGGCTCAGCGGCCATGGCTCACGGGCCCAGCCGCTCCGTGGCATGTGGGATCCTCCCGGACCGGGGCACAAACCCGCGTCCCCCGCATCAGCAGGCAGACTCTCAACCACTGCGCCACCAGGGAAGCCCTAATCAATATGTCTTTAACTTAACAGCACTGCCCAAGCAATCAAATTCTTGAATTCTGTCTTTAACAATGCTTCCTGTTTTATTTTTTATATTTGTCTTTCAAGAATTTCTTTGCTTTAACAAAAACTTCAAGTCCTGCAAATGCATGCTGTCACCACTTTCTTGCAATTCCAAGGAGAGGTGGAGATATTCTCTCAGTTTGTTCTTCTGCCTACGTTAATTTTCAGTCTTTCTTTCGAGCTCAGGTGTCCCTTTCTCCAAGATTATGTCTTCTGACTTTCATTCCTTCTGACCACTTGCAACCCTTTAACCACTTATTTACAAATGAGTGGTGCACTGCTTCTTTAATATTCCTATGGCTCCACACTTCTCCATGTCTGAGTGAGGACACACAAATTTTGCATCCTAATTACCCTTTTCCCTATTGCATGTTTCCTGCACCAGCACTAGCTCTGTCTCTGATTTTGACATCATCAAGATTTCCAAAACCTATTTCTTTTCCCTTAGTTTTTATCTACTTTGCCTTCCTCACTCCCTACTCTTCCTCATGGCTTGGATCACTTTCACAAATCTTCACACCTCAAACCCTGCCTACCTCACACATTTACCTTGCTGCATCCCCTGAAAAATCTCCCGATTAGCACTGTGATCTGACTTCAATATATACAATACCTAAAAGATTGAGTAACTGCTGGGGGGAAAATAACATAACCGTGTAGGTCAGAACCATTGCACATCTAGAGTCTTTAACCTCCGCCGAATCCTCTGTGTTCTTTGAAAATCCTTTTGTGTCTTACTGAGTCCACTATTTCATTCTTTCCCTTCGGTCATCTCCCCAAGCTTTGCCTTTTTCTTAGGTCTTTTCACAACTCACCACACTTATTTTTGGTAGACTTTCTGGCTTTTTTCTCTAGCTCTAAATGCTTGGGTTAAATTGAATTCATTAACCATGAACTCCTTCAAGTTCAAAATCATAATAACAAAGTTGACAAATTTGCTATAATATTCCTTCCTTTCATTTAGTCTCTGAGAAAAAGCACCCCTTCTCCTCTTCAATTCAAACAGTTTGTCTCCAAAAAATAGCTTCTTAATATCACTTTAATCCCTCTCATCTGCCCCATCTTCTCTTCTGCTACTTAGTGCATTATTTTTAGCCTTCTAAGTGCTTTTCTTGTACCTAGTGTCTCACCCCATCCCCTCAACCAATTCATTCTCTACATCACTGCCACAGAGATCTTTCTAAAATACAGATCTGATGTCATTCTTTGATCAAAATTCTTAATGTCTTCTCTTTAACTTTGTTCACAATCCAAATGTCTTAGCCTAACTAGTCAGTCCTGTAATGAGTTTGGCTCATCACACAACTATCCAGCTACACTCAATCCCTTGCATTTCTGATATGTTTTATATTCTCTTGTGTTTGTGTTTTTGGGTTTTATTTTGTTTCATTTCATGCCTTTCTCCATGTTGCTTCCTCTGCCTGGAAGGCTTTCTCCCTGGAAAAATTCTTTATGTAATTCAAAGTTTGCCTGATCTATAACATTTGACTGGACAACCTCTCTTCCAACAAACAATCCAGTCCACTGTTTTTGGTGTCACACTCCTCTTTGTGCCCAGTAACATTTTTCTTACATTCTGCCTTTTGTCTGTGTAGTGGGGGGGTACAGACAGCCTCATTTGCCCAAGATCACACAAACATTACATACAAAAAGCTTTTCCCAAAATTAGTTTATTGATAACCATGAAACCACCTTACTTTTTTTTTAAAACATCCTATACAAAACAATGCTAAAGTTGTCTTACTATGTCATTAACATTTAGGGCAAAATAAACAGTATCAGATAGCACATGCTACAGTGTCACATTTACTATGTGTGATTGTTGTATTTTATTAAGTGGTAGACATTATTGAACAACATACCTAGTACTATCAATCTTATCCTTGGTGTAAAGGACTGTGTTGAAATGTATATAATCTGTTGGTATGTGGTTGTTAGTGAGACCCTCTCTAAAGGATGATTTGAAAAGTATGTTTAGATATTTCATTATAGACACAGGAAAATGCTTATCATTTAAAATCATTTATCTTATTCCTGTTCATTCATTTATTCATTCCCTCAATATATACTTAAGGAACATTCAGTAGGTGCTAGGCACTGTGTTAGTTGATGGTTACATGTTGGTTACATAAAATAATTATGGTTCTGGCTTCATGATATTTATAGTCCTTACTTTTGTCATTCCAGTTACAAATACAGTGACAAGATATACCAGATAAGGAGACAATAGGCATTTCTGATCTAATATAACCATTTACAAGTATATGATAGACAAAGACATACTAACTCATGTCAACCCTTGACTGGAGTTGGAATTAACACTTCCATTGGATTTCTCCACACACATCCATTTCACTGATTAGGATCCTTATTATAAAGCATATCCTCCTTATAGAAAAATGAAACTTTTAGTCTATATCCTAGGTCAGAAAAAGTGTAGCCATCTCCTGTTTACAAACAAAGGAGGAAAATAACCATTTTCATATACTGTCAAGAGTCAATGTATTACCCATTCTCATATGCTACCCCATTTCATAGAGCAGACTTGCTACTTGTATTCTTGCACTCGTTTTACAGACAAAGGTTCAAATATTCTGAAAAGATATATGTATTTTTCTGAACAGTACACATCCAATAACTATCAGTGCCAGAATTTTAATTCAGGACAGAACTCCTTCTATTACCTAGCTGCCATATGATTACCAACATGAAGGTTGAACAGGTTTTCATCTGACCAAGGACACATCACAATCAAAGAATTTCTTCTGAAGAAGTGTCTGTAGAGTAGTAAACCAGAACATCAAGGAATTAGTGTGAGAAAGCTTATTTTCCTTCAAAAAAACCACATTCTAGAGTTATCAAAAATAAAATGTGCACAAGTGTCAATATGAGTATCTCAGTCCTCAGTAGGTAGGACAACTGAGAAGGAATTGCACTTTGAACAGAATGAGCAGTATTACCTAGTGGAGATGTCAATGGGAAAAGTGTAATAGATGAAGATGAATGTCCATCTGATAGATTCTCATGACTAGTTGCCAGGGAGGATTATTTCTGGAAAAAAATACTGCACTGGATGAATTAACATCAAGATCTAGTCCTCATACTTTTAAAATTATTTTGTAGGCATTTAAGTCCTCAGACTTATCCTTGAAGGTTTGTTTTTCTACTTTAGAGCATGGATAAACTACCACAAGATCAACTTACATCATCTCTATGTTCCTAAAATGTCCTGTGAGTTTTAAATTGATCCTAATCGAAAAGTAACAGAGATTTCTTTTTGAAGACCTAGGTTGGCTTTTTTGGATTCTGTATTTGTATAAATATGCTTCTTAAAATGATTTCAAACTTAAACAACTTGTTTTTATTTCTCATAAGGGAAAGCGATTAGAAAGGTCTGTACATAGTTAGAAACTCCTTATGGTCATTCCTTGGTTTATTATTCAATAATTTTTGAGTATCTATTTTGTACCAGATTCTGGCATGTGCTAAGAATATATAAATGCACAAATGGTTCCTGCCTTCATGGAGTAGCAATCTAAGGGAAAATACACTTGACAATTAGTTTTTTAAAAATAACCTTAAAAATGATATAAATGAACTTATATACAAAACAGAAATAGACCCACAGACATAGAAAATAAACTTATGATTACCAAAGCTGAAAGGGGAAGGAGGGATCAATTAGGAGTTTGGGATTAACAGATACACACTACTATATATAAAACAGATAAACAACAAGGACCTACCATATAGCACAGGGAACTATACTCAATATTTTGTAATAATCTATAAGGGAAAATAATCTGAAAAAGAATATATACATATTATAAAATATAAATATTTTATATTATATATGTATTATATAACTGAATCACTTTGCTGTACACCTGAAACTAACATAGCATTGTAAACCAACTAGACTTTAATAAAGAAATAAAATTTAAAGAAAAAGAATATTCAGGAAGAGCAAACAGCTAGTGCAAAGGCCTTGAGGTAGCAATATGCATGGTGTTACCATTTGTGAACTATTCCTGAGTTAGAAAATTTTGACTTTGAGAGCTATCTCTTATGAAATTACTAGCACCTCTAGACCCTCTCCCAAATAAAGTAACTTAAACTGGTATAAGAAAAAAAACAGGGCTTCCCTGGTGGCGCAGTGATTGAGAGTCCGCCTGCCGATGCAGGGGACGCGGGTTCGTGCCCTGGTCCGGGAAGATCCCACATGCCGAGGAGCGGCTGGGCCCGTGAGCCATGGTCACTGAGCCTGCACATCCGGAGCCTGTGCTCTGCAACGGGAGAGGCCACAGCAGTGAGAGGCCCGTGTACCGCAAAAAACAAACAAACATACAGATATGTGATCTTCTTCCAAAATATGTGCTGCCAATATAAATCTTAATAGAAGATTAATTAATTTGCTGTTGATTATTCTAAGGTGAGACTGACATTAAAGGGAATTTAAAACTTCTTGCAGATCTTCTGGAGCTGCTGTTGTCAAACGCTTGTTAGAAGTATAGAACTGTTTATTCTCTATACTGAAAATCTCTCAGTTTTGCTTTCATTGTACTCTGATCTGGTAATAGCACCTATACTTTCTGTAAGAAGTTTCTACTCTTGCATTCCACATAGGCTCTGTGGCTGTCAATCAAAATACCTGTGTTCTTGTTCCCAAGAATTAGACAAGGGATGCAGACCAGAACAATTTAAGTCTCTTTTCAGAGCATTTTAATCTTGAGTCAAAGGACATAAAAATACAAATTAGTTAGAGCTGATTTGTCTACTGCAACAGGACCATAAGGAAAAAGCCCATGTAACCTGCAGCTTATATTTTCCTGTTGTGGCTCTGGTTTCTGAACAGTAGTATCCTCTTTAACTGTGGCTTTGCTTTCCATGGTTTCAGTTACCCTCTGTCACCTGCAGTCTGAAAATATTAAGTGGAAAATTCCAGAAATAAACAACTCATAAGTTTTAAATTCTGCCATTCTAAGTAGTGTAATAAAATCTCACACCATCCTGCTTCATCTCAGCCGGAATCTGAATCATCCTCCATTCAGTGTATCCACACTGTATACACTACCGGCCATTAGTCACTTAGTAGCAGGCTCATTTGTCAGACTGACTGTCAAGGTATCTCAGTGCTCGTATTCAAGTAAACATTATTTTACTTAATACTGGCCCCAAAGTGCAAGAAGTGATGCTGGCAATTTGGCAATTCCAAAAAGCAGCTGGAAAGTGCTTCCTTAAGTAAAAAGGTGAAAGTTCTTGACTTAATAGTGAGAGAAGAAAAATTGTATGTGGAGGTGGAGGAAAAAGAAATTCATGAAAGAAATTCTGCACCTCCAACTTCAAAGATTGTGGCCACAGTTTGTGATAAGTGCTTAACCATGGAAAAGGCATTAAATATGTACAATAAGATATTTGGAGACAGGCCACATTCACATAATTTTTATTACAGTACATTGCCATAATTGTTCTATTGTATTATTAGCTATTGTTAATCTCTTACCATATCTAATTTATAAATTAAATTTTATCTTAGTTATGTATGTATAGGAAAAACATAGTTTATATGGCATTCAGTAGTATTCAGAGTTTCAGGCCTCCATTGGGGGTCTTGGAACTTATCCCCAGCAGATAAGGGGGAGTACTGTGTTTTCCTCAGTCAAGCCCTACCCTAGGTGCTGGGGGTAAAATGGTGAACAAACAGATGTGGTCTTTGCTTCATCATGCAGATGTTTATCAAAAAATCTCAAAAATGAATTAACCATAAACTGAGGTAAATAGAACCAAAAAAGGATTGGGATTGAGCATAACAGGTGCTTGTTTTAGTCAATATTGTGTAAAACCTCAAGACTTTCCTCCCCATCTTTCTTGCTAAGTGGTATTTTTGAGATTTGTTGAGAATTATGGTTTAATTTAATTATATAGGTAGATACACATGAACTCAAATGTCCAAGTGTGTTATATATTTCAGATACCTTAAAATAGTATATATGGAACAGGCATGGTCTGTCGCATCCTTGTGCTTTGAGTTCTCAGTGTGTATAAATGAATGACAGCAATTAAATCTCCTTCAAAATGATTTTGCAAGTGATAAAAGACTCTCCCCTTGACCAACTTCAGACAGGCTTCTCTGAGTTTTCTTTTTGACTAAGCCGTGTCCTTGGGCCTGCCTAACCCATTTGTAGCAAAAATCCTGCTAAATCAGTTTAGTAAGAATCCCTCACTCTTGATATCTGAACACCTTCCATATCTGATCACCCTTGATATCTGATCACACAGGCTGGCCCTCAGCAAGAATCCTGTGAGGTCAGTTTAGAAAGAATCTCCCACCCTTGATGTCTCCTCTTGGTAATTTTCCACCCACTGACCCTCTCGCTCTGCTCTCTGGCTGCATCCCATAGCAGTCTCTACTGAATTTGGAGTTAAGACCAAGCTCTCTCCCTCATTGCAATAGTCCTGGTAAAGTCTTTCTTACCAGAGTTGTCAGAATAGCTTTTTCTTTAACATGTGCCATTGACTTTAGGCAACTCATTCACCCACTGTTACTTTTCCACTCTTGCCCTTGAAAATAAAGATAATCTAATCATGCAAATCATGAGATTTGAAATTATGAAATATCTTTCTTTGTTTTAAATAGCATAGTTTGTACTTACTCTGAAAATTAATTTAACAAAAGGTTAGTACTTAATGTAGATGACTTTGACATATATCGTGTATGATCTGTGTATAAATATTTAATCTGAATTCAACAATTTATAGCAGATAAAGTATGAACTGAATCTAATCAATTCCATTTACATATGCATCCTGAAACCAAATTGAGAAATTATTTTTTAAAACATATCCTGACTAGTTTTCATTTTTCTGATCATTATATAGACAGGGTTTATATAAATGCCAACAATAATGAATTTATTATTGACCTTGAATAGAGTCACATTTATTTTAACCTTTATTTATTTGTATATGAGCAACTATGTGGAATAATTTTAATGTTATGTATTTTTCTATGCTTGTGTAAAAAGACACCTCAGAAACTATATATTATTATTTTACCTCATCTAAACTGTGTGTTCATATGTCAGACGAAGACACTTTGATTTTTTTTAAAGTGTTGGCATTAGAATTATTGTTTTATTATTTGACTTGTGCACATGTACACATGTAGACCCTAATAAGGGAATCCTTACGGTTAAAATAATCTTTCAAAAAATTTTTAAAAAATTTAGATCATGGATTGAAAGCAAAACAATTGAAAATAAAATGCTATATTTATTTTTTCTGACAGTCTGTGGCACTCTTTTCCAGCTCAGTGAATTTTTTAAACATGTATATATCATTTATGGAATAAAGTACAATTTTATCCATCTATTTCTGCTGAAGAACACAGAGAAGCTTGTCTAAACATTATTTCATTTACCCAATTGTCAATTTACATTTTATTACCAAATTTTTATCATATGGCAAGAGTGACATTTTAACTTTTAGTTGATAAATTATTTAAAACATGTTTTTCAAGAATCATTACTTTTCAGGAATTTTAAAGTCAGTCATGGATAAAATGAAAGAAAACAATAATTACAAATTAACCAAACTCATCCTTTTGATAGATAAACACATGATTTGATAGATACATGTCCATTTTCACCAGCAGCTTACTTTGTACCTAGACTCCACTTACAGGTCTCTAAGTCTGAATTCCTACCATGTAATTTATGTTCTCATTTAATATAAGTTCTCTCTAACTGATTCCTTGCACAACTTATGCTACCCCCTAAACCCCCACATGTCCTTCTCCATTCTTATACTTATCACATATTTTGTCAAATAAAATCTTTGATAAAATGTTAGAAGTGGACCACTGATGGTGTTCTCTCCAACAGACTTTTTTTCTTATAAGTTTGAGGGCTCAGCCAAACAAAATTATTTGTTATGGACACAAAATTTCACTCTAGGATTATGAAGTTATTAATCTACCTTCATTTATAATTCTAAGTAATATTGACCCCCAAAGCATCTTTCCAGACTAGCCTCTGTGTGGCTTTTGACTTGAATGAGCTCCTGAATCTCAGTGTACCTCTGTACCCACAAGTGTCATCCTCCAAAATGTGCAGCATTGAGAAAAATGGAAATTAATAAGTACATTAATTTAAATTTAATTATTCACATGGTAAGAATAACATTTAATTTCAATCCTGAATTAAGAGAACAGACGACAAACATTTTCAGGAACATCTGTCATCCACTGTGATTTATTTTACTACAAAGTGTTTCTGCATTTATAAAGAGTGGCCACTAGGGTGCTGCAGGTACCCATTCAAGTCTGAGTCCCTGCCCTGTGCAGATATTCCATCGGTAATAAAAACAATCAGGGAGATCAACTTGGTGCTTTGTGACCGCCTAGATGGGTGGGATAGGGAGGGTGGGAGGAAGTCGCAAGAGGGAGGGATATGGGGATATATGTATACATATAGATGATTCACTTTGTTATACAGCAGAAAACAATACAACATTTTAAAGCAATTATACTCCAATAAAGATGTTAACAATAAAATAAAATAAAAATAAATATGAATATTGATCATTTAAAAACAGAAGAATAAAATATATTCTTTAGCAAATATCAAGAAAAGCATTTACCTTAGCATCTATGTATCTTATTGTCTGTATTGTTTACTGATATTTACAACTGAATACTTTATATGAGATAACTTATTCCCTTTCTTAGGATTAGAAGTATAGGGTAGTGGTTATTTTCATTTTAAATATAAAGGAAATCAAGGCACAGAGTTTACTTCATGTATTAAACTATTGATAGAGACCACCCTGGAATTTCTATCTCCTGACTGAGAAGAGAACGATTTCCATTGTCTTTTTCTTTGTGATATAGTCGTAGACTTGACAAAACCTCTACATTCAATTGAATAATGTGACATAATTGTAGGTGCCATTACATACCAACTAAATAGAATCAGTGAGCTTCAGTTAAGCAAATGTATTTCAAATAAGACCAGAACTAGTATTCTCAACAAATCAAATGAATAAACAAGAAATTAGAGTCATTAAGACCCTACTTCTGTTCACTTGTCTCTGAGATTAGCAGATTGCCAGTTGGTGCCAGATAGAGCCAGTTGGTATGATAGGCGTTCATCTCCTCAATGAAGCTTCCCTCTGCTTGCAGGTGTCTAATCAGTTTTCAATGAAACTGGAGGAAAACTTGTAATTCCAGCCTCGTTTTCCTTAAGAATCCTTCATAAACCATACCCCTGTAATTTATTTTCACCTGCCTCTATACTCATCATGCTTCTTATTCTGAAATATCCCTTTTCCAAGACAACTCCAATTTCTCTTCACTCATGATGCCTTCTACAAATCTCAAACTGGAAATAATTGTTTTCTTATTTGGAATCCCACAGGATTTTGTTTACAGATCTAATTATAATATTAAGGTATGTATTTCTCTCTGTTTCACAATTAGGCATTTTTTTCCACGTCTTTCTCTCCAACAATTGATATATTGAATTATGTATTCATTCATTTACAAGTGTCTGATGAGTACCTACTATGAGCTCAGGACTGCTCTAGGCCCTGAGAATAAAATAGTGAACAAAACAAAATCCCAACCTTCATGGAGTTTACGAGGATGTAGTTTAGGCAGAGAATACTACAATTGCCAGAGACACATGGTATGGAAAATGTAAAGCAGGCTAAAAGAAGAGAAAGTGATTGCAACCCAAGTAAACAGCCTCTCTGTTGGGGAGAGAGGTGGGCAAAGGTCTGAGTGCCCAGAGAAGAGGGGTCATGCTCTATCTAAGAAAGTAGAGAGAGATCCCAACAGAGGAACAGTGCTGCAAAGTCTGGAGCAGAAGTGAACTTGGCCACCGGAATTTGAAGGAGGCAAGTTCAGAGAAGGGGGGGAAAATGATATCTTATCATAAGGCCTTATCTTCTCATATTGTTGGTGGGTTTTACACAGAGTAATACTCAAAGGTAATACAATATAGTGATTTGGGGGATGCAAAATCTCGTTTGAATTGAATTTCATCTCCTTCTTCGTTTAATGACCTTGAGCATATTGCTTAGCCTGAGGCTTGGGGCCTTCCTTAAATCAAGGTTTTCATTTTCTATTTGAAAACCTTATATATTTAAGCTTAATTTAATTTTAAGATTATATTTAAGCTTAATTAAGTCTCATTTGTTTATTTCTGTTTTTATTTCCATTACTCTGGGAGATCCAAAAATATATTGCTGCAAGTTATGTCAAAAAGTGTTCTGCCTATATTTTCATCCAGGAGTTTTATAGATCCGGTCTTACATCTGTAACCCATTTTGAGCCTACTTTTGTGTGTGATCTTAGAGAAAAAGTCTACAAATAATAACTTGACTTTACCCCAAAGCTGTGAGAAAGTCTTCAGTAGTGTTGGGCAAAATATTCCCTAAAAGCCAATTCCTGACTACTGCCTGATTTCTCATTGCCCACTGGCCAAGAACCTTTTTTACATTTTTAAAATTGGTTTAAAAGTAATCAAAAAAAGAATGAAAATTACACATGAAAATTACATGAAATTAAAATTTCAGTGCCCATAAATAAAGTTTTATTGGATAACAGCTGCACCTATTTATTTAGACATTGTCTATGGCTGCATTCATATTAGAATGAGTAGTTGTAAATGTGTGGCCAATAAAACCAAAAATATTTACTATCTGTCCCTTTATAGGAAAAGTTTGGTGACTCCCTTCACAGAAGAACAAAAGCAAAACAAACACAAATAAAGCAAAGTTGAATATGATAATATTTGCAATCTTCATTCACAGCCTACTTTTCTAGTCATTTCTCTAACCTTTCAGTAATGTGACCCCATATTTTACAGGATTGGAGTTTTCTAATCCACATATACTGGTGATGTGTAGACTTCACTTGCCAGGGATTAAAATGTACATGTACATTAAAATATACTCAAATACACATATGTACACAATCAATGAAGAGTAGGAATTGGGAGAATCATGGGGCAATGTTTATGCTGGGATCTACTGAGCCGGAAGGGTGTATCAAGCCAGCACAAAATTTAATAATTTTGATTATCTGTACAAGTAAAAGCTAATATTTAAAATGCTGAAACATTGATTTTAATTAGAAAGAACTAAGAGCTAATGTGTTCATGCTCTTCTTGAATTTTGAATGAGAACACTTCTAAGTTCCATTTGATCATTTTAATAAAAGAAGTTACAAAGAATTTACTGTGCTTCTTAAAATCCAACGTCCCTCATTTGCTAAAACATCTAATTCTGATTTTGTCCATTTCTTTGAAGACAAAGTCAGTGAAGAAATTTTGATTGGTATTTAACAGGAATCTTACAATAAAATAAACTGAATTTCTCCTTTAAAACAATATGAAGTTAAATAAATGCACTCACTTTAGTGACTACTTTTCTTTTCCACAAAAGGGGCATCTCCCAATAATTTCTTTGCTCAGCAGTCTGGGAGTCTAAGCAGCTAAATTTATGAACAAAAGGAAACACTTAAGCCACAGAGTTAGTGGATCTTTTCCTCTCTTAGCGATCACATTGCTAATGGAGTCTCAACTTCCAGTGATGAACTGTATAACTTTTGCCAAGTTAAAGATTGCATGTATCCTGGTTTGCACAGCTGATGTGTCAGGGAGGGTCTACCACTAGTCCATTTGTGTGTGTGTGTATTGAATGATGAGGTTTACCAACATATTCACCTGAATTGAAATTTTCTGTTGCATTACAACAGGCATCAGTTAAAGGTAATTATTTCAAAGCTAGTGCATATGAAACTATCAACAATACCACTCAGTATTTGCCAACATTCAGACCCAGAGCATACTTTTAATGCAATCAGATTGATTTCAGATGCACACAGCAGCTTGCAGCAAGCAGCAGCGAGCAGTAGCTGGAAGCAAGATCTTGGTTTCCCAGACCGGGAGTCCTAACCACTAGATCACAGGGGACAGCAGCTAGGGCCTGGACCCCTAGTTCTTGCCTGCCTTGTCAGGAAAGAATTCAGGTGAGGAGGCAGAAGGTAAAGAGAAACATAAAAAGTTTATTGGAAAAGCAAAATACATGCAGAAAGATGCATGGGCAAACTCAGAGAGAGAGAGTTGCGCCTTTGGGAAGTTTAAATCCTTTATAAGGGGGCAGTTTTCTGGGTCTTTGTCTCCCTTCTGTCCAATCATCTTGCTTTGTCCCCCCTGGCTAATCTGTCTCAGGACCCTCCCCTTAGGTGCACACACACCTCTCAGCCACGATGGACCCCGACGTGAAGTCATCTGGGAGAAGCAAGAGTCACCATGGCCTGGAGTTGTCCCCTGACATTTGACTCACAAGGAGCCTTTCTGCTCATATGTAGTATCTCCCTTGCCCCAATGAGGTGGGGAGTGGAGATCCCTTGATCCTTTACTCAAACAAGGTTTTGTCTCTCTTTGATCTGGCCATAACTCTTACCTTAAGGCCTCCACAAGAGACAAAGCTTGGCTATTTACCATGTGGCTGTCATTGCTTCCATTTCGGAGAGTAAACAGGAGGCTGATTTTAAATGTCTAACCTGAAGCCCACCTATCTCCTGTCTCAGGAAATGCAAACAGGAGGCTAGTTGTAAGTGTCCGGCCTGAAGCCCACTTTTTCCTGCCCCATGAAATGTAAACAGAAGGCCAGTTGTAAATGTCTAACCTGGAGCCCATCTATCTCCTACCACAAGTTGTCTATGACAGTGTTAGCTTCCTTCTTGAACTTATTTACATGTCCTACATTCTCTCAGTACCTCTGGTGTACCTAATGCAAACTTCTAGCTATCAAAGATATCTTTGATATTCCTCAACTCAGTTCATCTTGTGACAAAATACACCAGCCAAAAGTACTCTCCCTTTTATTATGTGACAGCACATATATTCATTTATTAAAATTTTCATGCTGTCAGATGACTTTTGAGGAGAAATTAGAATGAATTATAGGCCATACCTACAATAGGTTTAAAACACACACATACTTTAAAATAGAACATGAGTAATCAGGATAAATCTGTAATAATTTATTAGGTAATGATGAGAAATTAAGAAGAATTACTTAACATTTCTGAAAATTCTAAGGTGTTACAATTAGAATTCTCACCTTATGATTGGTCACACTTTGTGAAAGTGGTGCCCTCAAAATTTATAAAGTTAGTTAACTTTGTGAGGCATTGTGGTTTAGAACAAATGGTGCCCTAGTATCAATCTCATTGCCAATTGAATCACTTGGAAAACACTCTACTCCTTTACCATTGTCTGACTCTCTCTGTTTAATGAAGTCAGATAATTTAATTTTTAAGGTCCTATTCATCCACACCAAATAGTCTTAATATGTACAATGGTAGAATTACATATATTTTAATATTTAAAAAATAACTAAAGTTCAGTATCAGAAACAAAGTCTTTTTAAAAGTCTATTTATCCCATGTTACACTGATTAAATAGTATTATCAAAGAGATGTCTGGAATATTATATAAACCCATTCAAATTTTATTTTCTAAAATTCATATTTAAGTATAATGTACCAAACAAGCACATTCTCTTTCCAAACAAATAAGTAAATAAATAAATAAAAACAAAAATTAACCAATCAAAACTAACTAAATAAAACAGACAAAAGAAAAAGTCTCTGGAGGAGGAACATTGAAGGGGAAGGAGGAAGAGGAAGAGATATCGATAATAGCCTGATATTGATAGATATTGTTCTTCATATTCTCCTTAAAATGTCTTAAGATGGTGAACATACAGATTGGCAGTCTACACAGAAGTGTAAATTACCCGAACTGAGATGATCAGAAGAACTGTCCAGCTGAGCCCATCCCAAATTGCCATCCCACAGAATCATAAGCTAATAAATGGTTGTTGATTTAAGCAGTTAAGTTTTTGGTGTGTCTTGTTACACAGCAAAGGCATAACTATAACACAAGCCCAGAGCTTTCTCTTTCTACCTATCCTCACTCACAAGTAGAACAAGAGACAACATTGTCACAGGAATGTTTAACTTATTTACATTGACTAGCTAAATGAGGGAGCAATAAGATAAATAGATCTGCCTCCTTAACCCTTAAGTCTTAAAATTTTTCTGCTCACTTCAGGGCTTTTTTTAAAAAATTTGTTTAGATCCCAAATGCATTTCTTCATCACCTAATTTATAGTCCACTTTACAATTTTTTTCCTAATGCCACCCCAATTCTGTTTCTATCTCATTTCTTCCTCCAAGTGGTTCTCTACCCATTACTTTCTTCATTATATTATTAATCTCACAAGGACCAGAACCTAAGTAGTTGGACATTCCTAAGGGGTATTTGTATAGTTTTGTGTTAACTTGAATATCATGCCAAACTTTTTTATTTTGTTACCTTACTTTACTCTCTCATGCTCTTAAAAAAAAAAAATGCATTCTTTAGTCCTCAGTTCTTTATGTTGTTAGAATCCCCCCAAACATTCCCTGAATTAGATTTTCAACTAATTAGTGGGAAAAATATTAATAGGTGAAAAATATCATTAACAATCAGTATGAAAAAGATTATTGAATGTATACAACCCAATAATTAGACATTTTTCAAAACATCTAACCAGTTACTCCAACACAAATTTTTTTTTTAAATCATCTTCTGTCAACTGAGAAAATGCTAACTTTATTATAAGGTAAATTCCCAAACTGACTTGAATTTGTTTCTGTATTTTCCCATTCAGTTCCTATCCATAGCCCAACTAGTCCTATTAGATAGAAATTGTTTTAATTATTCTGTTTTTAAATCAATTTCAACATCTTCTAGAGTTTAATTGTCCCACTTGATTAATCTTCTTTTCCAGCATCTAATTGACTCTTTTCATAAGCTAATTTTTTTCTGAAAATTTTCTATTATTTGTCAAGTTCCACAATAATCTTCTTGGCAATTTGATTCAGACTGTTTTGAATATTACAGAACAATTAAAGGAAACCAAATCATGGGATTATCTTTACAGAGACTAGAAAAGGCATTTGATTAAAATCAACACCCATTTATGTTGTCATGCATAAAATAGGATTTTATGGATATTCCCTTAACATAGTAAAATGTGCATCACTCAGTGTAGTTGCTAGCATGTTACTTAGTGAGAAAGTAACAGAAACTTTCTTGCTAAGTCAACAAAAAGATAAAAAATATCAATTCTCTGTCCTACTATTTAACATTTAGTTGAAGACCTTAGCCAATGGAATTAAACAGGAGAAAGCAATTATAGATTACAGATTTTAAAATTATAAGGTTCAGGTTAAAAAGAATTAAGAAGTATATTCCCTTATATCAGCCATCACAATTTGTGTATACTTGGTTGACAAAATCTAAAAAAAAATAAGACAATTGTGGAAATGTGAACACAGATGATATTTAGAAAAGTATCTTAATACTTTAAGTGTGATAAAATAATTGCAAATCTTTGAATTTAAAGATAGACTCTGAAATATTTTCAGATAAAATGATGTGATATCTCAAATGTCCTGCAAAGTAGTCTGGGATGAGGGAAGAGAAAGTGTGTACAGATAAGACATGACTGGCCATGTGTTAACTGCCAGAGTTGGGTACTATACACTGAATATACTGTTCTCTCTAATGTTCCACATGTTTGAAGTTCATCATAAAAATATATGCATGTTTATTCATATTTTGCTCAACCTTTCTTTGCTTATAAAGATTTAACTCTTCTCAGAAAACAATATAGTCACCACTCTATCCCCTCTTTATGCACCTTCAGTGGTTTCCTTGCAGTTTGTTTTCTTGAAGTTTCTGTATTGATTGGCTATATAAAGATGATAGGAAAGGAGAAAGGTTAGAAGAGAGTAAACTAACAGAATCTGAAAAGTTCACGGATCAGAGGGGCTGGGAAGACATAATAAATAAACATCTGTACAACTTTCTGGTTGAAATAGATCCAGTGATTCACAATTCAAAAGTTGATGGGTGTTTCTACCTTTTTCTCAGTTGGTCTCTGCTCCTAAGTTGAATTCTGAAGGTACCACAGTGTGAAATTTGGAAGCAGAGACCTTTACAATGTTTAGTTTTATAACCAGCATATCAGTAACATATTGATATGTTACTAATATCATTCTGTTTGGGAAGTTGGCTCCTCTGTTGGCTCCATAAAAATACATTCTCAGTAAATTTGCTCACTTAGTAAATTTTCTGAAGGTTTTGAAATAATGAAAATCAAATAATAGAGCAAAATAATCTTCTGTGATATTACTGACTACACACTCCTCATATTTCCATCATACCCCTCATATTTATGTCCTCTCTCCAGAAAAACTGGTATTTTTTTCCTATCAGCAAAATATTTCTTCCCATGTTCAGACCCTGGGGACTTATATTCTATCAAGAAGCCTTGCAAATAATCACTTAAACTGATTATTCTACACTACTGTATATAGAAGAATTATTTTTCATCAGATTGACCCAAAGTTACATCAGAATGAATTAGGGCAAATTCTGCTGATACAAAGTAGAAATGCAGAGACAGACTGGTCCTGACATGAATAAATGAGTAAATTCATAGAGATAATGGGATTGGAGACAACATTTAATTAATTCCTCATCATTTATATGAAGACAACAAAGTTTATAGAAAAAAAAACAAAAACAGTCTTGCCTATGGTCAGAGTTGGTGACAAAGTCAAATCTAGAAGAAGATCGCTGAAATCATGTTCCAAAATGCTTTCTACTGTGTTGCCTTTAGTATCAAAAGACATACCTTTCTCTGCTTGTGAAAAAGCCATATTTTATAAGGCAGAATATTTTCTCACTCGGGTACAACTTTCCTCGAAGTATGAATTAAATAGCTATTGAGAAACATAGCCAAGTCCAGTTTCCATACCAGAAATTACAGCTCCTATTCTTTTCAGACTAGATAGATAATCAGGTTGAAAAGGCCCATAGATAGTGAAATTTGACAGAAGGCAGAAGGGAAGTTTTGAAAGGTGAAATTGAAATTGCAGGTTTTTTAGAAATGATGTGCAAAAATGTACGTGTGTGTCTGTGTGTGTGTCTGTGTGTGTGTATGTGATAGAGCAGATTGATTTCTTTATTTAAGGTTATCTATACATGAGGATTTACATGAGATAATAAATGAAAAGAAAATTATGATAAGAGCAACAGTGCTTTTAACTATATTGTCAATTACTATACATGAATATATAATCAATAAGCTAAAAGTCATCTTATTTTAAAACATGTTACCATTAGAATGAAACAAATCCCCTATTGTTATATTTTTTTAAAAGGGGAACATAGAGGTAGTTTTCAGTCAGCAAATGTGGATAATATCCTTAAGTCAGGTGTTCATAAATTATGATGCATGTCAAAAGCCCCTTGGAAGGTTCTTAAAGCACCTATGCGTGCCACTCTGCATCTACTGTCTCAAAAGATATGCAGTGAAGTCCAAGAAAGTTCCCCAGGTGATTCAATGCACGATGCACAACTCTCATTAAGAGCAGTCCCTACTGAAATGTTCATGATGAGCTCTGTTGATCTACCGACCAGAGAAGACCTTTCAGGCCCCATTCACTCATTGTCGGCCACTTGATGACCGCTGGTGCCCACACAGCCACCTCTGCGGGTGCTGAGTGATACAGAACAGATGTCTACTAACAAAGCCCTAAAGCCTGGGGATTTTTCTCTTGAAGGAGTTTTTCTTTAACTTCATATTAGGCCTTTCAGATAATCTAGTTACTCCTTTGTGTTTATTCAGAGTAATCTGATCACTCCAATGAAGTGTAAATAGAATTGATTGATTAAATATGCTCAGGAAAAAGCTGATATGGTGAGGAAATAAAACAAATTGACCAAAAAATCTAACATTAAATAAATATGATCTAGGAAAACAAAAGAAAATTTATAAAAACTAACAGAAATCAACTATGCACAATTTCATAGTGCTTCCCTTACCGTTGTTATCTATCAAAATACTGATTACTATATTTAAAGTAATAGAATGAGTAAATAAATAATAGTTCATTTAAATTTTGTGTTCATTTGAATCTTCCTAATTCAAATGGGAAACTATGAACAATGAATTAAAAAAAATTTATTATATAAAATTACCAAAGTACCAAAAATAAAGAATAGTACCCATCCCTGATTGATTAATTGATTGATTGCCCATAGGGTTGAACTCAGTCTCCAGCCCCTATTCCCTTTCCTGGAGGTCTGGCTGACATCAACCAGCACTGAGACTATGGAGTTTGCAGCATCTTTGCTGTTGCATTATACAACACACTATGCAACCTACACAGCTCAGGTGGCAGGGGATGGGAGTCTTACAGGCTCTAGATGTCTGATACTAGCCTCTTAGCCTCTATCCAAATCATTGGCTGACCAGTAAACTGAACTATGCAAAGGAAACTCCTCAAGGGACAAATATATAAAGTGGGAGTATATATATATATACACACACACACACACACACATATATATAAGCTTATATATTATACATATATATGTATGTATGTATATGTATATATACACATGAATGATCATATACTGTAAAGGAGATAGTTTACATTTAAGTTCAGGCAAGTCAATAAAAATAAAATCCCTTGGAAGAATAACACAAAAACCCATTGTAGATAAGACTGCTATGTCTTATCTGTAATGTTCAGTTTTCAACCAAAAATTAGTAAGCCTATGAAGAAATAGGAAAGTGTAACTAAAATTCATGAAAATAAAAGGATTCAATAGAAATTGATTGGACTTCAGTGTTGATTTTAGCTCACAAAAGCATCAAAGCAGCTGTCATAAATATGTTCAGAGAATTAAATAATATGCTAATGATGAGATACAAATAATACATAACCATAGAGGAATGGAAACTATAATCAGAACAAATTGGAAATTATAGAGCTGAGAAGTATAACAATTTAAATGAAAAGTTTACTAGTTGGGACCTATATAAAGCAAACAGTGGTACACACGGCTCCCAGTCAGTGAGTCATGGATGGATGGATGAAATATAAAGTTTGCTTTTTGTAGGAAGGGAATTTATCATTCCTCTGCTTGAGGCAACGTTCCCTGTGGAAGAACCTTGGTATAATTCCATATGTTGACCTTGTAATCATCTGTAACATATTTAACAGCTCTGTGCCCTTTTCTCTATCTCTTCAAAAAATAAAGTGATAATATTATTAAACTGTCTTGTAATTTATTTGGTGAGAATAAAGAAATGATCTATACCAAACTCTTGTTAGTATAATGAAGCATCTTAAAGTTAAGTACTGTGATAAATACTTCTGATTGTGATGAGAGGGTATACGAAAGTGTTAGTAAAAATGTACAGCTCTCTAGAAAAATCCTACAGACAAAACTCTCTAAAAACAAAAAGATTGCTGTTTATAACCATTATCTAACCGTACCTTTACTGTAAAAAACTGCTAAAATATTTTAATTTCACTCTTTCTCTATTCCAGGATTCTAGAGTCAAGTGTAGGTAGGATAATAGTTAGATATGGGATAATTTCAACAACAGCACAATGTTTGGGCAAATCAGCTTCCTGAATTTTCTAACTCCCCCAGCTCTTCCCATTCATACACACCAAGGGACATATACAACAGGTACATACGAAAATTTTTCATTTTACTATAATGAACATACAAAGGCATCATTATTAACAGAAGGCTTTTAGTTCCATTCATTGTTCCTTATGGTAGAAACACTTAAGTTGTAACATACTAAACATATTTTTTCATAAATATGAGTTTTAAGGAAGCTTTACATATGCTGTTAAAAATGATAGTTACCAATTCAAGCTTAAATCTGGGGATATGTGTTTCTTCTTCATAATGAGAATTCAATATAATGACACGGAGGTATAATTTTTAAAGATATATATTCATAACAAAAGGTAAATGAGAGATATTATTCAGTGAGATTTCTATCAAACTTCCAGAAAAAGAAAAGCTGATGGAAGAGTGTTGACTCATGAAGCAAATGGAAAGAAATCGTATGTAGAACAATATGCAGAAGACAATAAATCCAAAGAAGGGACAATTTGTAGCAGAAGCTGCTAATCTCCCCCAGTATCCATTCAGCCTTTCTTCTTTTTTCTAACTGGAGATAACTGACATTCAGCCTCCAATTCTTAGCAAGGAATGTGGCTCAGCTACAGTTACCCATTCCAGCTTCCCCTGAATACACCCAGGTGACTGGATTCAGACCAGTGAGATGTGAGCAGAATCTGATGTGTAAAACTCCAGGGTCAAACTCTTAAAAAGAAAAATGATTGTATTCTATTTCCTCTTTCCCTTTTTAGATTGGCAGGAAAGTGGCAACAACTAAAGGAGTTCCTTGGCCCAAGACACAATTTATGTGGCAAGTGTAGCAAAGTCTGTCCAATAGCTGGGGCATCTATGGATAATGTGAGGATAGGTTTTGTGTTACCCACAAGCCCCTGGTCTTCATGTTAAGAAAGAAATTAATTTCTCTTTATTTAAAAGAATGTATTTTGGAGAGTCTTTGTTAAAGCAGTTTAGTTTTTATCCTAACCAATATGCCATTTTACCTGACAAACTCACAGAGAGGCTCCAGACCATGAGCAGGTAATGAGAAACTGGGCTGAAAACAGTATTATTTTGAAATTTTTAAATAGAAAATTGTTCCCCCTCCTTTCACCTCAATAAAATCCCTTTTCCCAAAGAAGAGAAAATGAAGTGCTACTCTCTTTGGAAAGCAGACCCTCTCTCAGGGAAGAAATAGGACAGTTTAGTTTAGATTTATCCAGGGCAGGAATTAAGGTGAGTTGAGGAGAGTGAGTGTGGCCAACTGAGGCAAGTAAAGATTTGGATCCTGTCTTTATTAAAAATATTGATATTTTTCCACCATGAATTTTGGCTTAATTTTGATTTTAACAAATATTGCATTAAAATTATTTTGATTACTAAGTTTTTCATCACCACCGTAAATTTTGAGCCAGAGGCAATGCCTCATTCATCCCACTCTAGTTCTAGCCAAGGTTTTATCAACCTGGTTCTCCCTATAGATCAGCAGAGAAGATCTGGAAGCAGTGTTAAAAATGGCTTACTGACAGCTAACCTTCTGCATATTCTGATAGTTGACAAGCTCGATACAAATGCACAAAGCAATCAATTTCCTCTTTTGTTTTTAATCATTTTTTATTTTTATCAGAATTGTGCAAATATTTTCAAAACCAGATACTACCAATAGTTTCTGTCTAAATTTGGATACAAATATTTCTTTTTTTTAATTAATGAATTTATTTTTAATTTATTTTTTTAACATCTTTATTGGAGTATAATTTCTTTACAATAGTTTCTGCTTTATAACAACGTAAATCAGCTATACATATACATATATCCCCATATCTCTTCCCTCTTGCATCTCGCTCACTCCCACCCTCCCTATCTCACCCCTCTAGGTGGTCACAGACCACCGAGCTGATCTCCCTGTGCTATGTGGCTGCTTCCCACTAGCTGTCGGTTTTACATTTCATAATGTGTACAATGTCCATACCACTCTTTCTCTTTGTCCCAGCTTACCCTTCCCCCTCCTCGTGTCCTCAAGTCCAGTCTCTAGTAGGTCTGTGTCTTTTTTCCTATCCTGCCCCTAGGTTCTTCATAACCATTTTTTTTTTATTCCATATATATGTGTTAGCATACAGTATTTGTTTTTCTCTTTCTGACTTACTTCACTCTGTATGGCAGATTCTAGGTCTATCCACCTCACTACAAATAACTGTTTCTTTTCTTTTTATGGCTAAGTAATATTGCATTGTACATATGTGCCACACCTTCTTTATTCATTAATCTGTCGATGGACACTTAGGTTGCTTCCATGTCCTGGCTATTGTAAATAGTGCTGCAGTGAATATTGTGGTACATGATTCTTTTTGAATTATGGTTTTCTCAGGGTATATGTCCAGTAGTGGGATTGCTAGGTCATACGGTAGTTCTAGTTTTAGTTTTTTAAGGAACCTCCATACTGTTCTCCATAGTGGCTGTATCAATTTACATTCCCACCAACAGTGCAATAGGGTTCCTTTTTCTCCACACCCTCTCCAGCATTTATTGTTTTAGATTTTTTGATGATGGTCATTCTGACTGGTGTGAGGTGATAGCTTATTGTAGTTTTGTGTTTTGATTTTTTGTTTTTTTGCGGTATGCGGGCCTCTCACTGTTGCAGCCTCTCCCGTTGCGGAGCACAGGGTCCAGACGCGCAGGCTCAGCAGCCATGGCTCACGGGCCCAGCCACTCTGCAGCATGTGGGATCTTCCCACACCGGGGCATGAACCGGTGTCCCATGCATCGGCAGGCGGACTTTCAACCACTGCGCCACCAGGGAAACCCTCATTGTAGTTTTGATTTGCATCTCTCTAATGATTACTGATGTTGAGCATTCTTTCATGTGTTTGTTGGCAATCTGTATATCTTCTCTGGAGAAATGTCTATTTAGGTCTTCTGCCCATTTTTGGATTGGGTCGTTTGTTTCTTTGATATTGAGCTGCATGAGTTGCTTGTATGTTTTGGAGATTAATCCTTTGTCAGTTACTTCATTTGCAAATATTTTCTCCCATTCTGAGAGGGTAGTCCTTTCATCTTGTTTATGGTTTCCTTTGCTGTGCAAAAGCTTTTAAGTTTCATTAGGTCCCATTTGTTTATTTTTGTTGTTTTTTCCATTTCTCTAGGAGGTGGGTCAAAAAGGATCTTTCTGTGATTTACATCATAGAGTGTTCTGCCTATGTTTTCCTCTAAGAGTTTTATAGTGTCTGGTCTTACATTTATGTCTGTAATCCATTTTGAGTTTATTTTTGTGTATGGTATTAAGGAGTGTTCTAATTTCATTCTTTTACATTTAGCTGTCCAGTTTTCCCAGCACCACTTATTGAAGAGGCTGTCTTTTCTCCACTGTATATTCTTGCCTCCTTTATCAAAAATAAGGTGACCATATGTGTATGGGTTTATCTCTGGGCTTTCAATCCTGTTCCATTGATCTATATTTCTGTTTTTGTGCCAGTACCATACTGTTTTGATTACTGTAGCTTTGTAGTATAGCCTGAATTCAGGGAGCCTGATTCCTCCAGCTCAATTTTTCTTTCTCAGGATTGCTTTGGCTATTTGAAGTCTTTTGTGTTTCCATACATATTGTGAAATTTTTTGTTCTAGTTCTGTGAAAAATGCCAGTGGTATTTGATAGGGATTGCATTGAATCTGTAGATTGTTTTGGGTAGTATAGTCATTTTCACAATGTTGATTCTTCCAATCCAAGGCCATGGTATATTTCTCCATCTTGGATACCAATATTTCTTATTTGTCAATTTTAGCTAGATTCTACTGATTTTTTTCTTCAATAATTATAGAAAATTCAGCTACGCTTTACCCGTTAAAATCCTTTGCTCTCTACCCTACATCCCAAACATCAAACTGAAGTTTATGTTCCTGATGCACAAGGAAGACAAACAAATCAAAAAGTCAGTTTATAGCAAAAAAAAAAAAAAAATGTTTATTGTAAGAACCAAGCAAGGAGAATGGGTGGCTTGTGCTGAAAAGACCCAAACTCCCCAGTGGTTTCCAGACAAGTGTTTTTAGAGACACTATTAAGGGGAAAGGGTCATAGGATGTGTGAACAGCTCATGGACCTTCTTCTAATTGGTTGGTGGTGAGGTAATAGGGTGATGTTTCTGGAATCTCAACCTTCCAGTTACTACCATTCTGGGGTCTTCATGCTTGTGGTCAGCATGTAGTCACCATCCTCCACTGGGTGGAGGTCTTAATTTCTGCAGAACAACTCAAAGGTATGCATCAAGTTGTTATCTACCTCACTTCAGAAGGAGCTAGGAGTCCTGTGACCACATTGTCCTAATTATTCACTGCTTGAGACTGTTCTTTGCAACTTGGGGAAGGCCTAAGAGACTGAAGCCTTTTTTCTCTACTAGCAAGAAACAGGGGACATGGAGGGGCTTTTGTACCCAGCCCAGCCCTACAGTGTCCTGCTCTGCTCAGTTTCAAAATTTCAGTAATTCATGTTTCAGATCATTCATTTTACTCCTAGCTATTGTTCTCTAATGTTGTAAGGGAGCAAAATTTTCCACTCCAAAATGTGTCTCTTTGTCATAATGACTTATTTAGGCTGTTTATTTATAAAAAACAGAAGACCCAAGAAGTCTTTTTTTTTTAAAACCTACCTCTTAGCTGCCTAACAGAATTTAGATAGAGGGTTTTTTCCTTGAATTGAGCTATTGCCAGAGATACATGCAAAGAATATGGGCTGGGTGTAGTGGGGGGAACTCTTCTAGATCAGAGTCCACTCTGGGTACCATTGTCTCTGTCTGGCCCAGGGAATATTTGTCACCAAACATTTGCTTTTTCCACCTTCATTTCGATTGTCTTCCTCTGCTCTGAAGTCCAAAACCACTACCCCAGCTTCCTCTTTCTCTTTAACTAAAGATGGTATATAAGGTGAGGGCTTCAGCCATTTTGGTGAGTTACCCAGTTTTCCTGGGTCTCTCCCATGTACATATATTATTAAGTTTTGTTTGTTTGTTTTCTGTTAATTTGTCTCAACCAGTTAATTCTTAGACCAGCCAGAAGAATATATAAGGGTAGAGGAGAATTTCTTCCCCTTCCAACATATACATGTTATTAAATGTCTGGGTTTTTTCTCCTGTTAATCTACCTTTTATTACCAGGGGTGGGGCGTGATCTCAGCCAAGAATTTAGAAGGGTATAGAGAAGATTATTTTTCCTCCCCTACATACATGTACCACACAAATTCTGTTGCTAATTGTCAACTGAAAGAAAAATGCACAACATAAAAGTTGTGAGTTAAATTTTATTCAAGGACCACACTGTGGAATATAGCCTGTGAATAAGCCTCTCAGATAGCTCTGAGATGGAAAGGGAGGAGCCAGGATATATATATGAGTTTTTTGCTGGAATAAAAAAACATGTAGTTGAATACCAAAAGATTACTGCTAATCAGAAAGGACATACACCTCAGGTTAATGATTTTAGTGCTTTTCTATGTATGGAAAGATGCAAGAGTCTGGGCTCACTGAAATTATTCCTTAGATAAGCATCTTATCTAGGGCCAGTATAGCCAAAACACAGAATGTTTCCTGTTTTTTCTCCATCCTGAATTCCTCTCAAGGTACTGTCAGTGGGCAACTGCAGTGGCTGAAGGCTTGTTCCTTGTAGAACTTGAATGATGTGCAACATTCTTTGTTTACATAATCGTGACAACAAACGCTAAGAGTTTCTTTTTATTAATTTTATTAATACAGTTAACTCAAATCTTGTTTAGTTGTAAACTTTTTTGCCAGTTATAAAAACGTGTGAATAATTACAAACTTTATGTTCAGACAGGAAAAGTAAGCTCAAATCATACCATATCACTATAGTTACAACTGCTTGTTATAAGAGAAAATTAAAACAATGTGCATAAATTACTGCAAATTTATTTCCCTTTCCAGGGTCATGTTTTCACTACCAAAAAGAGTAAGTGTTCACTAGAATAGAATAGCCTTGGGGAAAATACATATAATTGTCCTAATTCTACTTCCAGGGATAAGTTTTAAACCTCCTAAAATATATATTGTTCATAATTATCTTGTGTTTTTTTCATGTAAGTTTTTGAAGTTGAACTTTTTAAATGTGAAAATATTTCTGTAAAATACTTTACAAATAGCTTAACAAGATAAGAAATGAATGAGCATTTAAGCCACCTAAATTTATTTGAGCCATCTCTGGGGTTTGTTTTGGAGGGGGTCTAAATTTTTATTTTGATTTTTTCTGTATTAAGTAATTACTTATCACAAAAGCTTTTTAATCTGCTTATATAAAATATAATTATATATAATAGCAAATCAAAATTATATATTCAGATATGTTCTGATTAAAAGTAGAGCTGAATATTTTATGATGAGAAAGAACTAAACAGAACTTTTATTTACTAAAAAGTCCTTACTGAAGTTGCTGCATTTTTGTTCTGTTGAAAGTAATCACTTGACCTTTTCTAAAACATCCAATTTTCCATGTGAACAAAGAGAAGAAAATGGATGTGTGCTCCTACTTCTCACTAGCATTCCCTTAAAGCAATGCTATTTCTGACACCAGAACTTGTGCTATGTATCTCCACAATGGTTCAACTGTTATTTCTTTGATTTTTTCCTAGAATGAATATTCAACACCCTTTAATTCACATGAAACAACCACCCATTCACCATATATTTTTTATGAATAAGATATATATCTACATAAAAAATAAAGTCATCCTCAAAATGAATTATACTTTGCTATATTTTAACCTTGGAATTATCCCTGGTAATCATGTTTGAGATTTATTTTCTTCTAAAGAACTATGGGACTGAAAAACACTTTTTATGTATAGATTATTTAATATCTCATTTTAATCAAACTAGTAGTTATCATAGACTCCTAGATTTCCAATAAGTAATAAATTAACTTAAATAAAAATTATATTTATTTGAAACTTCATTGTAAACTATTTGATCTTAAAATTTTAATTTTTTTTGTATTTTAACTTGCTAATGGTGAAATTATTTCGACAATGAAAGAACAGCATGTGATTAAATCAATATTCTTTGCCATCATCCATTTCCAGAACCTCTTTAATATGAAAATTAAAGATTTAATAATACATTTTCCCTTCATTTAGTTTTCTTTATGTAATCTTGTTACATATCCACCTGTATGATCCAAACATCATGAAGTGTGTATGTGTGTGTGTGTGTGTGTGTGTGTGTGTGTGCTTGTGTGTCTGTGAAGAAGAAGATGAAGAAGAAGGAGAAGGAGGAGGAGGAGGAGAGGAAGGAAGGAAAAAAGGAAGGAAGGAAGGAAGGAAGGAAGGAAGGAAGGAAGGAAGGAAGGAAGGAAGGAAGGAAGGAAGGAAAAGATATAGATACAATGAAACAGAGAAAAATCAGAAATAGTGAGAAACACAGAGAGACAGAAACAAGAAAAATAAGCTTTCACTAATGTTTCTCAGAATGTCTATCCCTACAAAGAGTTTTCCCTTCCCTCTATGGGTATAAGATCTTGGCAGTTGAAAAAGGTGGCACTATTCATAAAAGTTCAGAGTGTCACCCTGGAGTCAGACTACCAGGTAGTAATTTCAATTCTGCCATGTATTAACCATACAACCTTGAATAAGCTTTTTTGCCATTCCAAACCTTGGGTTCATCATATTTAAAGCAGGGGAAATAATGGTACCTGCTTTCTTTATGATAATAAATGGATATAGCTTGTAAAATGCTTAGCAGAATACCTGATATAAAGTGCTCAAAGACTATATTATTATTATTATTACAGCACATAAAAGGGTTAAATATGAATCCTTGGTGTTCTAATCAAATGACAAATTTTATGTATAAGAAGTACACTTTTAACCAAAATAAATGGAAAACAATTCCACATCTACACTAATACATGGAGAAGTGATTAGTAAATATTATGTCTGTAATTATTTTGACTTCACAAATTTTATGAAAGGTAATACCAGCTTCCATTTAATGGTATTACAAGCCATTATAGCTCCTGAAAAGTTTCAGTCTTCTTTTCATAGATTATCTTGAATTTAGAACTCTGTGAACCTACTAAAATGAGTAGTTGCAATAAACCCCAAATAAAAAAAGAAAGCTGATTTTTATATGTAGTTGTTGGATATATATATATATATATATGTGTATATATATATATATATATATAAAATATATATATATCAGTTTAGTTTTGAATAATATTTGTTAGAAACATATATTTAGTTTAGTTTGTTTGTTTATTTATTTGTTTTTGCTGTACGCAGGCCTCTCACTGTTGTGGCCTCTCCCGTTGTGGAGCACAGGCTCCAGACGCGCAGACTCAGCGGCCATGGCTCATGGGCCCAGCTGCTCCACGGCATGTGGGATCTTCCCGTGCCGGGGCACGAACCCGTGTCCCCTGCATGGGCAGGCGGACTCTCAACCACTGCGCCACCAGGGAAGCCCCATACATTTAGTTTTGAAATATATGACATAAAATATTTTGTATAAAGTAGTTATATACCTGAAAAAAAGTTGAAGATTCTCTTGGTTTGTGATAATAAGATTCTTCCCATAACTTACAAAACTAAATTCAAGTAATTGAGCATAATTCCAAAAGAAGGAATACCATCCAATTATCTGCTCACTCACTCTCGCTGCTCTGACTCCACATTGCTGTTTAAATGCAGTTTGCATAAGACCATCCAGACTGAAGTCTACATTAATTTCTGCGTCTTGACCCACAAACATACTTGTCCATATCCTGAACTTGAAAGCAAGCCAATGGTCTGCCTACAATCTTTGTCCTTCTTCAAATAATAAAAAAAAGGCTGAAACAGAGATTAAGAAAACGATAAATATATTTCATGTCCACTTACTCCCCATGCATAATATTGGATAGGACAGCCCAGACTTAGGATTTTAACAGCATAAGTAAAGGTCACTAACTAAGCAGAACTCCAGAATAATACAATGAAAACACTCTGTGGATCTTTAAAATGGAATTGCCCATGTATTTTGAGTCTATTAGTTGAGGACAAATTTTGGAGCTAATTTGAAGTGTTTGCAAGAGTCAGAATTAACACTCAGAAGAAATTTGGATGGTTTTTAGAGACAAAATTTCTATCTTTTGCCCTGATTTGAATTTTTAACTGAATAAATGAAAAAGATATTATTGGATATAAGCTAATGAGAGAAGAATTTAAGATGTATGAGTTTTAAATATTTTTATCTCCAGATTGAGTAGTTTAGAACTCATATGCAAGATATTGCTTTGCTTGCTCAACACATGACCTACATTTTAGCCTACTTTTAAAGGTTTTATGTCCCACATAATACGTTTTGAGATCTGGGGTGGAATTTCTAACAGCCATCTATATGTTTTCACTTCCCTCACCTTTATCTCATCTCATGTTTGGGTTCTACACACCAATATTCTCTTCCACCATAGATATTTAGGAAAATAGTTTTCAATAAGAATATAGGATAATTATTTAGCTTTGGATTTCTGGTGGAAATGTTTTCTAATATACTTCCTTTCACCAACATACAGACAGGCTGAGAAAAATTATCTTTATTCTCACTATGTATTTCTTGCTTTTAGCACATTTTGTTACAATAATAGATTTTCTCATCTATTTTTCTTTACTAGTTCATGAGTTCATTGAAAGAAGGTATTGTTACTTGTTCATCTCACAATAGTCAGCACATAAATTCTGTGTGGTATTGTACCAAGAATCCAATCCATATTTAAAATGATGAATAAGTGAATGAGTGAGTACATGACATGAGTATAAAGGGAGAAAATAATGGAAAGCCACATTTTTCACAGGAAGTATTTAGGAAGAGAATTTTAAGTACTGCTTGTGTCTATAATTTTTGCAGAGACAAAAATAGACTAATTTACAGTTCACTCTTACCTCTTAAGATTTTCCCTGCCTTCACAAAATCTCTTGGAACTTACCGTATATTATGGCTTAGTATAATGGATGAGTTCCAATAATTGGATTGGTTAGAAAAATGGTGAATAAATAGATTCCTTTACCAATAGTTCTTGTTAAGATAAATGGATTGCTATACTTCTTGTTGTTTCTGTCTTTTTGTGTTTCTTTCCCATCATCATGTACAATATAGGACCTGTTTAATCAATGACATGTTTTTAAGGTTCAAGTCAATGGAGAAGCATAAGAAAATCAATTTTTAAATTTATAATTCATGACTCAGGCTGGAACACTGTTCTTGTTTACAGATTTTTCTTTATGATGTTAACTAATTGGTACTATCAGAGGGCATGTAACAATTATTTTTGGTTTCTGTCTGTTGATTCCAATAAAATAGAAGTTGAGCACTGTGAAGTTTCACTATTTCGTTGTCAAAACATAGCATAATGTTATTAAATAAGCTATGGTTAATTATGCATCATTTTAAATCAAACCCTTAATGTGGCTAGAGCTTAGCTCACAGACTTAGCCATGAGTATTGTTTGATATCAAAGCTCTAAATCATCAGGTAAATTTCTAAAGCTTCATTTGTTTGGGTAGTTTAGGAGAGTGCAGGAAAAATAAGATCAGCTGTGAGATACTCAAAGTACAGGCAACTTTTGAACTCATCACATGTTGACATTTTCTTATTTATTTAGGCATTAAGAAATCATAGTAGAAACCATGAATTAGTGTTGAAATTAGCCATATTGAATAGTTAATTTAAAACTTTGAGAAGATAACGAACTCTGTAGTGAGTTTACTTTTTTTTTCACATTTGGTGTAATAAATAACACTTTATATATATATTTAGTTTAACATTTTTATATACCTTAGTTTTTTTTAAGCTAAAATCAATGATTATGTATTTTCTTAGTTCATGATCACTGAGTTGAAAGAATTGCTGACAGCAGGGTTTCCAGATAAAATACAAGACACCCATTTAAATTTGATTTTCAGATGAGCAAGGAATAATTTTTTAGGATAAGTATGTATGTAATATTTGGAAATACTTGTAAAAATTAATCATTTTTCTGAAATTTAAATTGGAATCATATTTTTAATTGTTAAATCTGGCAACTCTAGGCATGAGTTATCTTAGAATGGATTATAACAAATAGATATTTACTAGATCTTTTATTTCCTTCAGAATAACCTACTCTCTTAAAACTATGAGCATCAAGCACCATCATACTCTTTCTGATGCCTAAGGGCAGTATATGAAAAGTTGTTCCATGATCTTCAGAATATTTGGAAATTATTGTGTCCTACAATTAGGCAGGAGGAGAAGGAAAAGAAGTGAATCGATGGTTAGGGTTGGGGTTATGCAGATATAGTGCAGTGTGTTTATCTTTGAGGCAGCAGTTTAATAGAATGTATTGGAAAATTCTGCTAAAACGCTAAAGCTAGAACACTCTTTGTATAGAAAAGAGTTTAACCTTTCCCCAAAGATGTCCTCGGCTTTTGTCTTTGGCTTTTGGGAGATAATCTCTAAGAAGTCCCTGAATTGTCATGTCTGATAAGAGTATCTTTGCCTGGAGGCCTTGGGCCAACCAGATATTACCAATATGGTTGTTGGTGTGGCTCAAAGCCTAAACCCTAAATGTGATACAAGTTGGGGGCTATGGGTCTTGAGGGATCTGCTAACCTCCTAAGGAGCTGGAGACTGATTAGGTAAGACTGAAGTAAGCCACTTGGACAGTCAACCAGGCTTATGTAATGGAACCCCAATAAAATCTCTGGACATTACAACTTAGTTGAACTTCCCTGGCTGGAAGTACTCCATGTGTGTTGTTATATATTGTTTCCAAGATCATTACCATTGCCTATACTCCATGGGGAAAGGACATTTGGAAGCTGCGTGTTTGGAACCCTCCTGGAGTTTACCTTTCTTCTCCTTGGGTGCCTTTAATCTGTATTCTTTTCCTGAAATACGTTGTAACCATGAACATAACATCAGAGTGCTGTGAGTACTTCTAGAAAATTTTCAAAATTGAGAGTGCTTTTAAGAACTCCTGAACATGCACTTGAAGATGGTCTTATGTGGTCTGTACCCTCAAACTTTGTAGTTGGCTAATTCTTGCATACACCATTTATTCTGTTTTATCTATAAAATAATATCAATTAGGTTAGTAAAAAAAACTTTTCAAAAACAAAATAAATACCAAAAGGAGGTGAACTAATTTTATGCTAGTTATCTAATGCTGCATAATAAACCAGCTCAAAATTTTGTGGCTTGAAACATTTTATTACCTCTCACAATTTTGTGGGTTGAGTGAACTCAGCTAGGAGTCTCCCTCTCTCCATGAGACCACCCTGGGCTCACATACAGCATGGTGGCCAAGGTGGTCAGACCTCCTACAGTGGGCTGACATCCCCCCAGAGCAAGTGTTCTAAGACCTCAGCAGAAGTGGCTAGTCTTCTTATGACACAGCATCAATTGTTCTGCACAGTTTTGGTAAAAATTTAGTCATATTGCCAGTCCTAATTCAAAGGGAGTTGTCTACACAGGAGTATAAATACTGGAAGACATCATTCACTGGGTGACCATTTTTGAGACCATAACAAAATATTCAGTGTTACAACAGGAAAACAACTGTCCCCCTGTAATTAGCAAAACACCAAAATTATTTTTATTTTTTTTCAAAATAATGGATGCAAGTTTACCAACTATTAGCAAATTGAACTTAGCTGTATATTGAATAATAATATGACAGACACAGAAGACTTATTCAAAGAACATATGGATAGTTCAATTTTAAAATGTTAGACTCCATTGAGGGGGAAAAACATTGTAATCAACACAACAAATGCTCCTGTCTCCACAAAATTGATAAAGTTCAAAATTTGGAAAGGGAGGGCATTTAACAAGCTAGGAATAGGACAGAACTCTGAAAGCCAGATAAAAATGGATAAATATCAAAAGATTTTCAATAAAACACAAATATTTTCTACCACATCAAAGATAGAAAAATAAACCTATACAATTTCAAGCAGAAACCTGGAAAGAATTTTTACAGATGAAAAAACAGAAATGACCCACATAAAAGTTAAACGTTTAACCTCATAAGAAACCAAAGGAGATACAAAGTAAAACCCCATGTAAATGCTATTTCTCATCTACTGCTTGATAAAATTTTTTAAATCGGATAATATAAAACTTTGTTGAAGATATAGAATACCAGAAACACTCACCCACTGCCGCTGGAGTTGAAGAATGGAATGTGACCGATTTGAAATGCACTTTTGGCATCACCTCGTAAAATTCACCCTTAACCTTGTGGCTCCCAAAGTGGTGCACGAAGGAATCATCTGGAGATCTTTATAAGCTTCTGGTTCCTGGCTCCACCTCTAGCCAGTCTGATTTAATTGATGAGACGTGGGCGTTGGGAGCTTTGGAAGCTCCCCAGGTGATTCTAAAGTGCAATGTTGTTTGAGAAGCACAACCATTCTCTACAATGCAGGACCTACACTATCGAGCATGTAACTGAGAAAATCTCTTGCACATGTGTACCAGGACATTTACAAGAGTCAAGAGTAACAATGGTCATGATAGCAAAATACTGAAAACAATCAGAATGTACATCTATCTAGAATGGATAAATCATAGTGAAATATTCAATAAAACAGAAAAAAATAAAATAAAAGCTCATGCATTAATAGCATTGATTCTCAGAAGCATAATTTGGAGTGAAGGAAGTCTGTCTTAGAAGATAAACACAACATGATTGCCAGTTTTATGGTGTCTAAAGTACACAATACTTGATAGAGTTTTAATTACGGATGCATAATTGGATAATGAAGGAGATAGAAAATGTGAGAGGAATGGGTATAGGTTTCAAGATGGTGGTTGATTTGAGGAGAGGGAAAAAAGGAAGTGATCAGGAAGTGGATGTTGGAAGCTGCATTTAATGTTCTACGCCATAACTTAGTTGTAGGTATACAGCTGTTTATTTTATTGTTGCTCTTTACCTCTATTTCAGGTTTTATAGACTTTAGTATGCTAGCTGTATTTCACAATAATTTTAAAAAAAATTAACGTAGAAATTTTAAACAAGAGAATGAATAACAGATTGTTCATGTAATAACCATCACTCAGGCTATTCAGAGAAGACTATGGGGGTGATGTGTCAAGTGTGAATACAAATAATGAATAGAGAACTGTTGCAAAAGCTGATAAGGGATTGTGTCCTTAAGACGAGGACAATTACAGCAAGGTCTAAGAGTCATAGATGGATTAGGAGGTACTAGGATTTAGTGATTCAGAAAATGGAGCAGAAGGGGATGGCAGGGAAGGAGAATGGAAAGTCAAGGTGTCTCTCGGGTTCCTAAGTTGAATCACAAGGACACTGATGTTCTTTGTTAAGGTGGGAAACCACAGGTGGAGTAAAGATCTTCACCATTAAGTGCAAAGGTCATACTCTTGTGGGCACATTCAGTTAGACCAAACTGACTCTCACCTATGTTCAGGTGTGAAAAGAGAGATATAAAGGCTAGGTCTCAGGAGAAAGTGCTGAGTCAGGTGCATTTTTGAGGGTCATCAGTGTATAGATACTAAATGTATTTGTGGCTAAAAGAGAGATTTCATAGGATAATGTAAAGTGAGAAGACAAATTCTGAGGAAGCAAATATAGAAGTCTGGGCAACGAACACTGAGAAGACAAGCTAGAAAACTAAAAGGAAATAACCCCAATGAAGTGTTTGGATAATAAGGAGACAGTAAATACTGCCATGTATCATCAGAAATCACTTTTACCTACTACACATCAAGCTGGTTTAAAAAAATTAAAACCTATGTTAGCTAAGGGCTGATACAAGCCAGTGGTTAAAAAACGAGAAGAATTTTGTCATGCCTTTTTGTTTAAAATAAAGAATTCTGTCAGTGACAATATGAAAATCTATAAACATACTTTATCAATGTATAAAATTAAGCATCAGATATTTCTTTACCAGTCAAGAATTTTAAGGAAATAAGAAAACATAGTGATTCCATAGCCCTTTTATGAATCTTTTAAGTATTTCCATGGCAAAATTTTTTAAATTATCGAGTTTTATTGTAAGCACTAAAATTTCAACATACCTAGTTTGTCACTGACATTGTGGAATAAAAGCAGGACACCTACAGTCATTTTCCTTTCAAATAAGAATTCCCCAAATATTTGAAAGTGAAATGAAGGTAACCTCATAGTTCTGAAGGTCAGAAGTTCAATGGGTCTCACTGGGCTTAAATCAATATATTTGGCAAGGCTGTGTTCTTTCCTGGAGGCATTAGGGAGAATCCTTTTCCTTGTCTTTTCCAGCTTCTAGAGGCTGCTCATATTCCTTGGCTTCTGGTTTCCTTTCATCAATTTCAAAGCCAGTAATGTTTCATCTGTCTGATCTCATTTCTTTTTTGTTTTGTTTTGTTTATTTATTTATTTATTTTCTTATTAGTCATCCATTTTATACACATCAGTGTGTACATGTCAATCCCAATCTCCCAATTCAACACACCCCCACCCCCTGCCACTATCCCCCCTTGGTGTCAATACTTTTTTTCTCTACTTCTGTGTCTCAATTTCTACTCTGCAAACCAGTTCATTTCTATTATTTTCTAGATTCCAAATATATGCATTAATATACAATATTTGTTTTTCTCTATCTGACTTACTTCACTCTGTATGACAGTCTCTACATGCATCCATGTCTCTACAAATGACCCAATTTCCTTCCTTTTTATGGCTGAGTAATATTCCATTGTATATATGTACCACTTATTCTTTACCCATTCATCTCTTGATGGACATTTAGGTTGCTTCCATGACCTGGCTATTGTAAATACTACTGCAATGAACACTGGGGTGCTTGTGTCTTTTTGGGTTTTTTTTGTTTTTATTTTTACATCTTTATTGAAGTATAATTGCTTTACAATGGTGTGTTAGTTTCTGCTTTAGAAAAAAGTGAATCAGTTATACATATACATATGTTCCCATATCTCTTCCCTCTTGCATCTCCCTCCCTTCACCCCTCCATATCCCACCCCTCTAGGTGGTCACAAAGCACCAAGCTGATCTCCCTCTGCTATGCAGCTGCTTCCCACTAGCTATCTATTTTACGTTTGGTTGTGTATATATGTCCATGCCACTCTCTCGCTTTGTCACAGCTTAACCTTCCCCCTCCCCATATCCTCAAGTCCATTCTTTAGTAGGTCTGTGACTTTATTCCTGTCTTACCCCTAGGTTCTTCATGACATTTTTTTTTCTTAAATTCCATATATATGTGTTAGCATACAGTATTTGTCTTTCTCTTTCTGACTTACTTCACTCTGTATGACAGACACTAAGTCCATCCACCTCATTACAAATAGCTCAATTTCATTTCTTTTTATGGCTGAGTAATATTCCATTGTATATATGTGCCACATCTTCTTTATCCATTCACCTGATGATGGACACTTAGGTTGTTTCCATCTCCAGGCTATTGTACATAGAGCTTCAATGAACATTTTGCTACATGACTCTTTTTGAATTATGGTTTTCTCAGAGTATGTGCCCAGTAGTGGGATTGCTGGGTCATATGATAGTTCTATTTGTAGTTTTTTGAGGAACCTCCATATGGTTCTCCATAGTGGCTGTACCAATTCACATTCCCACCAGCAGTGCAAGAGTCTTCCCTTTTATCCACACACTCTCCAGCATTTATTGTTTCTAGACTTTTTGATGATGGCCATTCTGACTGGTGTGAGGTGATATCTCATTGTAGTTTTGATTTGCATTTCTCTAATGATTAAAGATGTTGAGCATTCTTTCATGTGTTTGTTGGCAGTCTGTATATCTTCTTTGGAGAAATGTTTATTTAGGTCCTCTGCCCATTTTTGGATTGGGTTGTTTGTTTTTTTGTTATTGAGCTGCATGAGCTGCTTATAAATATTGGAGATTAATCCTTTGTCTGTTGTTTCACTTGAAAATATTTTCTCCCATTCTGAGGGTTGACTCTTGGTCTTGTTTATGGTTTCCTTTGCTGTGCAAAAGCTTTTTAAGTTTCATTATGTCCCATTTGTTTATTTTTGTTTTTATTTCCATTTCCCTAGGAGGTGGGTCAGAAAGGATCTTGCTGTGATTTATGTCATAGAGTGTTCTGCCTATGTTTTCCTCTAAGAGTTTGATAGTTGCTGGCCTTACATTTAGGTCTTTAATCCATTTTGAGCTTTTTTTGTGTGTATGGTGTTAGGGAGTGATCTAATCTCATACTTTTACATGTACTTGTCAAGTTTTCCCAGCACCAATTATTGAAGAGGCTGTCCTTTCTCCACTGTACATTCCTGCCTCCTTTAAGAAAGATAAGATGACCATATGTGCGTGGGTTTATCTCTGGGCTTTCTATCCTGCTCCATTGATCTATCTTTCTGCTTTTGTGCCAGTGCCATACTGTCTTGATTAATGTAGCTTTGTAGTATAGTCTAAAGTCAGGGAGCCTGATTCCTCCAGCTCCATTTTTCATTCTCAAGATTGCTTTGGCTATTAAGGGTGTTTTGTGTTTCCATACAAATTGTGAAATTTTTTGTTCTAGTTCTGTGAAAAATGTCACTGGTAGTTTGATAGGGATTGCATTGAATCTGTAGATTGCTTTGGGTAGTAGAGTCATTTTCACAATGTTGATTCTTCCAATCCAAGAACATGGTAGGTATATCTCTCCATCTATTTGTTTCATCTTTAATTTCTTTCATCAGTGTCTTATAATTTTCTGCATACAGGTCTTTTGTCTCCTTAGGTAGGTTTATTCCTAGATATTTTATTCTTTTTGTTGCAATGGTAAATGGGAGTGTTTTCTTGATTTCACTTTCAGATTGTTCATCATTAGTGTATAGGAATGCCAGAGATTTCTGTGCATTAATTTTGTATCCTGCTACTTTACCAGATTCATTGATTAGCTCTAGTAGTTTTCTGGTAGCATCTTTAGGAATCTCTCTGTATAGTATCATGTCATCTGCAAACAGTGACAGCTTTACTTCTCCTTTTCCGATTTGGATTCCTGTTATTTCTTTTTCTTCTCTGATTGCTCTGGCTAAAACTTCCAAAACTATGTTGAATAAAAGTGGTGAGAGTGAGCAACCTTGTCTTGTTCCTGATCTTAGTGCAAATGCTTTCACTTTTTCACCGTTGAGGACGATGTTGGCTGTGGGTGTATCATATATAGCCTTTATTATGTTGAGGAACGTTTGCTCTATGACTACATTCTGCAGGGTTTTTATCATAAATGGGTGCTGAATTTTGTTGAAAGATTTCTCTGCATCTATTGAGATGGCCATATGGTTTTTCTCCTTCAATTTGTTAATATGGTGTATCACGTTGATTGATTTGCGTATATTGAAGAATCCTTGCATTCCTGAAATAAACCCCACTTGATCATGGTGTATGATCCTTATAATGTGCTGTTGGATTCTGTTTGCTAGTATTTTGTTGAGGATTTTTGTATCTATGTTCATCAGTGATATTGGCCTGTAGTTTTCTTTCTTTGTGACATCCTTGTCTGGTTTTGGTATCAAGGTGATGGTGGCCTCATAGAATGTGTTTGGGAGTGTTCCTCCTTCTGCTATATTTTGGAAGAGTTTGAGAAGGATAAGTGCTAGCTCTTCCTAAAAGTTTGATAGAATTCACCGGTGAAGCCATCTGGTCCTGGGCTTTTGTTTGTTGGAAGATTTTTAGTCACACTTTTAATTTCAGTGCTTTTGATTGGTCTGTTCATATCTTCTATTTCTTCCTGATTCAGTCTTGGCAGGTTATGCATTTCTAAGAATTTGTCCATTTCTTAGAGGTTGTCCATTTTATTGGCATAGAGTTGCTTGTAGTAATCTCTCATGATCTTTTTTATTTCTGCAGTGTCAGTTGTTACTTCTCCTTTTTCATTTCTAATGCTATTGATTTGAGTCTTCTCCCTTTTTCCCAAGCTGAGTCTGGCTAATGCTTTATCAATTTTGTTTTCTCAAAGAACCAGCTTTTAGTTTTATTGATTTTTGCTATCATTTCCTTCATTTCCTTTTCAATTATTTCTGATCTGATTTTTATGATTTCTTTCCCACTGCTAACTTTGGGGGTTTTTTGTTCTCCTTTCTCTAATTGCTTTAGGTGCAAGGTTAGGTAGTTTATTCGAGATGTATCCTGTTTCTTAAGGTAGGATTGTATTGCTATAGACTTCCCTCTTAGAACTGTTTTTGCTGCATCCCATTGGTTTTGGGTCGTCGTGTCTCCATTATCATTTGTTTCTAGGTATTTTTTAATTTCCTCTTTGATTTCTTCAGTGATCCCTTCGTTATTGAATAGTGTATTGTTTAGCCTCCATGTGTTTGTATTTTTTACAGATCTTTTCCTGTAATTGATATCTAGTCTCATAGCATTGTGGTCACAAAAGATACTTGATACAATTTCAATTTTCTTTAATTTACCAAAGCTTGATTTGTGACGCAAGATATGATGTATTTTGGAGAATGTTCCATGTGCACTTGAGAAAAATGTGTATTCTGTTGTTTTTGAATGGAATGTTCTATAAATATCCATTAAGTCCATCTTGTTTAATGTATCATTTAAAGCTTGTGTTTCCTTATTTATTTTCATTTTGGATGATCTATCCATTGGTGAAAGTGGAGTGTTAAAGTCCCCTACTATGAATATGTTACTGTCGATTTCCCCTTTTATGTCTGTTAGTATTTGTCTTATGTATTGAGGTGCTCCTATGTTGGGTGCATAAATACTTACAATTTTTATATCTTCTTCTTGGATCGATCCCTTGATCATTATATAGTGTCCTTCTTTTTCTCTTCTAATAGTGTTTATTTTAATGTTTATTTTGTCTGATATGAGAATTGCTACTCCAGCTTTCTTTTGGTTTCCATTTGCATGGAATATCTTTTTCCATCCCCTCACTTTCAGTCTGTATGTGTCTCTAGGTCTGAAGTGGGTCTCTTGTAGACAGCATATATATTGTTTTTTTATCCATTCTGCCAATCTGTGTCTTTTGGTCAAGTATTATTCCATTTACATTTAAGGTAATTATCCATATGTATGTTCCTATTCCCATTTCCTTAATTGTTTGGGTTCTTTATTGTACGTCTTTTCCTTCTCTTGTGTTGCTTGCCTAGAGAACTTCCTTTAGCATTTGTTGTAAAGCTGGTTTTGTGGTGCTGAACTCTCTCAGCATTTGCTTGTCTCTAAAGGTTTTAATTTCTCCATCAAATCTGAATGAGATCCTTGCTGGGTAGAGTAATCTTGGTTGCAGGTTTTTCTCCTTCATCACTTTCAGTATGTCCTGCCACTCCCTTCTGGCTTGGAGAGTTTCTGCTGAAAGAGCAGCTGTTAACCTTATGGGGATTCCCTTGTGTGTTATTTGTTGTTTTTCCCTTGCTGCTTTTAATATGCTTTCTTTGTATTTAATTTTTGACAGTTTGATTAATATGTGTCTTGGCATATTTCTCCTTGGATTTATCCTGTATGGGACTCTCTGTGCTTCCTGGAGTTGATTAACTATTTCCTTTCCCATATAAGGGAAGTTTTCAACTATAATCTCTTCAAATATCTTCTGAGTCCCTTTCTTTTTCTCTTCTTCTTCTGGAACCCCTATAATTCGAATGTTGGTGCATTTAATGTTGTCCCAGTGCTCTCTGAGACTATCCTCGGTTCTTTTCATTCTTTTTACTTTATTCTGCTCTGCAATAGTTATTTCCACTATTTTATCTTCCAGGTCACTTATCCGTTCTTCGTGCTCAGTTATTTTGCTATTGGTCCCAACTAGAGTATTTTTAATTTCATTTATTGTGTTGTTCATCATTGCTTGTTTCATCTTTATTTCTTCTAGGTCCTTGTTAAATGTTTCTTGCATTTTGTCTATTCTATTTCCAAGATTTTGGATCATCTTTACTATCATTATTCTGAATTCTTTTTCAGGTAGACTGCCTATTTCCTCTTCATTTGATAGGTCTGGTGGGTTTTTATCTTGCTCCTTCATCTGCTGTGTGATTTTCTGTCTTTTCATTTTGCTTATCTTACTGTGTTTGGGGTCTCCTTTTTGCAGGCTGCAGGTTTGTAGTTCCCATTGTGTAGGATTCCTGGTGGAGGGGACTAATGACTGTATTCTGCCAGATGTGGCTGGATCTTGTTTTTCTGGTGGGCAGCTCCATGTCTGGTGTGTGTTTTGGGGTGTCTGTGGACTTATTATGATTTTAGGCAGCCTCTCTGCTAATTGGTGTTGTTGTCTTCCTGTCTTGCTAGTTGTTCAGCATAGGGTGTCCAGCACTGTAGCTTGCTGGTCGTTGAGTAAAGCTGGGAGCTGGTGTTGAGATGGAGATCTCTGGGGGATTGTTGTCATTTGATATTATGTGGAGCTGGGAGGTCTCTTGTGGACCAGTGTCCTGAAGTTGCCTCTCCTACCTCAGAGGTACAGCACTGACTCCTGGTTGTAGCACCAAGAGCCTTTCATCCACAGGGCTTAGAATAAAAGGGAGAAAAAGTGAAAGAAAGAAAGAAAGAAAGAAAGAAAGAAAGAAAGAAAGAAAGAAAGAAAGAAGGGAGGGAGGGAGGGAGGGGAGAAGGAAGGAGGGAAGGAAGGAAAGAAAGAATGAAAGAAAGAAAGAAGATAAAATAAAATAAAGTAAGATAAAATAAAATAAAGTTATTAAAATAAAAATAATTATTTAGAAAAAAAATTTTTTTTAAGGAAAGAAAAAAAAAAATGGACGGATAGAACCCTAGGACAAATGGTGGAAGCAAAGCTATACAGACAAAATCTCACACAGAAGCATACACATTCACACTCACAAAAAGAGGAAAAGGGAAAAAGTCTTAAATATTGCTCTCAAAGTCCACCTCCTCAATTTGGGATAATTAGTTGTCTATTCATGTATTCCACAGATGCAGGGTACATCAAGTTGATTGTGGAGCTTTAATCCACTGCTTCTGAGGCTGCTGGGAGGGATTTCCCTTTCTCTTCTTTGTTCTCACAGCTCCCAGGGCTCAGCTTTGGATTTGCCCCGGCCTCTGCGTGTAGGTCGCTGGAGGGTATCTGTTTTTTGCTCAGACAGGACGGGGTTAAAGGAGCAGCTGCTTCCAGGACTCTGGCTCACTCAGGCCGGGGGGAGAGGGTTACAGAGTGTGGGGCGAGCCTGCGGCGGCAGTGGCCAGTGTAACGTTGCACCAGCCTGAGGTGCGCCGTGCATTCTCTCGGAGAAGTTGTCCCTGGATCCCGGGACCCTGGCAGTGGCGGGCTGCACAGGCTCCCCAGAAGGGGGTGTGTGGATAGTGACCTGTGCTCGCACACAGACTTCTTGGTGGTGTCAGCAGCAGCCTTAGCATCTCATGCCCGTCTCTGTGGTCCGCGCTTTTAGCCGCGGCTCGCGCCCGTCTCTGGAGCTCCCTTAAGCAGCGCTCTTAATCCCCTCTCCTTGCGCACCAGGAAACAAAGAGGAAAGAAAAAGTCTCTTGCCTCTTCCGCAGGTCCAGACTTTTCCCCGGACTCCCTCCTGGCCAGCCGTGGTGCACTAACCTCCTGCAGGCTATGTTCACGCTGCCAACCCCAGTCCTCACCCTCTGCTCCGACCGAAGCCCGAGCCTCAGCTCCCAGCCCTGCCCGCCCCAGCAGGTAAGCAGACAAGCCTCCCCCCCACCCCCCCACCACCCGCAGTCTCCGCCCACAAAGGGGATTCTAGTGTGGAAACCTTTCTTCCTTCACAGCTCCCTCTCACTGGTGCAGGTCCCGTCCCTATCCTTTTATCTCTGTTTATTCCTTTTTCTTTTGCCCTACCCAGGTACATGGGGACTTTCTTGCCTTTTGGGAGGTCTGAGGTCTTCTGTCTGCATTCAGTAGGTGTTCTGTAGGGGTGGTTCCACGTATAGATGTATTTCTGGTGTATCTGTGGGGAGGAAGGTGATCTCCGCATCTTACTCTTCTGCCATCTTCCCCTTCTGCCATCTTCCCCAAAAAATCCAGGGCAAGAAATATTAATGCACATTTCAGTTCTGGAGGCTAGGAGTCCCAGATCAAGGTGTTGGCAAGTTTTGTTTCTCTCTCCTTGGCTTGTAGATGACCATCTTCACACTGTGTCCTAAAATGGCCTTTCCTCTCTGTATGTTTATGCCTGGTGTCTCTTCCTCTTCTTACAAGGACACAATCCTTGTTAATGTTGGAGGGTCTCCTGCAGAGGTGGGGAGTGGCTGTGGCTCACCATGGGGACAAAGACACTGGCAGCAGAAGTTCTGGGAAGTACTCCTTGGTGTGAGCCCTCCCAGAGTCTGTCACTTGTGTCTTTTTGAACTGTGGTTTTCTCTAGGTATATGCTCAGTAGTGGGATAGCTGGGTCATATGGGAATTCTATTTTTAGTTATTTAAGGAACTTCCATAATGTTCTCCATAGTGGCTGTATCAATTTACATTCCCACCAACAGTGCAAGAGGGTTCCCTTTTCTCCACACCCTCTCCAGCATTTGCTGTTTGTAGATATTCTGATGATGCCCATTCTAACTGGTGTGAGGTGATTCCTCACTGTAGTTTTGATTTGAATTTCTCTAATAATTAGTGATGTTGAGCAGCTTTTCATGTGCTTCTTGGCCATCTGTATGTCTTCTGTGGGAAAATGTCTATTTAGGTCTTCTGCCATTTTTGGATTGGGTTGTTTGTTTTTTAATATTGATCTGCATGAGCTGTTTACATATTTAGGAGATTAATCCTTTTTCCATTGATTCATTTTCACATATTTTCTCCCATTCTGAGGGTTGTCTTTTCATCTTGTTTATGGTTTCTTTTGCTGTGCAAAAGCTTTTAAGTTTCATTAGATCCCATTTGTTCATTTTTGTTTTTATTTCCATTTCTCTAGGAGGTGGATCAAAAAAGATCTTACTGTGATTTATGTCAAAGAGTGTTCTTCCCATGTTTTCCACTAAGAGTTTTATAGTGCCTGGTCTTACATTTAGGTCCCTAATCCATTTTGAGTTTATTTTTGTGCAGGGTGTTAGGGAGTGTTCCAATTTCATTCTTTTATATGTAGCTGTCCAGTTTTCCCAGCACCACTTACTGAAGAGTTTGTCTTTTCTCCACTGTATACCCTTCCCACCTTTGTCATAGATTAGTTGACCATAGGTGTGTGGGTTTATCTCTGGGCTTTCTATCTTGTTCCATTGATCTATATTTCTGTTTTTGTGCCAGTACCATATTGTCATGATTATTGTAGCTTTGTAATATAATCTGAAGTCAGGGAGTCTGATTCCTCCTGCTCCGTTTTTTCCCTCAATACTGCTTTGTGTATTCTGGGCCTTTGTGACTCCATACAAATTTTAAGATTTTTTGTTCTAGTTCTGTAAAAAATGCCATGGATAATTTGATAGGGATTGCACTGAATCTGTAGATTGCTTTGGGTAGTATAGTCATTTTCACAATATTGATTCTTCCAATCCAAGAACACGGTTTATCTCTCCATCTGTTTGTATCATCTTTAATTTCTTTCATTGGTGTGTTATAGTTTTCTGCATACAGGTCTTTTCTCTCCCTAGGTAGGTTTATTCCTAGGTGTTCTTTTCTTTTTGTTGCAATGGTAAATGGGAGTGTTTCCTTAATATATCTTTCAGATTTTTCATCATTAGTGTGTAGGAATGCAAAAGATTTCTGTGCATTAATTTTGTATCATGCAACTTTACCAAATTCATTGATTAGCTCTAGTAGTTTTCTGGTAGCATCTTTAGGATTCTTTATGTATAGTATCATATCATCTGCAGACAGTGACAGTTTTACTTCTTCTTTTCCAACTTGTGTTCCTTTTATTTCTTTTTCTTCTATGATTGCCATGGCTAGGACTTCCAAAACTTTGTTGAATAATACTGGTGAGAATAGACTTCCTTGTCTTGTTCCTGATCTTAGAGGAAATGCTTTCAGTTTTTCACCATTGAGAATGATATTTGCTGTAGGCTTGTCATATATGGCCTTTATTATGTTGAATTTGGTTCCCTCTATGCCCACTTTCTGGAGAGCTTTTATCATAAATCGGTGTTGAATTTTGTCAAAAGCTTTTTCTGTGTCTATTGAGATGATCACATGGTTTTTATTCTTCAATTTTTTAATATGGTGTATCACATTGATTGATTTGAGTATGTTGAAGAATCCTTGCATCCCTGGGATAAATCCCACTCTATCATGGTGTCTGATCCTTTTAATGTGCTGTTGGATTCTCTTTGCTAGTATTTTGCTGAGGATTTTTGCATCTATATTCATCAGTGATATTGGACTGTAATATTCTTTTTTTATAATATCTTTGTCTAGTTTTGGTATTAGGGTGATGGTGGCCTCATAGAATGAGTTTGGGAGTTTTCCTTCATCTGCAACTTGATAGAATTCACCTGTGAAGCCATCAGACCATGGACCTTTGTTTGTTGGAAGCATTTTAATCACAGTTTCAATTTCATTATTTGTGATTGGTCTGTTCATATTTTCTATTTCTTCCTGGTTCAGTCTTGGAAAGTTATACCTTTCTAAAAATATGTCCATTTCTTCCAGGTTTTCTAATTTATTTGCATAGAGTTGCTTGTAGTAGTCTCTTAGGATGCCTTGTGTTCCTGCAGTGTCTGTTGTAACTTCTCCTTTATCATTTTTAATTTTATTGATTTGAGTCCTCTCCCTGTTTTTCTTGATGAGTCTGGCTAATGGTTTATCAATTTTGTTTATCTTCTCAAAGAACCAGTTGTTAGTTTTATTGATCTTTGCTCTTGTTTTCTTTGTTTCTTTTTCATTTTTTCTGCTCTGATCTTTATGATTTCTTTCCTTCTGCTACTTTTGAGTTTCGTTTATCCTTCTTCCTCTATTTCCTTTAGGTGTAACGTTAGATTGTTTATTTGAGGTTTTTCTTGTTTCTTGATGTAGGCTTGTATAGCTATAAACTTCCCTCTTAGAACTGCTTTTGCTGAATCCCATAGGTTTTGGATTGTTGTGTTTTCATTGTCATTTGTCTCTAGGTATTTTTTGATTTCCTCTTCAATTTCTTCCGTAATCTCTTGGTTATTTAGTAACGTATTGTTTTGCCTCCATGTGTTTGTGTTTTTTACATTTTTTCCCTGTATTGATTTCTAGTCTCATAGCATTCTGATCAGAAATGATGCTTGATATGATTTCAATTTTCTTATATTTAATGAGGCTTCATTTGAGACCCAAGATGTGATGTATCGTGGAGAATGTTCCATGTTCACTTGAGAAGAAAATGTAACCTGCTGGTTTTGGATGGAATGTCCTATAAATATCAATTCAATCTATCTGGTATTGTGTCATTTAAAGGTTGTGTTTCCTTATTAATTTTCTATTTGGATGATCTGTCCATTGGTGTAAGTGAGGTGTTAAAGGCCCCCACTATTATTGTGTTCCTGTTGATTTCCTATTTAGAGCTGTTAGCAGTTGCCTTATGTATTGAGGTGCTCCTATGTGGGGTGCATGTATATTTATAATTGTTATATCTTCTTCTTTGATTGATCCCTTGATCATTATGTAGTGTCCTTCCTTGTTCTTATAACATTCTTTATTTTAAAATCTATTTTATCTGATATGAGTATTGCTACTCCAGCTTTCTGTTGATTTCTATTTGCTTGGAATATCATTTTCCATCCCCTCACTCAGTTTGTATGTGTCCCTAGGTCTTAAGTGGGTCTCTTGTAGACAGCATATGTATGGGTCTTTTTTTTTTTTTTGTATCCATTCAGTGAGCCTGTATCTTTTTGTTAGAGTATTTAATCCATTCAAGTTTAAGGTAATTATCGATATGTATGTTCCTATGACCATTTTCTTAATTGTTTTGGGTTTGGTTTTGTAGGTCCTTTTCTTCTCTTGTGTTTCCCACTTAGAGAATTTCCTTTAGCATTTTTTGTAGAGCTGGTTTGGTGATGCTGAATTCTCTTAGCTTTTGCTTGTCCTTAAAGCTTTTGATTTCTCCATCAAATCTGAATTTGATCCTTGCTGGGTAGAGTAATCTTGGTTGTAGGTTCTTCCCTTTCATCCCTTTAAGTATATCATGGCACTCCCTTCTGGGTTGTAGAGTTTCTGCTGAGAAATCAGCTGTTAACCTTATAGGAGTCCCCTTGTATGTTATTTGTCATTTTTCCCTTGTTGCTTTCAGTAATTTTTCTTTGTCTTTAATTTTTGCCAATTTGATTACTATGTGTCTTGGCATGTTTCTCCTTGGGTTTATCCTGTATGGGACTCACTGCACTTCCTGGACTTGGGTGGCTGTTTCTTTTCTCATGTTAGGGAACATTTCAACTCTAATCTTTTCAAATATTTTCTTGGGCCCTTTCTCTCTCTTCCCTTTCTGGAACCCCTATAATGCAAATGTTGTTGCATTTAATGTTGTCCCAGAGGTCTCTTAGGCTGTCTTTATTTCTTTTCATTTTTTTTCTTTATTCTGTCCCACAGCAGTGAATTCCACCATTCTGTCTTCCAGGTCACTTATCTGTTCTTCTGCCTCAGTTATTCTCCTATTGATTCCTTGTAGTGTAGTTTTCATTTCAGTTATTGTATTGTTCATCTCTGTTTGTTTGTTCTATAATTCTTCTAGGTCTTTGTTAAACATTTCTTGCATCTTCTCAATCTTTGTCTCCATTCTTTTTCTGGGGTCCTGGATCATCTTCACTAACATTATTCAGAATTGTTTTTCTGGAACGTTGCTTATCTCCACTTCATTTAGTTGTTTTTCTGGGGTCTTATCTTGTTCCTTCATCTGGTACATAGCCCTCTGCCTTTTCATTTTGTCTATCTATGAATTTGGGTTTTGTTTCACAGGCTGCAGGATTGTAGTTCTTCTTGCTTCTGCTGTCTGCCCTCTGGTGGATGAGGCTATCTAAGAGGCTTGTGCAAGTTTCCTGATGGGAGGGACTGGTGGTGGGTAGAGCTGACTGTTGCTCTGGTGGGCAGAACTCAGTAAAACTTTAATCCACGTGACTGCTGATGGGTGGGGCTGGGTTTCCTCCCTGTTTGTTGTTTGACCTGAGGAGATCCAACACTGGAGCCTACCTGGGCTTTTTGGAGGTGCTAATGGCAGACTCTGGGAGGGCTCATGACAAGGAGTACTTCCCAGAACTTCTGCTGCCAGTGTCCTTGTCCCTTGCTGAGCCACAGGCTGCCCCCTGCCTCTTCAGGAGACCTTCCAACACTAGCAGGTTCAGTCTCCTACGGGGTCACTGCTCCTTCCCCTGGGTCCCAATATGCACACTATTTTGTGTGTGCCCTCCAAGTGTGGAGTTTCTGTTTCCCCCAGTCCTGCCAAAGTCCTGCAATCAAATCCCACTAACCTTCAAAGTCTGATTCTCTAGGAATTCCTCCTCTCATTGCCAGACCCCCAGGTTGCAAAGCCTGATGTGTGGCTCAGAACCTTCACTCCAGTTACTGGACTTCTTGGTATAAGTGTTCTCCAGTTTGTTAGTCACCCACCCAGCAGTTATGGGATTTGATTTTATTGTGATAGTGCCCCTCCTATTGCCTCATTGCGGCTTCTCCTTTGTCTTTGCATGTGGGTATCTTTTTGGTGAGTTCCAGTGTCTTCCTATTGATGATTGTTCAGCAGTTAGTTGTGATTCCAGTGTTCTTGAAAGAGGGAGTGAGAGCATGTCCTTCTACTCCTCTATCTTGAACCAATCACCAAAATTAGTTTTAAATGAATTTAAATAAGGATTTTGTTACACACACACACACACACGCGTGCACACATACACAACCTGAGAGACTATGTAACTAACAGATTCTCATTGAAAGACTTTTAAAATGAGTACTTTGGCCAGAGAGAAAATAATCCCACATGGAGTCACTGAGCAGAAAGATTGATAAGTGTGTTGCCAAATTAAATAAGCATTAACTAAGACAATGAAAATAATGTCATATAGGTGAGATTCAAGTAACAAAAAACCAAGATAGATTTAAATACTGGAAAATGTTAGTATGTAATTTGGGACAGAATATTTAGAATTAAAATATTCTAGGGTGATTATACTTTTCTAGAGAAGAAAGAGGTATTAACTTCAATATTGATGTGTGCTAATCTAGCATAAAATCAGTAAAAGAATAAGTGTATTATTTCCAAATATGTGGAAAAGAGAAATATGTGACAATTTACTTAACTGATCCCAAAGATGTCGAGAAAAGGAAGAAGAGAGATCCAAATAGAATATATGTGACAGAATAAGAGAGAGTATATATAAAGCTCAAGTGTTCTAGCTAAAAGCAAAGATTTTCAGCCCAGCAATATGTTGTTAAAAAAAGACACACATAAAATGTTAATATCCCAGAATATTAATGAGATTCAAAATTCAAAAATTTAACTGACAAATGTAAACAATAAAAAAGTGTGTAACTATAATAATCTCAAATATGATAGACTTTAAAGAAAAGTCATTACTAAAGATGAAATATGAAATAGTCACCAAAAGTTTTTTCAAAAATTTCAATTCAGCAGAAAATTATAACAAATCAAAATGTGTATGACTCATTAACATACCATATTATATAACACATAAAGGAAAACCTGAAAGAATTATGGGGAGAAGTAGCTAATTCACCAACATAGTGTGAGATTTTAACATACTTACTAGGTAAGTGGCAGATTTGGTAACTGGACAAAAATTAGTGAGAATTTAGGAGAATTATACAAGTTTGAGCTAAAGGACTAATGCAAAATTCCACTTAAAGAGTTGACAATACAAAGCATTTTCAAGAATATACAAAATATTAAGAAAAATTTTTTTTTAAATACAAAAGATGATTATTTGAAATACGTTTGAAAGACAATATTTGGCCAGAATTGGAATGTAAGTATATAAATGTGAGAATGTAGAGTACCATTATCTCATTTTTATGACATTAAAAAATTAGTGCCACTCACTGATCGTCTTTATCTCAATAGTAGAAAAGTATAACTTAACCCATATTCTGATGATGTAAAGCTTACTAAGAATAAACCAAGTAACAATTTGTAAAATTCTGTATAAATCAACAGCCACAGAAGACACTGAAAAAGTTAAGAAATCACCTCCTAAAATGGCTCTGGGACAGACATTTTTAAACTTTCTAGAAATAGGAAACGTACATGATACTCGTGGTAAAGCATCAAAAGAGGGAATATTATGCAAATTAGTGCTAAAACTGACAATGAGAACAGAAAAGACGAGCAGCACAGATTAATGACAACAAGTTTCAGGTCTCACTCCAACTCTGATTTTTTTAGTAGTAGCTGCTGACAAGTATTACGTACATAATGAATCATTACCCTCATTTGCTTTCACCAATTAGAATATCTGCCATGTACACATGTGGCTCTACAGATGATGACATTTCCCATTCTTGCTATAAAAAACTATTTGGAAATAACACATGGATGTAAATTTCCATATAACATCATCAGAATCAATTTCAAGACTACAGAAGAAAAAAATCAACTACTATGATTAAAATGTGCTCACTCCAGGAATCAAAGAATGATATTATCTTGGGAAATCTATTAATATAATTTATCACATCAACAGATCCAAAAAAGAAACAATGTAAGTCTCTCAAATGATGGTATAAATATAACAAATTTTCCTGATAAAGACCTCCTAAAATTAAAAGTAATGGGAGAATCTTTCCTTAATATGATGAAAATTTTCTGTTATAACCTAACAGCCAGTGTTGTATTTTGTTGGGAAACTCTGCTGGTGTTACCACTACCAGCATCATATTTTATTTGTACGTGTTTTGTTTTGTTCCATTTTAGAAGTTCTATCCAATGCAATAGACATAAAATCAAATTAAATAACTTAACTTTCGGAATCAAAGAAGGAACAAAATCATCATTCAAGTAGAAGTTATAATGCAAAAGTTTATTTTAGCAGGAGGAATCAAAACATGAAATAGCTAACAATAGCTCTAACTATAAATGCTTATACTTCTTCTAGTTAGGCTGCAGAGAGTGGGAAATATATTTGTCTCATGATAACAAAAAAAAAATGAACAAATTATAACTATACAGTTTATGTGGCCAGCAAGAGCAGGAGACTCAAGAAAACCTTGAAGAACTTAATTGCAGAGAAAAACAGGCCTTCCTGATGTGAGTAATAGGAGCTACAACTTCCACACCCAGGACAGACATTTGTGCTTCCAGGTTACTTGAGGAGTGGCCCTGCCCTGGAGCATCTTTGCAGGGACAAAGAGAAACCAACTGAGCCCTAGATGAGGTGTGGGTAGGCAGAATGGAACACAATTAGGATAAACTCAGATGCAAAAGCAAATCAAATGGCCAAACCATTCTTTCTCTACACACACAGAGCAATTTCTTAATCTCACACATTCTCAGAGTGTTTGATTCCAGGGCTTGGCCAGAGTTGAAATGTAAGGTGAACAAAAACCATGTCACACTGCTGCCCCTGCACAGTCCAGCTGAACCACAAACACAGGTGAACTCACTCCAGCCACAGTTCAGTTGAGGAAGAATCAGAATGATCAGCTGTCACCCTAACCACCTGACAGCGGAAAGGGCTTGTATTATTAGGAAAAGAAAACAAACAAAAATATTATCCCAAAATATTGTTGCATTGCACAAACTACCCCTAAATTTCATGGCTTAAAACACCAACAATTTTATTATATCTCACAATATATGAATATGAAGTTTTAATGAACTGGGCCTTGTAGACAGATAAATGTAAAAAAACAAAAACAAAAGAAATTTGCAAAAGAAGGCTCTAGGTTTATGCACAAAGACGTGATGATAATTGCGCTTTTGCAAAATCTTTCAAAATTCCTAGCTGGAATATTAAAAATGTATTACCAGTTTAAATTAGGAGTCTCGATTCATTGATGAAAATAATTATCTTTAGTTTTTCTGCAAAGGCCACCACTAAGCTCTCTATAGCTGTCTCTTTCCTCTGTTTGGCATATCTTAGCCCAAGCTCATAAAATTTTAGTTATTTTAGTTATGAAAAGAGTTTCATTTCAGTAATTAAAACTTGTGTCTTGTTCATTTAAATACTTAAATTTCACATTTGACTCCAAACCCTCCTTGTCCCTGTTGCCAGGACTGTCAGGCTGAGTGCTCCCACCATGGGGCTGGAGAGGGCGTGGTCTTCCCCTTCCACCAGTGTCCCCAGTTCTCTTCCTCCCTGGGGCCGGGAGGAGGGGTGAACAGGCACTTCTTTGGGTGTTGGTGTCTGTTAACAAGACAATGTGCGTAGCCCCAGGCCTCACACGTGGAGGATGCTGAGGGTGTTGTGGTGACAATGCTGGTTGTTATTATTTCTCTGCCTGCTAGTTACTAGTTCTTTGTTCCTTTCATATTTTGTGGTCCTAACGCCGTCTCCTGTGGGTGCATTTGCTGGTTCATCAAAGGACTGGATCTTCCCCCACATCATCTGCTGGCCTGGGAAAGCCTCTTGAAATGCAACCTCTTCTTTTCTCTCCCCTTCCAGGCCTTGCTACAGGCCGTGTACCCCACAGCTTAGGGCAGCTGAGGTCCTGTCCCAGGAGCTGGCCCTCTTGGAGATATTGGCAAGAATGTCTAAGATGCTGCAACCATGCAAAAGGTCCACTGGATCCATGGATGGTATTTACCTTTGCTATTATAAGTGGAGGGGGTCTAGGGTCTAATTTCAGCTGTCTCCTCTCTCTGTGCACAAGCAGCAGAAGAAACTGAGCTATCTTCCTGACTCAGCAGTTTCCTAATAAGAGGGCATCACTTATTAGAGCTTAGGAAAAACATGTTTCAGGCATTTTCTAGTGAAGCAGTTGGAAGAAAAGGCATGGATGCTGGTTGCTATATAACTATATTCTTATAAAGAACACATATCCTCATTCCTGGTTTACTTATTTTTAAAAAATTTTTGAAAATGTATTTATATTGGAGTATAGTTGATTTACAATGTTGTGTTAGTTTCAGATGTACAGCAGAGTGATTCTTTTATACATATATACATTCTTTTTAAGATTCTTTTCCCATATAGGTTATTACAGAGTACTGAGTACAGTTCCCTGTGCTATACAATACAGGGATTGTTGTTGATTATCTCTTTTATATATAGTAGTGTGTATATGTTAATCCCAACCTCCTAATTTATCTCTCCCCCAACCTTTCCCCTTTGGTAACTATAAGGTTTTTTTCTATGTCTGTACTTACTGTATTTCTTCATAGTTCAAAAAGAATCTAATCTCTTTCCTATACCAGAGAGCACAAGAATTTTATATGAAGATCTAAGTATTCTTCTGACTGGAGCATTTAGGAACTTTGGTATCTGCACATTAATCACTGCATGATTTGAGTTAGCCACCCTCCCACACCCACCAAAAACGTGGATCTCAACCAGTACCACCTTACAACCACATATAAGTGTACCTCTGTGTTGGAGATTCCTGAAAATAGGGATATGTTATCTATGGGATTTTCTATCCTCTGCAATCATCTATAAACACAAAATGTATGCAAACCTGTATCTTAGAGTATTTCATATTGTCAGGGATGATATGGGGCCATTATACCCAAAGAGATGAATGGCTAGTGTTCCTTTGGGGCCATTTTCAGTTGCATAGTTGACATTTCAGCATAAATAAAATATTCAAAGTAGCATGAAATGTGCAAATTATTATTGGTAATAGCTCTGGCATCAGATATATTAATATCATTTTCTGAAATTATTATCTCATACAAAATTCTCTTAAGAAAGACAAAGAATGAGCTATATAATTATATAAAATATAGGCATCTTACAGTTGCTTCCTGTGATGGCTCTTAAAATGATTACTCTCTATGTGAATATTTTAAGTTGCAACTATCTAGTTAGAAATACTTAGGTGTAATAAATTTAAAAGTTTATTCCATCTACTGTAACTCAAACAAATCACACCAGCAGCTAAGCAAAGGAAAACTATTCAGAAGTTTAAATCAAAGTGAAGGAAAACATACCTTTTCAGTATTTTAGTGCTTTCTGAACGTCTCAGATTGACAGATTGTCATCATCACACCTATGCCTCTAAGGAACAGGGCTGGTTTTCTCATTGCCACAGAGCAGAAAAGTGGTTTTCTGGTAGTAACACTAGCATTTCTGCCATCTCTTAACACCAAATTTGAAACAAATGGAACACAACATCCTATAATTTTCCAAAAAGTGTCACCAGAGATGTGACATCAACTTAAATTACTGTCAGCACTATTCCAGGAACTATTGGCTTACTGTGGAAGTGCGAGCTGGAGATGATGTTCTCTCACCATGACGGCAACACTTGGGATTCTGGGAACTTTCAATATCCTGATTATCACTACATACCAAAAAAAAAAGCAAAACCCAATAAGCAAACAAAACACTTGAGTATTAAAGAAGGCTTATCTTTCTTTCCTTACAAAGGGAAATCTATAATCATAATATATGTTATATTATTATCAATCACATCCTCATGGTTATAAGAATAGTTAGCTAACATTCCACTGCAATGAGATTATTTTCTTTATAAGTTGAATTCTATTATAGCAAACCTTATCTTTGTCTGATAGATAACTAATTACAGAGCACAATGTCTCACACCATTCCATTCCCCAAATAACCTGTGAGACAAGGGTTTTTCCCATTCTATAAAGAAGGATTTCAAACACACAAATGTTATTCACCTTATTTCAGATCACGTAGTTAGTAACTGTTTGGCAGGGAACTTGAGATTAGGTCCACTTCAGGATTGGCATCAATACCTTTTCTCATACGTCACAGTTATGTCCACAGCATGAAGGGGTGAAGGATATACCTCTCAAGGTTTCAACCAAACACAGACACAGGACTTGGACTTTGGAAAACATGTGTATGCTGGCTTTTGAACAAATGTTTTTGAAAACATTGAAAAATCACGTGTTGGTTTCATTAGGGAAGCACCTGTATGAACTACTGGCCACCAAAAACAAAGGCAGAAAGGTTGATGATGGATACACTTTCATTATTCATTGCCCAGAGCATGAGACTGAAACACAATCTGAAGTCAGGTTTCACATGTGTGACGGTCTCATTTAGGATAACTCTATTTCTGCTTTGTCATTGCTTCTTATGGCCTGTAGTATCTGATTACAATGTCTCAGAAAAAAAGAATCAAGAGAAATATACATTCTGCTTGCAGAAACTTGCAGATTTCTTTTTCTTTAATTCAATAAGTAATTCAAGTTATATATAGAACTCCAAAAACCAGGCTCTTATGAGTAACAAACAGTCTAAGATGGCAAATCAGAAAGGGGTGTTATTATTTGATTTACTATCTCATCAACACTTACAGCATTGCACTGATTAATGAGGAAGCTAATAGGAACCAAGAAACTCAAGACAGGAAGATAATTCTGTCTAGAGTGTTGTTCCCAAGTATCACACCAAGAGATAGCAGCTTTGGTGTTTCAGTGGGCATTGGCTATCTGCTGTCTAACCAAGGAGGTTGAAGCCCAGCTTTGTCATCTCAAGAATCACAACCACCCCTTAATTTCCTCTCTCTCTTATTATATTATGAGACCAGAATAGAAAACAGATTTTTAAAGTAAATAAAATTTAAGCAATAGTGTCAGAGAGGAAATTGGCAACTGCTTAACCTTTTCTTTCAGCCCTGAAATCATTTTAAGGGTACCTTCCAATTATAGTATAAAACTTACTTGGACAATAAAGCCATATGGTTCTTCTGCAAATAATTTGCCAGTGGCCCTGGATACTATAATCAGCACCAAATATTAGGGAGATATTGAAATAATGATGTCTTGGGAGGTAGTCAATATACTGACATTGAACAAATAAATGTTTACTTCCATTTAGCTTTGCTTTCAAATCAATCTCAAGCCTGGCAGGCAAGATGAGGGCAAATGGCAAAAGGAAGTACATTTTGAGCAAATAATAACTCGGACATAACAACAGTGAGAGCCAGGACTAGAGGGTGCACCCACTGGAAATGAGAAAGCTCAGTTTGAGCTAAATTATGTGGCCATCCATGGGACACATTAGGGCTCAGCCTTTGAAGCTGAATTCCCATGAGTCACCATCAGCACCTCTGTGCACAGGTCCATTTTTGAGCAGATAGGGAAAGTACAAGTCTTGTAAATATTCAGTGAGAGTGGTGGCTGTTGGACTGTGAAACATGAGTTGCAGTCAGTAAGCAGCTATGTGGATATGGTCCTGTACCTTTGAAACTGCAAATGGACCTCCATTACCATATTGGAACTTAAGATCATTTTTGAGAGCCAGGGCTTTGTGTGAACATTGAATCAAAGGGAACATAAATAAGCAATAATACCTTGTCTTAATGGAAGGTCAGGACTAAAAACCATATTATAAACTGTAATTATAGCATCCACTGAACATACCCATATTTTGTGACTCATTGCCCAACCCTTGTGATAGCCACATTTATTTTATAATGGTCTCTAGTTTATTGATTTTATGTTTTATTTGGATAATTATAGGGTTAGTTCATCTCATTATAAATTATGTGCAAATAATCCTATCAAAGTACTCCAAACACTCTGGTAACAGATGGTATGTAAATGAACAAAGTAAAAATCAAATAAATATTTTTCATTAACCTGGTAACAGGACAGGCATATTGTGTGGTAGGCATTTTGGAAAAACTCAGTTTGACTGGCCAAAAATGTTGTCACTTAACTTGAAAAGGGAAATTATAATAATGCATTTTTATTGCAGACACTTACTCAAGAATAACATTTCCATATCTATGGAGGGTGTGGAGGTTTCTGTGATGAAGGTGGGACCTTCATTGTCACCTGAATTAATAGGGGGAAAAAAGTGGATACATGGGAATTGCAAACCTCTCACATAGTGCTGTTGATTACAGTAAGGTATTAATGCTTTTATTTTACTTGTTGTAATATTTCTAACTCACAATGTAGCCAACTCTTTCAACAGAACTAAACTTGCAGTCAGAAGACCTCATGTACAAAATGGACATAATAATAATAAACACCTCCCCGTATAAAGATTAAACAAAATAATGCGCATTAAAATGTTTTAAAATTATACGTATTACTTAGAAGTAAAGCTTTCTATGGACCACACCATATTTCAAGATCATTAAACCTGAACTTGTCTCCTTTTTTTTATCTGCATATAGCTGAAATATATTGAAGTACAATTTATCTATAATGAAATACACATATTTTAAATGTATAGTACCCTGAGTTTTTAAAATGTATATCATTTAACCACCTTAAAAGTCAATATAAAGGAAATTATCGTATAATAAATTTTCCTTGTTCCATTTTCTGACATTCTGCACCCACCTTCCCCTTTCAAGAGGCCACTGATGTTCTTATTTATATTACCAGAGCTTAGTTTTTCTATTCTGGAACTTCATATAAATGCAGTTATACGGTATATGCCTGGTTTTTTTTGCTTAGCATAATTTCTTGTTATCACTAGCACAATATGGGAGGAAAGCTGAAATATTCATTTTTTGAAATCCATGGAGTTTCAATCCCCCCAGGAGACACACTGGACTATGGTAAAATATTATTTGTATTTACTTTTCATTTTTATAGCATTTCTAACCAATGGTATAGCTAACTCTATACAGTGAACTGATCCTGAAACCAAAGAACTAGGTTTTGTCATTTAGTAGCTAAATGGTATTGCACAGTGATTTAAATTCTCTACAACTCAATTTCCTTATATATAATATGGAGATGATAGTAGTAAAAAAGATTCAGTGCTTTAGTAAAGATTAATAACAATGTATATAAAATGCAAGACTTCTGGGTTTTGCTTAACATATAGAAAACAGATAATCTACATAAATCATAACTTTCCTTCAAACCATCAGAGGGGTCAGGTTGTAGGGAAATTAACCAGTCTGTTATCCAAGGCAGACAATTTCATGTGGAAGAAGGGCATGAGTGCTGGCTTATATAAGGCAGACCATGGAGGAAAGTGAAGCTTCTATACAGGGGGGAAAGAATTCGGCTAAAACTTTTAATGAATACAAAAGGCTCTGTGTGGGCACATGTCAGAGTTTAGAAGTTCTGTACGTTGAAGACATACGGAAGTTTGCATTCATTCAGTGCCTCCTCTACATGAAAAAAGTGACAGTATGACGGTTGACCCAAGAAACTGTCCCGATTTTGAAGGTTTAGAGGAATAGAGCATTTGTCACCTTGGGAAACCCCACTTGGATCCTAATTTCCTACAGAACAAAGCCTTCATCTTCTGGGGAAAAGGCAGCAAACACTACCCTAAGGCACATGTGAAGACCCATTGTTTCTGAAGAGGAGAATAGGAAAAACCTCTCTATCCTTGAGAAAGGAACAAGAAATCATCCTGAGCCAAGACCATCAGAAATTTTGTACAGCTGAAGGTTGGACTATTATTTCAAAAGCCCCACCATGAAAACACACAGACACAGCACCTGCTTAAGACAAAGACTGGACCAGGACATCAGAGCAGAACCCTACTTTGCAATGCCAGGTTAACCAGCACCAAGAAAGCTGGTGTCAGCTGTTAGTTCCGGGAAGTAGCAAATGTCTGGAAAGAGTTCAGGAAGCAGTGAAGATGAAATAGGAAGACAGAGCAAATTTTCCAGCAACCAAGTCCTCACTCTAAATATAATGTAAAAGTGGAGGAATTTGAAGCTGGAAGTACACTAAGAGTAACTATAGCAACAACAAAACCCCAAACCACCTCAACATATGACTAGATTGATTCTACCCTCACAGTTAGAAAGAGGTATGGCTGTTTCCAGATTAGAAAATAACTTATTTCTATCACTATTATCACATACCCAATGACTAAAATTCAACAACAACAACAAAACATGATACACAAAATGGAAAGATAAACAACCCACTGGAAAGAAAAACAGATTGAGAGGTCACCCAGATGTTGGAAGCTTCGACAAAAAAATGTTAAATAAACATAATTATTGTGTTAAAGTCTCTGGTAGAAAAGATATAGAACGTGCAATAGAAGATGTGTAATGTCAGGAGAAAGATGGAAACTACAAGAAAGAGTCCATTTGAAATCTTAGGAAAAAATATGGTAACAGAGATGAATAATGGCCTCAACTAACTCATCAGTATATGGGACACAGACTTGGATTGGATAGAAACAGTGCACTTGCAGGAAGGTCAACAGGAATTGCTCAAACTGAAACACAAAGAGAGGTAAGAGAGACAGGCGGGGGTGAGGAGGGGATTGAGAGGGAACAGAGTATAAAAAAGCTGTAGGACAATATGAAATGGTCTAACATATGTATAATTAGGATCTCAGAAGGAAAAGAGAAAGAGTAGAGAAAAAAATTTGAAGTGATAATGGAGAGTAGTTGAAGTAATAGTGACCAAGAATGATACAATAATAATGGAGGACACTAGCTAGAGCTCTAACCTCAGAGAATTCCAAACAGATGAGTACACGCACACTCATATTCAAAGAACAGAAAACTAAATGTTAAGACGAAATCTTGAAAGTATCCAGAGAAAAAGAACACATTATATACAGAGAAACAAAAAGATTAAATATATAGCAAACATTGTTTCAGAAAATATACAAGCAGGAAGAAAATTGATTGGCATCTTTTAAAGAACAAAAAAGAAACAATTTTCAATACAGAAAAACAATCTTCAATATAGAATTGTAATCCAGGGACAATCTCTTTTCAAATTAAAGGAGAAGTAAAAGAGTTTTTAAAAAATTAACAGCTGAGAGAATTTATTACCAGTATACCTGCATTGCAAGAAATGTTCAAAGTTCTGCAAGCAGAAGAAATATATGAAACAGAAACTTGAATCTGCATAAATGAACATCCAGAATATATAAAAACCTCTTACAACTCAATAAGATTAAAGTAAAACCCTTGTTAATAAAATAGACAAAAAGTTTGAGAAGACATTCAAATGTGTGAATGGCAAACAGGTACATGAAAAGTCGTTAAGATTCATTAGCCATTAGGGTAATGGAAATTAATTAAAAGCACCTGAGATACCACTACACACTAATTAAAATATCAAGTGTTGGTGAGGAGGTAGAATATTTGGAAATCTCAAATATAGCTGATGGTCTATATTTGGACACTTAAAAACATTTGGACATTTCTTACATAAAGTCAAAATCAGACATTCCATATAATCCCGAGTTTTACTTTAGGAAAATGAAAACATATGTTCACACAATGATTTGTATATGAATATTCATAGCAGTTTTATATATAAAAGTCCCAAACTGGAAACAACCCAAGAGTTCACCAACAAATAAATGACTAAAAATTTTCTGGTATATTAGCCCAATGGGATATCTCTCAAAACCAAAAGAATGAATATTGTTATATGCAACAGCCTTAATGAAATTCTAAATTATTTTGCAGAAAAACAGAAGCAAGACACATAAGATTTCATACTGTGTGTAAACATATACATGAAACTGTAGGAAAGAAAATGTCTGATCTATAGTGAAAGAAAGCATATTAATAGCTGCCTGGTGGTAGGTGGTGATCGTTTAGAAAATGGCATGAAAAAACTATATATGGTGATGGAAATGTTCTATATCTTGACTGCCATGCTATTTATATTGATATATAACTTGTCAAAACTCATCAAAATGTATACCTCATATAATGCATTTCATTGTATTTAAATTATGCTTCATAAAATTGGTTTTAAGAAAAGAATGCCAATTTTGGAAGAATACAATTTAAGGGACAATTTTGATCTGATAAAGGAGGTTCTAAAAATCTGGGTTTCATGGAAATATGAGCTTAAGTATGACAATTTTATTTTTAACTCCAATTTAAATATTGGAAAAATTCCTAAATTCTCTAAATATTAATTTCTCTAGGGTCACACAGCAGATGGAGTACAAGCAGTTCATCAAGTATTTAGAGGTTACTAAGAGTGATTGCAAGGAACTGATTGAAGATGTGAGAGAATAACATTTTTTATTTTGGGATGTCTAGCTCAATTAATTTATCACTATTTTAAAAGTCTTCTTAATCATCTACATTTAGGAAAACATTTCAATAGCAATTGAATCAAAATAAATAAAAATATTTAATTAATCAAAACTCTGTCATATCTAATATTTTGTCACTTGATGTTTTGTGAGTAAACTACTGCTCATGGACAAAATCCAACCTGTTTTTGTAACTAAAGTTTTATTGGATCACAGCCACACCCATTCATTTACATAGTGTTGATGTCTACTTTGCATTACGACAGTAGAGTTTAGTATGTGCAACAGAGATTATGTGATCCAGAAAACTTAAAATATCTTGCTCTTTACAGGAAAAGTTTGTCAACTCCTACTATAGAATATATATTTTTATATAGTTATAACTATATAACTATTTGTTCTATGATTTAAGAGAAAATATTGTGTGATGGTTGACAATCTGATCTCTAGAATCATATAGCTTAATTTTGCTTCCCAGCTGCCCACAGACGATTTAACCTCTGTGACTTTCAGGTTTCCTCTCTATAGATGGTGAATATCATCGCGCTTAACTCATAGAGATGTTGTGAGGCTTTACCTAGTTAATACATATTAGCTACTTAGAGCAGTGACTGGCAATAATGTCAAATAACTGTTAGCTAATGTCATCACCATTATCACCACCACCATCATCGTCACTGAGAGTATGATACTGTCAAGAATACGTCAACTAAATTTTCAAAAACTAAAGGTCTAATAAAATGTATTATAGTGATGATGATGATGAAGAGAAACATAAAATTAAGATACTATTTTTCATTTTGGAATATAATTATCAATTTAAAAATTACTATATTTTATTTTAGTTATTTATGTATATATTTTTTATTTCCTATTAGATTTTATGTTCCTTGATAACTGGAAAGTTTTTAACTGCCAAAGTTGAGCAGTTCTATGCATGTAGGTAGTGGTTATTCAGTACTTATTGGTTGACTAACAAATAAATGAAGTAATTGTCACTATTTATAGCACAGAACATTGGAAATAAAGCATCATTCATGTTTAACAGAAAGTTAATTGGAATAACCAGCTATTTTTAATTAAGCACATTTCTCAGTTATTTAAATCTTTTGGAAACATTGAACTTAACTGTGATACAAAGGGATTACTTCTGTTGGGGACATGAATTAAGATTTTTTTTTGTGTTTAATTAGATGAGGACATTTACAAATAATAACTTCACTGAACTCAAATTACAGTCCTATTAAAGAGCGAACATTGAATTTCCTTCTTAGGATCATAAAACAGTGATCATCTCATTGATCTCTAAGTTGAAAGGTATTTTCTTATCAGAGCAGTTCCTTATTTTGCTACTAATTTGTTGAGGTGAATAGAGTAAATTCAATAAATTTCCAAAAAGGGCTTTAAAACATTTTGTTAAAAATTTCTCCAAAGGATAATAAAGTTGCATTTTCTTCTTTTTCTAGTAAAATAAAATAGATGTCTTTCTGCTCTTCATTTTGATGATTTATGCTCAAAGATACTGGAAGAGATAGTTCCATAAAATATTCTGCATTAGTAGAAGATAGTAACTAGTTGATTCATATACTAATTCATATAAAGTTAGTCTTCTGCGGTGAAGATTTGTTCTGCACTCGCTGCCCACTTGGGAGCACAATGTGCCACTCCTGATTGCACAGTAAGAGTATATACATAAGAGTATGTACATATTGATTTGCAACAGTCAATACCATGGTAACATATGAGTGTTCACTCTTTCGTATAAAACAATTACACTTTGAAAGAATCTTTTGAGAAAACTGGAAGGCATTGAAGTGAATGTATCTTTGAGTATAATGTTCTGTGCTAGTGAAATTCTGTGTAGTAAAATGAGAGACATCTTCAATATTCTGATATTTGCTAACTGATGGGGAAAAAAGGTAGCGTATATTTCTTACACAGACACTGAGAGTGTATGGAGATAACTGCTGTAAAGACCAAAATGGGCTCGGTTGTGACAGATGAGAATTCATTATTTGAAATATAAAGCAGATGAAAGAGAAACCTAAGAGAGGTCTCATTGAACATTTAAAATTATAAAAACGACATCAACAATGCATAGGAACACAATGAGCCGAAAATTAACAAGCTAATTTAAAAGTGTCGGTTAGAGCCTATCAGTCAGTAAGTGTCAGTTAGAGTCTCTCAGTCATGGACATTGTGATACTTTGTATTTTTTTATATTATAAGAGGATATGAAAAATATTTCAGTAATTTTTTTTTTTTTTCGGTATGCAAGCCTCTCACTGTTGTGGCCTCTCCTGTTGCGGAGCACAGGCTCCGGACGCGCAGGCTCAGCAGCCATTGTTCACGGGCCCAGCCGCTCTGCGACATGTGGGATCTTCCCGGACCAGGGCACGAACCCGTGCCCCCTGCATCGGCAGGCAGACTCTCAAACACTGCGCCACCAGGGAAGCCCAAGTAAAATGTTTTTAATAAGGAAATTATATCTGTAAATCACTGCTGTGTTCTAATAATTAGAATAAAGTATTGAAGGAAAAATCATTAATGAAATTGCTAGTAGAATAATAAGTTAAACCATCTACCTTATTAATTATCTTTCCAAAAATTTAACTTCCCACTAATTTATGATAAGAAATATCCTCATGTATATAGTGCATTTTGCATATATATATATATATACATGTATATAATGCACATATACATACGTATGAATGTGTCTGTGTATGTATGCATTACTATGAGAAGTGTGAGGTCTGTAAGCTGTACAGTATATTTTTTTTTTGCTATACAGTAGGTTATTAGTTATCTAGTTTTTTTGAATTTTATTTTATTTTTTGTACAGCAGGTTCTTATTAGTAATCTATTTTATACATATTAGTGCATATATGTGAATCCCAATCACGAAATTCATCCCCCCCTCCCAGCTTTCCCCTGTTGGTGTCCACATGTTTGTTTTCTACATCTGTGTCTCTATTTCTGCCTGACAAACTGGTTCATCTGTACCATTTTTCTAGATTCCACATATATACCTTAATATACGATATTTGTTTTTCTCTTTCTGACATATTTCACTCTGTATGACACTCTTTAGGTCCATCCATGTCTCTACAAATGACCCAATTTTGTTCTTTTTTATGGCTGAGTAATATTCTTTGTATATATGTATCACATCTTCTTTATCCATTCATCTGTCAATGGGCATCTAGGTTGCTTCCATGACTTGGCTATTGTAAATAGTGCTGCAAAAAATATTGGCGTGCATGTGTCTTTTTGAATTATGGATTTCCCTCAGTATGTGCCCAGTACTGGGATTTTTCAGTCATATGATAATTCTATTTTTAGTCTTTTAAGGAAACTCCATACTGTTCTCCATAGTGGCTGTATCAATTTACATTCCCACCAATAGTGCAAGAGGGTTCTCTTTTCTCCACACCCTCTCCAGCATTTGTTGTTTGTAGATTTTCTGATGATGCCCATTCTAATCAGTGTGAGGTGATACCTCATTGTAGTTTTGATTTGCGTTTCTCTAATAATTAGTGATGTTGAGCAGCTTTTCATGTGTCTCTTGGCCATCTGTATGTCTTCTTTGGAGAAATGTCTATTTAGGTCTCCTGCCCATTTTTTGATTGGCTTGTTTGTTTTTTTGATATTGAACTGCACGCAGCTGTTTATATATCTAGGAGAGTAATCCTTTGTTTATTGATTCATTTGCAAATATTTTCTCCCATTCTGAGGGTTGTCTTTTCATCTTGTTTATGGTTTCCTTTGCTGGGCAAAAGATTTTAAGTTTCATTAGATCCCATTTTTTCATTTTTGTTTTTATTTCCATTACTCTAAAAGACGAGTCAAAAAGTATCTTGCTGTGGTTTTTGTCAAAGAGTGTTCTTCCTATGTTTACCTCTAAGAGTTTTATAGTGTCCAGTATTATATTTAGATATTTAATCCATTTTGAGTTTATTTTTGTGTATGGTGTTAGGGAGTGTTCTAATTTCATTCTTTTATATGTAGCTGTCCAGTTTTCCCAGCACCACTTATTGAAGAGATTCTCTTTCCTCCATTTTATACGCTTGCCACCTTTGTCATAGATTAGTTGACCATAGGTGTGTGGGTTTATCTCTGAGCTTTCTATACTCTTCCACAGATCTATATTTCTGTTTTTGTGCCAGTACCATATTGTCATGATTATTGTAGCTTTGTAGTATAGTCTGAAGTCAGGGAGTCTGATTCTTCCAGCTCCGTTTTTTCCCTCAAGATTGGTTTGGACATTCAGGGTCTTTTGTGTCTCCATACAAATTTTAAGATTTTTTCTTCTAGTTCTATAAAAAATGCCATTGGTAATTTGATGGGGATTGCACTGAATCTGTAGATTGCTTTGGGTAGTACAGTCATTTTCACAATATTGATTCTTCCAATTCAAGAACATGGTATATCTCTCCAACTGTTTGTATCATCTTTGATTTATTTCATCAAAGAAAGATGATGTTTTCTGAGTACAGGTCTTTTACCTCCTTAGGTAGATTTATTCCTAGGTATTTTATTCTTTTTGTTTCAACGGTAAATGAGAGTGTTTCCTTAATTTCTCTTTCTGATTTTCATTTTTAGTGTAAAGAAATGCCAGAGATCTGTGCATTAATTCTGTATCCTGCAACTTTAGCAAATTCATTGATGAGCTCTAGCAGTTTTCTGATGGCAACGTTAGAATTATCTATGTATAGTATCATTTCATCTGCAAACAGTGACACTTTTATTTCTTCTTTTCCAATTCGTATTACTTTTGTTTTTTTTTCTTCTCTGATTCCCGTGGCTAGGACTTACAAAACTATGTTGAATGATATTGGTGAGACTGGACATCCTTGTTTTGTTCCTGATCTTAGAGGAAATGTTTTCAGTTTTTCACCATTGAGAATGAGGTTTGCTGTGGGTCTGTCATATACGGTCTTTATTATGTTGAGGTATGTTCCCTCTTTGCCCACTTTATGGAGAGTTTTTATCATAAATTGGGGTTGAATTTTGTCAAAAGCTTTTCCTGCACCTACTGAGATGATCATATAGATTTTATCCTTCAATTTGTTAATATGCTGTATCACATTAATTGATTTGCATATATTGAAGAATCCTTGCATCCCTGGGATAAATCCACCTTGATCATGATGGATGATCCTTTTAATGTGTGGTTGGATTCTGTTTGCTAGTATTTTGTTGAGGATTTTTGCATCTATATTCATCAGTGATATTGCTCTGTAGTTTTTTTGGTAGTATCTTTGTCTGGGTTTGGTATCAGGGTGATGGTGGTCTTGTAGAAGAAGTTTGGGAATGTTCCTTCCTCTGCATGTTTTGGAAGAGTTTGAGAAGGATGGGTGTTAGCTCTTCTCTAAATGTTTGTGGAATTCACCTGTGAAGACATCTGTTCCTGGACTTTTTTATATTGGAAGATTTTTAAACCCAATTTCAATTTCATTACTTGTGATTCCTCTGTTCATATTTTCTATTTCTTCCTGGTTCAGTCTTGGAAAGTTATACCTTTCTAAGAATTTGTCCATTTGTTCCCAGTTGTCCATTTTATTGACATAGAATTGCTTGTAGTAGTCTCTTAGGATGCTTTGTATTTGAGCAGTGTCTGCTGTAACTTCTCCATTTTCATTTCTAATTTTATTGATTTGAATCCTCTCCCTCTTTTTCTTGATGAGTCTGCCTAAAAGTTTATCAATTTTGTTTATCTTCTCAAAGAATCAGCTTTTAGTCTTATTGATCTTTGCTCTTGTTTTCTTTGTTTCTGTTTCATGTATTTTTGCTCTGATCTTTTTGATTTCTTTCCTTCTACTACCTTTGGGTTTTGTTTGTTCTTCTTTCTCTAGTTCCTTTAGGTATAAGTTTAGATTGTTCAATTGAAATTTTTCTTGTTTCTTAAGGTAAGATTGCGTTGCTAAAACTTCCCTCTTAGAACTGATTTTGATGCATCCCATAGGTTTTGGATTGTCGTGTTTTCATTGTTATTTGTCTCTAGGTATTTTATGATTTCCTCTTTGATTTCTTCCACAATCTCTTGCTTATTTAGTACTATATTGTTTAGCCTACATGTGTTTCTGTTTTTTACATTTTATTCCCTGTAATTTATTTCTAATCTAATATCGTTTTGGTCAGAATAGATGCCTGATATGATTTCAATTTTCTTAAATTTACCAAGGCTTGATTTGTGATGCAAGATGTGATCTATGCTGGAGAATGTTCCATGTGTACTTGAGAGGAAAGTGCAATCCACTGTTTTTGGATGGAATGTCCTATGAATAGCAATGAAATCTATCTTGTCTATTGTGTCATTTAAAGCTTTTGTTTCCTTATTAATTTTCTGTCTGAATGATCTGTCCATTGGTTTAAGTCAGGTGTTAAAGTCCCCCACTATTAATGTGTTACTGTTGTTTCCTCTTTTATAGCTGTTAGCATTTGCCTTATGTATTGAGGTGCTCCTATGTTGGGTGCATATATATTTACAATTGTTATAACTTCTTGGAATGATCCCCTTGATCATTCCTTGTCTCTTGTAACATTATTTAAAGTCTATTTTATCTGATAATGAGTATTGCTACTCCAGCTTTCTTTTGATTTCCATTTGCATGGAATATCTTTTTCCATCCCTTCACTTTCAGTCTGTATGTGTCCCTAGGTCTGAAGTGGGTCTCTTGTAGACAGCATATACATGGGTCTTGCTTTTGTATCTATTCAGCAAGCCTGTGTCTTTTGGTTGGAGCATTTAATCCATTCCTGTTTAAGGTAATTATCAATATGTATGTTCCTATTACCATTTCTTAATTGTTTTGGGTTTGTTTTTGTAGGTCGTTTTCTTCTCTTGTGTTTCCAACTTAAAGAAGTTCCTTTAGCCTTTGTTGTAGAGCTGGTTTGGTGATGCTGAATTCTCTTAGCTTTTGCTTGTCCTTAAAGCTTTTGATTTCTCCATCGAATCTGAATTAGATCCTTGCTGGGTAGAGTAATCTTGGTTGTAGGTTCTTCCCTTTCATCCCTTTAAGTATATCATGGCACTCCCTTCTGGGTTGTAGAGTTTCTGCTGAGAAATCAGCTGTTAACCTTATGGGAGTTCCCTTGTATGTTTTTTGTCATTTTTCCCTTGCTGCTTTCAGTAATTTTTCTTTGTCTTTAATTTTTGCCAATTTAATTACTATGTGTCTCAGCACGTTTCTCCTTGGGTTTATCCCGTATGGGACTCACTGCACTTTCTGGACCTGCGTGGCTATTTCCTTTCCCATGTTAGGGAAATTTTTTTCTATAATCTCTTCAATTATTTTCTTGGGTCCTTTCCCTCTCTCTTCTCCTTCTGGTACCCCTATAATCTGAATGTTGTTGCATTTAATGTTGTCCCAGAAGTCTCTTAGGCTGCCTCCTCTTCTTTTCATTCTTTTTTCTTTATTCTGTTCTATGGCAGTAAATTCCATCATTCTGTCTTTCAGGTCACTTATCTGTTCTTCTGCCTCATTATGCCGCTATTGATTCCTTCTAGTGTAGTTTTTATTTCAATTATTGTATTGTTCATCTCTGTTTGTTTGTTCTTTAATTCTTCTAGGTGTTTATCCTTTAATTCTTCTAGATCTTTGTTAAACATTTCTTGCATCTTTTTCATCTTTGCCTCCATTCTTTTTCTGAGGTCCTGGATCATCTTCACTATCATTATTCTGAATTTTTTTTCTTGAAGGTTGCCTACCTCCACTTCATTTATTTGTTCTTCTGGGGTTTTATCTTGTTCCTTCATCTGGGGCATAGTCCTGTGCCTTTTCATTTTGTCTGTATTTCTGTGAATGTGGTTTTTGTTCCACAGGCTGCAGGATTGTAGTTCTTCTTACTTCTGCCATCTGCCCTCTGGTGGATGAGGCTATCTAAGAGGTTTGTGCAAGCTTCCTGATGGGAGGGACTGGTGGTGTGTAGAGCTGGGTGTTGCTCTGGCAGGCAGAGTTCAGTAAAACTTTAATATGCTCGTCTGCTGATGGGTGGTGCTAGGTTCCCTCCGTGTTGGTTTTTGGCCTGAGGAGATCCAGCACTGGAGCCCACAGGCTCTTTAGTGAGGCTAATGGTGGACTCCGAGAGGGCTCACTCCAAGGAGTACTTTGCATAACTTCTGCAGCCTGTGTCCTTGTCCCCATGGTGAGTTACAGCCACCCCCACCTCTGCAGGAGACCCTCCAACACTAGCAGGTACGTCTGGTTCCATCTCTTATGGGGTCATTTCTCCTTCCCCCTGGGTCCTGGTGTACACACTACTTGTGTGTGCCCTCCAAGAGTGGAGTCTCTGTTTTCCCCCAGTTCTGTTGAAGTCCTGCAATCAAATCCTGCTGCCTTCGAAGTCTGATTCTCTGAGAATTCCTCCTCCCATTGCCAGAACCCCAGGTTGGGAAAACTTATGTGGGGCTCAGAACCTTCTCTCCAGTGGGTGGACTTCTGTGGTATAATTGTTCTCCAGTTTGTGAGTCACCCATCTAGCTTTTATGGGATTTGACTTTATTGTGATTGTGCCCCTCTTACCATCTCATTGTGGCTTCTCCTTTGTCTTTGGATGTGGGGTATATTTTTTGGTGAGTTCCAGTGTCTTCCTGTCATTGATTGTTCAGCAGTTAGTTGTGATTCTGGTGCTCTCGCAAGAGAGAATGAGTGCACGTCCTTCTACTCCACCATCTTGAACAATCTCTGTAAAGTATAATAGTATGTTATCATTATGTTAATTCTGAAATGTTCATTCCACTTGGATATCAGGTCCAGCTACACCTATGCCTATGGATGTTAGAATTGTTCTACTTCTAATATTCTACCTTTACAATTCTGCTCTGAAGACAATATTCATAGCTCCACCTCTTAACTAACTGCCTACCTGATCTTTGATCAGCTATAGGCAGCCTTTACCCTTCCCCATCCCTGCTATTGTAATCTCTGAGCCTCTTCCAGACCTTGGCTTCTGTCCCTAGAACCTGTATTTCCCTGATCATCGTGTGTGTGTGTGTGTGTGTGTGTGTGTATGTTGAGGTGTGTGTGGGGTTTGTCATCCTAAGCTCCCAAGCACTCTTAATATCACCATAAGATAATCTTCTTTGACTCAAGAAGAACCTGCTATTTTCTTAACCATCTTTAAATTGATCTCTACTTGATTTATTACATTGTTCACAATGTATTTAAAGTCTTCTAAATAATAAAAATAATAACAGAAAACAGTTCCATATTGCCCACGATGGGTTAGACATCATTGTAATCCCTTTACACATGTATTAACTCACTCAAAGCTCACAGAAACAGAGGTGCTTTAGTGGGAGGATTTTCAGGAAAAGGATCAACTCTTAGAAATGCTAGAAAAGAAAGTAATTATGTCTTTTAATGTGCCTTTCTGTCCCACTTTTCAATGAAATTTCCCTGTAAAGTCAATTATCTTCTCTCATTAACCCCATTCAATAGTTTTTAAACATATAATTCCTGAGTACCCTCAAAAATGTCATATTTGATCACACTTCCTTCTGACATTCTTTCTTTGCTTTGCTTCTCTAACATTGCTTTGATTTAGCTCTTCCCATTTTCTTGTTATTCTCCTTGTCTCGCACCCAACAGAAGGGCATTCTAGCATTTATGCTCTGATCCAGGGGATTGACGTGGACTTCCCTCATGAATGTGTTCCCTGCAATCAGCCCACCTTTCAGAGACAGTTCAGAGCATCTTCAGACCCATTCTGGCTGTTGTTGTCCCCTTCATGTGCCTGACTATCAGCATTCTGCCTCAGGCATTCTCAGAATTGGGTAGTTAACTCAGGAAGCAGCCCAGAAATTCAGCAAGAGTTACCCTCTGGGAGCTATCCTCTACCAATGGTTTAGAGGGTTATAGGAACTAGTAGCTAAATACTCTAGCCTCTGGCTTTTAGGTGGAGAATTCTAGGAGATAATTTTTGTTTCTTGCAAGTCCTGGTGGAACTGAATCCTATTATTTACAACAATGATCTTGATAATGATTTTCCTTCTTCCCTGCCCAACTTTTCCTGTTCCCTCTTTCCTGCTTCCTGGGCTCATCTTCCAAATAAATGACCTGCATTAGTCTTTGTCTTCTGCTCTCAAGAGAAAGCAAACTAAGATAAGCAGATATATGTTTTGTAAGGTATGGCACATTGAGAATTGGGGAGGGGAGCCCTCTTTAAAGAAAATAACAAAAAAGTTTAGTTTTACAAATTTTCCAAAAAATGTGACCATGTGAAGATATTCCTAGGGACCTGTCCATGGCCTTGGAAGGGGTCCGTGCAAGTGATGAGCTCAAAAGCTTAAGCATCACTAACTTCTTGGCATATGCCTATCATCTTTGTCCATGACTTTTCCCTCTTGACACTCTCCTCCTTCACAGGGTTAGCTATTATTTCTGTGTTTCTTTTATCTCATTCTGAGCTAAAAATCTACACATATAATGCCATACTGGACACACTATCCTGATTATCATCTTGGGACTTCAAACATAATGTGCCCAAACTAAGCACATTTTCTTTCTTAGGTTCTTTTGTACCAAATCTTAATATTTGGCCCCTCCCTCCTTATATACATTTTTATGCAAAAATGTTCTTTAAATGACTCATCCCATTTCCAGTCCTATCCTTAATAACATAATAAGCTCCTAATACCTCTTGTCTGAATTTTTAAATATTCCTTAGCATAGACTGTATACTAATTGAAGTCACCATTTAGAAGATGTCCAGACACCAGTGCAGGCAGCACACTGCTTACAGGTAAATGTTTCTTCTGTGTGATTCTAATCATATTATTTATTTTCTTATATATCTTTAGGTCTTCCCACTACTAAATTTTAAATATCAATCTCCAACTCTGTCATCTATCTATCTATATCTATGAAAAGCTGAATTGGAAGAAAATGAAGGAAAACATTTCTAAGGCCAGAAACAATAAGAAAAGGTAAAACCAAGAAAGTCAAGGGTTTGCCCCCAATTGGTAAACAGAAGATTTAGAATTTAATCCAACCATGTTGGCCTCAGAGATGTACCCTTCACTCTTATGCTACTACTTTAATTAAACACCATTGAAAGAGAACTAGTTATTTGGAAGTTATATCTGAAGAAATTATATAGCACATAGGATATTGAGACAAAAGTACAGACATAAGAAAGAGACAATCAACAGTTTCGCCATGAGCTATCTAGCTATGTCTTTCTTTTTATTTTTCCTGATTGATATTTGTTGGGTTTCCTGAATCTGATAAATGGTACTTTCATTAATCCTGTTTAAGAGTTTAATATGTGTTTGGTGAAGTTAGTGGGGCCAAATGTACTGGTGCCTGATTCCATCTAGGGCCTGATTGCGAATGTAAGAAGACTTGGTTGACTACAGAGTGAGGGAGGAGAGGGGAGGTACTGCTGCACTGGAATTGCGTGGCTCCTGGAAATTGTCCAGACAAAATACCTGAGAGTTTTCCATGGATCAGAGGCGAGTGAGGAAGGAAAGATAACCCGAGGCCAATTTCCACCCTCTAAGAAGGTTTCCAGAGAAGGAAGAGCAACTTAGGAAGGAGTGGAGTGAAATTATGAAGAAGGATGCAGGAAATGCATGCCCTGCATTCCATTATGTGCAGTCAGACATCACAAGCGGGGCCCTAAAGAAACTTTTAAAGTATCCATGAGGAAAAAAAGTCATCTTTAAATATACATCAGACTCAGAGAACACAAATCCATCTTAGAAATTTATCAACCTGTGTAAGAACATTCCTTCCCACTTAATTCAGCTCCCTCTTCCTGATGGGACCTGGTTTGAAACCACAGTTAGTGGGCTTAGAGGGAGAAGGAAAAGTGGAGGCACCCTCCAACTCACATCAAAGGGCCAGCAGAGGAGTGAGGGAGGAAAGGAGTGAATTTATCTAACTGATAAAGTTAATTTTTTTTTTTTTTTTTTTTTTGCGGTACACGGGCCTCTCACTGTTGTGGCCTCTCCCGTTGTAGAGCACAGGCTCCAGACGCGCAGGCTCAGTGGCCATGGCTCACAGGCCCAGCCGCTCCGGGCATGTGGGATCTTCCCGGACCGGGGCACGAACCCATGTCCCCTGCATCAGCAGGCAGACTCTCAACCACTGCACCACCAAGGAAGCCCAAAGTTAAATTTAAATTAAAGACTGTGCTGGGTCTTAAATAACTACTGGTTTTTCTATTGCCTAACATTAATTAGGAAGGTCATAGTATATGAGTAAAAGGATACTAGAAATAAAATAAAGTTCATTTTACAAATCAATCCTATATGTTCATCTTATTCAACATACCAGGTACATATAAGAAATTGATTTTTGGTCTAATATATTTAACCTTAATATTAAAACAGACTCATTTATTTAACTGCTTAATCAACATACATAATATATTCACACCCTGTGGAAGATGAATTTATTTTCTTATCTGAAAATGTCTTTTACTTTAGTATGATTGGACCAAATTTTGTCACGTGATTACATTAAAGAACCAATATCTTTAATTAGGAAAATGTCAAGTACCGGTTTGCTTAAAACTGGAATCCTGTATCTGGCAAGGAGTAAAGTACTAACATAATTGATTATGACTAATTGGTATCAGTCTTAAAGTGAAAATGGAGCCAGCTTCCTGGATATCAGATGGGCTAGTTGGGGAACAGAGAAATATAGGAATCAAAGCAGCATTGTGACATCAGGAGGACCAGAGAAATGGATGCTATGAATAGTCAACAGGATTCACCTTACTCTTTTGCAAAATATTTTGGATCCATTAAAATTCTGCCCATTTCTCATCCAATATCTATCTCTAGTCTAAATACAGTTGACCCTTGAACAGTGCAGGGTTAGGGGTGGCCAACACTGCACAGCCAAAAATCCATGTATAACTTACAGCCAACCCTCCGTATACACAGTTTCCACATCCATTGTGTAGCACTGTTGTATTTACTATTGAAAAAATCCACAGATGAGTGGAACCGTGCAGTTCAAACCCATGTTCAAGGGTCAACTGTACATCTTCTCACTCTACACACCATTAATATATTAGTCTAAGCCACCTTCAGCTCTGCCTTTCCTTAATTGCAATTCCTTGCCTTATATCTCAAGCTGCTCTCTTCTATTTTTTTGTTGTTACATTTAGTTGTTGCTGTTGTTGCAGTTGTAGGATCCATTCTTTATGGAAGATGTGCAGTGTGTTATTACATAAAAACTAAGGAGAACTATATTAACTAAATTCTTTCTCTTTCTCTTTAGATTTACCATATTCTTCACCTTAATTGTATTGATTTCCCATTCTCCACCCCTTGACTTTTAGTCATATCCATATAGATAGATATAGATATATACATATGTATATATACATATGCCATGGTAGTTCCTTCCTTATTATTACCCATCTGTGACTCAAGCCAGCCACTTCCTGAACAGTAGTGTGGAGGGCAGACATCTGGTGACAGCCACAATTTTAGTTCAGTATTGTTGTCTGGAGCACTAAGTCTCTTCTGCCCATTATCCTTCAAGACATGGCCACTCTGGGTTGTTTATATTCAGCTGGTTGATATGACACATAATAAAGCCCCTTCATTCATGGAGTCTTCATGTTATGATAACTGTTTTTTTCCCTCCATTGTTGCAATTCATTTTGACAATCTCCTTCAGTAAATAACTGTCTCAAATTTTAAAATCTGATGGCTGTTATAGTCTCTCCTTCAGTTCTAATTTCCACTGCACTTATAATGTGCCAAACTGAGTCAAAACCCATATTTCCTCTATGACCACCCGTCTCTGTGTTACAGTCACTGGACTCACCTCTTAGAAACCTGATGTATACGACTAGGGACTTCTTAACCCCCTCTTGCCTCCTCATATCTAAGGAAGTACAGGTAAGCTCTTCATGTCCCTCTATATTTTGGTGCTAATTTCAGCATACTTGACAGTGTTTTTTAATATAATTTATGCTTTGAGGTTATGATCTCTTTTCGATTTCATTAAAGTTTTCTTTGTCTATATTTTGTTCTTTTTATTTTATTTGAGAGGAGTCAATGGACACAAAGAAAGTAAAAATATCTTCATATTGTCAAGTTTAGATCTGCATTTATAATTACTTTTTAGTACCAATTAAGTTTTTTTAATAGTACTTTTTTAAATAGTGATTTTCTTAAACTAATATCAGGTTTTCAAAAAATTTTATGAAATTTCTTTTATCCTGTTGGAAACTAGTATGGACCTAGCTGCAATTCATACAAATGCTCATCTTCAAAGGGATTTTCTATGTTATAGCAGAGCAAAGTGTCTCAAATAAAATACTATCTAGGGAGCTGTACTTAAAATTTGGCTTGAGGGGGGACTTTGAAGATGGCGGAAGAGTAAGACGCGGAGATCACCTTCCTCCCCACAGATACACAAGAAATACATCTACACGTGGAACAACTCCTACAGAACACCTACTGAAGGCTGGCAGAAGAGTTCAAACCTCCCAAAAGGCAAGAAACTCCCCACGTACCTGGGTAGGGCAAAAGAAAAAAAGAAAAAACAGAGACAAAAAATAGGGACGGCACCTGCACCAGTGGGAGGGAGCTGTGAAGGAGGAAAAGTTTCCACACACTAGGAAGCCCCTTCGCGCTCAGAGACTGCGGGAGGCGGAGCGGGGAGCTTTGGGGCCGCGGAGGAGTGCACAGCAACAGGGGTTGCGGAGGGCAAAACGGGGAGATTCCCGCACAGAGGATTGGTGCCGACTGGCACTCACCAGCCCGAGAAGCTTGTCTGCTCACCCGCCGGGGCGGGCGGGGCTGCGAGCTGAGGCTCAGGTTTCCGTTTCGGTCAGAGCGCAGGCTTGAACATAGCCTGAAGGGGTTAGTGCACCACGGCTAGCCGGGAGGGAGTCCGGGGAAAAGTCTGGAGCTGCCGAAGAGGCAAGAGACTTTTTCTTCCCTCTGTTTCCTGGTGCGCGAGGAAAGGGGTTTAAGAGCGCTGCTTAAAGGAACCCCAGAGACGGGCGCGAGCTGCGGCTAAAAGCGCGGACCCCAGAGACGGGCGGGAGACGCTAAGGCTGCTGCTGCCGCCACCAAGGGGCCTGTGTGCGAGCACAGGTCACTATCCACACCCCTCTTCCGCGGAGCCTGTGCAGCCCGCCACTGCCAGGTTCTCGGGATCCAGGGACAATTTCCCGGGGAGAATGCACGGCGGGCTTCAGGCTGGTGCAACGTCACGCCGGCCTCTGCGGCCGCAGGCTCGCCCCGCACGCAGTGTCCCTCCCTCCCCCCGTCCTGAGTGCACCAGAGCCCCCGAATCAGCGGCTTCTTTAACCCCGTCCTGTCTGAGCAAAAAACAGACGCCCTCAAGCGACCTACGCGCAGAGGCGGGGCCAAATCCAAAGCTGAGCCCCTGTGAGCTGTGAGATCAAAGAAGATAAAGGGAAATCTCTCCCAGCAGCCTCAGAAGCAGCGGATTAAAGCTGCACAATCAACTTGATGTACGCTGCATCTGTGGAATATATGAATAGACAAGGAATCATCCCAAATTGAGGAGGTGGGCTTCGAGAGCAAAATCTATGATTTTTTCCCCTTTTCCTCTTTTTGTGAATGTGTATGTGTATGCTTCTGTGTGAGATCTTATCTGTATAGTTTTGCTTCCACCATTTGTCCTAGGGTTCTATCCGTCCATGGTTTTTTTTTAATTTTTTTCTTAATAATTAATTTTGATAACTTTATTATACTTTACTTTCTTTCTTTCTTTCTTCCTTCCTTTCTTTCTTTCTTTCCTTCTTTTCTTCCTTCCTTCCCTCCTTTAGACAACGAATCATCCCAAATTGAGGAGGTGGTGTCTGAGAGCAAGATTTATGATTTTTTCCCCTTTAACTCTTTTTGTGAGGGTGTATGCGTATGCTTCTGTGTAAGATTTTGTCTGTATAGCTTTGCTTCCACCATTTGTCCTAAGGTTCTATCTGTCCCTTTTTTTTTTCTAAATAATTATTTTTTACTTCAATAACTTTATTATACTTTATTTTATTTTACTGTATCTTCTTTCTTTCTGTCTTTTTTCCTTCCTTCCCTCCTTCCTTCCCCCCTCCCTCCCTCCCTTCTTTCTTTCCTTCTCGCCTTCTTTCCTTCTTTGCTTCTTTCTTTCTTTCTTTCTTCCTTCCTTCCTTCTTTCCTTCCTTCCTTCCTTCCTTCCTTCCTTCCCTCCTTTCTTTCTTTCTTTCTTTCTTCATACTTCTACTAATTCTCTCTACTTTTTCTCCCTTTTATTCTGAGCCGTGTGGATGAAAGGCTCTTGGTGCTCCAGACAGGAGTCAGGACTCTGCCTCTGAGGTGGGAGAGCCAACTTCAGGACACTGGTCAACAAGAGACCTCCCAGCTCCACATAATATCAAACGGCGAAAATCTCCCAGAGACCTCCATCTTAACACCAGCACCCAGCTTCACTCAACGACCAGCAAGCTACAGTGCTGGACAACCTATGCCAAACAACTAGCAAAACAGGAACACAACCCCACTCAATAGCAGAGAGGCTGCCTAAAATCATAAAGTCCACAGACACCCCAAAACACACCACCAGACGTGAAGCTGCCCACTAGAGAGACAAGATCCAGCCTCATCCACCACAACACAGGCACTAGTCCCCTTCACCAGGAAGCCTACACAACCCACTGAACCAACCTTAGCCACTGGAGACAGACATCAAAAACAGCAGGAACTACGAACCTGCAGCCTGCTAAAAGGAGACCCCAAACACAGTAAGATAAGCAAAATGAGAAAACAGAAAAACACACAGCAGATAAATGAGCAAGATAAAAATGAACCAGACCTAACAAATGAAGAGGAAATAGGCAGTCTACCTGAAAAAGACTTCACAATAATGATAGTAAGGATGATCCAAAATCTTGGAAACAGAGTGGACAAAATGCAGGAAACAGTTAACAAGGACCTAGAAGAAATAAAGATGAAACAAGCAAAGATGAACAACACAATAAATGAAATTAAAAGTACTCTAGATGGGATCAATAGCAGAATAACTGGGGCAGAAGAACGGATAAGTGACCTGGAAGATAAAATAGTGGAAATAACTACTGCAGAGCAGAATAAAGAAAAAAGAATGAAAAGACCTGAGGAGAGTCTCACAGACATCTGGGACAACATTAAATGCACCAACATTCGAATTATAGGGGTTCCAGAAGAAGAAGAGAAAAAGAAAGGGACTGAGAAAATATTTGAAGAGATTATAGTTGAAAACTTCCCTAATATGGGAAAGGAAATAGTTAATCAAGTCCAGGAAGCACAGAGAGTCCCATACAGGATAAATCCAAGGAGAAATATGCCAAGACACATATTAATCAAACTGTCAAAAATTAAATACAAAGAAAACATATTAAAAGCAGCAAGGGAAAAACAACAAATAACACACAAGGGAATCCCCATAAGGTTAAAGGCTGATCTCTTAGCAGAAACCCTACAAGCCAGAAGGGAGTGGCAGGACATACTGAAAGTGATGAAGGAGAAAAACCTGCAACCAAGACTACTCTACCCAGCAAGGAACTCATTCAGATTTGATGGAGAAATTAAAAACTTTACAGACAAGCAAAAGCTGAGAGAGTTCAGCACCACCAAACCAGCTTTACAACAAATGCTAAAGGAACTTCTCTAGACAGGAAACACAAGAGAAGGAAAAAACCTATAATAACGAACCTAAAACAATTTAGAAAATGGGAATAGGAACATACATATTGATAATTACCTTAAATGTAAATGGACTAAATGCTCCCACCAAAAGACACAGATTGGCTGAATGGATACAAAAACAAGACCCTTATATATGCTGTCTACAAGAGACCCATTTCAGACCTAGAGACACATACAGACTGAAAGTAAGGGGATGGAAAAAGATATTCCATGCAAATGGAAACCAAAAGAAAGCTGGAGTAGCAATTCTCATATCAGACAAAATAGACTTTAAATAAGGACTATTAGAAGAGACAAAGAAGGACACTACATAATGATCAAGGGATCAATCCAAGAAGAAGATATTACAATTGTAAATATTTATGCACCCAACATAGGAGCACCTCAATACATAAGGCAAATAATAACAGCCAGAAAAGGGAAAATCGACAGTAACACATTCATAGTAGGGGACTTTAACACCCCACTTTCACCCATGGACAGATCATCCAAAATGAAAATAAATAAGGAAACACAAGCTTTAAATGATACATTAAACAAGATGAACTTAATTGGTATTTATAGGACACTCCATCCAAAAACAACAGAATACACATTTTTCTCAAGTGCTCATGGAACATTCTCCAGGATAGATCATATCTTGGGTCACAAATCAAGCCTTGGTAAATATAAGAAAATTGAAATTCTATCAAGTATCTTTTCCGACCACAACGCCATGAGACTAGATATCAATTACAGGAAAAGATCTGTAAAAAATACAAACACATAGAGGCTAAACAATACATACTTAATAACGAAGTGATCACTGAAGAAATCAAAGAGGAAATCAAAAAATACCTAGAAACAAATGACAATGGAGACACAACGACCCAAAACCTATGGGATGCAGCAAAAGCAGTTCTAAGAGGGAAGTTTATAGCAATACAAGCCTACTTTAAGAAGCAGGAAACATCTCGAATAAATAACCTAACCTTGCACCTCAAGCAATTAGAGAAAGAAGAACAAAAAAACCCCAAAGCTAGAAGAAGGAAAGAAATCATAAAAATCAGATCAGAAATAAATGAACAAGAAATGAAGGAAACAATAGCAAAGATCAATAAAACTAAAAGCTGGTTCTTTGAGAAGATAAACAAAATAGATAAACCACTAGTCAGGCTCATCAAGAAAAAAAGGGAGAAGACTCAAATCAATAAAATTAGAAATTAAAACGGAGAAGTAACAACTGACACTGCAGAAATAAAAAAGATCATGAGAGATTACTACAAGCAACTCTATGCCAATAAAATGGACAACCTCGAAGAAATGGACAAATTCTTAGAAATGCAAAACCTGCCAAGACTGAATCAGGAAGAAATAGAAAATATGAACAGAGCAATCACAAGCACTGAAATTGAAACTGTGATTAAAAATCTTCCAACAAACAAAAGCCCAGGACCAGATGGCTTCACAGGCGAATTTTATCAAACATTTAGAGAAAAGCTAACACCTATCTTTCTCAAACTCTTCCAAATTATAACAGAGGGAGGAACACTCCCAAATTCCTTCTATGAGGCCACCATCACCTTGATACCAAAACCAGACAAGGATGTCACAAAGAAAGAAAACTACAGGCCAATATCACTGATGAACATAGATGCAAAAATCCTCAACAAAATACTAGCAAACAGAATCCAACAGCACATTAAAAGGATCATACACCATGATCAAGTGGGGTTTATTCCAGGAATGCAAGGATTCTTCAATATACGCAAATCTATCAATGTGATAAACCATATTAACAAATTGAAGGACAAAAACCATATGATCATCTCATTAGATGCAGAGAAAGCTTTTGACAAAATTCAACACCCATTTATGATAAAAACCCTGCAGAAAGTAGGCATAGAGGGAACTTTCCTCAACATAATTAAGGCCATATATGACAAGCCCACAGCCAACATCATCCTCAATGATGAAAAACTGAAAGCATTTCCACTAAGATCAGGAACAAGACAAGGTTGCCCACTCTCACCACTCTTACTGAACATAGTTTTGGAAGTTTTAGCCACAGCAATCAGAGAAGAAAAAGAAATAAAAGGAATCCAAATCAGAAAAGAAGAAGTAAAGCTGTCACTGTTTGCAGATGACATGATACTATACAGAGAGAATCCTAAAGATGCTACCAGAAAACTACTAGAGCTAATCAATGAATTTGGTAAAGTAGCAGGATACAAAATTAATGCACAGAAATCTCTGGCATTCCTATATACTAATGACGAAAAATCTGAAAGTGAAATCAAGGAAAAACTGCCATTTACCAGTGCAACAAAAAGAATAAAATATCTAGGAATAAACCTACCTAAGGAGACAAAAGACCTGTATGCAGAAAATTATAAGACACTGATGAAAGAAATTAAAGATGAAACAAATAGATGGAGAGATATACCATGTTCTTGGATTGGAAGAATCAACATTGTGAAAATGACTCTACTACCCAAAGCAATCTATAGATTCAGTGCAATCCCTATCAAACTACCACTGGCATTTTTCACAGAACTAGAACAAGAAATTTCACAATTTGTATGGAAACACAAAAGACCCCTAATAGCCAAAGCAATCTTGAGAACGAAAAGTGGAGCTGGAGGAATCAGGCTCCCTGACTTCAGACTATACTACAAAGCTACAGTAATCAAGACAGTATGGTACTGGCACAAAAACAGAAAGATAGATCAATGGAACAGGATAGAAAGCCCAGAGATAAACCCACGCACATATGGACACCTTATCTTTGATAAAGGTGGCAGGAATGTACAGTGGAGAAAGGACAGCCTCTTCAATAAGTGGTGCTGGGAAAACTGGACAGATACATGTAAAAGTATGAGATTAGATCACTCCCTAGCACCATACACAAAAATAAGCTCAAAATGGACTAAAGACCTAAATGTAAGGCCAGAAACTATCAAACTCTTAGAGGAAAACATAGGCAGAACACTCTATGACATAAATCACAGCAAGATCCTTTCTGACCCACCTCCTAGAGTAATGGAAATAAAATCAAAGACAAACTAATGGGACCTAATGAAAGTTCAAAGCTTTTGCACAGCAAAGGAAACCATAAACAAGACCAAAAGACAACCCTCAGAATGGGAGAAAATATTTACAAATGAAGCAACTGACAAAGGATTAATCTCCAAAATTTACAAGCAGCTCATGCAGCACAATAACAAAAAAAACAAACAACCCTATCCAAAAATGGGCAGAAGACCTAAATAGACATTTCTCCAAAGAAGATATACAGACTGCCAACAAACACATAAAAGAATGCTCAACATCATTAATCATTAGAGAAATGCAAATCAAAACTACAATGAAATATCATCTCACACCAGTCAGAATGGCCATCATCAAAAAATCTAGAAACAGTAAATGCTGCAGAGGGTGTGGAGAAAAGGGAACCCTCTTGCACTGCTGGTGGGAACGTGAATTAGTTCAGCCACTATGGAGAACAGTATGGAGGTTCCTTAAACAACTACAAATAGAACTACCATATGACCCAGCAATCCCACTACTGGGCATATACCCTGAGAAAACCAAAATTCAAAAAGCATCATGTACCAAAATGTTCATTGCTGCTCTATTTACAGTAAGCCAGAGATGGAAACAACCTAAGTGCCCATCATTGGATGAATGGATAAAGAAGATGTGGCACATATATACAATGGAATATTACTCAGCCATAAAAAGAAACGAAATTTAGCTATTTGTAATGAGGTGGATAGACCTAGAGTTTGTCATACAGAGTGAAGTAAGTCAGAAAGAGAAAGACAAATACCGTATGCTAACACATATATATGGAATTTAAGAAAAAAAATGTCATGAAGAACCTAGGGGTAAGACAGGAATAAAGACACAGACCTACTGGAGAACGGACTTGAGGATATGTGGAGGGGGAAGGGTGAGCTGTGACAGGGCGAGAGAGAGTCATGGACATATACACACTAACAAACGTAAGGTAGATAGCTAGTGGGAAGCAGCCGCATGGAACAGGGATATTGTCTCGGTGCTTTGTGACCGCCTGGAGGGGTGGGATAGGGAGGGTGGGAGGGAGGGAGACGCAAGAGGGAAGAGATATGGGAACATATGTATATGTATAACTGATTCACTTTGTTATAAAGCAGAAACTAACGCACCATTGTAAAGCAATTTTACCCCAATTAAGATGTTTAAAAAAAAATTTGGCTTTAAAATCCCATTTTTTTCCTTCTTTAAAGGTCTTGCCTTAAAGATGTATTTATTTGGCTGAAATATGACTGGAGAGTTACAGCTAATTCATGCAGGAAAATGTGTAGTCCAGCTTTATAAATATTCAAGACAGTAATAACGGGAAGAAATATTGAGAACACCTTACATCTTATTAGCGGTCAGTGGTTTTTTTACCTTATGCTACAGATTAGATACCTTATAGTAGGTATCTAAGGAAAAGAAGAAAAGTATTTTCCTTTGCAAAAATATAAAATGAATCCTAGTGTTTCCATTTCTGCATGTTTATATTTCCTTGTGTTCTCAGGATTTATATGGAGAAAATGTTATGTTCCATTTTTGACAGAAGGCTTACATTTTTGAATCTCCATATCCCATCTGAAAAAGCTGTCGCTTATAGCACTTTTGGTACATCCTGAATTTCTAAATGTAGATCACCAAATAAAATTTTTGCAATTTAACTTAGATGATATATATTAGAGCCTTGTCTAGTATGCTTTATTATTGTTTTTGATAAAAAAATTTTTTCTCAAAGTGCATCCAAGAGGAATAAATTACTGAATTGCCAAAATTATTTCATTATAAAGTAGTCCTGATATATGGATTCTAAAGGTATAGGAGGCTCCAGTATGATTCTTATTTAATGACAGTTCTACTGTTGCTGTCATCTATTAGAATATTGTAAATAACAAGGCTACTTTCCTTGTTAGAGAGAAAGTGTGCTCGTTTTATATTTACAGTCTTGATCCTGCTTCCAGTTCAGCTTCCTCCTTTCACAAGAACCATCCCAGTTCAGATCACTAACATGCTAGCTTGGTCTTCCTGTTGCTATGGTTTCCCAGCAGCGATTGGCTATGCCCTGTTTCTTGAAATTATGCTTAGGCATGTCCTCATAGAATTTTATCTTTCTACCACGATTTTGGTTGTTCTCAGTTTTGCATAAAGCAGTAATCCATTTTTACACTGACTTTCTTTGACTGAAGCAGAATTGAATGTCCCAAAGATCTCACTGGCTCAGGATTTGTGGGGACTCGTCATGTTTTTTTTTTTTTGTTGTTGTTGTTGTTTTTTAACATCTTTATTGGAGTATAATTGCTTTACAATGGTGTGTTACTTTCTGCTTTATACACATTGCCAACAAACACATGAAAGAATGCTCAACATCATTAATCATTAGAGAAATGCAAATCAAAACTACAATGAAATATCATCTCACACCAGGCAGAATGGCCATCTTCAAAGAATCTACAAACAATAAATGCTGGAAAGGGTGTGGAGAAAAGGGAACCCTCTTGCACTGTTGGTGGTAATGTAAATTGGTGTAGCCACTATGGAGAACAGTATGGAGGTTCCTTAAAAAACTAAAAATAGAACCACCATAGACCCAGCAATCTCACTACTGGGCAAATACCCTGAGAAAAGCATAACTCAAAAAGAGTCATGTACAACAATGTTCACTGAAGCTCTATTTACAATAGCCGAGACTCATCTTGTTAATGGCAGACCCTAGCCTTGCGATACCCGTACTGCTCATTGACTTGAGCAAACGGCATGATCCCTGAATCTGTTTTAGTGCGACATACTATTTACCTAAGATGTGTCTCAATGGTGACACAGTTGTTGGTTACATCTAAGGGTTTACGCTGCTTTCACTGTGACCTGGTGGAAGGACTGACATTTCACATCTGCGAAAATCTATGCCTTACTGTCAATTACAAATCGCACACTACAGCCACGCTGGGGCCAGTAGCTCTGCGAAAGAGAATCTTGCTCTGTTGTTGTCATACTTTGCCAATTAGCCTTTCTGGGAACATGCTGGCTTTATTCTGTTCTCTATTTCTTGAATGGCATGCTGTTTAATGATATTTTGCCAAAATAGTAACATTCAATAATCATTTTTTATTTTTTCATCTCCAATAAAGTTCTTATGCTGTGATGCAATCTCCCACTTTGATGGACTTCAGACTCATTATTGAATAATAATCCCTAAACATTCATTAAAGTAAGATCCTTTTAAAGAGAAATACAGAATCAAAGGAAAGAGGAGAGTTTTGATTTTGACTTTTTAAATCAGATGATTTAATTCTTTAAATTATTTTTTTCTACCCAAAGTTAATTTTTACATGGTACTCTTGGCAACAGTGAAGAATAAAGGGAAAAAACAGTGAGGACACAGGGGAAGTAATAGGATGATTAGACATCATATGAAGTTATATACTCACATTCTTTGCATATATACATTCAAATTGAAACCTTAAAAATAATTTGCTAAGTCATTTTTCTTACTCTCAAATACACCTATCTCCAATTTATGCTCAACCACTCCCCAGGAGTATCTTAGAATTAAATTTAAGAGACTAGTTTCAGATGTGGAGAGACAGAATTACAATCCTTATGTTCTTTAATTTGGCCATGACTAGGAAGTATAACTTATCATTGGTTAATAAAATCCTTAAAAGAATAGTAGACTTTTGACATAGGTAATTTGAGTGGGCAACCCACAAGCTAAACAGTTAATTTTGTTGAAAAACAGTTTAAAAAGAGGTTAGATATATTTACTTTTACCTTAAGTTTTAAGTTAAATTTAAATACGTTCTGTATCTTGGAATCATAAATTTGAGTTTCCATGTAAGTCCATTCGTTAATGATGGCAAAGAGTTTTCCTGGAATGTTGAAAACGTTAGTCTTAAAATTGTCAAGAATTATTGATTTGTAACCTGTAGAGGATGTAAGTTATAAGAAATCACATTTATTAGGATATTTATTATATAAAACTATATTTACTCGCTTAAAGTTTTAAACCATGTTTCTATAAAGGGCACATTTTCACCACAGCCTTGGTGATAAATTAGCTCAATTTAGTTGTAACAAAACCAATCTGTACAAAAAGACAGTACAGAATTTTTTTCAGGTAGAAACATGGCTAAAGTTTTATTTCTCTTCCTAGAATATAATTACTAGTAAAATAAAAAGATGAGTAAAATAAAAAGGTGAGTAAAATAAAGATGGCCTTGAAAATGACACAGATTTTCCATTTGTGATCATGTAGGGTTTTGAGAATATTCAACTGGACAAGGGCACCAACCCAGGACTGACTACCTCCTAAGACTCAAAATCTCAGTATCATTACTGTTACTGTTGATAAATTCCTGTCAATAATGTTGCTTTTATGGTGTACCACATTTTGTGTTATTTTATACACACTTCCCTTCCTTTACAGTGTTGAGTCTATGTGGTGTACAACAAACAATTTGGAGTCGGAAGTATCAGATTCTAGGCTCATTCTGCCACTTGCATCCTCTGTGGCCTCACTTTAATTTTCTGATTTTCTGTTACCTCTGAAATGAAGAAGGATTTTGTAAGAATCAAATAGTGGAAATTTTTGACAAAGATTTTAAAAACCTGAGTGCTGTTAATTTAATAGTAAGCTTATCTCATGGTTTCTGAGGATGGTATGAATTCTGAAGTTGAAACTATCTTCTGCAAGAACACAAGACCATATTTATTTTACTCTAGATATAAGAAACACTCCCTTAATCACTACAGAAAATGTATGAAATCAAGACAAATGAATATAACCATTTTAAGAGTAAAAATATATTTTTTCTTCAAAAAATTTTCTTTGGCCTTTTGCAAGCCATTTTCTGCTTTTATTTCAAAGCTCTCAACATAACCCACTATTTTGTGAATTTTAATTGTTTTAGCTTAAACACACTTCTCTTCATCAGAGTAACCCACAGTCATTATAATGACATAAAATATAAATAAAATGTAAGTAAGCTGAAAGACAACCTTTTATTTTGGAAAGGCTATAGACTGGAGAGTCCAACATATTTGGGCTCAAATATTAATATGTCTATTTTCTTACTCTGAACTGTGGGGAAAATTATTAAATGATTTTGTTTCACAATTTCCTAATTATATGATAAGGACAATAATATCCATTTTTCCAGAATATTCTGTGTGAGTTATATGAGATAACACATGTAAACTGTCTTCCATAGTGCATGGCACATAAATGCTTCATAAATGACAGCTTTTGTCATCACAAGACCCCAGTTCCTCATGGGATCACTGCTAATACTCATTTCTTTGCTTAATATTTTAAAGGTAATTTTTAGCTATAATAAAATCAGAAAATTTACCTTTGGGATAAAACCTAAAGGTTATCAATCCTCCAAACTTTTTTTTCATATTATGTGCCTGCTTAGTCTTTTAGTTTACAGTTTCATGTAACTATTGCTTAAAGAACAGTTCCCAGGCATTTTTACCTTCTAGATAAGTTTTTTCTCAATTTCATATTCAGAATGAGGAGCCCATGGTTAGATACACTATACCTTACATGGTTGGACTCGTGAGCATTAGGATGGAACTAATCTCTCTGTTTCTATTAGTATAAGTTCTTTTTCACCTTCCACTTTCAACTTCACAACCACAAGAGAGTGACTTCTGGTTATGCTTAAATTCCACTGAAGCATCACCGGTTCTCACCTAATATCTATGTATTAAATTGCAAATATAAGTACAAAATTTTATACCTATTCTTAATAAACTTTATCTGCCCTGTTTAAGCTCATTATTCTAGCCTAATTTCATATACTTTTCTTCTGATCCTGTCAGTGAATATTTTAACAATCCATCCTGCTTTGTAGTATTGACTGAATGCTTTATATATCTTTAGAAATATTTTTACTTTTAAAAAAGTTGAATAGAATAAAACCAATATATAATCCTATAGTACACACCTTGAGCAATTTCTCCAGGTTGATAACATTGAATTAATAAATACTCTGAGTTGTACAATATATCCTTGTATCTTATTTTATACATAATAATTTGTATCTTTTAATCCCCTACCCCTATATCACTGCCCCCCTTTCTCTCTCCCCACTGGTAACCACTGGTTTGTTCTCTATATCTGTGAGTCTGCTTCTTTTCTGTTATACTTACTAGTTTTATTGTATTTTTTAGATTCCACAGACAACTGATATCATACAATATTTGTCTTTCTCTGTCTGACTTATTTCACTTAGCAAAATGCTGTCTAAGTCCATCCATGTTGCTGCAAATGGCAAAATTTCATTCTTTATTTTATGGCTGAGTAGTATTCCATTGTATATATGTACCATATCTTCTATATCCATTCATCTGTTAATGGACACTTAGGTTGCTTCCATGTCTTGGCAATTGTAAATAATACTGCTATGAGCATTGGGGTCCATATATTTTTTTGAATTAGTCTTCTTGTTTTTTTTGAGTATATACCCAGGAGTGGGATTGCTGGGAGTAATACTTTAGATTAAAAGGGGCCAAATGAAGAATCAGGAAAATAAATTTTAAGGCAGAGAAAACTATGCAAAGACCCTGGACAGAAAATATTTTATCTTTTCTGGAGTGGGATAAAGACCCAGGTGACTAAGATGTGGTAAACAGGGAAAGAGCAGCATAAGGTGAAGTTGAAGATGTAGTCAGGAGTCAAATCACCAAGAGACTGAAGGCTTCTGAGGAGGAGATTATATTTTACTGTGTAAATTGGGCTCCATTAATGGGCAATGATATGGTGATCATGGCAATTTTTTGTATTGGAGTATTGTTGCTTTACTATATTGTGTTAGTTTATACTGTACAGCAAAGTGAATCATCTATATGTATACATATATCCCCCCTTTTTTTTTATTTCCTTCTCATTTAGGTCACCAGAGAGTATTGAGAAGAGTTCCCTGTGCTATACAGTAGGTTCTCATTAGTTATGTATTTTATACATAGTATCAATAGTGTGTATATGTCAATCCCAATCTCCCAATTCTTCCCCTCCCCCTTGGTATCCATACGATTGTTCTCTACATCTGTGTCTCTATTTCTGCTTTGTGAATAAGATTGTATATACCAATTTTTTCAGATGCCACATATATGTGTGAATATACAATATTTGTTTTTCTCTTTATGACTTACTTCAATCTGTATGACAGTATCTATGTCCATCCATGGCCAAGTTTCATTCCTTTTTATGGCTGAGTAATATTCCATTGTATATATGCATTACCACATCATAGCATTTTAAAGTGATTGCCATAAATAGAACTGGTAGAATGCCCAGAAGAAGGAGGAGGAGGAGGAGGATGGTGGTAGAGGAGGGGGAAGGGAGGAGGGGGAGGAGAGCAGGAGGAGGAAAGACTAGTTAGGACCATTCATTATATTCCAAGGAAGGTATACTGAATGAATGATTTTAGTTCAATTTGCCCACGAGAAAACATGCATCAGTTTCAAAATGACTGAATCTTTAAAAATAATTCATAAATATGTTGAATGATGAATTTGCCAAATTTACCAATTTACTGGAAAACATTACTTATTCATAAAGTTTAAAGATATTTTGTTGAAATGGATAGCTTTAATGAACTTAGATGATTTCCAAGATGTTTTAGCCAAGCAATTTGTTTTGTTATTTTTATATTTATTTTATTCTTCATTTTTTATGAACCATTTCACTCTGGCAGCCAAAATCTAGTGTTTTCCTGATTGTTTTACCAAACCCTAGTTTAGGAATGAGAAGTGTCTGTATTTTCAATGACCAGTCCTGGGCATATATTCAATATTGGGACTTTCAAATGAAAGAATAATTTTCTACTTTTCAATATATTTAGTCATAAATTCATTAATAAGCTCAATCAAGTTAATATTTGAGAATTTCTTAAGGACTGAAATGTGAATCACTCTTAAAATAGACATTTAAATAAACGTATACAAATTCACTGCAAGACAAGTGAAGTAAGATTTAGCAGTATTAAAACTACTGTGAATTAACTCAGAGACAATCTTAAAAATTCTCAAAATCTCTTGAAACCATCCATGCACTACAATATGATGGAAACTATATAAATACTTAATATAAATGTGTTTCAGTGAATTTGCATTTTTGATTACTGGATTTTTATGTATTGGTTTTCAGACTATTGACTTTATGTTAATTTGTTTATTTAAAAAAAACAAGGTTTTTTGTGAATTGCTCATTTGGCTTGAACTCTGATAGTGGCAGGTAAAGTAGAGGTGAGTGGATATGGCTGCTCTGTTGGACAGACAACAAGATTTGAACCTGGGCTGCATCTGAAGGACAAGAGGAGAGGAGAGGTCGATGATCTCTCCTGATGATCTCTGCAGTTTGGGGTTTGGGGACAAGGTGAGTGCTAGCACTATTCACTGAACTGGGGAAGTTTGGGTGCAGCCAGGTCTGCTGGCAAAGGGGAAAGGAATATTTCTAAGCTAACATTTTTTATATTCTTAAAGTGCTGATATAATAATCATGTAAAGATATCAAGTAGACAGGAGGATATGCCAGCCTGGGTCTAACAGGAGTTGTCAGAATATGAATGGCAATTAAAACCAAGAATAGGTGGTGAAGAAAGAGACACCTAGGGTTCACCTCTGAGGCTCGCCAACATTTAGATTGTGTGTAGAAGTAACATAGCTGGAAAAGGAGTCTAAAAGGAGTAGCCAGTGTGATCTGCTGCTGCAAAAAATAAGAGAGTTTTACAAAAAGGGTAGAGTTGTCAAGTGTATCCTATAAAATAGGAGGGTTTTATCCGCACCATCTCATTTGACTCCCCACTTCCCTCTTTTAAAGTTTCCACTTCACTTTATTCCTCATGCTTTCTACGCTTCATTTTATAAATCCATACATTCATTAACCACATGTGTGCATACGTACACACACAGTGCGCACATGTGTGACTATGTCTATATTCTACTTCATTCTTAATCACGAACTCTTTTACGGCAGGCATTCTGTCATTCATCTGTATATGCCCAGCACCATATCTGGAAAATACAAAGTGCTCAGTAATATTTGTTGAATTGCATCGAATTATTTCTAATAAGAGCTTCGTGTCAGTCACCATCAAGATATAAATATAAATACTGAGGAAACATGTAAGTGTATCTTGCATATTCAAGCCAAATCCAAGAGTATAATTCAATCCTCACTGGGCATTTTAATCTCCACACTTGGAAACCAGTATAACTTGTTTTGATGGTGCACACATTATTTCTTTTTTGTTTATCTCTAAGTTTATTTCTTTGACTTTTTATGAACTTAACTTGAAACCAGACAGTTAACTCACAAATGCTTTTCTCAGAGCAGAAAATTTGCAAAAAGCCATGTCTCCTTGTTACACCAGCTACTGATCTAAAACTTCGACCTGTACCCGTTGGGCTAAGATTGATTTTACTCATCTTCGCATATGTCATCAAGATCAGCATGCATTTTGAACCATTACTTAAGAGTTTGTTAAGAAATGTTGGAAATTGCAGTCTGTGAGAATGATTGCTTTTCTGAAAAGTTTTTCTGCTCATTTGCATGTAGATAAAGGCCGTGTGTAAGCTCCTCAGCAAAGCTATAAACTTGGTGTTATGCCATCATATAAGCAAAAATCCTAGAGATTTGTTTAGTCCTAAGATTGAAATATTCATTGAAACAAGGTAAATGGACATGCGTTCCATTCTGTGAGCTAACATAATAAAATAATAGAAGAATGTAGCCTAGTTTATGTGAGAAAACTTTTTTAATTCAAAATAAAATGGAAATGAGTCGCCAAAATTAGTAAGCATATTCCAGAGGATACGTGTTTAAATTGGCCTTAAAAGTAAACCTATATGCAATCAATTTTCTTCCACTTCAACATCATTTTTCAGGGTTATATCATCATAAACTACAGAATATCAGCATTAAGATGAATCTTCGAAGTCCTATCTGACTCAAAGGAGGAAAGTCATATGATGTGAGGCAATATTGGGGGAAGGGATTGGGGAAAGCTGTGTTCCTGTATCAACCTACAATTTTTTTACTACGAAACCACAGACTTTTCAAAGAAAAGATGAACATTTTCATCCCAATCTAGTTCAGTACCTTGAAGGTTCCCAGTAGGTAATAATATGATTGCTAGATGATACTCTGCTTTTAGTTAGACTCAAAATTCAGGTAACAACAACAAAAACTCCTTTGTCATGTATTATATGACTAGTAATAGCAGCATATCAACCTAATATTAAAATTGGCCTTCACTGCCTAACTATGCCCTGGCAGAAATGAGGAAGGAGTCCAGGGGCATACTGATGAGAATTCAAAAACTGACATTTGAAATTGATCAAACAGAAAGAGCACCATTCACAGTTATTTTTGAGATATTTCAATTGTTGATGTTTATTCCTCATCTTTTCATATGAATTTTGCAAAACAAAAGGAGAGATTCATTCAAGGTGGGCAAAATAGAAACCATATTTTATTTTCTTTAAAGTATGAGTCATCTATAATAACTCTCATTAGTGCTAATGGAAATTTGCAAATAAATCCTTTAGGTGCCTAGAGAATGTACCACAGCTCTTTTAAACTGTCTGGTGCTTTTACCCCTGGGTGTCTGAGAAGTGATAAGCCATCACTTCCTATTCCTGGAAAGGAATAGGAAGATAATTGGAGTATCTCCAGTTTTCTGCTTTTCCATGTAACTGTCATTTTTTTCCCCCAGAAGTGCATGCATATGTATCTTAATACACCCACACAACTAGACTTCAGAAGAGCTCAGAAAAAAAATACACTGGATCACGTGAGGAAGACTATGGTTATTAGTTATGAAAATCTTACAAGAACTTTCTAAAAGTATAATTACAGTTGGTTATAAAAAAGTCTAGAGAATGTTATTTATACCTTTAAGTACATATGTCTGTTGAACTTTATTTTTTTTAATTTATTTATTTTATTTATTTAATATTGGCTGTATTTGGTCTTTGTTGCTGTGCGCAGGCTTTCTCTAGTTGCGGCGAGTGGGGGCTACTCTTTGTTGTGGTGTGAGGGCTTCTCATTGCAGTGTGTTCTCCTGTTGCAGAGCACGGGTTCTAGGCACGCGGGCTTCAGTATTTGTGGCACGTGGGTTAGGTAGTTGTGGCTCATGGGCTCTAGAGCGCAGGCTCAGTAGTTGTGGTGCATGGGCTTAGTTGCTCCGCGGCATGTGGGATCTTCCTGGACCAGGGCTTGAACCCATGTCCCCTGCGGTGGCAGGCAGATTCTTAACCACCGTGCTACCAGGGAAGCCCTGTCTATTGAATTAAAAAGACCATTTTGCTTAATTAGCTTAAAATAGAAAAAAAAATCTCCCACAATGAAAGTCATAATTTAGTGCATTCATTTTTTACTTTATAGGAAAATTCAATATAAACTAGTTTTTACTCACAAGTTATGTCTGGGTCCATACACACAAATTGCTGTGGTTGATTCGTCAAGTGAGTGACAAAAACTGATTCATAAGGAATGAATTTGATATAGCAAGAAATGTCTTGAGCCTGACAATGTTGAATTTCTTCATTTAGGACACACTACATTTTTTCCATTTCTTTTTTAATATAATAGAATATACAGAACATAAAATTTACTGTGTTAATCATTTTTAACTGTACAGTTCAGTGTTACTAAATACATTCATATTGTTATACAATGATCACTGCCATCTACCTCAAAAACGCTTTTCATCTTATAAAACTAAAAACTCTATATCCATTTAAAAATAACTTCAAATTCCCACATTCCCAGCACCTGGCAACCATCATTCTATAGGATGGGCCAAAAAGTGCGGTTTTTTTTTAAGTAAAAAAAGTCACATCTTTCATTTTCACCAAGAACTTTATTGACCAACGTATTCACCCTTTTGTTCTACTGCCTTCTGCCATTTTTCAAGCAACTTCATTATTCCATCTCCCCAAATTTTTTATCTTTTTGAGCAAAGAACTCTTCCAGGTGCCTTTTACAGTCTTTCAGGGAATTGAAATTTTTTCCATTAAGAGAATTTTGTAAAGACTGAAATCAATGGAAATCCGAAGGTGCAATGTCTGGTGAACACAGTGAATGAATCAGAATTCCCAGCAAAGATGTAGCAGTTTTTGCCTGGTCATGAAAGAAACATATGGTCTTGTGTTATCCTGATGGAAGATTATGCATTTTCTCTTGACTAATTCTGGATGCTTTTCGTCGAGTGCCACTTTCAGTTGGTCTAATTGGCAGCAGTACTTATTGGAATTAATCGTTTGTTTTTTCCGGAAGGAGCTCATAATAGAGGACTCCCTTCCAATCCCACCATATACATAACACCACCTTCTTTGCATGAAGACCAGCCTTTGGTGTGGTTGGTGGTGGTTCATTTCGCTTGCCCAAGATCTCTTCCATTCCACGTTATTGTACAGTATCCACTTTTCATCACCTGTTGCAATTTGTTTAAAAATGGAACATTTTCATTATGTTTCAGTAGAGAATCGCATGAGGAAATATGGTCAAGAAGGTTTTCTTCACTTCTTATGTGGAACCAAAACATCAAAGCAATTCACATAACCAAGCTGGTGCAAATGATTTTCAGTGCTTGATTTGGATATTTTTGAGTATGTCGGCTACCTCCTGAGTGGTATGACGTTGATTGTTCTCAATTATTGTTTCGGTTTGATAGCTATCAACTTCAACTGGTCTACCGGACTGTGCAGCATCGTCCAGTGAGAAATCTCCAGCATGAAATTTCACAAACCACTCTTGACATGTTCGATCAGTCACAGCAACTTCTCCATACACTGCAAAAATCTTTTACCGCATTTTCAGTTGCGTTTTTACCTTTCTTGAAATAATAAACCACAATATGTCAAAAATGTTGCTTTTATCCTTCCATATTCAATATTAAAATGGCTACACAAAAATTCACTAATTTTGATGTCTTTTTTTAAATGCACATGGATATGACAGCTGTCACATACAATCTAATAAAATTGTTTTGAATGAAGTTAAAGACAACTAAGTGCTACTAGAGCCATCTTATGGAAAAAACTGAATGAAGCTTTTGGCCCACCCAATACTTTTGTCTCTATGAACTACTCTAGGGACCTCAAATAAGTGGAATCATATAGTATTTGTGTTTTTGTAACTGGCTTATTTCACTTACCATAATATCCTCAAGGTTCATTCACTTTCAACATGTGTCAGAATTTCTCTCTTTTTATGGCTGAATAATATTCCATTGTATGTGTATATCACATTTTCTATACCTATTTATCCATTAACGGACATGTGGGTTGCTACCACCTTTGAGCTATTGTGAATAGTGATGCATGGATGATGTCAAATTATCTTGTTGAGACCCTGCTTTCAATTATTTTGAATGTATACTCAGAAGTCAAATTGCTGGATCATATGGAAATTCTATTTTCTAGTTGTTTGAGGAACAGCCATACTTTTCCACAGTGGCTGCACTATTTTATATTCCCACTAACAGTGCACAAGGGTTCTAATTCCTCAGCATCCTTGCCGACAATTCTTATTTTTTGTTTTTTTCATAGTAGCCATTAGTAGTCTTCCTAATGGGCATGGGGTAGTATATCATTGTGTGTTTGATTTGTATTTCCCTAATAATTAGTCATGTTGAGCATCTTTCCATGAGGACCCCCTAGATTTTTAAGCTCCTTTATTTCCCCAACAATTTTATACCTATAGGGTTTAAAAATTAACTGTGTTGGGCTTCCCTGGTGGCACAGTGGTTGAGAGTCCGCCTGCCAATGCAGGGGACATGGGTTCGTGCCCCGGTCCGGGAAGATCCCACATGCCACTGGGCCTGGGCCCGTGAGCCATGGCCGCTGAGCCTGCGCGTCCGGAGCCTGTGCTCCACAACGGGAGAGGCCACAACAGTGAGAGGCCCTCGTATGGCAAAAAAAAAAAAAAAAAAAAAAAAAAAAATTAACTGTGTTTAATTTTTCATCTTATTCATGAGTACTATGCCCTCCTCTTAACTCTTCATTGTTTGTACTGAGCATTCTCATTTCAGAGTTTGCTGTAGTCCATATGTAATTATTTCAGCTTTTCCCATTGTCTAGAGGTTATATTCTGTGATAAATTAAGTAAAAAGGTAATATTATAAGTATAATCACATTATGGTATTCATTTTTGTTGACAGAGTTTTTTCCTAATGGCTATAAAGACCTTTATTCATAAACTTAATGAATCTAAATCTGAACTTCTGATTTTTCCTAATAAGCCTGCCCTGCCTGCAATCTTCCCCAATATAGCATCTCAGTTCCTCCAATGGAGATCTATTAAGTAACACGATTACAGAATATCGGATACAAGTCAGGGCTTGGAAATTAGAGTGATTTGTTTACAATCCTTGTCTCACATCTTAATAGAACTCGGACTGTGTAGAACTCATTAACTTCTTTCAAGCTTAAGTCTCCTCAGGTGTAAATAGGGTAGAAACAGAACATTCTAGGCCCTGCTCTGAACAGATATAAGGCATAATACTGACTACAAGCTCGACATATTTTTCAAATATTTAAAGACAGGCCCCATAGCAGTTATTCTGTTGTCTGGATAAAAAAAATTGTTGATATATTTCAAATTTTCCATTTCAGAATGTGTATTTCCTCTTCAAGAGAAGATTCCAAGTGTTGAGGAGATACAAAGATAATTAACCAGTTCATATATCCCAAGATTGTATCAGAAAATACAGCATCATATTTTTAACCAAGATAATGTTAAATATGAGAGACTAAGGAGGAAAAGAGAATGGAAGTGAAGACATCAGTCAGACAAGAAGTGGTAACAATATTTCAACTGAGAATTAATAAGTCCTATGCAAAAGAAATGGAGAAGTAGGGATGTATTTGAAGAAGAGGAGTAAACTGTACAGGACTTGCAGGCGATGTTACTTGGGGAACAGGGAGAGGCGGGCTCACTGGGCGCGTCTGCGCATGCGTCTCGCTAGTGACGCTTTGAGCAGAAGAGAGAAAAAGGAGCCTTGACAGATTTGGATAGGACCAAATGCCCTCGTTTTGCCCTCACAGAGTCTGACGTGCTGAAAAAACTTCTGGGAAGAGGGGTTCATGGCCTTGAACCTGGGGGAGCTACGGGAGGTCAGAAGACAGACTTGACAGGCGTGAATGTGCAGGGAAGATAGGAGAAAATGAGTAGGAAAGAAGCAAAAGATAAGCGAAGCAGAGATAAGCCCAGGATGAATTTAGTAATAAAAAAGAGACACTGGAAACAAGAAAAACAGTTGACAGAGAGACCCCCAGGCAACAGGAGAAAACACTGTCACACAAGATAAGAGAGGAAAGAGTGTCAAGACAGAAGAAGTGGGGGAAAATGCAATGATATAAATACCGAGAGACGTGAAGATTGATTAAAAGATCTTTGAAATCAGTAACCAAATGCAGTAACTCTGCAACGAAGTTCAGTAGAGATAGAAGCCAAAGTGCTGGAATTTAAGAATGTCTTAATTTTTATATTTATATCCATCTTTATTGCTGTCTTTGGGATACTGTAAATAATTCATGCCCTAGATAACACTAGACACATTTCAAAATTACATTTCTTCAAGACACTGAAATAATCTGCCAGATTTCTAATGTTTTGTTTAGGAATACTATGATTCTATAAATATCCCATATATGTATGATCTCTCTGCCATGAGTATGTAAAATATGGGATAATCACCTTATTTTAAGCAAAAATGATCCCCAAATTGTTATGGTATAAGAAACTTTAAACATATACACACTACTATATATAAAATAGATAATCAATAAGGACCTACTGTATAACACAGGGAACTATACTCAATACTCTGTAATAACCTATACTGGAAAAGAATCTGAAAAAGAATGGATATATGTACACGTATAGCTGAATCACTTAGCTGTACACCTGAAACACAACATTGTAAATCAACTATACTCCAATAGAAAATTAAAAATTTTTAAAAAGAAACTTTACTGGGAATGTTTCTATTGATTAAGAAGCATAGGATATTTAATAATACGTCCAATATACACACAAAAAAATTGCTATTTTCCTCTTGTACATTGTACTCTTTTTTCCCAAAACAACCAATTATAGTAAAGTATAGAAAGTAAGCTTAGCAAAATCTCATATCCTACTGGGCATAGAGTTGAGATGGTGGTGCCTCGGGTTTAAAGAACAGTGGCAGGGAGCTGCTTTTCAGATGAAAAGCTGACAAAGTACTGGGCTTTTAGAACACAGGGTGGGCAAGATTTTTCTGGGATCCTACATGCAGTTCGATGCAACCTTGGGAGTCTTGGGAAACAAATGCCAGCTGTTATCATCACAGAGCGGACTGGACCTCAGACCATCTTTAGTCCTTGCCACATTATCTGGGACAATGATGACCTGGAATGGTCCATTTTGCAGGCTCTATTTTAAGCCTGACCTGCACTTTAGTTTGTATCCTAAGAAACAATTGATTAGGTGGCTTTAGACATAATCAGTTCTGAAATGAGGATTTACCAGTTCTTGGAAAATAATGGACTTTTTGTAGGTCCAACTACAAACTTTCATAAAAATTCTAAAATCAAAGATAAGGTGGTAAAAATTGTGCTTTTATTTTTTTTATTACTTAAAATTTTTTTTATTGGAGTATAATTGCTTTACAATGTTGTGTTGGTCTCTGCTGTACAACAAAGTGAATCAGCTATATGTATACATATATCCCCTCCCTCTTGGACAAGTAACAATATCCATGACTACTTGACTATAAACAAAAAATTGTGGTGTTGTCTCAGTCTGCTCAGCCTATTATTACAAAATATCACACAATGGTTGGTTTAAAAAACGCATTTATCGTCTCACAATTCTGAGGCTTTTGAGGTCCAAGATGAAGGTGCCAGCAGGGCTGGTTTCTGGTGAGACCTCTCTTCCTGGCTTGAGGAGCTGCCTTCTTACTGTGCCTCACATGGCCTTTCCTCTGTGTGCTTGGAGACAGAGAGATCCCAGGGTCGCTTCCTCTTCTTGTAAGTACCCCAGTACAATCGGATTAGGACCCCATCCTTTTGACCTCATTTAACCTGAAATAATCTGTAAAGGCCCTAACTCCATACACAGTCACATTGGGGGCTTTGGTTTCCAAATGCGGATTTTGGACGACACAGTTCAGTCCATAACAGGTGAGATCCATCTGATATAGAACTGCTTTCTGACAAGAATGGGAAGTTTCAAAGATTAGTAAGCTCTCTTCTACATGACTTGTTAAGTAAAAATCTGGATAAAAGAGAGGTTAATAATTAAAATATATTTATAAAAACATTCCATTGCCTTAGGCATGTTGTCACTATGCCCTAATTCATCTTTAGTCAAAATATATAAAATTACTGATTTGAATTGATTCTGATACAAATGGTAAATAGATAATAACAATGATAGATTGTAAACATTTAAATAGCATTTATGTATTAAGTGGGGGAGTTAACTTTCAAGTATTTGTAATTGAGTCTGTAGTTAAACAAGAAGTCAGATAAGAAAATCCGTGGTGTAGTGTAATACTTCCCTAATAATAACGCGTTCTCCCCACATTACAGATTAGTGTTTACTATATTCCTTTTAAAAGCATCACACACAGGAAAATTCCTTTTTATTAATATGTCAGTTCAAATCCACCTGTAATTTTAATAGATATTTTAATGTTTACTTTTTTTTTTTTTTTTTTTTTGTGGTACGCAGGCCTCTCCCTGTTGTGGCTCTCCCATTTTGGAGCACAGGCTCCGGATGCGCAGGCCCAGCAGCCATGGCTCACGGGCCCAGCCACTCCACAGCATGTGGGATCTTCCCGGACCGGGGCACCCGTGTCCCCTGCATCGGCAGGTGGACTCTCAACCACTGTGCCACCAGGGAAGCCCTAATGTTTACTTTTTAATAAAGCTATTTATTTCCCATTAAACTAGATAACTCAAAGGCTTAAAAATAAGATTACATGTATATTTCTGTCAAATATGTTCAATGACAATAAAATGATATTTAAATACACTAGTAAAGCTTGCTAACAAATCTTTTGGTGGAAAAGTCAATATTCAAAATGAGTAACTGATTTGGAATTCCAGTGACCATAGCAGTTTTCTAGTAGCAAAAATTATTTTTAAAACAATATTTAATACTAATATATATATATACATATATGCACATATACAAAGTATAAAAGGAAACAGCAAAATTATCTATAAACCTATCACCAGGCAATTTATATTAATTTGTTAAAATGAAAGTTAAAAGTCCATATAATTAGAAAATTTAGCAAATAACAGGTAAAACGCTGTCTCAAAACCACACCCATTTTCTCTTCCAGACATAGCCACTTTAAGAATTTCTTGTGTTATATTACATTTTGTTATACATAGGAGTATATTAATTTGAAACATGTGAATATGAAACATATTAATTTGAAACATTTGAAACATATGAAATAATTGCTGACCAGCAGTTTTATGTGACTCAAACTAATAAGTGTGATCTATATCTTGTTTTTAATTTAATAATACATTTTAGAGTTTTTTATTTTAGAGTTCTTTCTATATTAAAAAATATACTCTATTTAGAATAAAAATTATTATTCAGATACGAAAGATTTAATTTGACTGATGCTTTTTTGATGAAAATTTATGGTTCTTCTTGCTAATACTACCTTTATAGATGTATCTTATATATGCATACATACATGTCTATAATCAAACTCCTAATAGTGAAACAGTTATATGAAAATGATGCAAATTTTTAATTTTTATAGATACACTCAAATTACCCCTCAAAACTTTTATAGTACTTTACACTATCACAAACCCACAAAAATGTTCCCCCATCATACACACACACCTTTGCCAGAATCAGGTATTATTTATCATTGATAGAAACTAGTATCTTGTTTCTTTAGTTACGAAATGGAACATTTTTTCATATTTATTCATTTAACATTTGTGTTTCTATTTCTCTTTCAGTACCTTGCCTATACATTTACTTTGCTCCCTTTTGTTTTCTTATTGACTTGTATAACATTGATTTTCATAACTACTTGTAAACTCCCTTACAAGGTAATTGTTGATTCATTTATCATGTATCTTATAATTTTTCTAATTTTGTTTCACCACTCTAACATCACAAATAAATTTATCCAGATTTGCTCCTAGAAATCATGGGTTCATTATTATATTCAATCTTTGATCCATCTGGAATTTATTTGGTTATAGAGGTGAAGTTGATGTTTAGCTTTACATTTCTTTACAAAAAGTCTGTCATCACTATTGTAAATGGCCCATCATTCTTGTCAACACACATCTCACCAAATTCTCCCATTGTTTTACATAACTTTTTTTTAACTTGATGATCTTAGGTTTTCAAGTAAACAAGTATATCACAAATGATGATAATCTTAGCAGATGAAGCACTGACAGTATAAAAAAAAGAAGTTTGAGAGATAAAAAATAACATTAATTCCATGATGATGAATGAATTCTCCAGGAAAAAACAATTATTAAATGTATAGCTCTAAAGATTAACCTTTGGAGAATACCAAATATCATTTCACATTTAATATTTAAGAAGGTCATGTAAACAATTAGCATAGAAGTTTCTCTCATAGGGGTAGGAAGAGAACCATGAGAGTATATTGTCCCATAAGTCAGAGAACTTTAAAAAGTGAAAATTGAGACAAAAACACTAAAACTGGCAAGAGAGCAATTTGGATTCATTTACATGCACAAAATCCACATTAGAAAGATCAGGGATGAAATGGTATGTGTAAATGATGTCTGAGTTTTTAGATTATTCTTTCCAGAAGTTTGAAATGAAAAGAAAAAAGAGAAAAATAACACAAATCATCTGTGAGTCAAGCAAAGATATTTTAAATCTGAATTGAGACCTTGTGCAATATTAAAGGCAAAAGAGAAACCAGAGGAAAGGCAGTGGTTGCATGAGAGAGTGTGAGAGCAGCCCCCAGAAGTCAGGAAAGATCGAAAGCCCTGGTATCACTATGATTTTGAGGAAAATAGGGGCAAGCTAAGGACAGAACACCAAAATAAAATATGTTCTCCTATTTTACAGGGTTAAGCCAGGCATTTGGAAGACTCTGAAACAACCAACATGAAAATTAGCTGAATGAAAACAAAAGTGATTCAAGTGTGAGTGTAAATAAATATTCTAACAAAGTCTAAAAAATATCAATATTATTTAGTAACTATGCATAAATCTCATTGGAGAAATAGCAAAATTTTAAAAGAAACATTTGAAGTGTTGCACATGGGGATTTAAGCAAAATTAAGACCAAAATTTAAACATATGAGTGCTGTAGTAACACAGAGGGGAATGTCAATTAACCTACACCTGTGTGTATGAACGCTTTCCTCAGAAATCAAATTATGAAGAGTAAGGACCCTGCACTTATCTTTAGGCATCTGTCATTCATTTATAGGCTGTTAAGTCATAGATTTTGATAAAATCCCTTTTATCAGTAAATATATTCAGGCATCTACACCTATTAGGACATTTTCATATTCTTTGTGGACACTAATGGCCTTTACTTCTTCCTAGTGTGCGTGTGTGCACATAATATGTATATCTGTATTATATGTATATATATTACTTATATACAGTATATCAGAAAATAAAAATCCATTGTAAATATGTCTCAAAAGGGTCTTTTAGAAAATGTATTTTCTGAAATAATACGACATTCCTCTTTTATGCAGAGTAAACTTAAACATTAATGGTGGCTTTCAAGTAATCATGGCAAAACAATTTTAAATAAATATTTTTTTTTGTTTGCAATCTTTGGATGAATAATTTCAATTTCCCTATATTCTATATTAAGTAATATTCATTGTACTTTGATTGGATTGAAAACTGATTTTATTGCTCTATTTCTTGATCATTTCAAAGTAATCTTCAGAGTCTAACTGAACAGACACATCTTATTAGTCTTTCCCTGATCTGTAATAATTTAAACAATCCTATCTGTACTTAAATACAAAGGAAAATTCAACCTAAAAGAGAAATGTAGCAAGACAAAAGGCCACTATATCTTAGGAATTATTTTTCCCCAAATCTGAGTGGCATTTAATTAGAGGCAGAAAAAAAACAGACAATGAGAAACTTGGTAGTATTATCCTTTACATTTGGCAATACTTGCCATAAATTTAAGCTGTATCCTGAATTAAATTTGCTGTTACTTTCAATTCTCCATAGATCAGTATAAGCTCTCCATTTGTTATATTTTGTGAATTCCTTGAAAGAGACTAAGAGAAAACAGGGGACATTGATGTATCCAAGTATATGAATACTTCATCCTTCATAATTTTATATTTGAAATAAAATATACTACATATATTCTTGAGTGTGTCTTTATATCAAGTTCTTAAATGTAAAATCACTTTACTCTTGGTGTTTAACCACTTTCATGATGCTGGGATTTTGAAATGTAACAGAATGTACCCACCCCACCCCGCCGCCTTCAGGCTGCAGCTTGTACGAGGCAGATAGGTGTGTTTGCAGACCTGCCGGAGTCAGCCTTAACTTCTAGGCTCCTAAGAACCTTTCCACTGAGAAACTATATTTCTAAAAATAACACAGCATTCATCTTTTATCCAAAACCAACTTGAATATTAACGGTGGCTTTCAGATAATGAAACGAAGCAATTAAGCCTTTTCTAAAGAGGAAGAGTTTAGCTTAAGGGTTCTGTTTATTTTTAAAGAAAAGCTGAAAGCACATTGCTCTGATTAGTAATCTCCACGGTCTGCCCCCCTACCCAGAAACTTAATATACAAGTTCAGGTTTTCATTGACAAGGGATTTCCCACTTTTCAACTTTAATGTAATTATTTCCATGTATATGATGTAACATATAAACATTGTGTTCCCTACTGAAGGGCCAGTTCAATATTGGGCTTTTTCATATTTGCCTTTAATCTTTATTGTAAAGAGCTCCTTGTAGCACAAAATAATTAAGAGCCACAATCTTGATAAAATAGGAAGAAAAACAAAATTAGAAGAGAAGATAAAAGGTTGAAAACAAATATAAAGGTTGAAAATAAATAAAATATACTTTTCTTAAATAATGAGCTCTCAAAAGGTCTTGGTTGAAGAGATTATGCCGGGAGTATTAGAAAAAGTATAGATGATATTTGTACAGCTTCTAAACTTCACAGGAGGCAGAGACAGCCTTCTTCAAAACTGGGCCGCAGATGCCTGTGAGTGGATATGGTAAGTACAGATAATGAGGGCTAGGAAGAAGGGGAAATATTACATTTCGGGAGCGCTGAACTGCTCAAATTCTTGCTGACAGCTTCTGTTCACCAATATCCAAACTAAATCCCAGTTGCTCTTATCTACAGTGGGCAAATGGGTGCTATTGGCAGTAAGGAGGCAGACTAAGGAAGTCGTCCAAACCACGAGGTGAGGTCTGCATGGCTGCTCCTAGTAGTTTCGGGAATTCCAGAGAATAATATTTCAGATAAAACATCTAACAGCAAAATTAACTCAGCCTTGAGACTGGAACTCAAAATAAATACTTGCGTTTTCTGGATTACGGAGTTTGTTGGTTTGTTTAATAACGGATAGGATAGGTAAAAAATAGATAAAATGGAAATAGTATTATATGATATACTCAGAAAAAGTTCCTTGCAATCAGTTATTCTGCAATGTGATTCTTACATTTTGTACATTTGGCAACAAATAAATCTAACAATCTTTGTTTTTTGAAATATATTATATTATTGACATTATTCCTTTGGATAGTTTGTCTTTTTCAAAATCAAACAACTGAAGTAAATTACTTCTCTATATAGGATACTTTCAGCTTTTTGACTTAACAATCTAAATTTTGTATTCAAGTTCATATTGGCAGCCCACATTATTTCAATAATGTATACAAGTTAATCTATTCAATTTTCCAGGAATCAATTATTATTCCTGAAAATAGGAAGATACTAGAAGTTAATTCATAACATCATGAAGTAAGTCCTACCATACACAGAAAAGAGAATAAAGAGCTGGGTGAGTTTACTTACAATTACATCTTTCTATCAACAAATAATCTTTAAGCAGTAATTTTATGCAAGACATTTTGTTAGGTTTTATGAAATATAAAAAATGCAGTTCTACTCTTAAAGAATATTGCCAATGAACTAGTTCTGATTCATGTTTTCTTACCTTGACTGTTACAATGTTTATGTAGCTCTTCTTTCTTCATCCAGTTCTTTCTACTTAAAACCACCTGAGTTTTCATGTCACATTCTGCTCAAAATTTTTGTTTCCCTCTTTCCCTAAACTTGCCCTAAACTTTTTTAGTGCAAAGTCCAAGATTTCTTAGTATGTGAATCCAGTCGTCACCTTTCCCAACATCCCTCCCATGTACTCTACACACTCACATCACCAAAATACTAATTTCATAGAATTTTGTGATTTTGTAGCTATCCCCTTGACCTGACATTCCTTTATCCATTTATAAATATTTTCTTGTCCATCGAATTCAGGTTCAAACCCCACCTCTTCCAAGAAATCTTCCCTCATCTCTTCCTACCTCGAAGCAACTATTTCCTATTTCGTGTTCCAACACCACCTAGTCTATTATGGTATTATTTCATTCTCCTCTTGCATCATATTTCATTGTTTTCTTCTCTTCCCCTTGCCTTGAAACTATTTCAATTGCTATTTTATTATTATTATTTTTTGGTACAGATATTTTCCATTAAGAATACTTCAAATCCTTTGGTGGGGGGGAGGGTTGTTTAGGATAAAATATTATGTCAGTGAATAAACGTCTTTCTCTCTAGGTTGGATATTACATAAAAGCAGGAGCACATTGCAGTTACTTCTGCCTTAATCAATAAATACATACTAATTGGATTGAAGGTAATATAAATTAAAATTGTCAACATCAATTAAATGGAAAATGCTCCAGAAAGAATTTTTATAAAGAAAGGAGGAAAACTGGGGTTTGCTATGCAAATTAGTGCAAGCTTAGTAAGCTCAGAGATATTGTGGGTTCTGCTCCAGACCACTGTATTAAAGCAAATATTGCAATAAAGTAAGTTACATGAAATTTTTTGGTTTCCCAGTGCATACAAGAGTTATATTTACACTATATTGTAGACTATTAAGTGTGCAATAGCTTTATGTCTAAAAAATGTTCATACTTTAATTTTAAAATACTTTATTACTTAAAAATGCTAACCATCACCTGAGCCTTCAGCAAGTCATCATCTTTTTGCTGGTGGAAGGTCTTGCCTCAGTGTCAATGGCTGCTGACTGATTAGAGTGGTGGTTGCTGAAGGTTGGGGTGGCAAGTTCTTAAAATAAGACAACAATAAAGTTTACCATATCAATTGACTCTTCCTTTCAGAAATGATTTCTCTGTACCATGCAATACTGTGTGTTAGCATTTTACTCACAGTAGAACTTCTTTCAAAGTCAGAGTCAGTCCTCTCAAACCCTGCTGCTGCTTTATCAACCAAACTTATGTAATATTTTAAATACTTTGTTGTCATTGCAGCAATCTTCATGTGAGTAGATTCCATCTCAAGAAACCACTTTCTTTGCTCATTCATGAAAAGCAGCTCCTCATCCATTAAAGCTTTATCCTGGGATTGCAGCAATTCAGTCACATCTTCAGGCTCCACTTCTAATTCTAGTGCTCTTGCTGTCTCCACCACATCTACAGTTACCTCCTCCACTGAAGTCTTGAATCCATTAAAGTCATCCATGAGGGTTGGAATCACCTTCTTCCAAACTCCTGTTAATGTTGATATTTTGACCTCCTCCCATGAATTATGAATGTTCTTCATGGCATCTAGAATAATGAATTCTTTCCAGAAGGTTTTCAATTTACTTTGCCCAAATCCATCAGAGGAATCACTGTCTATGGCAGCTGTAGCCTTAAAAAATGTATTTCTGAAATAATAAGACCTGAAAGTAAAAAATTACTCCTTGATCCAGGGGCTATGGAATGGATGTTGTGTTATTAGACAATGAAAACAACATGAATCTAGTTGTAAATCTCCATCAGAGCTCTTGGGTGACCAGGTTCATTTTCAATGAGCAATAATAGTTTGAAAACATTCCTTTTTCTGAGCAGTAGGTCTCAAGAGGGGGCTCAAAATATTCAGTAAACCATGTTGTAAACAGATGAGCTGTCCTCTGTGCTTTGTTGTTCCATTTATAGAACAGAGTAAGAGTAGAATTAGCATAACTCTGAAGGGCCCTAGGATTTTCAGTATGGTAAATGAGCATTAGCTTTAACATGAAGTCACCAGCTGCATTAGCCCCAGTGAGAGAATCAGCCTGTCCTTTGAATTTTTGGAGCCAGGCATTGACTTCTCCTCTCCAGTTATGAAAGTCCTAGATGGCATCTTCTTCCAACAGAAACGTTTCTCACCTACTTTGAAAATCTGTTGTTTAGTGGAGCCACTTTCATGAATTATCTTCACTAGATCTTCTGGATAACTTGCTGCATCTTCTTCATCAGCACTTACTGCTTCACCTTGCACATTTATGTTATGGAGATGGCTTATTTTTCTGCTCACTTCAAACTTCTGCAGTTTCCTCACTGCTCTCAACCTTCATAGAATTGAAGGCAGTTAGGGCCTTGCTCTGGGTTAGGCTTTGGCCTAAGGGAATGTTGTGGCTGGTGTTATCTTCTATCTAGACACTAAAACTTTCTCCATATCAGCAATAAGGTTGTTTAATTTTCTTATCATTCATGTGTTCACTGCAGTAGCACTTTTAATTTCCTTCAAGAACTTTTCCTTTGCATTCACAGCTTGGCTAACTGTTTGGTACAGGCCTAGCTTTCAGCCTGTCTTGGCTTTTGACATGCCTTCCTCACTAAGCTTAATTATTGCTAGCTTTTGATTTAAAGTGAGAAATGTGAAACTCTTCCTTTCATTTGAACACTTAGAGGTCACTGTAGGGTTATTAATTGGCCTGATTTTAATATTGTTTTGTCCTTGGGAATAGGGAGGCCCAAGGAGAGGGAGAAAGATGGGGGAATGGCCTATTGGTGGAGCAGTCAGAACACACACAGCATTCCTTAAGTGCATTATCTTATATGGGTGTTGTTCATGACATCCCAAAACAATTACACCAGTAACATCAAAGATCACTGATCACAGTGCACCATAACAAATATGATAATAATGAAAAAGTTTTAAATATTGGAAAAATTACCAAAATGTGACACAGAGACATGAAGTGAGAAATGCTGTTAGAAAAATGACACAAATAGACTTGCTTTAGGGAGGGTTGCCACAAACTTTCAACTTGTAAATAAAAAAAGCAATATCTATGAAGCCCAATAAAATGAATTACGGTTTACTAAAAGTAAAAACCCTTTAAGTAGTGAATCATTTTGTACGTTTCATGTTTTGTTGGGCACATTTCAAATTATGGAGGAATTGCAACTTTTACAAGTTTCAATTACAAACAAGAATAATTTTGGACACAATAAAACATTATTGAAGCAAACTTTTATTTTATAAAGAATCAAAGGGTTATTTAATCCTAGGTAATTTTGTTTGATTATTACTGATTTTGGCTAATGAATGAGAAATTAGTAGAGAGAAAATAAAGGAGCACAAAGTGTAGGCCAGACTTAAGAAATACCAAGATGAGAAAGACACATGGTTTATCTAATCAAATGTTCCAAGCACACTTAATGGCAGGGATGTTTGCCTGGAGGGCAATATTCTTCATGAAAATAATATTTAAATAAATATATGCTACTTTATTCGTTTCTTATAAGTCATTCTTCTATGTATTTTTCAAATGCTCCTTGAACCTATTAATATTTTCAACTTGTATCACAGCTTTAACAGATTCCACACACTGATTCAAGCCAATCAAATTGAAATAATATTTACCAAGTGCTTATGATAAGCCAGTCTCTATTCTGGGCTGTGTCATACACAGATATAGCAGCAGCCTCTGCCTTAAGAAAGTGGGCTGACATAAACAGTGTTAAAAAGAGTGTGATGAAACATGGTAATTTTACACAAAATTGTCACAGGAGCCCTAAAGAGGAGCACTTACCTGTGACAGTAGGGTTAGAGATGGCTTTTAGTGAGAAAAGATTGTAAGAAAACAAGGGAAATCTAGGCAGTTAGAAGAGAGGGGAGATGCTGGAAGAATGGAAATTCCAAGCAGAGAAGAAAGCATGATTAAAAGCAGAGGGTAGCATGAATCAACTGGGCTGGGCACAACTGACAGTCCAAGTGTGCTGAAAGAAAACCATTCTCAACCTGCACCAAGGAAAGAACAGTATTTCTAATCTCTTAGGATTTGATAACTAAAAAAACTATGGCTGCTTTTTTCTTTTGAGTTAGACATCTTAAAGAAATATGACCCTTAGAACAGCAGTCATGATAAGTATAATAATAATTACGTATAATATAGACATGTAATATAATATATAATAACATATAAATATAATAACATAATATGTAGAATATCATATTATATTATATATCATAATATATAATACTATGTAATAACATTTGTTGAAGGCTTGCACCAAGTACTTTGCATCTATCATCCAATTTTACCCTCATCAAATCATTTGAATTAGCTAGTATTACCAGCCCCATTTTACAGAATGAAGAAATAAAAACAAAGGAATAAACTTATTTGTCCAAGTTCTTATAGTTATGAAGTATTGGAATCCAGATCATTTTAGGTGCCTTCCCTGAACACTTGAACTTTCTCTGTACCATTCTGAGGTAATAATTAACCTTTCACTAATTGCATTTTCAAGCAAAGAACTTTTTAAGAGATGAATTTTCAATCTTAAGGAATTGCTTGTCATTTGCTCTGTTCTCCAGAATGACATGGAATTTTCTATGTAAAAAACAGCAACCCCATTTATCACTGATTTTCTTTGAGGAAGAATTATTTGCTCCCCAAAGCTTTTTAACTCCCTAACTCACTTTTTATCACTTTCTAAACTACCATTATCCATCAAGTCATGCATGAGTAGATCACAGTTATCATATTTTAAAATTTGTTCTGTCTTCCCTCTTTGAATTGGCAAGTTTCTCTCCAAAAGTGGATGCACTTTTTCTGCTTTTTGAAGATTATAGATTGTATACCTAGTCATAAAACAACATCAATACTTACTCTTAACCTTGATTAAACTAAGCTTCTATTCTGAAACTACACTCTACATATTTTTCCCTTGAGCACAGACAAAATTAGTGTTAATTTGTATTGTTCTTAATTTGTTTTTCTACTTTTAGAATCTTTGACTTATATTCTGATATTTTAAGAGAGAACTATATCAACAACTTAAGAAGCTTCCCTTTGATTTGTTGTAATTTAATCCCACCCAGTCCCACCCAAATTCTTTCTTTCCTTTTCTCAACCTTTCTCCATTAAATCAAAAACACTTATTGTGTATGAGGCCTTTACCTTATACTGTAAGCTTATAGTGTATTATTTCATAAGGTATTTTCATTTTGAAACTTGAGAGAAATTTATTTTTATTATTGTGAAAAACATATGATTTTCTTTAAATGTTTGATACAAATAATGGCATCATGTTATAAAAATGAAATCCTGGTTGAGCTTAAAAATATCCATTCTCCATTTATCCCTCATCCAAATCCTTAATGTCTGATGTCATTAACCTGAATTACCTATCTATTTTGACCAGGGACTCATTTATAAATGATAGTGTGAAAAAATAATCATTTGAAGAACTCACTGAGCTTAAACTTATCTAGCTCCAACCTACAGTGCTGGGGTGGAGTACGAGAACATCTGTACCAAACTTCATTATAAAATACTAAAGAAGAGGGGTCCTTAGGCTACATTTAAGAATCACTGCATCAGATACTACAAAACACATTCACACAGCTATACTTTTGCTAGGGCAGTTCTCTGACACATCTTCCCTGGAAGCTCACAAAACTTATTTATTTTAAAATAATTTTACTGAGGTAAAAATTTACATACAGTAAGGTACATAAGAATACTATTCAAGGCTTTTTGGTAAATTTATTAAATCGTGGTAATCGTTATCACCATCCAACTTTAGGATATGTCCATTACCCAAAAAGTTTCTTTATGCCATTTTGAGTCTGCTATTTGCTTTCTGTCTCAATGTTTTTCCTTTCTCTGGGCATTTCATATAAATGGAATCATTCACCGTGTGATATTTTTTTGTCTGGTTTCTTTGACTCAGCATAATGATTTGAGATCTACCTATGTTATATTATGTATCAATGGTTAGTTCCTTTTCATTGATGAATAGTATTCCATTGTGTGGATTTACTATATTTTAAAAACATATATTCACCGATAGACATTTGAATTGTTTCAAGTTTTTGGCTATCATGAACATGATGGTTTATATATGAGTCCATGTGGACACTATGTTTTTATTTTTCTTAGGTACCTTCACATAATTTGTTTTTAAAACCAGCTATCCAATGTTCAAATATTTTATTTCCAGAATCAAAATGATATTAAAAATATTTTATTCTGCAGAGAGTTTATTTACATGTATAGTTTATGTTACATTAAGTATACAGTAGTTCTGTAATCCAAACCTCATGTTTCCCTCTTTCTTAAGTAATAGAATTTTAATTTTTTACTAAGTACTTTGTCACTGAATCAAGACTTCCCAAATTGCATTGCAGTTAAATGTGGCCATGTGATTTAAGTTCCAGCCGGAGTGGTAACTAGACATGCTGTTAGGAATTTGGGGGAAGATGCTTACGGCAAGTTTACTTAAGCTTGGAGGGACAGCTACTTACAATTATACCTTTATGATCCTTTCAGTCTTCAACGATGATATAATTTCTGGGATACCAGCAGACCTCTTGGGCCCTAAAGTAACCTAGAAGATAGAAGCCTTGTGTTTGGAAAGAACAAAAAATAGGAGTTGGGTCCCTGCCAAGTTGGAGAGACCAGGCCACAAGAACACTGTCACTTCCAATACCAGTTACAAATGCAGGGGTCTCCAAGATCACTTGTTGGTTAGATACTTTGCCAGAAGGAGTCTCAAACCTCACTGAAAGCTCATGGTTATGGTATATTACAGTTAAAGTGTATGGATTAAAATCAGTGTAAGGAAGAGGCACACGGGACAGACCCCAGGCAAGTTTCAAACACCTGGGGTTCCAGCTGCCAGTATTTTGTCCTCTCCTGATGGAGTTGTAGATGGTATTGCCCTCCCAGCTGTGATGTGTGACAAGATAAATGGGGATATTCCAACCAGGAAGTTCACCAGAGCCTTGGTCAAGGACAGGATGATGTAAACTTTGTTGAACACCCATGTGGCCGACTTCAGGCCCCAATTCCTTTGGAAGTCCACTGATAGCACATGACCCAAAGCCCCCAAATCACTGTGTTCATATATGGTCTGACTCAAGGTCACCAACATAAATCATATCCTTATTTGTGTAGCACAAATATTTCAGTTTAAATCACCTTCTCGCATATGACTGGTCCAAGATCCTGAGACAAACAAAGGCATTTCTATCAGGCAGAGTATTCTGACTGCTTAGAAATTACCTACCAGGAGCCAAAGAAAAAAGCCAGACCTCTCTCTTGCCAAATTCTTTACTACAGATACTGTCTACTGCAGAGACTTTACTCTGATGTCAACATAAAGCTACCATAATATATCTGGATTGCCTATATCCAGGCTTTCTCAACATGAGAGATTTTCATCATATTTATGCCATTTCTGTGGAACAGGTTTTTTTTTGCCATATTCAGCCAAACTTCATCCTGAACAACAAACATGGAAATATGTAACATTAGGTAAAACAGAGAATACAATACACTCTATAACTTCTTCCTAAGAATATATAAAATAATTAAGAAGAATGATTAGCATATAAAAAAACTATGTTTTATCGAGGATATACAACTGTTGTGATTGCGTGAAATTATATAATTACAGGATACGTATCCAAATGTAAAAATGTTATATAAAAAACACTAAAGGATGTATAACAACAACATTATATAGAAGGGAGACAAAATGCAATTACATATACCAATAAATAAGCACTGTTAAGTAGTAGGTGACAATTTTGAAAATTTCCATGTCAAATGAACCAAGAGAAAGAATTGAAATGGTACACGTGGTTTGTATGTGTTGGAGAGGAATTGCCACTATAGTTCTCAAATTACCAATCACAGTGAAAGATACTACAAAACTTTTCCCCACTTTTTGGATGATCAAGAGATTCAATAACCAAATGGGCTATAATTTCAATCTAAGAATGAGAATATGATCTATAATAAGTTTCTGGCACAGAAGATGGTATACAGGATGCATTTGCATGCAACAGAAATTTAACAATAGTATTTTGACAAAATAGTGGTTTATATTTATCAGTTATAAGAAATTTTCAAGTAGGCTGTCCAGAGCTGTATAAATTGCCTAAGTAAATAAGCAAAGATTTTGATTTATTCAAGATTCTTGTTCCGCTTTCCCAGACATGTGCACTTTGTTTCAGTGATTCAAGATGACTGTTCTACCTCGAGAACTTGGTTCAATGTCCCAGGCATAGAAAAGAGAAAAGGGCAGAGAACAAAGGACACAGGATGGCTAAGACGTTCTTCTTTATTAAAGAAACTGTGTTCCTGGAATTTTGTTTTCTGTATACACCTGTTTACGTCTTGTTGCACATAGCAAAGTTCCAGATCCACCCCTTATTCCAAGGCAGCCTAGAGTTGCAAGCATTTTCATTAGTCATGTTGCCCTAAACAAGAAAAGCAGACAAAAGGTATTAATTAGGAAGCAAGTAAGGTCTTGTTTCTTCTGTCGCAAGAAAAGACAGAGGGTGGATGTAGAATCTGGTCTTAGTGAATTTAGAAGATAGTCAAACAGAAATGATTTTTCATCATGTCATTTATTTATATACTATTTCTACACATTTTGGTAACATTATGAGTCAAATATGAAATGAACTGAGCCAGATAGATATTACTAAACCAAAAATGTGCTATTTTTCTTACTGTCTTCTAAAGATATAAAATAAAAAGCAAATGTTCCAAAAATATGTTTAGTTCTCTCATGGAACATAATATTTGCCAATGCATGTTAAAATAACAATGATGTAAATGTAGAGACTACTATTTTGTTAAATTTTATGCTTTTGTAACTTTATTTCAAATAACCTGTTTCTGATATCAAAATAGATATTTATTCTCAATATGTTGTAAGTAACCAAAACTTAACACAAATATGTACAAAAATATCAGGTTTGTTTATAGATCATTTTTATTATTATGAATAATATAACAGAATTTATATATATGATCATTCATAAAATTTCGATTTAAAACTTATCTTACAGAGTAAAGTGAGATGAAAGCAGAAAAATCGTATTATATTCTTCTCTGCGATTTTAATGTCTTTAGAATCTTTCTGCTAAAAGCTGAGAAATTATAACTCAGCTAACGTCAAATTTGTCTTTTATATTAAGGTTTTTCTCTCTGTATGCATATTGTAACTTTCATGATTATTAAACACTAGTGTCTTTCTTATTAAATAGCAATAGTTTAACCTCTGAAAAAATTTCAAAACGTTTATGTCAGAGATGCTTCTTAAGGGACTTCCCTGGTGGCACAGAGGATAAGACTCTGCGCTCCCACTGCAGGGGGCCTGGGTTCATGCTGCTGCAACTAAGAGTTTGCATGCCACAACTAAGGAGCCAGTGGGCCACAACTAAGGAGCACACGTGCTGCAACTAAGGAGCCTGCCTGCCGCAACTAAGACCCAGTGCAACCAAATAAATTAAAAAAATAAAAAATGTTTAAAAATAAAAAAATAAAAGAGCTAAAAAAAGAGGGCCTTTGTAATTTAAAACAATGTTTCTTAGAATTATTATACATTGTCATGACTTAGGACACAGTGAATATAAGTAAATATTTTCTCTTTTTAAAGCAAATGTTTATTTTGGGATAATTTTAGATTTACAGAAAAGTTGCAAAGATAGTAAAATTAGTTCCTGTATACCTCACATCCACTGTCCCCCATTTTAACATCTTACATTTCTATGGCGCTTTTGTCAGAACTAAGAAACCATATTATTACATTACTATTAAATAAACTCCAGACTTTATTTGGATTTTGCCAGGTGTTTCATTAATGTCCTCTTTCTTTTCCAGGATTAAATTCAAGGTACCACAGTGCATTTAATTATTATATCTCCCCACTACCCTCTGGTCTGCGGCAAGGCTGTGTCAGTTTTGAGGAGCCCTGTCTTCATGTCCTGTGGAATGTCCCCCAGTCTAGGTTTGTCTGATATTTTTCCTATGCTTAGGCTGGGGTTATAGTCTTTGGGAAAAGAACAACAGAGAGGTGAGGTGTTTTTCTTGTCACATCGCATTGGGAATACGTGCTAACTACACGGCACCACTCATGGTGCTGGGCTTCATCACTTGGTCGAGGCAGTGTCTTCGAGGTTTCCCCACTTTAAAGCCACTGCTCTTCCTTTTTCCTCCTCAATCGTTTGAAAGTGAGTTATTAAGTCCACCCCACCCTCCTGGAGGGGAGTGTATTTACACATATGATTTTGAATTCATCTGTAAGAAAGATTTGCATTTTCTTTCCCCTTTATTTATTCAAAGTAAATATGATCTTGATTGCAAACTTTTTCTTCATATTATGTATTATACAATATGTTAACTTTAGAATATTACATGATGTATCAGTCAGGGTTCTCCAGGGAAGCAGAACAAATAAGATAATAAATATACCTACACATAAATATATATATGCTTATATACATATACACACATACCTATACATAATGAGAGAACATTAGTTCAAGGAATAGGCTCACGTAACTATGGGGGCTGGCAAGTCTGCAACAGGGTGGCAGGCAGGCTGTAATTTCTTGAGCAGGAGTTGATGCTACAGCCTTGAGGCAGAATTTCATCTTTGGGAATGCTTAGTTCTTGCTTTCAAATGATTGGATGAAGCCCACCCACATTGTCCAGAATAATCTCCTGTACTTGGGGTCAGCTGATTGTAGATGTTAACCATATTTGCAAAATACTTTCACAGCAACACCCAGACCTGTGTGCAGTTGTGTAACTGGAAGCTATAACAACATGACACATAAAACTAACCATCACACGTGCATGATGGGTGAAATTTGTGTTCACAGAAAGGAAGACACTGGTGCTAGTTTTCAGTTTTCTCCTCCTAAAGTAAGCTTAAATTAACTTTATTTCCTATCATTTGCCATTTTGAACAAACAGATAAACCAATCAGAGAAAATATGTAGTAAGGCTGTACATCTGGGCAAGAAGACTTTGATCAGTTTCTGAAAAAGAAAAAAATTATTTTAACTATTACAACAAAGGAAGAAACAACTGTTGTCTCTTAGTCTAGGTCCCCACAAAGCAGAGCCCAAGAGAGTGGCCCATGTGTGGTTTATTGGGGAATGTAATCTTAGCAGGAAGAGTGAGGGACAGGTGAGTAAAAGGGAAGAGGTGAGAATCCAAGCACCGGTGCCCCAAGGAGGCAAATGCCTGGACGGACAGGTGGTCAATACCGCAAGACCTTCTGAAGAATTCTATATTCTGAGTGCCTCAGAACTGACTTCCACTGCCTGTTGGTCTAGGGTGGCCATGCTGGCCAATGTCCCATGAGGGTTTCTACAGGCCAGGCAGGAGTTGAGAGGGTCTGTGCAGGCCTAGCTGGGTTTGGGAGGGTGCGTTGCCAGGCTGGGCTGCACGAAGCCAGACACGCTCTTGGGTTTTGTGGTCATGGTTAAAAACTCATCCCCACTGTCCATCTACTTCAGTGTCAGTAGAAAACCTGTGTCATTAAAAATATTCTCTTTAATATCTCACAAGCAAACATGACCACTTCCTGATTAGGTCTGGTAGATTTTCAGGGCCAGAATAGACATGGACTGGCTGGAGAGATATATTTTTCAAGTGCTAAAATAATGAAGCCATTTTCTCCAGACATTTGAAGATTCATTATTTCAGCCCAGAGCATGGCTGCCCTGTTGAGTCTCCTGTCTCTAGGGTCCCTCTCTTCCAATAAATACTGTATCTTCTGTTTATTCCATTTATTTTGAACAAATTGATGCATCTTACTGTAGTGGTTTTGGTAACATTAGAACTAATTTTGAGCCTCAGCGCGCTGCTTTCAGCATTTGGATAATTCCCAGCACTTATTTATCAAGTTGTAGTGTTCCTCTCTGTGAGACATAAACTATTAATTTTATTTTTCTGATATCCTTGTTGATAATTCCCATGGTCTATTGAATCACGGGACCCCAATATAATAAAATTTCAAAACCACTTGCTTTAAAAATTAACTCCTCTTTCTTGGCTTGACATGTTGCCCATGAGCCATTGGTCATGAATATGTCCTGCATACATTTGTTTTCTTTTTGATTCAAGAAATTTAGAATTTCAACAAGCATTTTAACAAATATTTTCTCTGAAAAATAATACTATAAATAAAAGACTCCTACACATATAATTACCAAGAAATGACAATTAGAATGAAGAGGCCTGAGTCAGCTTTAAACATACTGCAAAAGCATAAACTCAAGTTATGTACCTTTCTTATTTGTCCATCTCTTGTCAAGTAGGAAATTTTTCCTTAATGTATTTATAATTATGTTTTCTGGATTCCTCTGGTTCTCACCAAAATAACTCTGCAAATGTTTCAGGGAATTGTCAGTATTTCAGACAAATCGGCTGATTAATAATGGCAGCAAAATCCGTTGTGTATCAGCCACGTGCCCTTGTGCTATGTGCTTCACATCCACTACTTCACCCCCCTCACAAAGACCCAATTAGCAGATGAGGACACTGAGTCTAGTCCAGTGACCTTGCTTGTCCAGGAGCACTGAGTCAATAAGAATAAAGTAAAGTTTTGTTTGTCTCCATAATCAATGTGGCAAACCTAATTTCAGAGACTTCCAGAGATTGGCACACCTTAATGATATTTTCCATTTTGGCCTGATACACATAATCTTCTCCACTTTACTACTTTGTGCATTTCTCACATCAGGGCTTCTAAGCTTTACAGCCCTGCCAAAAGCTTCTGTAACTTTTTCACAGCCTCGAGTCTCTCTTAATGGAAACACACATAGTCCCCTTTCTTGTTTAACCAAGGTGGATAATGTGTCCTCTCTCCCTCTCTCTTTTGACCATCACCACCATGGCCACCCCCAACTTCTTTATTACTTGTCTCCTCTCACACAGTCTCTCATCTGTAAGCTTAATTGTTTTCTTTTCTAGTTTCTGTTTGTTCTTCCACATAAAAACATGCTTAAATAGCTCCTATTCTTTGCTTTATGCTGTTTTGAAACTGATGTGATTTAAACATTTGTTTAAAAAACGAAGAGTTTAAAAAACACTCTTTTTAGGATTGGATCAGTGGTGAGAAGGAGACTGAGCATTTCAATTAAGATACCTCTGGTCCCAGCTGCACGGAAGTAAGGATTGAGACTGGGGAAGACCTGAACTGGCAAAAGTCATAAAAACAAAGTGGTGTTTAGACTGTAGAGGAAAGGACAGGGTTGTTTTAGATTGAGGAGATAGAATGGGCAGAGGAGGATTGGTCCTGGTGACATAGGAGGTAGATGAGCCCCTGGGCTGAGCAGCTGGAGTTCGTCAAGCAGAATAAATTGGAGCTTTGTTTTCCCTGGACACTCCAAGGACAAAATTAATGGCAGGAGCTGAGCTCTGCTGGTGTAAAGAGATAAGATGACCACATCTGTCACTCCTGAGGTAGAGGAAACCTCCCAACTGGACACGTGCAGGAAGGCTCTTCGGAGGTTAGAAAAGGAGGGGGTGCTACCCCGTAAAATGTGTTGTCAATCTCCCCTAGGCCTCTGTGCTGGAATCCATCTTGGCAAAAAGATGTGCACACATATCAGGTAGGGCCCTAGGACAGGTCAGGTGTGGGAAAGAAGCAAGATAATTGGCCAGAAGAGAATAAAGACCTGGAAGAACTGCCCCATATAAATGATTTAACCACCTCTTTACTGCACTTCTCCTCATTAGAAAGGATGCCCACACCTTTTCTCTCCTGGTGTGTATTTCTGCCTTGCTCTGTCTTAAATAAATAAACTGTTTCTCTGTGTGCTCTCCCACGTGTTGTGCTGTGTCCTTAATAATAAACTTTGTACCTCTTTTTACAGGTTTTACCTCCTTGAAACATTCTTGTTTTCAAATTAAGGCAAGATCCAGAGTAGCTTTGCTTCTAGCATCTCGCCTCTGATGGTCTAGTGGCTAGGATTCCTGGTTTTCATCCAGGCTACCCAGGTTCAATTCCTGGGCAGGGAACTAAGATCCTACTTCAGGACTGCTTACTGCTGTCTCTCCAAGATCACTGGCAAGTCCAGCAGATGATAAAGTCATTAACCTTTATTAGCAGAGAAAGAAAAATTGGGCTTAATTCATAGCAGAGCTTCAAATTCTATCCAAGGAAGAGCTATGCTAAGCCCTTGATGACGAAGGAAAGCAATGAAATGATGTTTCTAAAAGATGTTTCAGGTGAGAGTGAGAGGAAGAGACTAGTGGAGAAAATCTAGAGACAGAAATACTGGCTGAAATATGTAGAAATCCAGCTGATGTGGGAGCTAGGCTGGTAGTTTTTGAAGTAAAGCTAAAAATGATTCAGCAAATATTGTGGTGGAAACAGCAGGAAAACCAAATACCTAAATTGATACTGGATGGAGATGTGTACAGGCAGGATACAATAAATATAATAAAAAATAATTCCAAAATCTCAAGGATGGATATTAATCCTGGATATTAAAAACCTGGATATTAATATCCTTTCAGGATGGAATAATTCTCTGAGAGGAGGTCAAAGAAAAGTATTCACAGTCACATTTCTGAAAGCTGGAGGATTTCTCAAGTTCTCAGAAAAAAACAAGATTTGGTATCCAAAGATCAGTTTCATTATAGTTTATTTTTTAATTAAAATTCTAGGGGCATACACATTAAAATGTGGAAATCATTTCAGGTTGTGATGCATTTAAATGCACTTAATTTGTGTAAATCACTTGTGTATTCAAATAGTTGACCTTTTGTGACTAGATCAATAGTCTCAAGGTGATCTTTAAATATCAGCCTCATTTTCTGGATATCATTTTTTAACTTTCCAATCAACTTAATTTTTTTTTAACTGTTACAAAATTAATCTAAGAAAATACAGACCTGTTGTATCATGATCTCTGCTACTTATATATTTCTTTTTTTCCTGAACTTGTGTTTGGATCCTGATCCCAGTGACTGACCCTGACATGTGCATACAGGTAGAATCCAACATTGAAATATCTGATTAAGAGAGGTATATATCAAAGCAAGCCATGGACTCACCTATTCACTATTAGACTCACCAGGAATGTTTTCCTGTCTCTGATCTGGAACCCTGTACCACTTTTCCTTTCTATCACTTGCTATTCATTAGTGTATTATTTATTGAGCACTATTAACTCAGGAGTAACACAGCACTTTGGGAGATTATATCCTAGTGGCCAGAAACTGACAATAACTAAGAGGGTAAGTAAGCAAATTAATAGTGAATGAATGAAAGAATAAATGGTGTGATTTCTGATTATGGAAGCTGCTATGAAGACAACCATAATGGTTGTGATAGAGAAATATATGGAGAGAGAAGTGGTTAGGGAATACCTTTCTGAAGACATGACTTTTGAGACAAGACTGAGGAATTAAAGAGCTGACTACAAGACAAGGGAAGAGTATCCCAGCAAGAGAAAATAAGAATTAAATGCTGAAACTATAAAACTCTTAGAACATAGGAACAAATCTGCATGACCTTGGATTTGGGCAAAGGGTTCGTAAGCATAACAACACACGTACAAACAACAAATGGAAAAAAAATTAGATAAATTGAATTCCATCAAAATTAAAATTTTCATGCTGCAAAATGAGGTAGGATATAGACAGGCCTCGGGTTAACCTGCTGCAGCCGGTTTCATGCTCTCCTCCTGAGAAAAACAACCAAAAGAAATGATCTGCCCTGTTTGGGTGAAGGACAAAAGCAGCCAACCGCAGTCCCTCATTTCCGTAGCGGAGAGGATTTCCCAGCCTGACACATGTGCAGAAGGGGTCTCGAGTTACCCACTAGTAACCTTGGCTACATTGTAATATCAATATAACATCATTAGCATTGCGGTTTTTGACCCCCACCCCTCACCCCCATGGGTTTCTTAGGTGCTCACGGAAAATATTCAAAACAGCACCTGGTGCCTGGTGGAAGCCCAAATAATGAATACAGATGACTGGAAAGACTGAAAATTGGGTAATTTAAAAATATGCTATGAGCTAACTAAATTCAGACAAAATTATCTTGCAAGTTTAACCCCTTAGCTACTAATTCCAAAAGAGAGATGATACAAAGGCAGACCTGAAGTGGATTGGCTTCTGCCATATATTTGTAGAGTGAGGACCGGTCATACTAAGAGAATAGGATCCAAAGGCAGATCAGCACTGTTACTTCCACGATATGGCCCTGTGTGGGGGTAAGGTCATGGCAGGGAGTGGGGCTTTTTAGAGGTACATTTCTTACCTCCCTACCTCAGCCCTGGAGATGCTGGCATACATCTTAGATGTAAAGGGTGGCTCAGCATATAGGTTGACAGGTTTTAATGCATTGCCAGGTTCCTATTATCTATATGATGCATAGTATTAGAGTGGAAATAAATGTAATGCAAGTTGTTACTAAAAGGTCTGCATTAATTTTTGTGGAGCACGTATTGAGACTATGGCTGAGGTAATATTAAATCAACACTAGCTACAAAGCACCAATGAGGTTTCCATGGGAAGAGAAATAATAATAAAACTTTGCATTTGTATAACATTTGATAGATTTCCACCTGCAGTTACATAACTGAGCTCATTTAATCTTCACAACAGCCCTGTAATCTAGGCAAAATAGCTGTTACACTATTTTAATATTTTGCAAGTTGGCTAATTCATGTATCAAAGTTTACTAAGTAAATAAGCAATAACTTATTGAGTACACACCTTGTGTTCTGTCCATGGTACCACAGCTGTTCCCTGTAGCAGGTAGAACAGGTTTGGAGGGAGATGTATGCTGTACCCATTACTGTCTGGCAGGACCCCCATACCTTCACTGCAACTGGTATTTTCTGTTTCCATATCCTAGGGTTCTATTAAAGCAATAACCTATGGAAAGGTGTCCTAGGGCAACTATCAGAGGAGACAAATAAATAACCAGAATCTTATCAAGGCATGGAATTCCCTAATACCTCAGTTAATTTTTTAAAATCCCCAGATACAGTCCTCTGCCAAAATCCAGCATTGATATTAGACTTTCTATAACTTGAAGAGATTTACTGTGATTATGGAACTGTCAATCATATACTGAAGTTTAGGGAGAGCTTCATAAGGTAATCTTCAAGTGATTAGTTAATTAGTGTTAATGTTTTTTAAACTTTGTTGTGCTTTCACAGTTGAATATTAATAAGTGAAAGCTTCAGCATTCAACTGTAAGCTTCATTAATAATTAGCTTATAGTCAATAAGTAGATGAAAATCTTTAGGTGCTCTAGTAATTTCTAAATCTGTTATTGAAATAAGTAAACTAAATTAATTACATTTACAAAACTTATCACTATGGGTCTTTTTTCTTTGCCTACAATCTAATTGTAACAAACAATATGAATTTAGTATTTTCACTGGGTCATTAAACATTATAAATTAAATTTTGATTTTAGCATTGTATTTTAGGATTGGCTAAATATTTATTACTGAAACCAATAACTCTTAGAAACATTTAGAAGGTCATGTACATATTAAATTGTTAGTTCCTTAAAAGTAAAATGTGGGCTTCCCTGGTGACGCAGTGGTTGAGAGTCCACCTGCCGATGCAGCGGACACGGGTTCGTGCCCCCGGTCCGGGAAGATCCCACATGCCGTGGAGTGGCTGGGCCCGTAAGCCATGGCCGCTGAGCCTGTGCGTCCGGAGCCTGTGCTCCGCAACGGGAGAGGCCACAACAGTGAGAGGCCCGCGTACTGCAAAAAAAAAAAAAGTAAAATGCATGCCTTTGGTATATTTGTCGTCTCAACACTGACTACGTGCCTGGCAGGTAGAAAGTGTTGAATAAATGTTTAATAAATTGAATTGAAAGCAATGAATTACTAGATTCAAAGAGTTAGAGGTATGACTTTAGATTATAAAAAGTACAGTATTCCAGCTAAAAATAAATTGTATCAGAAAATAAGTAACCATTAATGGTTAGCAATATACAGCTATATATCTGTAAAAATCTTTTCCTTTCCTTTAAAGTCATAATTGAAAATCACCTTGTAAATAGTAAAATCCTATTGAAAAGCTAAGTTTTATTCAACTTTTATTATGCATTGCTTTCCCCAGTGAACAGTGTGTTTCTTAATACTGAGAACTGTGATTGATCTATGGGTGTAGATTTGGCTTCTCTGGGCTAAGCTCCTATAACAAAATTTACTTCCCTCCACAGATCACTCCACAGAATAAATGCTCAAAAGAATTGTACGTTAGACTACCACTCCAACAAGTCAAGGATTGATGTTTGTTTTTTCAGTATTGCATACTCAAGGCCTTGTAAATATCTGGCATAAAATAGACAATAAATATCTGTACAACATCAAAATTATAAAAATATTAATACAGATAATTTTTCTGTTTATATCACCTCCTATATTAATATGTATCAAGGGTATATCACTACATTATAGCATTTATTGAGTCACCATTCTGTGTAGAAAACTGAATTATACACTTGGAGACAAAAACAAAAGAAATATTTTATAATGAAGTTAAGATAAAACTTATGAAATTACTTAAAAGTTTTATTTGACCAGATGTTTTGGCATTTGCTAAACATAATGTAAATTGATTATTTGTCTTTCACCCACTTTCAATAGAACTGACTAGAAAAAAAAAATTTTAAACCCTAAATCAAATATTTTTGGATTCCAAGGCTGTATCTGGTTTATACAGTTGTGTGCTGTGACTCACTCCGCTACTCCTGGGGCGTTCTTTAGAATCTGGAAAAACTTCTCCCTTTTCTTTTTCTTCAAATCTCAAGACAAGCAAACAGTACAATACAAGGAAAAGCTGGTATTGGTGCACAGAACTTTACTTTCCGAAAGTAAACTAAGCACAACCCTGGCTGTGGTGCGTTGGGTCTTCCTGTGGTGTTTGCATCTGTGGCTGAGGTTTGCGTGGAGCCTCAGGTGCTGGTGACCCTCTAAGGGGTCGTTATGTACACAGAACCCTAAGCTCCGCATTCACAACGCCCACAGCAAAGGTTGACTGCATTCTACCCTTGGGTCAAACACATCACTTTGGGGCTAGGAAGAAAATGAACCAAATGAACCAAATTTTTATTTAGCGTAGAAAAAAAAGAGTTATGATTGTCAATACACCTTCTTCATATTCACACAAATGCTTGCTGGAATTGTATAAAGCAAAAATAACAAATTTATTAAATATAAGGAAGCTGAGGGGAAGATGGCGGAAGAGTAAGACGTGGAGATCACCTTCCTCCCCACAGATACACCAGAAATACATCTACACGTGGAACAACTCCTACAGAACACATACTGAATGCTGGCAGAAGACCTCAGACCTCCCAAAAGTCAAGAAACTCCCCCACGTACCTGGGTAGGGCAAAAGAAAAAAAAGAAAAAACAGAGACAAAAGAATAGGGACGGCACCTGCACCAGTGGGAGGGAGCTGTGAAGGAGGAAAGGTTTCCACACACTAGGAAGCCCCTTCGTGGGCGGAGACTGCGGGAGGCGGAGGGGGAAACTTCGAAGCCGCGGAGGAGTGCACAGCAACGGGTGCGGAGGGCAAAGCGGGGAGATTCCCGCACAGAGGATCGGTGCCGACCGGCACTCACCAGCCCGAGAGGCTTGTCTGCTCACCCGCAAGGGCGGGCGGGGCTGTGAGCTGAGGCTCGGGCTTTGGTCCGACAGCAGAGAGAGGACTGGGGTTGGCTGCGCGAACACAGCCTGAAGGGGTTAGTGCACCACGGCTAGCCGGGAGGGAGTCCGAGAAAAGGTCTGGAGCTGCCGAAGAGGCAAGAGACTTTTTCTTCCCTCTTTGTTTCCTGGTGCGTGAGGAGAGGGGTTTAAGAGCGCTGCTTAAAGGAACTCCAGAGACGGGCGTGAACCGCAGTGAAAAACACGGACCCCAGAGATGGGCACGAGCCGCGGCTAAAAGCGCGGACCCCAGAGACGGGAGGGAGACGCTAAGGCTGCTGCTGCCGCCACCAAGGGGCCTGTGTGCGAGCACAGGTCACTATCCACACCCCTCTTCTGCGGAGCCTGTGCAGCCCGTCACTGCCAGGCTCCCGGGATCCAGGGACAACTTCCCCGGGAGAACGCACGGCGGCCTCAGGCTGGTGCAACGTCACGCCGACCTCAGCCGCCGCAGGCCTGCCCCGCATGCCGTGCCCCTCCCTCCCCCCAGCTTGAGTGTTCCAGAGACCCCGAATCAGCGGCTTCTTTAATCCCGTCCTGTCTGAGCAAAACACAGACGCCCTCCAGCGACCTACACGCAGAGGTGGGGCCAAATCCAAAGCTGAGCCCCTGTGAGCTGTGAGAACAAAGAAGAGAAAGAGAAATCTCTCCCAGCAGCCTCAGAAGCAGTGGATTGTAGCTCCACAATCAACTTGATGTACCCTGCATCTATGGAATACATGAATAGACAACGAATCATCCCAAATTGAGGAGGTGGGCTTCAAGAGCAAGATCTATGATTTTTTCCCCTTTTCCTCTTTTTGTGAGTGTTTATGTGTATGCTTCTGTGTGAGATTTTGTCTGTATAGCTTTGATTCCACCTTTTTTTCTAGAGTTCTATCCGTCCTTTTTTTTTTTAATTTTTTTCTTAATAATTAATTTTAATAACTTTATTATACTTTACCTTCTATCTTTCTTTCTTTGTTTCTTTCCTTCCTTCCCTCCTTTAGACAAAGAATCATCCCAAATTGAGCAGGTGGACTTTGAGAGCAAGATTTATGATTTTTTTCCCCTTTAACTCTTTTTGTGAGGGTGTATGCGTATGCTTCTGTGTAAGATTTTGTCTGTATAGCTTTGCTTCCACCATTTGTCCTAAGGTTCTATCTGTCCCTTTTTTATTTTTTTCTAAATAATTATTTTTTTAATTTAATAACTTTATTATACTTTATTTTACTGTATCTTCTTTCTTTTTTCCTTCCTTCCCTCCTTCCTTCCTCCCTCGCACCCTCCCTCCTTTCTTTCCTTCTTTCCTTCTTTTCTTCTTTCTTTCTTTCTTCTTCTACTAATTCTTTCTCTCTACTTTTTCTCCCTTTTATTCTGAGCCGTGTGGATGAAAGGCTCTTGGTGCTCCAGCCAGGAGTCAGGGCTCTGCTTCTGAGGTGGGAAAGCCAACTTCAGGACACTGGTCAACAAAAGACCTCCCAACTCCACATAATATCAAATGGCGAAAATCTGCCAGAGATCTCCATCTCAACACCAGCACCCAGCTTAACTCAACGACCAGCAAGCTACAGTGTTGGACAACCTATGCCAAACAACTAGCAAAACAGGAACACAACCCCACCCATTAGCAGAGAGGCTGCCTAAAATCATAATAAGTCCACAGACACCCCAAAACACACCACCAGACCTGGACCGGCCCACTAGAGAGACAAGATCCAGCCTCATCCACCACAACACAGGAACTAGTCCCCTCCACCAGGAAGCTTACACAATCCACTGAACCAACTTTAGCCACTGGAGACAGACATCAAAAACAACAGGAACTACGAACCTGCAGCCTGCAAAAAGGAGACCCCAAACACAGTAAGATAAGAAAAATGAGAAGACAGAAATACACACAGCAAATGAAGGAGCAAGATAAAAATGCACCAGACCTAACAAATGAAGAGGAAATAGGCAGTCTACCTGAAAAAGAATTCAGAATAATGATAGTAAGGTGATACAAAATCTTGGAAATAAAATGGACAAAATGCAATAAACATTTAACAAGGACCTAGAAGAACTAAAGATGAAACAAACAATGATGAACAACACAATAAATGAAATGAAAAATACTCTAGATGGGATCAATAGCAGAATAACTGAGGCAGAAGAATGGGTAAGTGACCTGAAAGATAAAATGGAAATAACTACTGCAGAGCAGAATAAAGAAAAAAGAATGAAAAGAACTGAGGACAGTCTCAGAGACCTCTGGGACAACATTAAACACACCAACATTCGAATTATAGGGTTCCAGAAGAAGAAGAGAAAAAGAAAGGGACTGAGAAAATATTTGAAGAGACTATAGTTGAAAACTTCCCTAATATGGGAAAGGAAATAGTTAATCAAGTCCAGGAAGCACAGAGAGTCCCATACAGGATAAATCTAAGGAGAAATATGCCAAGACACATATTAATCAAACTGTCAAAAATTAAATACAAAGAAAGCATATTAAAAGCAGCAGGGGAAAAGCAACAAATAACACACAAGGGAATCCCCATAAGGTTAACAGCTGATCTCTAAGCAGAAACTCTGCAAGCCAGAAGAGAGTGACAGGACATACTGAAAGTGATGAAGGAGAAAAACCTGCAACCAAGACTACTCTACCCAGCAAGGATCTCATTCAGATTTGATGGAGAAATTAAAACATTCACAGACAAGCAAAAGCTGAGAGAGTTCAGCACCACCAAACCAGCTTTACAACAAATGCTAAAGGAACTTCTCTAGGCAAGAAACACAAAAGAAGGAAAAGAACTATAATAACGAACCCAAAACAATTTAGAAAATGGGAATAGGAACATACATATCGATAATTACCTTAAATGTAAATGGACTAAATGCTCCCACCAGAAGACACAGATAGGCTGAATGGATGCAAAAACAAGATCCATATATATGCTGTCTACAAGAGACCCACTTCACACCTAGAGACACATACAGACTGAAAGTAAAGGGATGGAAAAAGATATTCCATGCAAATTGAAACCAAAAGAAAGCTGGAGTAGCAATTCTCATATGAGACAAAATAGACTTTAAAATAAAGAGTATTAGAAGAGACAAAGAAGGACACTACATAATGATCAAGGGATCGGTCCAAGAAGAAGATATAAAAATTGTAAATATTTATGCACCCAACATAGGAGCACCTCAATACATAAGATAAATAATAACAGCCATAAAAGGGGAAATCGACAGTAACACATTCATAGTGGGGGACTTTAACATCCCACTTTCACCCATGGACAGATCATCCAAAATGAAAATAAATAAGGAAACACAAGCTTTAAATGATACATTAAACAAGATGGACTTAATTGATATTTATAGGACATTCCATCCAAAAACAACAGAATACACATTTTTCTCAAGTGCTAATGGAACATTCTCCAGGATAGATCATATCTTGGGTCACAAATCAAGCTTTGGTAATTTTAAGAAACTTGAAATTGTATCAAGTATCTTTTCCAACCACAATGCCATGTGACTAGATATCAATTACAGGAAAAGATCTGTAAAAATAACCAAACACATGGAGGCTAAACTATACACTACTTAATAACGAAGTGATCAATGAAGAAATCAAAGAGGAAATCAAAAAATACCTAGAAACAAATGACAATGGAGACAAAATGACCAAAAACCTATGGGATGCAGCAAAAGTAGTTCTAAGAGGGAAGTTTATAGCAATACAAGCCCACCTTAAGAAGCAGGAAACATCTCGAATAAACCACCTAACCTTGCACCTCAAGCAATTAGAGAAAGAAGAACAAAAAAACCCAAAGTTAGCAGAAGGAAAGAAATTATAAAAATCAGATCAGAAAGAAATGAAAAAGAAATGAAGGAAACAATAGCAAAGATCAATAAAACTAAAATCTGGTTCTTTGAGAAGATAAACAATATAGATAAGCCATTAGCCAGACTCATCAAGAAAAAAAGGGAGAAGACTCAAATCAATAGAAGTAGAAATGAAAACAGAGAAGTAACAACTGACACTGCAGAAACAAAAAAGATCATGAGAGATTATACAAGCAACTCTATGCCAATAAAATGGACAACCTCGAAGAAATGGACAAATTCTTAGAAATGCACAACATGCCGGGATTGAACCAGGAAGAAATAGAAAATATGAACAGGCCAATCACAAGCACTGAAATTGAAACTGTGATTAAAAATCTTCTAACAGGGCTTCCCTGGTGGCGCAGTGGTTGAGAGTCCAACTGCTGATGCAGGGGACATGGGTTTGTGCCCCGGTCCGGGGGCACATACCATGGAGTGGCTGGGCCTGTGAGTCACGGCCACGGAGCCTGTGCGTCCAGAGCCTGTGCTCCGCAACGGGAGAGGCCACAACAGTGAGAGGCCCACGTACAGCAAAAAAAAAAACTAATAAAATAAAAAAAAATATTCCAACAAACAAAAGCCCAGGATTAGATGGCTTCACAGGCGAATTCTATCAAATATTTAGAGAAAGGCCAACACCTATCCTTCTCAAACTCTTCCAAAATATAGCAGAGAGAGGAATACTCCCAAATTCATTCTACGAGGCCACCATCACCTTCATACCAAAACTAGACAAGGATGTCACAAAGAAAGAAAACTACAGGCCAATATCACTGATGAACATAGATGCAAAAATCCTCAACAAAACACTAGCAAACAGAATCCAACAGCACATTAAAAGGATCATACACCATGATCACGTGGGGTTTATTCCAGGAATGCAAGGATTCTTCAATATACGCAAATCTATCAATGTGATACACCATATTAACAAATTGAAGGAGAAAAACCATATGATCATCTCAATAGATGCAGAGAAAGCTTTTGACAAAATTCAACACCCATTTATAATAAAAACCCTGCAGAATGTAGGCATAGAGGGAATTTTCGTCAACATAATAAAGGCCATATATGACAAGCCCACAGCCAACATCATCCTCAATGGTGAAAAACTGAAAGCCTTTCCCCTAAGATCAGGAACAAGACAAGGTTGCCCACTCTCACCACTCTTATTAAACATAGTTTTGGAAGTTTTAGCCACAGCAATCAGAGAAGAAAAGGAAATAAAAGGAATCCATATCAGAAAAGAAGTAAAGCTGTCACTGTTTGCAGATGACACGATACTATACATAGAGAATCCTAAAGATGCTACCAGAAAACTACTAGAGCTAATCAATGAATTTGGTAAAGTAGCAGGATACAAAATTAATGCACAGAAATCTCTGGCATTCCTATACACTAATGATGAAAAATCTGAAAGTGAAATCAAGAAAACACTCCCATTTACCATTGTAACAAAAAAAACTAAAATATCTAGGAATAAACCTACCTAAGGAGACAAAAGACCTGTATGCAGAAAATTATAAGACACTGATGAAAGAAATCAAAGATGATACAAATAAATGGAGAGATATATCATGTTCTTGGACTGGAAGAATCAACATTGTGAAAATGACTCTACTACCCAAAGCAATCTATAGATTCAATGTAATCCCTATCAAACTACCACTGGCATTTTTCACAAAACTAGAACAGAAAATTTCACAATTTGTATGGAAACACAAAAGACCCCGAATAGCTAAAGCAATCTTGAGAACGAAAAACAGAGCTGGAGGAATCAGGCTCCCTGACTTCAGACAATACTACGAAGTTACCGTCATCAAAACAGTATGGTACTGGCACAAAAACAGAAAGATAGATCAATGGAACAGGATAGAAAGCCCAGAGATAAACCCACGCACATATGGTCACCTTATCTTGATAAAGGAGGCAGGAATGTACAGTGGAGAAAGAAGAGCCTCTTCAATAAGTGGTGCTGGGGAAACTGGACAGGTAAATGTAAAAGTATGAGATTAGATCACTCCCTAACACCATACACAAAAATAAGCTCAAAATGGACTAAAGACCTAAATGTAAGTCCAGAAACTATCAAACTCTTAGAGGAAAACATAGGCAGAACAATCTATGACATAAATCACAGCAAGATCCTTTTTGACCCACCTCCTAGAGAAATGGAAATAAAAAAAATAAACAAATGGGACCTAATGAAACTTCAAAGCTTTTGCACAGCAAAGGAAACCATAAACAAGACAACCCTCAGAATGGGAGAAAATATTTGCAAATGAAGCAACTGACAAAGGATTAATCTCCAAAATTTACAAGCAGCTCATGCAGCTCAATAACAAAAAGTCAAACAACCCAATCCAAAAATGGGCAGAAGATCTAAGTAGACATTTCTCCAAGGAAGATATACAGACTGCCAACAAACACATGAAAAGATTCTCAACATCATTAATCATTAGAGAAACACAAATCAAAACTACAATGAGATATCATCTTACCCCAGTCAGAAAGGCCATCATCAAAAAGTCTAGAAACAATAAATGCTGGAGACGGTGTGGAGAAAAGGGAACACTCTTGCACTGCTAGTGGGAATGTGAATTGGTTCAGCCACTATGGAGAACAGTATGGAGGTTCCTTAAACAACTACAAATAGAACTACCATATGACCCAGCAATCCCACTACTGGGCATATACCCTGAGAAAACCATAATTCAAAAAGAGTCATGCACCAAAATGTTCATGCAGCTCTATTTACAATAGCCTGGAGATGGAAACAACCTAAGTGCCCGTCATCGGATGAATGGATAAAGAAGATGTGGCACATATATATAATGGAATATTACTCAGCCATAAAAAGAAACGAAATTGAGCTATTTGTAATGAAGTGGATAGGCCTAGAGTCTGTCATACAGAGTGAAGTAAGTTAGAAAGAGAAAGACAAATACCGTATGCTAACACATATATATGGAATTTAAGAAAAAAAATATCATGAAGAACCTAGGGGTAAGACAGGAATAAAGACACAGACCTACTGGAGAACGGACTTGAGGATATAGGGAAGGAGAAGGGTGAGCTGTGACAGGGCGAGAAAGAGTCATGGACATATACACACTAACAAACGTAAGGTAGATAGCTAGTGGGAAGCAGCCGCATGGCACAGGGATATTGTCTCGGTGCTTTGTGACCACCTGGAGGGGTGGGATAGGGAGGGTGGGAAGGAGGGAGACGCAAGAGGGAAGAGATACAGGAACATATGTATATGTATAACTGATTCACTTTGTTATAAAGCAGAAACCAACATACCATTGTGAAACGATTATACCCCAATAAAGATGTTAAAAAAAAATAAGGAAAATTTTTAACCATGACTTGAATATCTCAGACAGAGACCAAGGGGACATGTAAAATCTCTGTTGGGGGTCCATCATATTTAGAAATAGATAAGTAAATCTCTTTGAAATATAAGGTCCCAAAATACTATTAATTTTCTTGTGTCTTTTTTTTTTATTTTAAGGTGTTCAGCCTCGTATTACTGCTTTTGCCTCTCACCCAAGCTAAGACAGTTTGCAGCTGGTCTCTGAGTTGCTAATTTTTCAATTACAAGGAGTCCCAAATAGAGCTTCTAGAATAATGTTGTTCAACATTCAATTTCACAAACCACGCTTATTGCAAAGGATACCTCCAGGGCAGTAAACTAGACAGGAAGGGGCAGCCTGCAGTCCTGAGGAAACACCTCTGGGAACAGAAAAAGAACATTCCTTATACCTGGGCAGCTATGAGGTCAAAATAAATACTTTTTCAGAGTATGGAAGTGATCTGGGAGCTCACGCCCAGAAAGAAGAGTACGAAACAGGAAACAGAAAAAACTGGGAAAATTCCACTGGGCCCAGGATGTCTATTTGAATTGATGAATTAAAAATTATAGTATGGACTTCAGAATCCCCTAGGAAACTATTCATCATAAGAAAAGAGGTTCTGCATATAGCACAGTCCACGTGAGTGACTTTCTGGTCTGAGTGTCGGGGAAGGGGAGCGAATCCCGAGAGCGGGTCCATTGACATCGAATCAAGAAAGGCGTCCTCATTTCCTCCAAATGCTTTGTGCAAACACAGTCACGCAGATGCAGGTGGCTGGGGGTTTTGGCATTAAGAGAAAAATGACTTATGAATTAACAAACTAAAGCAGATGTGCAGACAGTGGTGGCCCCACTTCAGGGAAACCAAGAGGATTCGCTCACAAAACCTGTGTGAGCTCACAGTTCAGAGGGAAGACTTGGGGGTGGTTGAGGTGTGATTCCTTCGCTTCTGAAACTTATTTATTCTGGGAGGGGTTTTCTTCCCTCTCAAGATTTCAGCCTGTCTGTGCAATTCTAGGATTTGTATTTCTATCCCTGATTTGTAAAATGCATTTTCAACTGCACAATAACTGCTCTACCTGTGTGACCTACTTGTACCTTGAAATCAGCAGGAGGAAACCCAAATTTATTGCTTTGGCTACAAAAGCAGCAACTCCTGGTGACTTGTGTGTTTTGATTAATGGCACGAGCAGTCTCTGACTTATCCAGAATGGGATCTCTGAGACATCTCTGACTCTTTCCTATTTCCACTTGATAAGTTAAAAAATCCTCAGTTACCTCCAAAATGGCTTCTAGTTCTGCATTCTGCTTTAGTTTCCCTCCTCCCACCATGGTTTAATTACACTGTTGGTGACAACAACAGCTGTGACTATTTGGTGAGTGAGGTGGCTTACCATCTGCAATCCTCAAGTAGTCCAAAAGGGAGGTACTGGTGTGGTTTCTCTTTTTCATATGAGGAAAGTGGTCCTCAAAGAGGTTTAATAATTTGCTTAAAGTCACCAAGTAATAAACAATGGAGTTGAGGTAGGAGGTAGATGGGCCCGTGGGCTGAGCAGCTGGAGTTTGTCAAGTGGAGTAAATTGGAACTTGTTTCCCCCAGCACTTCAAGGACAAAGTTAATGGCAGGAACATAGAGGAGCTGAGCTCTGCTGGAGTAAAAAGATAAGATGACCACATCTTCCATTCTTGAGGTCACGGAGACCTCCCCAACTATACATGTGCAAAAAGGCTCTTTGGGGGACAAAAAGAGAGGGGACGCTAGTTCATAATAAGTTCTGTCAATCCCCCAGAGACCCCCTCGTTGGAATCCAGCTTGGCTAAATGATGCGTGTGCATGTCAGAAAGGGCCCTGGGTCAGGTCAGATGTGATAAGTGAAGCAAGATGATTGGCCAGAGGAAAACAAAGACCCAGAAAAACTGCCCCCATATAAGTGATTTAAATCACCTCTCTGGTGTGCCCCTCATTAGGGAGGACTCCTGCACTCTTTTCTGGATGTGTATTTCTGCTTTGCTCCTGCTCTAAGTAGACTGCTTTTTTGTTCTTTGCACGTACTGTGCTTCCAATAAACTCTGTGACTGCTTTATAATATCTCTTTGTGAAATCCTTTCTCCAAAGAAGACAAGGACCGAGGTCTTCTCACATGCTGACATCAGTGTCAGGAGTTGAGTGACAACAGCCCAGCTCCAGAAACCCAAATCTTACACATGTGCTCACCTGCCTTCCACAGAGACATTTAAACAGACTCCTGCTTGCATCCTGTCCTCTGGCACAGTCACTCTCAACACTGATTTATCCTAAACTTGCTATCAGAAAAATTTTGTGATAATGTGAAACTCCAAGTATGTCAGCTTCACTTAGAACTCATGATGGCTGTCTATTGCCTACACAGTTAGGTAAAACTCTCCTCAATTCCAGAACTTTCATGGTTTGGCCATAGTCTGCAGTTTTCTCCTCACTACTTTCTGTTTTTCCCACCTAACAATTCCTAAGCAATCTCTGTATTTTTTCTGATACCATGGCTCAGTGCCTGTAGTTCCTTCTATCTTGATTGCCACCCTATTGATTTCCTCCTAAGTCTTTAAAGACATTTTGAAATGAAATCATAATGATTAATATGCTCCTGATAAAGCCTTTGTAGGGGGGCATTCTGTCTCTTGGGCCCCTGTTGTACTTGGTCTCTGCATCACTAAAATCCTTTAACTCAGTTTCATGGTAGTCACTTGTGCAAGGGTACTATTCAATTTATCAGAGAATAAATTCCTTAACACCAGAATTTGGCCTTACTAGTCATTTCCATCTTTATTTTACACAATGATTAATTAAACAGCTAATGAATGATATACTGAATTAGACTGAGCTGATAGAAGGGTGAGGGAAAGGTGTGTGCTGAGGGAAATAACTGAGCGGAGGTGAAGAGCAGCAAGGCCAAGAGAAATGGTAACGTTTAAAGGAGGCTGGAGTCATAAGTGGCATAGAGGCTCCAAGGCAGGAAGGGTAGGGCAGTGATGCAGCCCTATCCTGGTACGGTCTTGGGCAATGTCAGTTGTAGGCTGGAGGAAAAGTACAATTAGTGGGTGATGCTACCAGGATGTTCTGTGGCAGTATAAAGAGTGTTAGGCTGGAGATATTTTTAGGGAAAAACAGAAATGTGTGAAACTCACACCAGACGGCTTAATTTTCCAATAAATTGCCAACAAAGCCATCTTCTGGGGTTAAAGAAGAAAGAGTAAGCTCATGACTGAAGGAGAAGGGAACAAGTTTACAGTATCTTCTATGGGGAAAGAGATAAGAATCCAAAAAAAATGAATGAAAATATTGATCTGCAGCAATGAGACCCACCTGAAGGAAGATACAGTCAATCCTAGTGAACCCAGTCAACATGATTTTCTTACTTTTATCCAAACACTTAGACATTACAACAGTTAAGAAACATTTTACCATATAACACTACAAAAAATTGCATAGAAACAGTTAATGTTGGACGTAGATTTTTAATAAATAAGGTGGAGGGGTGTGTGTGTTTGCATGTGTGTACACACACACAGTCAATTTTTGCACTATATTGTTAATTTTATTAAATAGTGTATTTTATAGAGGTAAGATATATATATGTACATACATATTAATTAAATATATAATACAATTAAATTATATATTTTAATTAGTATAGGCATATACATACAGTAATTAAATGCCAAATTGCAGATGAGAGGAGAAAGTAACTAATAAAATGACAATTCTAAAAAAGTATTATGTTAATATTCAAATGCAGCTGCTTGTAATGAAAATCAGTCTATTTGACTAGGAAGATAATGATTCAAATAGCTCAAAATGTTACCATTTTTTTACAATAAAAAGTTATCTTCTTACTTAATGATCACAACTTCCTCCTGAACATTAATCTGTTGTTTGTTTTCTATCTTCTAGAGGCTTTCTTTCAATTTAACCATATACACTTTAATTTTTATAAAACTATTTTCTATATCATATGATTACATCTTTTTTGTAAATAATACCCACACCTGCATATAACAAACATTGATCAGAGGGGTCAGTGAGTACTTCTCTTCACCAGCAAATCAACAAGATCTTTAGACAATAATATTTTTTAAAGGTCATTTATATTGAAATGAACTTCCAGGCTTTTAGTCCTTGCTCTGTTATTTTTTTTTTCTTATTTTTTTTTTTTTTTTTTTTTACGCGGGCCTCTCACTGTTGTGGCCTCTCCTGTTGCGGAGCACAGGCTCCGGATGAACAGGCTCAGCGGCCATGGCTCAAGGGCCCAGCCGCTCTGCAGCATGTGGGATCCTCCGGGACCTGGGCACGAACCTCTGTCCCCTGCATCGGCAGGCGGACTCTCAACCACTGCGCCACCAGGGAAGCCCCTTGCTCTCTTATTTTATCATGGCTTTAATTGGGGATAGCAATGCTTTGCCCCTTCCTATTTTAAGTAGGCAAATTAAGAAGCTCTGCAGCTCAGTAAGTCAGCCTAAAATCAACCATATATTAATCCTACTGACTTTAGGCCCAAGTTCTATTAACTAAATAGCTGTCCTATTTCTTGTGACTAATCCTTTGCCTTTTATATTAATTTTTTCAATCTTTCATTCATATTTGCAGGTTCATGCACTATGACAGCCACTGAATTGAGCCCACACAGAGAAAAGATACATGGTATCCCCTGCCCTGAGAAGGAATCAGGAGAGACCAACCTGCAGTTTTGTCAGGGCCCCTCTATTCCTGCCTTCAGGTGATCAGCTGGGTTGCCCAAGTCCTCCTCAACCCAGGACCAGAATTTTGACAGTTAATGAGAGTGAGACATTGGATGAAGTGTAAATTGATGAGCAGCAAGAGCACAGATCAGGTTAACAGGTTGGCCTTAGAGAGGAGGAAGGACAGAGTGAGCATCTATATTTGATTTAATAATAATAACAACATTGTAGGTTGATTCCTAGATTCCAAACCCTGCTCTAAGCATTTAATGCATTAACTCAGTCATTTCTCACAGAATTGCCTGAGGTAGGAGTCATTATTCACATTTTAAAGATGAGGAAACTAAGGGCTTCCCTGGTGGCGCAGTGGTTGGGAGTCCGCCTGCCGATGCAGGGGACACGGGTTCGTGCCCCGGTCCTGGAGGATCCCACATGCCGCGGAGCGGCTGGGCCCGTGAGCCATGGCCGCTGAGCCTGCGTGTCTGGAACCTGTGCTCAGCAACGGGAAAGACCACAAGAGTTGAGAGGCCTGTGTACCGCAAAAAAAATTTAAAAAATGAGGAAACTGAGATCCAAAGAAGAATTGTTCAAGGTCACAATCTAATAAGTGTAATAAGTGGACTTAGATGAAAACGCAGACAGTCCAGAAATGACTAAACTTCAGAGGGAACAGAATGTGAAGATGAGAGAAACGTTGTGAGGGGTGGAATTTTAGTGAAGAAGGAACTGCAATGGGGAGAGGTGATAAGAAGCTGGGTCTGTATGTTCACATTGCTTTTTACCATCGCTGTTCACCAAGTCCTCTGCTCCCTTCTGAACACGGCAAATGGCGTCTACAGTCCTGGAATGATGTAGGTAAATGAAGTGTCATTGGAACAATATTCCTGGGTATTTATTTGAGATACAGAAAAATGGCTCAAAGGTATTCTCTGCAGCCAAGATTTTAAAATGTTAAGATACTATATAAAGTGTTTAATTGTGCACATAAAATAAAAATTGGATTAGAAACTGAATTAATTGATGGTTCACTAGTGAATTAAGTGAAATTGAATTAAAGTGAGTTAAGTATTGATTCTGAGTACTTTAAGAGTGAGAAACTAGTTCACATTTGAATTTGATATGAGGCATACCTTACATAAAAAGTAGTCTTTTATCAAGAGAAATAATATAAGATTAATAGAAGTAATTCTTAGTTTAATGAGCGCTAAAGAGGCATCACTCGGTTGAGATAGGACACCAGTTCACCACTGTGGAGAAATGGTAACATAGTAATAACTGTAACAAAATATTTGTGACATTCAAAGGACAAGGAAATAGGGAATTAAGAGAAACCAATGAACTTCATTTTTTTTAAATTTTATTATGACTTCCTCTCGCTTAAGATGGTGACAATGATAGAAGCCAGAAAATGGATCATTTGAAACCCACATTGAAAAGTTTGAACAACTGGAAAATGTAAAGGTGGGAAATGGAAGGTGATCAGATTTGAATTAAAAAGAGAAAAACAATCCCATTATCTCTAAAGAATTGGATGGACTGACAGACAGAATAGAGCTGGGAAACAGGGAGTATTCAGGAAGTTATGACAAAGCTCTAGGAAGCACAGTGACAGCGTTAATTAAGACAGTGGCAGTAGTATGTTGAAGAGGAAGCAATAAATATGTAACATATTAAATATAGAATCTACAGAATCAGTGGCCACCTGGAACGGGGAGGTGAGAGACAGGAGAGTCAAACGTGGTCACCAGGGCTCACGACCACGTGGACCGAGGGATGCTTGTCAGCATCTCTGCTAGACTCTCTCAGTTCCCTTGCAAAGCCACTTCACTCTGTACTATGAGAAGCTGACCTGTGCAAACTGCTCCACACTCTCCCTTGCCTTTGGCTTCTGGTTTAGATTTGTCCCATAGGCAGAAGAAAGGAGGATGGAAGAGAGTGAAGTCAGTGTATCTCCAGGAAGACTTCTCAGCCAGATCCTCCCCCAAGGGACTAGGGTTAGTGACAGCTCTGCTGCTATTAGCCTAGGATTGTTACACTGTTTATTGTGGCCTCATATGCCACCAAATCTCTGTAAATAACCCCTTTGAATATAAACATTCTTTAAATTTTTCTAATTTGTTTGCCGTCCACTTCTGTTGGGACACTGACTGAAATGGGTATATTCAGTTTTTTATTTTAAAATGTTAATTGTAGAATTCTGCTTTCCACCAAGATAAATAAAGAGGGAGTAGATTTATCCTGCTGCTAAAACAATAAAAATTTGAAAAATGAAAAATCAGGTAGTGATGGACTGATCCCCAAGAGATAGAAAACAAAAAAGGTGAATTCTGTGATTACACCAACATTTTGACTACTGTGAAGGAGATTCTAAGCCAAGGCACAGGGAGAGCAGCCACTGGAGATGGAAGTGACAGTGTGGAGACATCGAGGACACTAGAATTCACAAGGCAGAGCACAGAGTGGAGACCTGCAGAAGGTCCCCCTCAAGTCTTCAACAGAAAGCTGAATAACCCACACATGTGAGGAGAATACCCAAGGTCTAGGGAAAAAACCATCTGGAAGTATTAAAGGGACCAGTGCCCCAAATCCAGGAGGACCAATAACAGTGCTCATTCCAACCAACCAGACTGAAAATAATCCATCGTAATTTATAGGATATTGGGTAGAGTACTCAGGAAGTCTCACCCTGGAAATGGAGAATAAGTAGTCCCAGATTTAGCAATGCTCCAGAACCACCTGACAAAGTGTAGAAGAAGAAAAAAATAAGCAAGGAAAGGGAAAAAAAAGAATATGGAAAAACAGAAAAGGACTAGCAAGAAGGTAGATATAAGCCCAAATATATTGATGATTAAATTAAACATAAATGGTGTAATTATTCCAATTGTCAGAGACAATAAAATCATAAGACCCAACTTTATGCTGTCTATAAGTAACCCAACTTTAAAATTAAAAAATGCTGGAAGTGAAACTATGAAAACCTTAATCATAAGACATCTTAAGGAGTCAACTTATCAATAGGCTATGAAAACCCTAAATGTGTATGAGATTGAACAATTAAACTTTGAAGTATCTGAAGAATAATTTATAGAGCTTAATGTAGCACATTTGCTTCCCATTTATCTATCTATCTATCATCTCATAGATATCCATTTATCACATCTGTATGGATAAATAGGTAGATAGATGATAGATAGATAGATAGATAGAGGATAGATATCCATTTATCACACCTAGATGTAATATATATCTCCAATATCACATATATAGCACATATCCCAATCCACCCAACAACAACCCAGAGAATATTAACAGAGATAGAACTTATGCTCAGAAATAAAATGTGCCTCAACAAATATAATATGATTTACATCATAGTACATTCTCTATCATAACAAAATCAATTTAGAAATCAATAGCAGAAAAATATCCCAATAATCTTCAAATATTTGGAATGTAAATAACACGCTTCTTTATAATTCATGAGTAGAATTTGAAGTAAATTATAAATAATAGGAATTAAATGAAAATGACAACTCAGTATACACAATTAGCAGTGATACTATTCAGTAAGATTCAATTAGAGCACTGCTTTGTAATATTTACAACTTCAATGTTTATATTAGAAAAAATAAAGCTCTAAAATCAAAAAAATGAACTAAACTTTGAACACACACTTCACAAACAAAGGTACACAAGTGGCCAATAAACATATAAAAATGCTCAACCTCATTTGTTATCAGGAAAAGTAAATTTAAATACAAACAATGTTACTACCCTTTCATTAAAATGGCTAAGATTAAAAAGAATGACAATATCAAGTGTTGACAAGGATTTGGAGCACCTAGAATTCTTATACATAGCTGGCAGGAATGTAAAATTGTACAAACCACTTTATTAAATGCTTTTCCATTTTCTTACAAAGTTAAAAACTTACCATTTTATGAGAAATTCTACTCATAGGAATATATCCTATAGAAATGAAAATACATATTGACACAAAAACTTGTACATGGATCTCATACCAGGTTTATTCATAATAATAAAGTACTGGAAATAAACCAAGCATCCTACAACAGGTGAATGAGTAACCAAATTTTGGTATAAGGAAGTAGGAGCAAAGAAAGGAATAAAGTACTGATATATCCAATTATATGAACAAATTCTATGATCTGGAGAAATAAAATACAGTGAATTATGTAATATATAATTCAATGCATATAAAATTTTAGAAAAGGCAATAAACTTATCAAACGACATTCAAAATGTGTGAATTTGCTTGTATGTAAATTTTACTTCAATAAAGTTGATGTAAAACAACAACAAAAATATTGAAATGACATATTTGAAGTGTCAGGGGAAAGAACCCCACCAATGTTGAGTACCATATTCACTGACATATCTTTTAAGAATAAAGACAATAAATAGTTTCAAATAAACACATATAGATGATTTGCATTAAAAGAAATACTGATGGAATTTTTAGCTAGAGAAAAATAGCTCCACAAAGAAACATTTAAATGTGTGATAAGATACTATTGATCAATCAGGTAGATAAATAAATCATAAATTTATATTCATACAATAATTTAATAAGATTCAAAACATAGAGAAAAAATAGGACTAAAAATATAAAGGTAATTATCCACAATCTTAGTGAGAATCTTAACATAACTCTCCCAAGAGCTTATAGAACAAACTGATAAGAAAACTAGTAAGAATACAAATGACTTGAACAAACTTGACATAATATTTATAGGATACAGAAACCAACAATAAGCATTTACAAACTTTGTAAGAATACAAGGAATCTTACCAAAAAACTAGAAGCTAAGTAATAAATTACCATAAATAAATTTCACAGGATCAGATTAATTCAGAGTGTGTGCTCATTTTTTATTTGCTTTTTATTTCTCCAGCTTTATTGGATTATACATGAGACATAACATCACATAAGATAAAGGTGTGACAATTTGATACACATATATTTTGCACAGTGATGAACACAATAGCGTTAGTTAACACATCTCTCACCTCACATAATTATTTTCTGTGTGGTGAGAACATTTACCATTTGCTCTCTCAGCAACTTTCAAGTATATAACAGTATTGTTAACCATAGTCACGTGGCTATTACATCCCTAGAAATTATTCATCTTATAAGTGGAAGTTTTTCCCTTTGACGAACATCTCCTAATTTTCCCTATCCCAAGCCCCTACCGCCATTCTAAACATTCCGCCATGTTTGGCTTTTTTTAGATTCTCTGTGTAAATGTGATCGTACAGCATCTGTCTTTCTCTGTCGGACTTATCTCACTCAGCATAATGCCCTCAAGGCCCATCCATGTTGTCTCAAATGGCAGGATTTCCTTCCTTAAAAAGGCTGAATAGTATTACATTATATATATTTTATATTTAATATATAATTTAAATATATTTTATATTTAAGAAGACATTCTTTCCACACCTTAACTAAGGTGAATAAAGCTGAAATGAACGTGGGGGGTGCAGATATCTCTTCAATATCCTATTTTTATTCCCTTTGATTTATACTGAAAAGTGGAATTGCTGAGTCTTATGATAGCTCTATTTTTAATGTTTTGGAGAACCTCCATACTCTTTTTCACAGCGACTGCATCAACTTACATTCCCACCAACAGTGCATAGGTTTCCCTTTTCTCCACACCCTCACTAACACTGGATGTTGAAACCAGTGTTGAAACTGGTTGTTGTGGGTTAAATCCATTCCACCTACTTTCGCTAATCAAGGTTTTAAGACTTGCCTATCCTCCAGGCTGCACGGAGCCTAAACAATAAGATCTTTGTCTAAGTTATTTTCTGTGAACTTGGCTTAGCTGTATCTAGTTTGAGCTGAGCCAGTTAAGACTGGATGGAACTGCCCACCCTCCAACTGGGCATGTGCTCCAGGACCTTTTGCCATCAGAGGCCTGTAGCTTAGTTACACCTGCACAAAATGACCATCACCACACCTGTTTCCAATCCCCTTTCCCCAGGCTCCCCACACTCCTGCTTCAGACTGCCCTGCTTCCTATTTGTCATCCCATAAATACCCTGAGCCCCTTGCCTTCAGGAAGCAGTTTTGAGATTTGTTCTCCAATCTCCTCGCTTGGCTGCCTTTCAAATATTCGAATGCTCTCTTTGTTGCAAACCTTGGTGTCTCAGTGTTTTGGCTTGCTGTGAGTCAGGCAACACACATGGTTCAGTGATATTATTTCTTTATTTTTGGTAATAGCCATTCTGACAGGTGTGAGGTGATGTCTTACTGTGGTTTTGATTGGCATTATCCTGATGATGAGTGATGTTGAGCATCTCTTCATGTACCTGTTGGCCATCTGTATGTCTTCTTTGAAAAAAATGTCTATTTAGATCCTGTTTCCAGTTTTTAATCAGATTGTTTGTTTTTGCCACTGAGTCATATGAGTTCCATATATATTTTGGGCCCTGGGCCTTGGATAAGCTGGGCTGGAAAACCTGGCCCTGATTTTCACAGCCAGGACTGAGGTCTGCAGATCTGGCTCTGGAGGCATGGATGGATGTGTCTCCTGCCAGGTACCTGGGTGGGCTGGACTGCTCCTTGACCATGACTGGAGGGGTTGGAGCCTAGCGTAGAGCTCGTCAAGGTCTCCTGAGGTGTAGGTGTGAGCATCTTCCACTGGGTCCCTGTGTTGGCAGGACTGCCCGTGGACTTGGCTGTGAGGGAGCCTGTTACATGGCACTTTCAGGATCCCTGGGACATAGATGGGAGTATCTCCTGACAAGTTCCCATGCCAGGAGGACTGTTAGCAGACTGTGGCAGAGATTGGCTAGAACCCAGTACAGGGACTTTCCAGAAATACGTACATACATTTACCAAAAGACAAGCAAAAGAATGGTAATAGCAGAACAATTTTTAGTAGGCTCAAGCTGAACTCCCCAAATATCCATCAAGAAGGGAACTTGGTATATTTAAATAATGCAATATTATACAGAAATAAGAATGATTGATCAATTGCTACACAAAACATGGAGGACATTTTAAAACGTATTAGAAACAATATTGTAAATATATTGCAAACATAAGGAACGAGATATAAAAATTGTTTGTTTAAATTTTTAAAACTTGCATACTACTCTATAATATTAGAAAAAAGAATTATTGTTAGCCTTGGAAATTGATTAGAGACAAGAAGATAAATTTAAAAAGACTTGTCTGAGATTCTACTACAGTTCTGCTGTTTGCTCTAAATGTTGGTTTTACATGTGTGTTCAGTTTGTGAAAATTTATTTGCCTGTACATTAAGATTTGTAAAAATTTTTCTATGTAGATTATATGTCAATAAAAGTTAAAATATAAAACAACCATTAACAACTGTGAAACTACTTGAATCTCCTAACACAGTTGGCATTTTCTTTAATATATAAAGTATATCTATGAATACATAAAAAAACACTATCAGCATCTTTTTACCATCACCAGTTGACATGAACATACTTCATAGAGAAGTAAATGAAAATTTTTCATAAATACTGAGATGCTCAATCTATTTCATAATAAAATAAACACAAATTCAAATAACACTGATATAACGGTTCATCTACGATTAAATTAGCAAAAATCCAAAAGCTTGACAACACACTGTCTTCATGAAAGTATGAAGAAACAGGAACTTGATACATTACTGGTGGGAGCATAAAACAGTAATAGAGGAATGGAGGGTACTTTTTAGAATGGCTCAGATATGGAACACTGACCATACCAACTGCTTTAAAGAATGTGGAGCAACAGAAACCCTCCTTCATTGCTGATGGGAATGCAAAATGGTACAACCACCTGGAAGATAGTTTGGTGGTTTCTTACAAACTAAATGCACTCTTATGATATGATCCAGAAATCATGTTTCTTGATATTTACCCAAGGAGTTGAAAACTTAAGTCAACACAAAAAACTGCACACAGATATTTATAGTTTTTATTAATAATTGACAAAACATAAAAGTAACCAAGATGTCCTTCACTAGGTGAATGGATAAACTGTAACACAACCAGATGATGAAATGTTATTGAGCACTACAGGGAATGAATTATCAAGTTATGAAGAGACATGGAGAAAACTTAAATGCATGTTACTAAGTGAAAGAACCCAGTCTGAAAGGCTACATACTATGTGATTCCAACTATATGACATGCTGGAAAAGGCAATGCTGTGGAGACAATAAAAAGTCAGTGGTTGCTAGGACCTGAGTGGGAGAGCACAGAGGATTTTTAGGGCAGTGAAAACACTCCATGATACTATAATGATGGATTCACATAGTTATACATTTGTCCAAATCCACAGAATGTACAACACCAATACTGAACTGTAATGTAAACTATGGAATTTGGGTGATTATGATGTGTCAGCGTAGGTTCATCAATTGTAACAAAGATAGCACTGTGATGGGGATGCTGATAATGCGGGAGGCTATACATGTGTGGGGGCAGTGGGTGTACGGGAAATCTGTGTTCCCTCCTCTCAATTTTGCTGTGAACTAAAACTGCTCTAAAAAAATTTAAAAATCGTTATTAAAGAAAAAAGAAATGGAGGCTCATTTGGAAATATCTCTCAATATTTTAAATATCTATTTTCTGCTGATAGGAAATTACATTAGAGATATGTTCATATACATAAAAAATGACTTAACATACCCTGTTTATATTAATAAGATATTGAAAACATCCTAAATGTGCATCAGTAGGTGTGTGGCTAAGACACTCATATGTGCTCACCAATACCATTTTCCTCTTGGTCACACTATGTTTTTATTCTCCCTATTATTAAATGGGGCATGTGACTGAGTCTGTGCATCAGCGGAATGTGGGCAGAAGTGATGTGCTGGATTCCTAAACGCTCCACCCCTCTATCTATATACAGGTATTTAAAACACAGTGCCCTGTGGGCAGGGGAAGTGGATAAATGAGGGTGTTGGAATAAATGACTATAAAATTACAACAACAATATTATATAAATCATTAAACTTTATATTCTCTCTCAAGTTAAGTAAATTAACTGTTGTTTTTTAAGTTTTCAGTAATAGGTATTGCATTTTATGTAATGCCTTTCCAGCTTATATTTGTTTATTTTTTCCAATGATACATTGTGTTGAATTACTATTAATCCTTTTCCTAAAAATATAACTGTAGTAATCACTACTACTACTAATAATAAACAAATATTGAACTCTTACAATTTTCCAGACACTCTCTTAAGTGTTTAACAGTATTAACCAACCTAAATATTCACAACACTTGTCTGAGATACATAACGTTAGCCCTATGTCATGGATCAGGAAAGTGAGGCATGGTAAGTTTCATTTACTTGACAGAGTTAAATATCCATTAAGTAGCTGAGCTAGTCTTCAAATCCTCTGTTAAACACAGATTTATATTTTCTCTTATTATACTACCTTTGCAAGCCTGAGAATCTCACTTGATGAATAGAAAATATTTTAATATAGTGATGAGCATATTTGCTTATATTTAACTTATGATTTTTACATTTTTGTCTACAACTGGAATTGGGGTGTTAAAAATAAAGTTTTGGTTCATTAATATTCTTAAAATGATGGCAGTGCCCTATTTCTTACTGTGAAATATGTGGTACAGAATATGAATAATGCTGCTCTAGGAAAGGGGATTGAACTCACCTGTATAACACCCTCAGACTGGAAATTTCAGGAGGTAATTCTTCAACTCATTTTCATCCTCTTACCTGACTATCCTTTATTCAGGTTGTGAAATTTCCTTGTGCCACATTTGGTAAAATATATTTTCCCATAGAATTATTCTGAACTTATATTTTTGTAACTAGAAAAAGTAGAATTTGCTTGCTGATATTCTAGAAACTTTCTCTGTGAAATAAATTTTTTTTATCTCACCTGTAAATTGACCTTAACTTATTTGAAAGGGTATCCAGTGTGGGACTACAGTGTTCTGCTTTAATAAAGCTTTTATCTACCTTCATAGAGTAAACATAATTATTTTATATGCTTAAGCCTCCCAGGATATTATGTTTTATATTAACACATAAGGATATATTACTATCAGTCTACTGTATTAAAATTTTAACTGTAAACTACATGTTGTATGCAATACAGGATTTAATTTCAAACTGAAAATTACTTTTTATTGAGATTTTAAAATGAATTTCTGTATTTCAAATTAGGAATATTTTCTTTAGAACTAGAAAGAAAATATATCTAAATGTCAGACAATTAGAAAAACATTTTAAAAATATCTATCAAACTTAAATAGCTGTCATACTTAAAAGGAATGCTTATGTACATTAATTGTACTTTTACAGGTGTCTCTCAAAGTTTGCTTTTATTCCCAATGCATTAAAATATACCAAAAGATAGCAGTGAACTCTAATTCTCTTTACTTGAAAAATATTGTAAGTTCTGTTTTGATCAAAATAGTAAGTTCCTATAAGATGTACTTATTTTCAGAAAAAGCACCTCACCAGACACAAGCTCTGCTGGCACCTTGATCTTAGAATTCCAGCCTCCAGAACTGTGGGAAATAAATGTTTGCTGTTTTTTTTAAAAAAGTATTAATAAGATAAATTAATAGAAAAAATGAGAACATGGAGAAACAACTGTACTAAGAAAAAGACTACAATTATTACCAAACAGTAATGTAACTTCAAGTATACAAAATTAAAATGTCTATCTGGAAGTTTGGGGTCAAGATTGGATAAATCAGGGGTTAAATTTGGGAGAGGGTAAAGGATGCTAAGTAACCTTTGTTCAAGAGGGAAACACAGAATCCCCAGGTATCAAGTCATGGGCCTCTCTTATTCCCTCAATACTAGCGAGAACGAAGCCTGGAACTTGCCTCTCAATTAATTAATAGGGACACAGCAAGGAAGGTGCAGATGAAAAAAGGCTACCTGTCACAGAAAGTGTGTAGTTTCCTAATTCAAAATAGAGGGTAGAATAGGAGGGGTATGGCCTGATGGAACACAAAATAAGTTAGAAAACATCATTGGGAAGGAAAAGTACAGAATGGGAGGAGGGTGGGTAAAGTGTTGCTCTAATTGTTCAGGAGTCAGCTGGACCAGGGTTCTTGGTCTCCTTAACCAATAGAAATTGATCAGAGGCCTGGCAAGAAATTCGGGCAAGGCTTTATTTGGGCCCCTGCTGCAACAGGGGGAAGTGAGAACAAGTTCGGGTTCCCTTGCTCACTCCCCAAGGGGAGCGAGCAGGTTACTTACATGGGGTGTGTCCAGGGGTCGGGCCAGAGGGGTGACTTAGGTGGTTTGCCCACCTCTTTGATGGTGTTGAGTGCAGGGGGCATGTGCAGTACCCTGCTGTTGCTCCCGACACCCTGCTTTTGCTCCCGGCTCTTCAGAATTGGTAGTTGGGTTTGGGTTTGTTTTTTGGTCTTTTTGTATTTTGTTGTCCATAATTTGCCCCAACTGAGCATGCATGCAGTCATTTTTAGTCCCTTATAGTTTCTTTGTATTTTGTTGCTTGAGGACACTTTTGTCCAGGTGCAAACACTGCAGCAAAGGGTCTCAGGTCTCAGGTTCCAGCCTGTCTCAAAAAATCCTCATTTAGAGTTAAAATGATTGGGTTTTCAATATACAATGTACAAATATGCCAACTGAGTGAAATGTTAAGACCAAATATAAAGATACATAATTTATTTGATATTAAATTTTTGTGTATTATTCTCACACAACCATTAGCAGTGAACTATATACCAAGTAAGTTCATGAACAGTGAAGCTTGTTTTTGTCAACTTAGAGATACAGTATACACATACTGACAGCCTTCACTTGAATACAGTTTGTGTGTGTATGTTTACTACTTTCACTGGGATATGAACTCTTTAAAGTAACAAACAATTAAGTTCTCTTTTGTATCCACTCATCACTTAGTGCAAATCCTTTCATATAATGAGGTTCCAACGACTGTAAGAGTGATATAGTTTGTGTTTTGATATAACCTCTTTACATTTGCATCTAATACTTAGGACGAGCAATCTAATGCTTAGGACAGTTTTCATGATGGTTTACACTATATATATACATATCTCACAATACCTGAACTCCAGGACACTGAGCAATTGACATGCTAAAGAAAAGCAGGACACTTTAAAAAGAAGGAATCTAGGGGAAAGAACTCTCTATATCACTAAATTATTATTTTTTCTATAAAAATGTATTACAGCCTCTCCCCGGGAGCTGCACTGTCATCTCCCTTGGCTGGAATTGGCAGCGCCCTTTTATTTACTCCTCTTACTTCTCATTTAGATATCATGCACTAGACTGTCACTCCTGATTTTACTACTTTGTACTGCCTATGGGCTTTTTTCAACTCATTTGAAAGGCATTATGCTTCGATAATGGCCTGTCTAAAGATGGAATAAAATTATGATTTTTTTAAACTTCAATTTAATCAATGCCAGAGGCTACCAGAGATATAGGGCTTCTCATGAAAAGTTCTACTCTAGTTGAACTCTTTATATATTGTTCTTTATCGGAAACTTTGCAGAGTATATATACATGAATATGTGTGAATAAATATGTAAATAAACTTGCAAAAGTAATTTTCATCATTATAGCTAATTAGCATTGATAGAATCTTGGAATTTGTTTGGCTTTATTTATAGGATTCACATACAAAAAGGAAGCACTTTTTAGTAGTAAGGACTCAGGCCTTGGGATTTGGCAGATCTGGCTTCGAATTCTTGTTCTGCTTTTTTTCTGGCTATGTAACGTTGGTGACATTACTTAACTTCTCTGAGTTACCCATCTGGAAAATGATGATGACAAGCTCTGTGACTAAGGTCTGAGTTATATAACATTGTAAATCACTAGCCTTCAAAAACATTAGTATTCCTCTTAGAGAAAAATGAGAGAAATTACTGGTCTAAATATAGGTCCTCTTGTCTTTTTTTTTCCCTCTCTAGAATATATAACAACCAAAAGAAAATGACATGTTTGCACAGCAACTTAATCTACTTATGAGTAACATAAAGAGAAAAAAAAAACCTAGGTTCAGTGAGAATTACTAAACTGGCTATAGATCTACTGGTAAAATTATAAATAATTATGAATTTTATAATGCATTTAACAAATATGTTCATTTCTGAAGGTATATGTATGTGTGTGTGTATTATATATATATATTGCTTGATGAATTTAGCACAGATTTAAAATAAACATGAAGGAAGAACTTACTACTTCTGAAATGTATACAAAATGAAGTCTTTATTTGCCCCCCTTGCTTCATCCCCACTCAGGGACGGTGACACCATCTACCAAGTGGTTTCTCATGCACTTGTCTGGATTAGTGGTGACATTTCTAGTCCCCTTACCTTGCCATATCCAGTCTACTGCTAAGCCATTTTGTTCTCTGCCTCCAGAATATACCTTGAATATTTCCTTTTCTCTCTGCATCCACTGCCATTATAGAACAAGCAATTGTCATCTCCCATTTGAACTGTTACATCAATCTCCTGAATGAGGTATTGGCTGCAATAACAGAAACACCCAAAGTAACTAATGCTTTTAAAAAGTGAGTTGTTCTCTAGTAGGTCTGTGTCTTTATTCCCGTCTTACCCCTAGGTTCTTCATGACTTTTTTTTTTTTCCCTTAGATTCCATATATATGTGTTAGCATACCGTATTTGTTTTTCTCTTTCTGACTTACTTCACTCTGTGTGACAGACTCTAGGTCCAACCACCTCACTACAAATAACTCAATTTTGTTTCTTTTTTATGGCTGAGTAATATTCCTAGAGAATGGACTTGAGGATATAGGGAGGGGGAAGGGTAAGCTGTGACAAAGTGAGAGAGTGGCATGGACATATATACACTACTAAATGTAAAATAGATAGCTAGTGGGAAGCAGCCGCATGGCACAGGGAGATCAGCTCGGTGCTTTGTGACCACCTAGAGGGGTGGAATAGGGAGGGTGGGAGGGAGGGAGACGCAAGAGGAAAGAGACATGGTAACATATGTATATGTATAACTGATTCACTTTGTTATAAAGCAGAAACTAACACACCATTGTAAAGCAATTATACTCCAATAAAGATGTTAAAAAAAAAAAAGTCAGTTGTTTCCCCCCTAAGATAAAAGAAACAGAGTTAAGTAGCCCAGAGCTGCCACTAGTTCTACGAAGCTGCCACAGAGCCCAGTTGCTTCCTGTGTACCATGTAGGTGCAATCCTCCAGCTCCTGGTCCATGAGGAAGGCCAGAGCTCCAGCCAGGCTAGCAGCAGTGTGAGGACAGAGGGCAGAAGGACACCCTTCTTTTCTTTACGGACTACCTAAAAGTACACATGACACTTCGATTTGTGGCTACATTGGCCAGAAATTAATCCCACAGGTCACTAGTTCCAAGGGGGACTGGAAAATGTCTTGAAGTCAATGTGATCAGCTAATAGCTGTGGTTGCTTCTATCTGGTTCTTGTCTCCCCCCAACATAAGGCTGTAGGATACTCCAACTATGCCCCCAGGTATCTAGGTATGTACTAAAGTACCTCCTACACAGTGTGCCTTAGGACAGGGGTCCCCAACCCCGGGCCTCGGTCGGGTATTGGTCTGCAGCCTGTTAGGAACTGTGCTGCACAGCAGGAGGTGAACGGCGGGCAAGCCAGCAAAGCATCTGCCGCTCTCCATTGCTCGCATTACTGCCTGAACCGTCCCCCACAACAACGTCCGTGGAAAAATTGTCTTCCACTAAACCGGTTCCTGGTGCCCAAAAGGTTGAGGACTGCTGCCTTAGCACACATTGTGTTCTCTGCTCAGAGGCTTCTAACTCCATTCCTCCCCTGATAACGCCTTATCTTTCAGGTTTTACTCTAGTATCACTTCTCTGGATAGCTTTTCTCTGAAAATCCAATTAAAGTTGTCTCCTTCCATCACCCCCTTATTCCTCTCTCTCAGAGAACCCAGTTTTTCCTTGATGACACTAATTACCAATGACATTTATGTATCTGTTATTTTTCTTGATTTCTCTCTACCTTATCCACTAGTCTAAGACAGTGGTGCCCAAGCTTTTTGTCACCAAGGACCAGTTTCGTGGAAGACAATTTTTCCATGGATGGGAGGGGGCGGGGTAGGGGGAGGGAAGGGAGGTATGGTTCAGGTGGTACCGTGAGCGATGGGGAGTGGTGGTGAGGTGAGTGGCAGATGGATCTTCCTTCGCTCTCCCGTCACTCACCTCCTGCCGTGTGTCCCGGTTCCTAACAGGCCACAGACCCAGTACTGGTTTGCGTCCCCAGGGTTGGGGACCCCTGGTCTAAAAGATCTATACGGGTGGGGACTATGTTTCTTTTTTCTCAGTGTACATGCCTGGTACACAGTAGATGCCCAATAAGTATTAGCAAGAAAAAATGAAAAGGAAAAAAGGAAGGGATTAAGGAAAGAAGATAGAAAGTATAAATTCTTTCGAAAACCCAGGGATGCTAACCTTTATGGAATGCTTGCTGGTTTGCCTTTTATCTTCCTCTTAGTCATTTTTCCATTTTTTGGTCTCACAGTTACAGTCCAGAAAAAAGTACATTCAGTTCAATATTCACTGAGTGAATAATTTGCTCTTACATGTGAAAACAATCAGAATTGATCTTAAAATATTGTTTTGAAATCCATATCCACTGGATTCAACTCTCCAAGTGAAAATGAAACAGGTAAATTGAAATTTTATAAATCATGTTTAGATACTGCCTCCCAAGAAAATACTCTGCATAACTTTTGTAATCATGTTTATGGGTCAAGACTAACAGACTTCTCTGCAAGTCCAGGAACAGAAATATAGGGATTAAATTCATGAATGTCTTATAAAGTGCCCTGTCTGCTACTATAATTGTTTGTAAGGAAGTAAAATACATTAAAAGGCCTTTTGCCTGTACAGTAATGAACATGAAAGTATTCTGTTGAATATAAAATCACCTATTTTTCCTAGAAATCAATCCAATTGGATGAATACCTGTATACCTTATGAAAGTTTGTCAATACTAAACATCTCTCTTAAACTTGCTTTGTGTTCCATTGTCAATAGTCATGTTTTGCCTTTCACCAAATGACACTTTTATCTTCAGTAATGAATATAAAAAACTAATTGAAGCCAATATTCATCCTGAATAACATTAGATTGTTCTTAGTGCTCTTAGCTATCCCCGTCTTTAATTTTATTTAAAGATTTTTTTGTCATATGATGTTGGTCTACCATTTGGATTTTTCTCAGTTTTTTTTTTTGTTGCATTTATCAATCTGGTTTCATGTGTTCTTTTGGTTTGCCTTGCAGGAAATTTAAATTTATCCTCATTTTACCTTCTACAAGCTGTCTTTGAGACTTCAGTCCCTTTTTTTTTTAACCTATGCCAAAGAGCACTTTATGGACATTGGTAGAACAGTGCACTGCCAGTCCTTTTAGCTGAGCTATATTTTATTTTTAATGAAAGATTATTAGTATTCATGTGAGAATATATTTTGAGTTCAGTCACATTTCCATTTGGCTGTTTTGTAGAAATAATTTTTCTTTTTATGGAGGACTTATCAGAGAATTTTAAGAAAGGAAAAAGCCTTTGAAGGCCATTACCCTGCCCCCAGGAAATGAATACTTTTTTGATGTAATGGTCATATCATACATAAAAATTATTTTCACCTAAAAAGAAGACAGTTCTTCATTGACTAATTCTTTAAAAATGGCTAATTGTGTAGTAACTATCTGCAACTGTTATTTTAAAAGGAATAATTGAGCCAACATAATTATTGTATTACTTTTCTTTGGAAAGAAATAAGCTGGTAATTCACACATAAGTGTTTTGTACTTTTAGTGAGATTTGTAAAGTTGTTTAAAATGTTTGGTAATTTGTGGCCAAATTAATTAATTCAATGCATGCTATGACAAAGACTACATGATGTAAGTATGGCTGTCCATGGCTAGCTAGTAAACTGGGGTTTGGATAAGATACTTTGAAGTTATTTTTGGTCATATCTAGATTTTTTTTTTAATTCCCACTATTTAGGGGTAATTTAATGATATTTTTTAATAAACTCTTTTTTTAAATTTATTTATTTTTGGCTGTGTTGGGTCTTTGTTGCTGTGCATGGGCTTTCTCTAGTTGCCGCGAGTGGGGGCTACACTTCATTGCAGAGCACGGGATCTAGGTACATGGGCTTCAGTAGTTGTGGCTTGCGGGCTCTAGAGCGCAGGCTTAGTAGTTGTGGAGCATGGGCTTAGTTGCTCCACAGCATGTGAGATCTTCCCGAACCAGGGCTCAAACCCATGTCTCCTGCATTGGCAGGTGGATTCTTAATCACTGCCCCATTAGGGAAGTCCCATATCTAGATTTTGGGGGTTTTTTTTTTTTGAAGTAATTTCAGATTTTCAGAAAAGTGCTAAAATAATAGAGAAAATTCCAACATATCCTTCATCCAATTTCTTCAAATGTTAATATTTTGCCTCATTTGCTCTATCACTTTATAATTTTTTCTCTCTCTCTGTATCTTTGTCTCTCCTTTTCCCTTTTTCTGTATATACATGTATGTACATACATTTTCCCTTAATTATTTGAAAGTTACATACACAATGCCCTTTTATCCCTTAAATACTTTATGTTCAAACACAGACGTTCACTTGTAAAATCACAATACCATTAGCAAAATCTGTAAACTAAAAGAATAGACCTTATTCACATTTTGCCAATTATCCCATCACTGTCCTTTATGGTAAAAAATAAATATAAAATAAAACCAAAATCTTGTCCAGGATCCAATCTAGAATTACACTTTGTGTTTAGTTGCCATGTATCGAGATACTTTTCACAATACTTATTAGCTCCTTGCTGGTTGGATGGTTATGGTATCACCCAACATCTTACACAATGTCTGTGTCTTTGATTTTTTTATTTGTTGTCTCTCCTGTGTTGGGCCGATGAAATCTCGGCTCTGGAACTGTGTTTTCTAATTTCATTATCATTCTTTTCAAATGGCTCACGCCTGCTTTATAAGAACTATTTTATACAGTAGGATTTCATAATGAATGTTTCCTATATGGTAATATCATTTAATATGAGAGAACAGGATGATTAAAAAAATTACACCAAACAAGCATCTGCAGTATTTTAAAAACTTGAATGGAATGATATTCTCTTAAAGTACTATTTCAATATTAACTAATCCTTTCCATGAGTGTTTTTTTTTTTAAATCCCTCCAACTGAAATTGAATCCACTCTTTTTTCCCTTGTTTTAATCATGATATACAATTGCTATAGTTTTATGTCTGTGGCAGAAGTTTTAGTGTACTTGAAGACTGTTTCATCTATTTATTTTATACTAAATACAACAGACATCAAATCTTTATTTGCTGTGTATGAAAAATATTTTACTGTGATTTTTTTACCTTAATATATTGATCTCCAGAACTAATCAATATATGAGCTACAATTCAACAATTCAAGGATTTAACTTTAACAAGACTGTCGATAACTTTCACCTTGGAACAAAAGCTTCCTTTCCCTTCCCCAAAACACAGTGACTGCTCTTCGGGTGCTGTCAAGGCCAGCACAAGTGTGTCAGTGCAGTGACTGTCCACAGAGATACAACAAGATGAACTGGTCAGTTTTCCAAATAGAGATAATTTCAACATCAGAAATGGTTTGAATTGTTAGGCCACTTTAGAATTAAGAAGAGCTTACATTTGTGAGGATTCAGAATAGCAGTATTCCAAACACAATAGTAAGCTTTCAACAAATATCAGTTCCTTTGTCTCTCTTCTTCTGCCCTTTAATTATACAGTTGTATCAGCTTAAATCCCATACAATATGCTAATTTTAAAGCTTTGCAATCAGAAAACACTTATTTCATACACACACACACACACACACACACACATACACACACACACACACAGATATATAGGCCAGCTTTGACTGGAGAATATTCATTTTGTGTTGTGGCATATTAGCTTATAGCATCAGTTTTGGCTCTGAACACACTATATATGATAGATTTTTTACTGCACATGCACTACTGCTTGGTTGTCAACAGAACCAACTCTCCATTCCCTTCCCTTCTTGCAACCCTAAAACATATCATGGAAGTTATGACTGAAATTAATAGAAATATTAAAGCAGCAACTTCTGTGTAATGGGCTCTGTCAAGCTCTTCAGTAGGTGAAAATGAGTCAGTATTTTGGTCCTTCATTATACTGTGCCCTAGAGTCATTACATAAATGATTGGGCTGCTACAATTTTATTAACCCATAGTTCTCATTGTGAGTTCTACTAATCCTTGGAGTAAGTAGGTTAGTGTGGTATCCCTAAAGTTGATGAGAACTCTGAAATAGAAACTGCATGTTGTACTTGATAATACAGTTTGGGTATTTTTTTATTAGTGTGCAAAGATAAGCCTGATTAAATGCCCTGCAACATGGCCTTACCTATAAGGGTTTGTGAAAGTATTGAATTAACTACAGGACATATTCTTCAGTGCATGCCTTATTCATCCTTCAAAACCAACTTTGGTTGGTGCAAAATTTTCCATAATATCCCGTTGTTGAAATTATAGTGCAGTAAATGGAATGCCGTTGAAAAAAAGTCTTTCAGGACCAGAACTCATGTTTAAAATAAGATAAATCTTTAAGATATATGAATCAATTCAGTGGTGAGTTTGGTTAAGTTATTTACACCATTAGAAGAGGTGGTAGTTTTACCAGTAATTATAATTTATTCATGTATAGGCACATAATACTCTCAATTCAACAATGATCTATAGACGGCTCTCAATTTATTTACATTTATGTTTATTAAATTTTTGCATTATTAAGGTTGCCCTGAGAAAATCCACTAAACAGTTGTGGCACCTATTAAATATTTATATGTGAAGTAAATGGAGAACACACAGTGACATAGAGTCATCTACTGAAAACACATGAATTTGATGCTGGATAAGTGTATGTGTAGGGCACTTGGAGAATCTGCCTTTATTCAGCCATATCCTGTTTGGAAATAAGCAATATTTGTGAGTAAGTTCTGAAGCATATTGATTATTAAGGACCAATGTAGCTTCTATATTTTTATTCTATAATGCCCATTATGTGTTAAATATACGAACTATTCTAAATATTAGGTTAACATTCATTTTCTTTTAATTTTTTAAAGATACATAAATGCACTTTTTTTTTCTGTTAGAATGCATTTTAGGCTTTGCTGAGTGTTTACCTGAGAAAATAAAATTATAAATATTTCCTGATAATAAGTAAGAAAAGTAAAAGTTAGCTAGCTTACCATATTTATTAATGACTTGGATATCCAGAGACACTGTATGATAAAGTCACCCCTTGGACAGCTCTCCATGGTATCTCCTTAGTGCACCTTTAATCACTGGAAAACAGGACTGTGGGAAACAGGACTGTGAATGGATAATGTAAATGCTGTTGCTGGACAGAACAAGAGTTACTGCATTTTTTGATTCATAAAACTGGATTTGTGCACGTCCCCCGTCAGCACCATATGCTTTAGATGAAAAGGCTTGGTAGGCTAGTCAGTTCCAGGAGTAAGCCAAGCTCTTTCAGATCACATGGCTTTCACATGGGCAAACCCAGCTGCCTGGAATGCCTTTCTCTGTTCATTTCACACAGATAGCTCCTTCCTTTCCACTAGATTTTGCTTTAAATGTCAACTCCTGAGCAAGACTGCATGTCTATCCTGGCAAAAAAATGAGGCCTTCCCTTATTCTCTTCCTTAACTCCTTGCTTGGTTCCCTCTTGGCCTTTATTGCAGCCAGCAATTACCTGTTCTCTTGTGTATTTGGTTTTGTCTTTCCCCATTTGAAAATCATCTCTATGATGACAGAGCATGAATGCTTGTAGCTCATCCACCAATTTTTCTCCAATTTCTCCCTAGGCTCTTTTTAATATTCAATAAACATTATTGAATGCATACATGCATAAATAAATTAAATATTTAATGTACAAAAATGTAGGTTAAAGCAGTGTAAATGGTATCTAAAAGACTTGAATTTTAATCTCACTTTAGCATTAACTAGTTTAATGCTAAATTTTTTTCGTGTGATGAGAACTTAAGATCTCCTCTCTTATCAACTTTTAACTATGCAGTATGGTAATATTAACTATAGTCATCATGCTATATATGACATCCCCAGGACTTACGTATTTTATAACTGGAAGCTTGTACCTTTTGACAACGTTCACACATTTTGGCCACCCCCTTATCACAAGATACTCTTATAGGCCTAAGGTAACAACACTGTAGGGAACACAGATCATTTTAAAGTGTTATATATTTTATATAGGAAAGCTCTTGATTTAAAAAACAATTCCTGAAAAAATGTGATTTTTTCCCTACAGTCAAAAAACAAAATTATCAATGAGTCATGGTTCTCACAGCTTATTTCATGAACTTTTAACATTTCTATCACATGTGTTAGTGACATAGCCCCTTCCCATTGGTCACGTGGTAGCATAGGCTCAGCTTCTGGGTGGGGTGAAGGTGACTGATGCCAAATGAGGTCATATTTGTTACTTCTGGGTCACTGAGCTTCTCTGTCTCTGCCTTAGTTTCCACAACTATAAAACAAAGAAAGTAATACTTATGCCTGTGTTTTTTCAGACTGCTTCAGTAAGGACAAATTGAGATAATGGATGTCAAGGCATGTTAAATTTTTAAAAAAATATATAAGTAAGAGATAATCTCCAACCTTATCTTGAAAAATAAATAAGAAAAATTTGAATACAGTAAGAGAACTTGGGAAAGTTTCAGCATGCTTTATTTGTAGGAAAATTAGCCTCCATTTTTTCCACAAACAAAAATGGTGGAGGAGAGGTGAATTGGAAAATGATTGTTTATGAAAAGAGATGGTAGAAAGATTGTTTTGTAGTATCTGAAGCACGGAAGCTGCATTTTCATGCCCCAATTGTAAAAGAAGGATGGGCAGTGCTGGTGATACCGGAGGGTTTAACTCTCCTTTAAAACAGAAGAGGAATAGATACAAAGTAGCCGAGCAGCAACACCTGGTGAAAGAGACTGTCACATCCTAAATAAGGGAGAGATTTGAGAAAATGGCGGAAGAGTAAGACGTGGAAATCACCTTCCTCCCCACAAATACATCAGAAATACATCTATAAGTGGAACTGCTCCTATAGCACACCTACTGAACGCTGGCAGAAGACCTCAGACCTCCCAAAAGGCAAGAAACTCCCTCACGTACCTGGGTAGGGCAAAAGAAAAAAGAAAAAACAGAGACAAAAGAAGAGGGACGAGACTGGCACCTCTCGGGAGGTGGGAGGGAGCCGTGAAGGAGGAAAGGTTTCCACACACGAGGAAGCCCCTTCGCGGTTGGAGACTGCGGGTGGCGGAGGGGGAAAGCTTCAGAGCCACGGAGGAGAGCACAGCAACCGGGGTGCGGAGGGCAAAGTGGAGAGATTACCGCACAGAGGATTGGTGCCGACCAGCACTCACCAGCCCGGGAGGCTGTTTTGCTCACCCACTGGGGTGGGCGGGGGCTGGGAGCTGAGGCTCGGGCTTCAGTCGGATGCCGGGAGAGGATTGGCGTTGGTGGCGTGAACACAGCCTGAAGGGGTTAGTGCGCCACGGCTAGCCGGGAGGGAGTCAGGGAAAAAGTCTGGACCTGCCGAAGAGACAAGAGACTTTTTCTTGCCTCTTTGTTTCCTGGTGCGCGAGGAGAGGGGATTAAGAGTGCTGCTTAAAGGAGCTCCAGAGACGGGCGTGAGCCGTGGCTAAAAGTGCGGACCCCAGAGACGGGCATGAGACGGTGCTGCTGCAGGCACCAAGAAGCCTGTGTGCAAGCACAGGTCACTATCCACACACCCCCTCCCGGGAAACTGTGCAGCCCGCCACTGCCAGGGTCCCGTGATCCAGGGACAATTCTCCGGGAGAACGCACGCGGGCGAACTTCAGGCTGGTGCAACGTCACGCCGGCCTCTGCCACTGCAGGCTCGCCAAGCATCCGTACTCCTCCCTCCCCTCGGGCCTGAGTGAGCCAGAGCCCCTGAATCAGCTGCTCCTTTAACCCCGCCCTGTCTGAGCGAGGAACAGATGCCCTCAGGCGACCTACACACAGAGGCGGTGCCAAATCCAAATCTGAACCCCCCCGGGAGCTGTGTGAACAAAGAAAAGGGAAATTTCTCCCAGCAGCCTCAGAAGCATTGGATTAAAGCTCCACAAGCAACTTGATGTACCCTGCACCTGTGGAATACCTGAATAGACAATGAATCATCCCAAATTGAGGAGGTGGACTTTGGGAGCAACACAGATTGTTTTTTCCCCTTTTCCTCTTTTTGTGAGTGTGCATGTGTATGCTTCTGTATGTGATTTTGTCTTTATAGCTTTGCTTTCACCATTTGTCCTGGGGTTCTGCCCATCCATTTTCTTTCTTTTTTTTTTTTTTTACTTTTTAAAATTTTTTCCTTGATAATTATTTTTTATTTTAATAACTTTATTTTATTTTATCTTACTTTATTTTCTTTTATCCTCTTTCTTTCTTTCTTCCTATTTTTTCTCCCTTTTATTCTGAGCCATGTGGAGGACAGGCTCTTGGTGCTACAGCCAGGAGTCAGTGATATGCCTTTGAGGTGGGAGAGCCAACATCAGGACACTGTCCACAAGAGACCTCCCAGCTCCACATAATATCAAACGGTAAAAATCTCCCAGAGATCTCCATCTCAACACCAAGACCCAGTTTCACTCAATGACCAGCAAGCTACAGTGCTGGACACCCTATGCCAAACAACTAGCAAGACAGAACACAGCCCCCTCCATTAGCAGAGAGGTTGTCTAAAATCATAATAAGGCCACAGACACCCCAAAACACAACACCAGACGTGGGCCTGCCCACCAGAAACACAAGATCCAGCCTCAACCACCAGAACACAGGCACTAGTCCCCTCCACCAGGAAACCTACACAACCCACTGAACCAACCTTAGCCACTGGGGACAGACACCAAAAACAACAGGAACTACAAACCTGCAGCCTGCAAAAAGGAAACCCCCAAAACAGTAAGATAAGCAAAATTAAAAGACAGAAAATCACACAGCAGATGAAGGAGCAAGATAAAAACCCACCAGACCTACCAAATGAAGAGGAAATAGGCAGTCTACCTGAAAAAGAATTCAGAATAATGATAGTAAAGATGATCCAAAATCTTGGAAATAGAATAGACAAAATGCAAGAAACATTTAACAAGGACCTAGAAGAAGTAAAGAGGAAACAATCAATGATGAACAACACAATAAATGAAATTTATAATACTCTAGAAGGGATCAATAGCAGAATAACAGAGGCAGAAGAACGGATAAGTGACCTAGAAGATAAAATAGTGGAAATAACTACTGCACAGCGGACTAAAGAAAAAAGAATGAAAAGAACTGAGGACAGTTTCAGAGACCTCTGGGACAAAATTAAATGCAACAATATTCGAATCACAGAGGTCCCAGAAGAAGAAGAGAAAAAGAAAGGGACTGAGAAAATATTTGAAGAGAGTATAGTTCTAAATTTCCCAAATATGGGAAAGGAAATAGTCAATCAAGCCCAGGAAGCACAGAGATTGCCATACAGGATAAATCCAAGGAGAAACATGCCAAGACACATATTAATCAAACTATCAAAATTTAAGTACAAAGAAAACATATTAAAAGCAGCAAGGAAAAAACAACAAATAACACACAAGGGAATCCCCATAAGGTTAACAGCTGATCTTTCAGCGGAAACTCTGCAAGCCAGAAGGGACTGGCAGGACATGTTTAAAGTCATGAAGGAGAAAAACCTGCAACCAAGATTACTCTACCCAGCAAGGATCTCATTCAGATCTGATGGAGAAATTAAACCTTTACAGACAAGCAAAAGCTGAGAGAGTTCAGCACCACCAAACCAGCTTTACAACAAATGCTAAAGGAAGTTGTCTAGGCAAGAAACACAAGAGAAGGAAGAGACCTACAATAACAAACCCAAAACAATTAAGAAAATGAGAATACGAACATACATATTGATAATTACCTTAAATGTAAATGGATTAAATGCCCCCACCAAAAGATACAGACTGGCTGAATGGATACAAAAACAAGACCCGTATATATGCTGTCTACTTAAGACCTAGGGACACATACAGACTGAAAGTGAGGGGATGGAAAAAGATATTCCATGCAAATAGAAATCAGAAGAAAGCTGGAGTAGCAATTCTTATATCAGAAAATTAGACATTAAAATAAAGACTACAACGAGAGACAAAGAAGGACACTACATAATGATCAAAGGATCGATCCAAGAAGAAGATATAACAATTGCAAATATTTATGCATCTAACATAGGAACACCTCAATAGATAAAGCAAATACTAACGGCCATAAAAGGGGAAATCGACAGAACACAATCATACTAGGGGACTTTAACACCCAACTTTCACCAATGAACAGATCATCCAAAATGAAAATAAATAAGGAAACAGAAGGTTTAAATGATACATTAAACAAGATGGACTTAATTGATATTTATAGGACATTCCATCCAAAAACAACAGAATACACATTTTTCTCAAGTGCTAATGGAACATTCTCCAGGATACATCATATCTTGGGTCACAAATCTAGCCTTGGTAAATTTAAGAAAATTGAAATTGTATCAAGTATACTTTCCGAACACAATGCTATTAGACTAGATATCAATTACAGGAAAAGATCTGTAAAAAATACAAAGACATGGAGGCTAAACAATGCACTACTTAATAACGAAGTGATCACTGAAGAAATCAAAGAGGAAATCAAAAAATACCTAGACACAAATGACAATGGAGACAGGACAACCCAAAATCTATGAGATGCAGCAAAAGCAGTTCTAAGATGGAAGTTTATAGCAATACAATCCTACCCTAAGAAACAGGAAACATCTCAAATAAACAACCTAACCTTGCACCTAAAGAAATTAGAGGAAGAAAAACAAAAAAAACCTTAAGGTTAGCAGAAGGAAAGAAATCATAAAGATCAGATCAGAAATAAATGAAAAAGAAATGAAGGAAACGATAGCAAAGACCAATAAAACTAAAAGCTGGTTCCTTGAGAAAATAAACAAAATTGATAAACCATTAGCCAGACTCATCAAGAAAAAAAGGGAGAAGACTCAAAACAATAGAATTAGAAATGAAAAAGGAGAAGTAACAACTGACACTGCAGAAATACAGGATCATGAGAGATTACTAAAAGCAACTCTATGCTAATAAAATGGACAACCTGGAATAAATGGACAAATTCTTAGAAATGCACAACGTTCTTAGACTGAACCAGGAAGAAACAGAAAATATGAACAGACCAATCATAAGCAATGATATTGAAACTGTGATTAAAAATCTTCCAACAAACAAAAGCCCAGGACCAGATGGCTTCACAGGCAAATTCTATCAAACATTTAGAGAAGAGCTAACACCTATCCGTCTCAAACTCTTCCAAAATATAGCACAGGGAGGAACACTCCCAAGCTCATTCAACGAGGCCACCATCACTCTGATACCAAAACCAGACAAAGATGTCACAAAGAAAGAAAACTACAAGCCAATATCACTGATGAACATAGATGCAAAAATCCTCAACAAAATACTAGCAAAGAGAATCCAACAGCACATTAAAAGGATCATACACCATGATCAAGTGGGGTTTATGCCATGAACGCAAGGATTCTTCAATATACGCAAATCAATCAATGTGATACACCATATTAACAAATTGAAGGAGAAAAACCATATGACCATCTCAATAGATGCAGAGAAAGCTTTCAACAAAATTCAACACTGGCTTATGATAAAAACCCTGCAGAAAGTAGGCATAGAGGGAACTTTCCTCAAAATAATAAAGGTCATATATGACAAAACCACAGACAACATCGTCCTCAATGGTGAAAACCTGAAGCCATTTCCACTAAGATCAGGAACAAGACAAGGTTGCCCACTCTCACTACTATTATTCAACATAGTTTTGAAAGTTTTAGCCACAGCAATCAGAGAAGAAAAAGAAATAAAAGGAATCCAAATCGGAAAAGAAGAAGTAAAGCTGTCACTGTTTGCAGATGACATGATACTATAGATAAAGAATCCTAAGGATGCTACCAGCAAACCACTAGAGCTAATCAATGAATTTGGTAAAGTAGCAGGATACAAAATTAATACACAGAAATCTCTGGCATACTTATACACTAATGATGAAAAATCTGAAAGTGAAATTAAGAAAACACTCCCATTTACACTGCAACAAAAAGAATAAAATATCTAGGAATAAACCTACCTAAGGAGACAAAAAAGACCTGTATGCATAAAATTATAAGACACTGATGAAAGAAATTAAAGATGATACAAAGAGATGGAGAGATATATCATGTTCTTGGACTGGAACAATCAACATTGTAAAATGACTCTACTACCCAAAGCAATCTACAGATTCAATGCAATCCCTATCAAACTACCACTGGCATTTTTCACAGAACTAGAACAAAAAACTTCACAATTTGTATGGAAACACAAAAGACCCCTAATAGCCAAAGCAATCTTGAGAACGAAAAGTGGAGCTGGAGTAATCAGGCTCCCTGGCTTCAGAATATACTACAAAGCTACCGTCATCAAGACAGTATTGTACTGGCAGAAAAACAAATATACAGATCAATGGAACAGGATAGAAAGCCCAGAGATAAACCCACACACATATGGTTACCTTATCTTTGATAAAGGAAGGAAGAATATACATTGGAGAAAAGACAGCCTCTTCAATAAGTGGTGCTGGGAAAACAAGACAGGTACATGTAAAAGTATGAAATTAGAACACTCCCTAACACCATACACAAAAATAAACTCAAAATGGATTAAAGACCTAAGTGTAAGGTCAGAAACTATCAAACTCTTGGAGGAAAACATAGGCAGAACAATCTATGACATAAATCACAGCAAGATCCTTTTTGACCCACCTCCTTGAGAAATGGAAATAAAAACAAAAATGAACAAATGGGACCTAATGAAACTTCAAAGCTTTTGCACAGCAAAGTTTCGAAACCATAAACATGACCAAAAGACAACCCTCAGAATGGGAGAAAATATTTGCAAATGAAGCAACTAACAAAGGATTAATCTCCAAAATTTACAAGCAGCTCATGCAGCTCAATAACAAAAAAAGAAACAACCCAATCCAGAAGTGGGCAGAGGACCTAAATAGACATTTCTCCCAAGAAGATATACAGATTGCCAACAAACACATGAAAGAATGCTCAACATCATTAATCATTAGAGAAATGCAAATCAAAGCTACAATGAGGTATCATCTCCCACCAGTCAGAATGGCCATCATCAAAAAATCTAGAAGCAATAAATGCTGGAGATGGTGTGGAGCTAAGGGAGCATGCTTGCAGTGTTGGTGGGAATGTAAATTGATAGAGCCACTATGGAGAACAGTATGGAGGTTCCTTAAAAAACTAAAAATAGAACTACCATAGGACCCAGAAATCCCACTACTGGGCATATACCCTGAGAAAACCATAATTCAAAAAGAGTCATGCACCAAAATGTTCATTGCAGCTGTATTTACATTAGCTGGGACATGGAAGCAACCTAAGTGTTCATCCACAGATGAATGGGTAAAGAAAATGTGGCACATATATACAATGGAATATTACTCAGCCATAAAATGAAATGAAATAGAGTTATTTATAGTGAGGTGGATGGACCTAGAGACTGTCATACAGAGTGAAGTAAGTCAGAAAGAGAAAAACAAATACCATATGCTAACACATATATATGGAATCTAAGGAAAAAAAAAAAAAGAAGGTCATGAACAACCTAGGGGTAAGACGGGAATAAAGACAGACCTACTATACTAGAGCATGGACTTCACGATATGGGGAGGGGGAAGGATAAGCTGTGACAAAGTGAGAGAGTGGCATGGACATATATACAATACCAAACGTAAAATAGATATCTAGTGCGAAGCAGCCGCATAGCACAGGGAGATCAGCTAGGTGGTTTTTGACCACCTACAGGGGTGGGATAGGGAGGATGGGAGGGAGGGAGACGCAAGAGGGAAGAGATATGGGAACATATGTATATGTATAACTGATTCACTTTGTTATAAAGCAGAAACTAACACACCATTGTAAAGCAATTATACTCCAATAAAGATGTTAAAAAAAAACTAAATAAAGGAGAAAGGGGGAGATTGGAGCAACCGTAGTTACCTGTTTCCTAGTCTCTTCCTTCTTCCACATATTTTCCTAATTCCTTCACAAACTTACTGATTATGTTGCTTTTTAGTTTTAAAATTCAGCCACCTCCCAGAATCCCTTCCATAGATAGGGATTGGGGGAGGAGGCATGGATGGAGGACAACCAGAACTATGTCAATACCCCAATGATTGCACAGGGGAGGCGTGTTGCTGTGCAAGAATATAGCTCGGGAGCCGCTTTATTTGTTTATCAATGAACATTCTACTGCGTCTCTGCGATGTAGGTCAGGCTCATTGGAAATACCAGCCGCCGATCACATGCAGTCTTCATTATATTTCCAGGCCGGGTGCACAGCTGATTCTTGCACACTGGAGTGCGTAAGAGCTGCAGGACGGAGAGGAGACACCTGTGCCTTAGCGACGCAGGTAAAGCCCCATCTACCTTCCCGAGGCTTTCCCGAGTGCTCTCCCATTCCCTCCGCGCGCCCTCCTCATCACCATCTGCCGTCCCGTCATGGACCCCAGCTTCTCTGTTCAACCGGTGCTTTTCCCGCTCTCTCTCGGCACCTCAGCAGTAAGGAGGGCTCCACACAACTGGGCATGCCTAATAACCAGGGCGGGCTCTGGCTGCGAGAAGAAAGCGCTTGCACCTTCCGCGCTGCCCTCCCCTCTCCTGCCGTGTCCTGCCACTCAGGCGACCCGACTTGCGGCGAGGTCCAGTAAGGGCCCGCGGCCTCGCGGGACCCCGCCTCTCGCGACACCCTCTCCAATCAGCATTGGGCGGAGGCGGGACGCGCCCTGTGCCCTCCTCTCCTGTTCAGGCTGCTGGTACGAGCCGGGCTGGGCGCGAGCGAGGGACTGAGGCAGGACGGGTCGGGAGGCGCGGGGCTGCGTAGCCCGACGGCGGGGGCGGGCGCGGCGCGGGACCGGAGAGGGCGCCAGACCCCGAGCCGCGGCGGCGGGCGGCGGGAAGCGGGAGGCGGGAGGCGGGAGGCGGGAGGCGGGAGGCGGGAGGCGGGCGAGCAGGGTGCCGGCGACCTACGTCCGAGCGCGCGGAGCCCTGCGCCTGGCCGGGGTCGGTCCGAAGTCCGCGCTATGAAAGAGGAGAAATACTTGCCTGAGCTGATGGCAGAAAAAGATAGCCTGGATCCATCTTTTGTGCACGCCTCGCGCCTGCTAGCCGAAGGTAGGACTTGCTCCCCAGGTGGAAACAGACAGCTGGCCCCTGTCACCGCGGCGGGGTTCGGGGAGCGGAGTTGGGGAGGACGCCCGTCTCCTTCTCGGAGACTGTCCCCTAAGGTGCTCGACCCAGAGCTGCGGACAGAGCAGGTCCTCGGGCGGCGGATGCTCCCTCCCTCCCTCCCTCCGCAGCTGAATTTGGGGAGCCCGGAGCTGCGAGCTCTGTGGCGGTGGAGACGTGCCCTGTTAGGATCTTTGATGGAGAGAAGTGAGGAGCTACGCGGTCCACGGGGATATTTTCACTCCGCAGAGAGAAGGGAAATCAATTTCGAGTGAATGGTGATCAATGTAGTGTTTTAACAGCTTCTTAGCTACAAATCAGTCTTTCTTTCTTTCTTTCTTTCTTTCTTTCTTTCTTTCTTTCTTTCTTTCTTTCTTTCTTTCTTTCTTTCTTTTCTTTCTCTTCTGCTTGGGAAGCGATTTTGATGTTCTTTAGTCTAATTACAGTCTTTCCTATGGAAAGTCAGAATTAACCTAGATTAAATTCTGCGTGTTCTTCAATGTTTGTGAACGTGGAAGAGGCTAAAGTGCTTATCAGTTTATTTGAAGTGTGATGATTGCGTGCTCTGGGAGATGCTGATCTCTGGGAACGCTCCACAATTGATCAACTGTTTTACCAAGTGTGCATTTTCTTTTGTGTACCTGTAATGTTAAAAGAGATTTCATTCCCAGAGGAACAGAAATGTCGTCTTTTGCGTTCTTTTGAAAGGTCGTTTAAACACACACACACACACACACACACACACGAACATGAACTTTTGTATGACAGAAGTATTAACCAAATTACTTCATTTATCTTGAAATAATGCCGTCTAACTGCTAAAGGTACTCAAGATATCTGTAGCAGTCTACACCTGTCTTTTTAAAAACAACTCCAGATTTTTTTTTCTTGATGAATGCCTCAATAATAAACTGCTTCATCATCAAATTGACTACAGTGCAGTTTTGTAGCTTAGGTTCTTATGAACTTACCTATGGTAAAACTAAAAGTTAAAACTTTCTCTTCCTCAGCCCTTAAGCATTAAAGGAAATGTTTTCTTTTTCGAGATTTAGTTGTACATAGAAGGAAAAATTCTAATCCTCCATGTATGAGTCAAATAGTCATTAGGTTTATTTAAATGTTTTGTTGATGGATTATTATTTACAACAATAAAGTGTCAGGTGTTTTTTCTATTTTGTATACTAAGTAATTAAGAAAAGCTTTATAATCGAAATATTGAATGTGTGAAACAACTAAACTGTTTTTCAAGGAACAAGTTTGGTTTTATGGAGGATTTAGGACAGAAAATGCAATCATGCTTACTACTTTCTTGGTTACTGTATGAAAAAAAATAAATAGAACCTAAAGTTGAAAATGAAAGTCAATTAAAAAATTAAACTTTCCCTCTACTCTATTAAAAAATAAAGATAACTACATAAAAATAATAGAAATATTGTAAATTAATGGGTAAATGATTAAGATTGTTCAAAATGATTAAAAATGCAGTTAAAAGTCTTCTTAAATCATTTACTTCAATATATTTTCCAGAAGTGTCTTCATTTAGCTGATAATGCTTTAAAATGGAAAAAAGTTACAAATTGATCATTTTCTCAGACCTGCTAATTGGACTTCTTTTGGGGACAGCAGACTTGATTAATTCATCAGTCATTAATGAGAGTTAGTGTACTGAAAACTGCCAAACTACAGCAATGCGTGTGAGGAGCCCTAAATAGAGAGTGCAAGTATTTCTGCCGCTGGTAAAACAGTCAGAGAAGGCTGTGCACCTGGCTCCTTAACATTTTATTTTTCTCAGGAACTTCATTTCTTGATACTTAGGAACATGTTCCTATGTACTTTGTAATTTAATTTTTTCCCAGTAGGGGGAAGCATGTTCTGCTTTTGTGAAGAATTAGGAGGAAAAAGCTCCTAAATAGAGAGAAAAACATCTAAGTAAGAAACAGAGAGAGGTGTCCAAATTTCAGAGGAAACATAATGAGGAAAAGAGGATGGAGGAGGTGATGATAATAATCTTGAGTATATAAAGAGATAGGCCAAAAGAGACACAAGACTTAAATTCTCTAATTGTACCTGAGGCTCTTTATGTGTGCTTATTGAAGAGTGTCCTTTTGAATCTCTAATAAACCTTAACATACATTTTACATTATAGATCTGTCATTATCTTTTCAAAGGCCATCTGCCTAGATTCTTAAGTCTTGTTTCAGATATCTATAGGAGAGTATTGTTGAGATAATTTTATTTCTCATCCCTGGAAATGTACTGATTGAAGGCAGCGGCTATAAATAAACCTGACACAGATGTTCATTTGGAAAGAAGGTGCTCAGTGAAGTACATTTCAGCCAGCACTGTGCAGACCGTCTCAAGACTGAGTGAGTAATAAAAATGATCCAGATGATTCAGTTCTTCGGAATGATTTTCTGGAAGCTAATACATACAGGGGCAGTGATGTAAACCAATGAGCTTTCACAGTGATTTATTTTGATTTTTTGATTGGTGGTAGATACAAATCAGTGCTCAATTGTGACTACTTCACTTAGAATAAATAGAAGGCCATAGGGTTAAAAGTGCTAGTTTGTTGGTTACTTTGTTATTTTTGTTGTAGTTTGTTATTTCACTTGTTCCTGCTGTGTACTTTCAGTAGGAATGATTCTGAGAAAGTTAAAGGAAGAGCCCAAACATTTTATGTATTGTGTTGTTACTTAGAAAAATCTTGAATAATATGGTTTGAATAGTATAATATGTTTGAGCAGTTAACAGAATTTTCTTCTGTGATGATAATATTGTTTAATTACCTATTTGTATGGAAGGTGCTTTGGAGTATGATAAAACAGCAAATTCAGCATGATTCTTGAAGTTCCACTCAGCCTCTGAATTTGCTTGCCAGATGAAATTAGACGAGGTTATTTATATCTGTGATACTGCTGGGAAGTGCACTAAACTGTGAATCCAGATACCTGGATTTTAATTCCACTTTTGCCTAAACTGAATCTTGGTAAATTTCCCTTCCCTGAACCAGTCTCTCAAATTGAGGAGTTGGACTAGATTTCTTTGTAATTCTAATGAAGTCTGGGACTACTGCTGGTGCAAAGGAGTGGTGTTTGTGTATTCAGAATACCAAAATCAGTGGCTGAATATTTTGGAAGCTTTTTTCATTCCTTCTTAGTTTAATGATTAATAATACATTTATTGCATTATAATGCAATTTGAAGCATAAACATTATTTTGGGTACTGGGGACAGATTTACATTTACTGAACCATTCTCAAGGCTTGGGAGCTAAAAATGTATATGCATGGAAATATTCTTGTTTGCAGTAAAGCCTGCCTGTCTGCTGACAGACATTGATCTGTTCAAATTTATAGATTCAATTATGGCAATTCCATACCTTTAGGAGGATTAATAAATTCTTGTCCAATTGAGAGTGTTTTGGGTTCTCTGGCTGGCAAGATTTCCTAACCTGAATTATTCACAAATATTGGTAGATTCATCATTGTTTTGGTTGACTCATCATATGATGAAGTCAAATATTGCCAAATATCCCAACAGTTCAAGTGATTTTTAAAAAACTCTGGGTGCTTTTTTCAAATTTTGGTGAAAAGCTTGCCCTTCCATCTAGGATTGGCCTGTTTGCAGGTGTGGATGAATGAGAGGAACATGGATTAATAATTTATCACAAATGCTGACTTGTAGTGATTTAACTACATTTAGATTTTCAGTAAGGATCATTTTTAAACTCAGAATGTGTTCCTTGAAATATTTTCCATAAAACATGGTGAGTTCTTAAGTTAAAGAAAGGTATTGGTATAATTTCTAAAACCAACTTCTGATAAAAAATAGTATTCATGTGACTTTTCCTTTGATTGATGTAATCTCTTTTCTCTCCCAATAAATTTGGGATAATCTTATTTATGTTTCTTAAATAAACATAAAAATTGGCCAAAAAAAAACTAAGTTAAAGGTATCTTTGATCTGCAGTTAAAACACATTTATCATATAGTGGAGAAATTCTGCTTTAGCAAACAAAACACTTGGGATGGAGTGTTGACACCCCTGCCAACTGTGAAATAAAGGATATTTCATTTATTTCCTTTCTGATTCTCAGTTTCTTCACCTGTAAAACAGCAAAACGAATATCCACCAGCCAGAGTTCTTTTAATGTTAAAAAATGCTGTTTGTGACTATGTAAGCTGTATTTTAAAATAGGAATATTTGTACAACTAAAACAAAAACATAAGCAGAAATTCTACAAATATAAGATGATGTGTTTAAGGTTTTCCTTAATGTTTTAATGGCATTGTGGACTTGACCTCAACTTGAAGCTTGATTTTGTAATAAAATGAGCACTGACTTAACTCTCTGAATCACTGCTGAGTGAAATTTGAACTCATACACCAAATTATGAAATAGATTATCTTATAAAAGATGATTCCAATGAGAGATTTTAAAATATCGTGTTCCCTCCATCAGTGGTCGCTTGCCCGTGTCTGACTTGAGCCTGGTTAGCCCAGGACCTGGGTCTCTCGAGGCTCATTCTGTACCTGCTTGGCCTCCTCATCAGGCCACATGTTCATCACTCTGGGCAGCTGGCTGCATTCTCCTTTTCATCAAGGGAAGTGGATTTCTGTCTTCCGAAGTTCTTCAGCCTCCTACCACTTAAAAAATTCCATACTCCTTTCATTCCCAGAAGGTGAAATTAATTTTTTTGTTCAAGGCTGACTTGTTCACAGCATCCTTAATCCCAGCACCCATCATCCCCTCCAGGTCTGGCCTATTATATCCTTTCTTCAGTAGTTCCAACGTCTTCATCCCCAGCTTTCCTTGGAGCAGCCTATAAACATGATTCAATCGGAATCACTTAAAAAAAATAGAATACTTGTTTCACTTGCTGAAAGTAATAAAAATAACCTCTCTTGACAATTTTTCTCCTTTGTTTCCTTCAAGTTTCTGATGACATGAGTCCATACAGCTGCTTACTTTCTCAGTTTACCTTCCACAGGTCCTCCATCTCGCTGCAGTCCTCATCATTGTCTTGAAACCAGAGGCTCCAGTGAGAATCATCTAATTTCCCAATCCAGTAAAATGTGTCTGACCTCTCATCAGGGCACTTGGCTGCACTTTCCACTATTGTTCTTCTCCCAATTTCTTGGCTTCTCCCTTGGTTTACAAGCACTACACACTGTTGGTTTTTCTCTTCTGTCTCTCTTACCAGGGCTCACCATCCTCCCTCTCTCTCCTCCCCACCCCAACACACACACCCTGTCAAGAGTGGTTCATTCAAGATCAGAGTGTGACCATGTCACACCTTTAAATGCTATTGTCATAGGCAGGCCATCTCTGACAGCAGGCCAGCAGAGGGAGGGGATGCTGCCTGCCTGGATGCTTCTGGGGCAGGGAGAGTCCAGGCTTCCCCAGGCGCCTAGGGGAGGGAGGGAGCCCCTTTTTGCTGTTCCCGTGTGGTCTTTAGTGACACTGAGAGGGGTGGGGAGGAATTCCAGCAGGAGTGAAAGATTCTCTGACACCCCCTGGCTTGGAGGGGGAAGGATGCATTGGTCCTGCTCCTGGGGGTGGACATCCGGGTCTCCACGTAGCCTCTGTTCCCACTGCCGGTGGTACGGAAGTGCTGTTGCCTATTCAGTCCCCCTGCCTCCCCCCAGAGAGAAGGAGTGCCCCTTCACAGTGGAGGGAGGCTGGACGCCCAGGCTCCCTATTTAATTTTTCTTGATGGGGGTGAGCCTGAGACACCGGTTTTTGGGTTTTGTTTTGTTTTCTGTGTTGTTTGGCTGGGGAAGGATGTTTGTTGTCTAAAAGTTTTCTGTCTTGCAAGGTTGCCCTCTTTCTAGTCCTGTGGCCGGAGAGAGCAGGCTTTGCTTGAGCCTTTTTTTTGGTCTCCTTCTGTTAATGTTCCTGGGTTTCCAGCCTTTCCAGCTGCCACTTTGGCATATATGAAACACAAGAAAAACTAGCAAAACCACTGCCTGAGTCACATGGTACCCAGCCAGCCTGCCTTCTTCCTGCCCCCTTCTGCAAAGTCTTCTGTGTTTATTTTATATATAATATCCAGTCTCCATTCATTTGTGTTTTAATTTATTTCTTTATAAGATTTTCTTTTGAAGGCAGGTTCAGTCTTGTACATTAATATTTCATTAACTAATTATGTAAGAATGAGCATGACCAGGATAAATCCATCTGGATAATGGACACAATATCTGATCAAAATTTTTGGTTTCTATTAAGTATACAATCTAGATTGGAGCTCTGTGTTCTCATGGCAGCTGCAGAAGGAGGGAAGTTTTAGAGATGGTTTTTAGAAACCCTTGGAGATGACTCTCTAGTATCACCAGCCTTTCCTATGTCCTTATTTATTGAACATTTGATTTGATCCCTTTTCTTGTCTGAATACAGATTATAAGAAATGTAGCTTAATTGGAATTATATCCTGACACCAGTTGGTTTCTTTAAAGCTATAAACAGTGTAAGACTTAATATATTAATAGATTGTAATATGATCCTTTTCTTACAGAAATGGTGAATTTCAGTAAAATAAGTATGATATAGAAATATATATTTTTTAAAAATAATAGAGTACTGGTTAATAGCTGATCTCCCAAAGGAATGTTAGCAGATACCCGTGTTATATGACTTCTTCATTTTCTCCAGAGGAGAGTTCTGAAATAACCGCATGTTTTATTTGTCAAAAAGTTGAGAGGTCACAGCCAAGTATCTTGTTGCACAATTATTTTTAACTGTTTTGGGAAGCAAATCATTTGTAGCGTATCCTCCATTGCTTACCTTACCCTCAGGAGCACTACTTCCAAAAAATTTTTGCGGTAGAGAGAGATAATAAACATTCAAGAACACCTGAATGACAAAGTTTTCGGTCCTTTACTATAGATGAACTTGTAGTTTAGCTACAGTTTGGGGGATGAGTTCTGTGGGGCAAGGACTCAGTGATCCTTGACTATGTGATTGCATGTGCCCTTGAATGTGAGTTGGTAACACCGGTCCTCAGTATGTGTTATTGGTATATGAAGAGGTATCAGATGTTTAATTTATTAGTTTTTAACAGTATACGTAAGATATAAATAACAGTGCATGGTAAGAGCTGCTGGGATTTACAGACTGCTGGTGTCACAGAGATTCCAAAGAGGTCACCGTGATTGTAGTTTTTCATTCTCATGGTCACTCTGTCAGCATTGGTGAGGAGATACTCCTTGTCACGCAGTGTACTGGATGCTGACACACCTACCACAATGCATCCACTCGCCAATCCTATGAGATAGTTACTAGCATTACCCTATTTTACAAATGAGAAAAATTAAGAATTAGAGAAGTTAATTTATCTCAGATCACACAGCAAATAAATTATAAAGCTGAAACCCAGGCTTTCTTACCCAGAGACGGGTGTACTGGTTACAGCATCCTGTCTCCCGTGGGAGACACTGCTTCAGGCAGGCTTTGCAGGAAGTTCAGATATTAACATGCAAAGTACTTTGAGGAGATCAGCCTGGTGGTCATCATTCACTTCTTAAATATGTTCCTGAATGCAAGTATTGGATGAATTCTTCCCCAGTGTCTTTAAGTAAGTATAGTATATAAAAGGCAAATACATTTATAAATGGAGAAATTTACCTTAGTACAGAATTGGGTTAAGGATTATCGAGGGAGCCTACATTTTCAGTGTCTTACATTGACTGTTGTTTCTGAGGGAGTTTAGTTGTGAGATGGTAAAGAGCAGGAGAACACTTTTTTTTCTTTTCTTGGATCCAAAAGAGGGATTGGAGAACTTTGTGTGATTTGCTGAGACTTTTTCTTTCCATGTTTTTTTTAAGAGAACTGCTTATATTTGCCAAATTCTTCTAGGAAGGAAGAACAACCATAGGTCCTCTCTTGTGTCTTGAGGGAGTGTCAGTTTTGTTTATAATTTGGGAGTTGAGCAGAGTTCACATGTGGTCAGAAACTGAGAACCCATTTCACCAGCATGGCCTGATACAAATGTTATCTATAGGTAATGAGGCTTTAGGATTTAATTACTTTGAAACAGATTGGTCTGTATTATTACCCTTTTATTAGGAATGGCACAATTGATGTCCATTTCCTTCAAAACATTGAAGATTAGATTTTACCTTCTAATAGAAAAGCAGAATGAACATGTTTTCTCTCGAGTATAGCTATTTTTAGCAGGTTCATTGTATGTCAGAAAATGATAGACCCTGATGCAACTCAGGAGACAGAGCCTCGGTGACGGAAACTCAGTAGAGGCTGAAGGAGAAGAAATCTGTACATTTTGAAGAAAGGGATGACTAGAGTAATAGCTACTTTTCTTGAACATATACTGTGGGTCATGTCCTTACATTATATCCAAAAAGGCAGGTAATATTGTCCTTATATTATGGGAAAGATAAAAGATTCAGATTAGAGGATAGCCTAATCCATTTGGATTTTTTAAGTAATAAATCAGAGGTTAAGTAAATGTCTAACTATAATGTGAAAGTCTCAAAAAGCAACCATTAAACATTGAAACACTAAACAGTATTGCAGAATATGACTGGTTTAAGGAAATACCAAGATCTTGCTTTGAAAAACTTTTAGGAGAGTTAAATATCTGTTACTAGAGAATTTGTTTCCTTTAAAATAATTTCCTTTAGGAAATTTAAGGAATTTGATTTTTAGAAATTTGATTTACATGTAGCAATATACTCGTTGTATAAAAGAAGACTATAAAATGAAAACACTAACATGAATACATAACAGAATACAGTTCTTACTGTATATTTAGGCATGTAAATGTGAGTGTTAAATTAAGTATCATCCATATCTCCATATAGTCTGTTTTTTTTCTTAGAAGCCAAAAACTAGAAGCTGCCTTTTAATCCATCTAAGATCTGGTGCAAGAGGGGACCTTTAAGGAATTCTGTGAAGATGAAAGTCATTTGATGTGCTGAGGCAGATGGCAATTTGTTATATGCAATTGTTTTCGAATAGACTTCATGAGGATAGATGACTCTGTTGTAAGCTATTATTCTGAAATTAGTGAAAGATTGGAAATTATATCATATCCATATAAGGAAAATCTGGTAGAAGAAAGCATTATGATAATTAAAAGCCATTTAATGGAATTAGATGAGATGATAAGTATTTGGAATGAAGTACAATAAGCCAAATGGTTTCTCTTTGAGTAAAATGAGCAGACTGTGTGTGTGTGTGTTAAGCATATACAAAACAGGTGATAAACGAGAAACAGTACAGATTTGGTCCAATTGGTTGCTATTATCTGTATTCTGTATTACTATCTGAGACCTACTTTTAGGTGGAGGAGAGGACAGAGTTACAGGCAATTAAATATGCAATCTCCATAGGATCTGAGAAATGCAATGACAAGGCAAATAGATGATGCTTTAGGAGCCCACAGAGATCATGGGCGGCCTCAGTGGGAAGGGCCATGTTAGTTGAGATCTAACACAGAAGTAGGATATGGTGAAGATTCAGTGAAGAAGGGGTTATAATATGTAATATGGGAGAATGATACATGGATACAGCGAACATCTCCAAAGCCTGAAAAGAAAGAGAACATTTTTTTGAATAGGTAGAAGAAGTTAAATGTGACATTATGATTTACAAAAAGATATATATATATATATATATTTGATCATCTTACCTGTTTCTGGCCAGAGCTCCTAAAACTCTTGGAATTTCCTAAGTGAAGAGAGTTGTAAAAGTGTCTTTTGTAATGTAAATAAGGTGACTTTTTGAAAAGCCCCTAGGTAACTTAAAGATGGGGGCTGGTTGCCAGGGAACCCAACTGGTAATCAGAGGGTAGGAACTTTCAGTCCTACCTCTCTTTCCCACCCCCCAGACCTTTGGGGAGAGGGGCTAGAGCTTGAATCAGTTGCCAGTCACCAGTGATTTAATCAATCATGCCTATGTAATGAAACCTTGATAATAACATAGAAGGACTGGATTCAGATTTCTTCCAGATTGGTAGCACATGGAGATCTGGGGAGAATGCTGAGCTCCGAAAAGGCTTGGAAGCTCTGCGCTCTTTTCCAGACCTGCTCTGTGCATCTCTTCCACCTGGCTGTTCCTGAGTGTACCACTCTGTAATAAACAGATGTTCTAGTAAGTAAGATGCTTCTCTGAGTTCTGTGAGCTTCTCTAGCAAATTAATTGTCCCCAAGGAGAGGGAGGACCCTGGAAACCTCTGGTTTACAACCAGTAGGTTAGAAGTACAGGTAACAGCCTGGACTTGCAACTGTCATCTGAAGCACAAGAAAGGGGTCGTTGGAAATGGGTCCAGGAACCAAACAGATTAAATATGCTTGGAAAATACAGTAAAAGAGAAAGCATGTAGAAAAGTGGGTCTAAAGAGAGTGGCTTATCACACATGTCTTGTAAACTACGTTAAGAAGTTTGGACTTGTCGACTGTAAAAACTGCACAGTCTAAAAGAACATTTATATAAAGTTGAAGAAAGAAGTGATTTATGATGATAGAAATCAGAATAGTGGTTGCCAAAGGAATGCAGAGTCATGGTAAAGCTGTATAAGGAGAGTCTCTGGGTTGATGGAAATGTTCTCTATTATTGTCAAGAGCCCTGCATATACAGCTTATACAGTTATCACAACTCATCAAATTGTAAACCTAAAAACTGCATTTCACTATTCATAAGATTTGCCTCAATATTTTTTTAAAAAACAAAGTGGAGTAAAGAAAAGAATCTTCATTGATTTCTGCTGTTGGATAAATACTGCAGGTAAACTTGTAGAGGATTCACGAGATGATTGATGATTGATCCGTGGTATAGCTGACAAGAGCCTGTATCATAGATGAGGAAGCAAAGGCTCAAACAGATTTAGAAATTGGCCCAGAGTCACAAAGCAGCCAAATGGCAGATCTAGGATTCAAACACTAGTGTTTTGACATCACCTACTGTGTTCTTTCTATTATAACAGTAGCTCTCAAATAATTTTTATCACATTCCAGGGTAAGAAATACCACATACACACACACACACACACACACACACACACACACACACACACATACACACATACACACACACACACAAAAATAAATGTTTCATAAAGTAATGCTTAACCTTAAAATAAATAAAGTTTTGCATATGCAAATGTCTTCTTTCAGATCCAACATAGTTAATATTTCCTCTAGTGCCAAAACAAATCTTGGAAAGATAATACATACATCTTTTCACACTATAATGTCACTTAGTGCGGAGAAATGCTCATAATACAAGCTTAAAGGATCTAAATGTCCAGCACATTCTGGTGCCAATCTCATGCTCACTGTGGATCACTGATCAGAATGGAGGCAGTAAATTTCTACATTGACTGTAGAATCACAAATTCATGGGGAAAATGTATCAAGAAGGTGTCAGTGGTCAACAAAGTCACATGTGACCACAAGTCCTAAGAACCCTCAAAGAAAAAAGTAGGTGCATACGTTAGATGCGGGATTAGGAAAGAAGCTCAAAGAGTATGCACTCTTCCTCCTTCTTAAGTTCAACATAGTCTTGAAAGTTATCCATGTTCCTACATTTATCAATAGTTTATTTTTCCTTGCTGAGTAATGTTCCATTGTATCAATATCTCACAATTTAATTATCCAGTCTCTTGTGAATGGGCATGTGGGCTGTTTTCAGGGATAGCTTATTATGCTTATTATGAATAGGTTGCTATGAATGTTCATGTGCAAGATTTTTGTGGACATGCATTCTCTTTACATAAAACAGAATTGCTGGGTCTTAGAATGTATGTGTATGTGTATATATGTGTATATATGGTAAACCTTATTTATATTATATGGGATTGCAAAATAATTTCCTAAAGTGGTTGCACTGTTTTATCTCTCACCAACATTGTATGAAAACTCTGGTTGTTCTACTTGCTTGCCAGTACCTGAAGTTCTCAGTCTTAACAACAGCTATTCTAGTATTTCAAGTGGTAACTTATTGTAGTTTTTGTTTGTTTGTTTGTTTGAATCTTTTTAAAATTTTATTTTTTATTGAGGTATAGTTGATTTACAATGTTGTGTTAGTTTCTGATGTACAGCAAAGTGATTCAGTTATTTTTATATGTTTTTTTGATTTTTTTTCTGTTATAGGTTATTACAAGATACTGAGTATAGTTACCTGTGCTATACAATAGGTCCTTGTTGGTTATCTATTTCATACATAGTAGTGTGTATATGTTAATCCCAAACTCCTATTTTATCCCCCCCTTTCCCCTTTTAATATTCAATTCCTTGATGATTAATGATGTTGAACATGTTTTCAAATACTTTTTGGCCATTTGTATCTGTTATCTTACTTGAAACAATTGGTTAGAATTTTGACGAACTTTTAATTGGATTGTTGGTCTTTTTATTGTTGGTGGAGTAATTTGTATATTCTGGATTTGCATCCTTTGTGAAATATACATACTGCAAATATGTTCTCCCAATATGTGTCTTGGCTTTTAATTTTCTTAAGTGTCTTTTGAAGAGCAGAAGTTAATTTTTTTCTGAAGTCTAATTCATTGTTTTTTTTTCTTATACTTTAGTGTTGTGTCCTCCCTAGGTAATCTTTGCCTACCTCAAAGTCACAAAGGGTCTTCTCAATATTTTTTTCTAGAGGCTTTATGGTTTTAGCTTTTAAGTATAGGTTTATGACACATCTAGAGGTAACTTTTGTATATGGTGTCAAGATAGGGTCAAAGTTCTTATTTTTTTTTAAGATTTAAATATTCAGTATCATTTACTGAAAATATATACTTTTTGCTCATTATCATGTTTAAAGTGTTAAAAGACATAGTATAGTGTTTAAGCACATAAAATATAGATAAATAAAGATCATAGTGTCTAAGTATATGTGAACTGTCTGCAATATTGTCCCTCAGTATGTTTGTTCCAATACAAAGGGAACAATGGCTGCCTTAGAATGATTAAGCATGACATGTTTTTGGACTGTGCTTTAAAATTATATATAGCTATATGAATTTTTTGCCATTTCCTCAGAATTTAGAACATAATCTTTTAAGAACATTATGAATACACTTTCTTACTATAACTGAGGAGGAGACTAGCCATCCCAGAGGCCTTGAAGTTTACTGACTATGACAAGGATAGCATTCTTTCAATAAAGAAGTAAGGTACTTGCTGCTACTCAGCAGTAGTGATATCTAGTAAAATTTGAACTATTGCCCTGTCCTCACTAGCAAAGTAAGTTCTAGAATCACAAAATAGTGCGTAAAGTAGATGCATTAAACATTTTATTAAAAAAAAAGACCGTATAATTTTAGATAGTAGGTTATATGCTTTTTCTATTTTTGCAGGTAAAAATATATATTGTACAGAAACAATACACTGTACAGAATTGACAAATCTACCCTGGGTAAAATAGGTACACCTGCAGATGAACAACTGGGACCAACATCTCCATCCACAGTGATAGCCCATTGATACCTCTTGATCATCAGTGGCATATTAAGAGATAGCATTGCAATTACCCTGAAATGTGACATAGTTTTGAAAACTGCCCGAGGGCATAAGTGACTGCTGACTTTAGATTAATCCCTAAAGCACAGGTACCATACCACTATGACTTCGTAAACACGCAGGTGCCCATCGTTTCAACACTAATAGCCAAAAAGATTTAACGATGATCCAGACTGACACAGTAGATCAGTGCTGGATTCTGACAAGGTAATTCTTGGGGGAGTGTGTTTATACAGGCAGGAAGGCTACTCCCTGAAGGAAAATGGTTGTGTTCTGGGTTTTAGAAATAGGGATGTAGTGGGCAATTTCTGTTTGGATCTGGACAAGAAGTAAAATGAATTTACATGCCATAAAGTGAGATAGCCTTGTGAATTACTGAAGTCTGTTCCTGTGGGGGTATTTAAAACCTCCTATAGAAAATTGAGAAAAGGAAAAATAACTATTTTGTTTTTCTCAAAAGATATATGTTGATACTTCCTTGGAAATGGAAGTTTGGATTAGATGATTTATGAATATCAATTTTATCTCATTTTAAAAATTTCATAGTATCGGACAATAATTCTTTATTTACCATAAAGGAAAACTGCTTTTGAAATTTGTCTGAACATGAAATGTTAGAGTGTATGATTTATGTTAAATAATAGTTTATAGATATATTTAAATCCCTGAAAGAAAATGTCTTTTTTATATATGTATCAGACTTTCACAGTATTAGTTTTAAGATCCACATTAGGTGAATAAGGAGAGAAAAAAAGTCTCTGAAGTGTCTGATGTTTACTGTTAGTAGCTCATTTTGACCACTTCCAATTAGAAATGAAAAAATAAGTACAACTTTCTTAGATGCAATTCACTTTCTAGTTCCTAATGACTGATATCATATAACTGATGTTTCACAGGATTCTCTAAGTTTGTTTTGACCCATATTCTCTTAAACCCTGACCCGCTTCTTCAGGGCACTGAATTACTCACCCTTGTTCACTTGGCTGCTGCCAAAGGGATCAGAGCAGCCTCCCGACTTTTTCTGGTGAGAAATTGGCATTAAAGGAAAGAGGTCACCCAGTTTGGGTTGGTTTCTGATACAGGGGGAAAGTAGACTCTGGGGTTCTAAGTCTGTTCTTCAGAACAAAACAGATACACAGACTGAGGCCATTCCAAGGAGGTCTTTCCAGGGCCCCAGCTAACCTAACTTCCTTGAGAAGCCCCAGGATTTTTCCAAGATATACACTTTTCTGATAATTATTTAAGGTGGCTCTGATTGTTTTATGTTATTTGCAACCAAAATAACTTTGACTAAGAGAAAACAGAACTGATCTTAGGATAATAGCAATCCTTTTTTTTCCCTCCCTCCCTCCCTCCCTCCCTCCCTTCCTTCCTTCCTTCCTTCCTTCTTCCCTCCCTCCCTTCCTTTCTTATACAGCAGGTTCTTATTAGTTATCTATTTTATACATATTAGTGTATGTATGTCAATCCCAATCTCCAAATTCATCCCACCACCATCACCCCCGCACCCCATGCTTCCCCCTTTGGTGTCCATACATTTGTTATCTACATCTGTGTCTCTGTTTTTGCCTTGTAAACTGGTTCATCTGTACCATTTTTCTAGATTCCACATATATGTGTTAATATACGATATGTGTTTATCTCTTTCTGACTTACTTCACTCTGTATGAAAGTCTCTAGGTCCATCAACGTCTCTATAGATGACCCAATTTCGTTCCTTTTTATGGCTGAGTAATATTCCATTGTATATATGTACCACATCTTCTTTATCCATTTATCTGTCAGTGGGCATTTAGGTTACTTCCATGACCTGGCTATTGTAAATAGTGCTGCAATGAACATTGGGGTGCATGACTTTTTTTTTTTTTTAATTTAACCTTACTTCCTATTTTAGAAAATATATTTTTTACACATAATTTAAGCAAAATGATGTAAGCAAGCATAAAAATATGAAGTTCAGTGTGAGTTCACTATTTTGTTGAACAAGTAGGGTGCACAGAAAATAATGAGAAAAGAACCTGAAACTTTTCTATCACTCTCCATTTATCTTATTCTGCAAGATGAATTTTTCCGTCTTTCTAGAAGAAAACTAGGATGCATTCTATATTCTTCTGATGATTATCAAATAATAAAAGAGATTTTTAGGTACTTCTAGTCATAAAGACAACTTGAGTTCAATAATTAACATGCATCTTTATTCTGGCTTGTTGTTTTCAACTCCTTAGTTGATGCCTAGATATCTGGAGGTACACCTCTAGGTGCTTTCTATTGAGGTTTCTCATCCCCTTAGCAAGCTGTCTTGAAGAGTTCTGTGCACCCCATGCTAGCTCCCTACAGTTCATAGCTCTTACCTGGTACATGGGGTATGTGTTCTAAGCATCCTTTGCTCTGACAAACCGTGGGATATGGGACCAGTCCTAACCCAGCCACCTCTCCTTCTTTCGTAGCCGGTTCATTTATAAAGGATTCACATTTTTAAATCATATTAGTTCAGAGGAAGACCCTAGTTCACTATATCTTCCAAGTTCAAGGGAACATGGGGATTTGACCCCTAGATCCCTGACAAAGGGAAGAAATTGTGCCAGGTACCAATGCATGTTCCAGCTGTTATCTATTTCAAGGTTTGTCTTAACTTGATAGAACCACTTTTACCAACGGGTCCTTTCCCTAAACAGCCTACATTAGCCAGAGGTATAAAAATGCAGCTATTTTGAGCCTCTGCAGGACACCTCTGACAAGCCATGTTGTTACAGAGCTCTTGATGGGACTGACTGAGGGTTTGCAGGGCCTTCATTTCAGGATAACTTCTTCCCAGTCCTTCTTCATTTCCCTTTTCCACAAGAGTTATCCCTAACAAATATCCTGCATACGAAACTCCATCAGGGAATCTATTGCCAAGCAACCAAACCTGAGAAGTTCTGTGTGATGGTTTTACATTCATTTTGGATTTTATTGATAGCATCTATTGTTTTGAGGATCCAGATAAAATTGATACTAAGATGCTTTTCATTACTGCTGTGTGTGTGTGTACACATATATATGTATATACATACACATCACTGAAATGTTCAAAAATTCTGTGCACTCATTTCTTGGATGGAACATAATTAAACTTATCACACCAAGTCCCCAATTTATCTGACTACTGAGCTCATGGTCACTTGCATTTAGCCCTATGTGGCACTAAATCCTTTGTACTGTATTTGCATATTTAATTTTTTTCATTTTTCCTGATAGACTGCGTGATGAATGATCAGTTATTTGCTTACAGTATGTGTTCAATAAAATATTTAGAGTAAATGAATAACAAATATAAAATAATTACTACATAAGCTATTATTATGCCTTGTTAACATTAGCTTTTCCTAAAAACAGCAGATTATATACTATGAACATGAACTTTATAATTTTAATTTTATAACAAAAGTCTACACAACACAATAACGATACAATAATTTGATCATGTAATTTTATCACAACTAGTTTAATAGTACATCTTCATTAACACAATTTCCTTCTTTGAACATTAACATTACCTACAATTAGCTACATTTATATTTCAAGAGATATTATGACTTTTGTAAATAATCTAATTACTCTATCAGTATTACTTTGGATTAATATTTAATGTTTTCTCTAAAAATTTCTAACCTTTAAATTAGCTTTATTTTGTTTTCAGAAAAGCATACACAACAAATTCTCATGATATTCATTAGGATAGGCTAAACTGATATAAAAATGACTCAAAAGTATAATGGCTTAACACAAAATTAGTTTATTTCTTATTCACATAACCATTCAAGGTTTTGATTTTTTTTTTAAGATTTGAGGATGACTCTTTTCCAATCATTCAATCAAAACCCAGTCATTCCTTTGGGGACTCCAACAGCATCATAGGGTGTTGCCATGGAGGGTGCCTTGTTGAGATTGGCTCACCACACCCAGGTTCTAGCAGGGAAAAAAGTGAAAGATAATAACTAGGAAGGAGACGTTTTCTCCTTAAAGTCCTAGACCAGGAACACAACATATTTCATATTTCATTGTTAGGAATTTAATTATATGGCCATCCCTAAACTGCAGTAGGGCTGGAAAGCATAGTCTGTTGCTCAACCAAGAAGAAGTGTAAGAACAGATACCTCTACTACCAACAATCTTAGTGCTTTATAAAGTATATTTCAGAAAAGTTCAAACATTGATAAAAGTAAGGAATGTAGTATAATAAACTTTAATGTATACAGTTTGAAAACATACAGCATTGTGTCAATCTTATGTAATTTAGTCTCTATCCACTTTTTAAACACAGATCTAACGTTATCTCTTTTCACCCATAATACTTCTGTATCTGTCTCTAATCTTTCATGGACTTCCTTTTGAATATATCATTACTATGTAATTTCTCTCAAAAAATAATAATTTAATTATCAGCAACTAATAACAAACCCATATTTAAGTTTATCTGACTGGGGAGACCAACTTTGGATATAGACTGTGAAATGGGGGGGTTGTTGCAGAAATTAACTAGGGATTGAGAAATGGTCACTTTGTGGCCACTTATAGAAGTTTATATATACTTTTGTATCTTGTATTCTTGCAAAGACAGACTAGCAGCATTCAGTAAACTGATGTTAAGATTCTTACAGGGAAACTAAGAAAAGCAGGTTCCCAGGTTCTAATTCTGGATATTTGCTTCTGTAAGTCTACGTTGAGGTCTAGGAATAATTAATTCTAACAAGTGTATGACTTTTTGAATTATGGTTTTCTCTGGGTATATGCCCAGTAGTGGGATTGCTGGGTCATACTGTAGTTCTATTTTTAGTTTTTTAAGGAACTTCCATACTGTTCTCCATAGTAGCTGTATCAATTTACATTCCTACCAACAGTGCAAGAGGGTTCCTTTTCTCCACACCCTCTCCAGCATTTGTTGTTTTTAGATTTTCTGATGATGCCCATTCTAATTGGTGTGACGTGATACCTCATTGTAGTTTTGATTTGCATTTCTCTAATAATTAGTGACGATGAACAGCTTTTCATATGCCTCTTGGCCATCTGTATGTCTTCTTTGGAAAAATGTCTATTTAGGTCTTCTGCCCATTTTTGGATTGGGTTTTTCGTTTCTTTAATATTGAGCTGCATGAGCTGTTTATGTATTTTGGAGATTAATCCTTTGTCCATTGATTCGTTTGCAAATATGTTCTCCCATTCTGAGGGTTGTCTTTTCATCTTGTTTATAGTTTCCTTTGATGTGCAAAAGCTTTTAAGTTTCATTAGGTCCCATTTGTTTATTTTTGTTTTGATTTCCTTTTCTCGAGGAGGTGGATCAAAAAAGATCTTGCTGTGATTTATGTCCAACAGTGTTCTTCCCATGTTTTCCTCTAAGAGTTTTATAGTGACCGGTGTTACATTTAGGTCTTTAATCCATTTTGAGTTTACTTTTGTGTGTATGGTGTTAGGGAGTGTTCTAATTTCATTCTTTTACATATAGCTGTCCAGTTATCCCAGCACCACTTATTGATGAGACTGTCTTTTCTCCATGGTATATCTTTGCCACGTTTGTCATAGATTAGTTGACCATAGGTGTGTGGGTTTATCTCTGAGCTTTCTATCCTGTTCCATTTATCTATATTTCTGTTTTTGTGCCAGTACAATATTGTCTTGATCACTGTAGCTTTGTAATATAGTCTGAAGTCATGGAGTCTTATTCCTCCAGCTCCGTTTTTTTTCCCTCAAGATTGTTTTGGCTATTCAGGGTCTTTTTGGTCTCCATACAAATTTTAAGATTTTTTGTTCTAATTCTGTAAAAAATGCCATTGGTAGTTTGATAGGGATTGCACTGAATCTGTAGATTGCTTTGGGTACTATAGTCATTTTCACAGTATTGAATCTTGCAATCCAAGAACATGGTATATCTCTCCATCTGTTTGTGTCATCTTTGATTTCTTTTATCAGTGTCTTATAGTTTTCTGAGTACAGGTCTTTTGCCTCCTTAGGTAGGTTTATTCCTAGGTATTTTATTCTTTTTGATGCAGTGGTAAATGGGATTGTTTCTTGAATTTCTCTTTCTGAGCTTTCATTGTTAGTGTATAAAAATGCACCAGATTTCTGTGTATTAATTTTACATCCTGCAACTTTACCAAATTCATTGATGAGCTCTAGTAGTTTTCTGGTAGCATCTTTAGGCTTTTCTGTATACAATAGCATGTCATCTGCAAACAGTGACAGTTTAACTTCTTTTCCAATTTGGATTCCTTTTACTTCTTTTTCTTCTCTAATTGCCATATCTAGGACTTCCAAAAGTATGTTGAATAAAAGTGGCAAGAGTGGACATCCTTGTCTTTTTCCTGATCCTACAGGAAGCGCTTCCAGCTTTTCACCATTGAGTATGATGTTAGCTGTAGGTTTGTTTTATATGGCCTTTATTGTGTTAAGGTAGGTTCCCTCTATGTCTACTTTCTGGAGAGTTTTTATCATAAATAGGTGGTGAATTTTATCAAAAGCTTTTTCTGGAGCTATTGAGATGATTATATGGTTTTTATTTTTCAATTTATTGATGTGGTGTATCACACTAATTGGTTTGTAGATATTGAAAAATCCTTGCATCCTTGGGATAAATCCCACTTGATCATGGTGTATGGTCCTTTTAATGTATCGTTGGATTCGGATTGCTAGTATTTTGTTGAGGATTTTTGCGTGAATATTTGTCAGTGATATTGGCCTGTAATTTCTTTTTTTGTGTGGTATCTTTGTCTGGTTTTGGTGTCTGGTGGTGGTGGCCTCATAGAATGAATTTGGGAGGTTTCCTTCCTCTACAAATTTTTTGAACAATTTCAGAAGAATAGGTGTTAGCTCTTCTCTAGATATTTAATAGAATTCACCTGTGAAGCCATTGGGTCCTGGACTTCTGTTTGTTGGAAGTTTTTAAATCACAGGTTCAATTTCAGTGCTTGTGATTGGTCTGTTCATATTTTCTATTTCTTCCTGGTTCAGTCTTTGGATATTGTATCTTTCTAACAATCTGTCCATTTCTTCCAGGGCATCCATTTTATTGGCATACAGTTGCTTGTACTACTCTCTTATGGTCCTTTGTATTTCTGTGCTGTCAGTTGTTACTTTTCCTTTTTCATTTCTAATTCCACTGATTTGAGTCTTCTCCCTTTTTTTCTTGATGAGTTTGGCTAATGGTTTATCAATTTTGTTTATCTTCCTAAAGAACCAGGTTTTAGTTTTATTGATCTTTGCTATTGTTTCCTTCATTTCTTTTTTTGTGTGTGTATGTTGATTAGCTCTTTTTTATTTTTTTAACATCTTTATTGCAGTATAATTGCTTTACAATGGTGTGTTAGTTTCTGCTTTATAACAAAGTGAATCAGTTATACATATACATATGTTCCCATATCTCTTCCCTCTTGTGTCTCCCTCCCTCCCACCCTCCCTATCCCACCCTCCCTATCCCACCCCTCTAGGTAGTTACACACCACGGAGCTGATCTCCCTGTGCTATGCAGCTGCTTCCCACTAGCTATCTATTTTACGTTTGGTAGTGTATATATGTCCATGCCACTCTGGCACTTTGTCACAGCTTACCCTTCCCCCTCCCCGTATCCTCAAGTCCATTCTCTAGCAGGTCTGTGTCTTTATTCCCATCTTACCCCTAGGTTCTTCAGGAACTTTTTTTTTTTTCCTTAGATTCCATATATATGTGTTAGCATACGGTATTTGTTTTTCTCTTTCTGACTTACTTCACTCTGTATGACAGACTCGAGGTCCATCCACCTCACTACAAATATCTCAGTTTCGTTTCTTTTTATGGCTGAGTAATATTCCATTGTATATACGTGCCACATCTTCTTTATCCATTCATCTGTTGATGGACACTTAGGTTGCTTCCATGTCCTGGCTATTGTAAATAGAGCTTCAATGAACATATTGGTACATGACACTTTTGGAATTATGGTTTGCTTAAGGTATATGCCCAGTAGTGGGATTGCGGGTTGTATGGTAGTTTTATCTGTAGTTGTTTAAGGAACCTCCATACTGTTCTCCATAGTGGCTCTATCAATTTACATTCCCACCAACAGTGCAAGAGTGTTTCCTTTTCTCCACACCCTCTCCAGCATTTATTGTTTCCAGATTTTTTGATGATGGCCATTCTGACCAGTGTGAGATGATATCGCATTGGAGTTTTGATTTGCATTTCTCCAATGATTAATGATGTTGAGCATTCCTTCATGTGTTTCTTGGCAATCTGTATCTCTTCTTTGGAGAAATGTCTATTAAGGTCTTCTGCCCATTTTCAAATTGGGTTGTTTGTTTTTTTGTTATTGAGCTGCTTGAGCTGCTTGTAAATTTTGGAGATTAATCCTTTGTCAGTTTCATTTGCAAATAATTTCTCCCATTCTGAGGGTTGTCTTTTTGTCTTGTTTATGGTTTCCATTGCTGTGCAAAAGCTTTGAAGTTTCATTAGGTCCCATCTGTTCATTTTTGTTTTTATTTCCATTTCTCTAGGAGGTGGGTCAAAAAGGATCTTGCTGTGATTTATGTCATAGAGTGTTCTGCCTATGTTTTCCTCTAAGAGTTTGATAGTTTCTGGACTTACATTTAGGTCTTTAATCCACTTTGAGCTTATTTTTGTGTATGGTGTTAGGGAGTGATCTAATATCATACTTTTACATGTACCTCTCCAGTTTTCCCAGAACCACTTATTGAAGAGGATGTCTTTTCTCCACTGTATATTCTTGCCTCCTTTATCAAAAATAAGGTGACCATATGTGCATGGGTTTATCTCTGGGCTTTCTATCCTGTTCCATTGATGTATATTTCTGTTTTTGTGCCAGTACCATACTATCTTGATTACTGTAGCTTTGTAGTATATTCTGAAGTCAGGAGCTTGATTCCTCCAGCTCTATTTTTTGTTCTCAAAGATTGTTCTCTTGTTCTCAAAGATTTTTTGTTCTCAAAGATTGCTTTGGCTATTAGGGGTCTTTTGTGTTTCCATACAAATTGTGACATTTTTTTGTTCTAGTTTTGTGAAAAATGCCAGTGGTAGTTTGATAGGGATTGCATTGAATCTGTAGATTGCTTTGGGTACTATAGTCATTTTCACAATGTTGATTCTTTCAGTCCAAGAATATCGTATATCTCTCCATCTCTTTGTATCATCTTTCATTTCTTTCATCAGTGTCTTATAATTTTCTGCATACAGGTCTTTTGTCTCCTTAAGTAGGTTTATTCCTAGATATTTTATTCTTTTTCTTGCAGTGGTAAATGGGAGTGTTTTCTTAATTTCACTTTCATATTTTTCATCATTAGTATATAAGTATGCCAGAGATTTCTGTGCATTAATTTTGTATCCTGTTACTTTACCAAATTCATTGATTAGCTCTAGTAGTTTTCTGGTAGCATCTTTAGGATTCTCTATGTAGAGTATGATGTCATCTGCAAACAGTGACAGCTTTACTTCTTTTCCAATTTGCATTCATTTTATTTCTTTTTCTTCTCTGATTGTTGTGGCAAAAACTTCCAAAACTATGTTGAATAAGAGTGGTGAGAGTGGGCAACCTTGTCTTGTTCCTGATCTTAGTGGAAATGGTTTCAGTTTTTCACTATTGAGGTCGATGTTGGCTATGGGTTTGTCATATATGGCCATTATTATGTTGAGGAAATTTCCCTTTATGCCTACTTTCTGCAGGGTTTTTATCATAAATGGGTGTTGAATTTTGTCGAAATCTTTCTCTGCATCTGTTGAGATGATCATATGGTTTTTCTCCTTCAGTTTGTTAATATGGTGTATCACGTTGATTGATTTGCGTATATTGAAGAATCCTTGCATTCATGGAATAAACCCCACTTGATCATGGTGTATGATCCTTTTAATGTGCTGTTGGATTCTGTTTGCTAGTATTTTGTTGAGGATTTTTGCCTCTATGTTCATCAGTTATATTGGCTTGTAGTTTTCTTTCTTTGTGACATCTTTGTCTGGTTTTGGTATCAGGTTGATGGTGGCCTCATAGAATGAGTTTGGGAATGTTCCTCCGTCTGCTATATTTTGGAAGAGTTTGAGAAGGATAGGTGTTAGCTCTTCTCTAAATGTTTGATAGAATTCAACTGTGAAGCCATCTGGTCCTGGGCCTTTTTTTGTTGGAAGTTTTTTTTTTTTTTTTTTTTGCGGTACGCAGGCCTCTCACTGTTGTGGTCTCTACCATTGCAGAGCACAGGCTCCAGATGTGCAGGCTCAGTGGCCATGGCTCACGGGCCCAGCCACTCTGTGGCATGTGGGATCTTCCCGGTCCAGAGCACAAACCTGTGTCCCCTGCATCCGCATGCTGTGTCTCTACCACTGTGCCACCAGGGAAGACCTTGTTGGAAGATTTTTAATCACAGTTTCAATTTCAGTGCTTGTGATTGGCCTGTTCATATTTTCTATTTCTTCCTGGTTCAATCCCGGCATGTTGTGCATTTCTAAGAATTTGTCCATTTCTTCCAGGTTGTCAATTTTATTGGCATAGAGTTGCTTGTAGTAATCTCTCATGATCCTTTATATTTCTGCAGAGTCAGTTGTTACTTCTCCTTTTTCATTTCTAATTCTATTGATTTGAGTCTTCTTCCTTTTCTTGATGCGTCTGGCTAATGTTTTATCAATTTTGTTTATCTTTTCAAAGAACCAGCTTTTAATTTTATTGATCTTTGCTATCGCTTCCTTCATTTCTTTTTCATTTATTTCTGATCTGATCTTTATGATTTCTTTCCTTCTGCTAAGTTTGGAGTTTTTTTTTCTCTTATTGCTTTAGGTGCAAGGTTAAGTTGTTTATTTGAGATGTTTCCTGTTTCTTAAGGTAGGATTGTATTGCTATGAACTTTCTCTTAGAACTGCTTTTGCTGCATCCCATAGGTTTTGCATCATTGTGTCTCCATTGTCATTTGTTTCTAGGTATTTTTTGATTTCCTCTTTGAGTTTTTCAGTGATCACTTCGTCATTAAGTAGTGTATTGTTTAGCTTCCCGGTGTTTGTATTTTTTACAGATCTTTTCCTGTAATTGATATCTAATCTCATAGTGTTGTGGTCGGAAAAGATACTTGATACAATTTCAATTTTCTTAAATTTACCAAGGCTAGGTTTGTGACCCAAGATATGATCTGTCCTGGAGAATGTTCCATGGGCACTTGAGAAAAATGTGTATTCTGTTTTTTTTGGATGGAATGTCCTATAAATATCAATTAAGTCCATCTTGTTTAATGTATCATTTAAAACTTGTGTTTCCTTACTTATTTTCATTTTGAATGATTTGTCCGTTGTTGAAAGTGGGGTGTTAAAATCGCCTACTTTGATTGTGTTTCTTTTGATTTCCTCTTTTATGGGTGTTAGTATTTGCCTTATGTATTGAGGTGCTCCTACGTTGGGCGCATAAATATTCACAATTGTTATATCTTCTTCTTGGATCGATCCCTTGATCATTATGTAGTATCCTCCTTCATTTCTTTTTCATTTATTTCTGATCTGATCTTTATGATTTATTTTCTTCTACTAACTTTAGGTTTGATTTGTTCTTCTTTCTCTATTTGCATTAGGTGTAAGGTTAGGCTGTTTATTTGAGATTTTTCTTTTTTCCTGAGATGAGTTTGTATTGCTATAAACTTCCGTTTTAGAACTGCTTTTGCTGTATCCCATAGATTTTGAATTGTTGTGCTTTCATTTTCATTTGTCTGTAGGTATTTTTTGATTTCCTCTTGATTTCTTCAGTGATCCATTTGTTGTTTAGTAGCATACTGTTTAGCCTCCTCGTGTTTATGTTTTTACATTTTTTTCTTATAGTTTATTTCTAATTTCATAGCATTGTGGTCAGGAAATATGCTTGATATGATTTCAGTTTTCTTCAATTTACTGAGGCTTGCTTTGTGGCCCAGCCTGTGGTCAGTCCTGAAGAAAGTTCCATATGCACTTGAGAAGAATGTGTATTCTGCTGCTTTTGGATGGAATGCTCTATAAATATCAATTAAGTCCAGCTGGTCTAGTGTGTCATTTAATACCTGAGTTTCCTTATTGATTTTCTGTCTGGATGATCTGTCCATTGATGAAAATGGGGTGTTAAAATCCCCTACTGTTATTGTGTTTCTCCCTCTATGGCTGTTAGTATTTGTCTTATATATTGCAGTGCTCCTATGTTAGTACATATGTATTTACAGTTGTTATATCTTCTTGAATTCATTCCTTGATCATTATGTAGTGTCCTTCTTTGTATCCTATAATAGCCTTTATTTTAAAGTCTATTGTCTGATTTGAGTATTGCTACTCCAGCTTTCTTTTGATTTCCATTTGCATGGAATACCTTCTCCCATCTCCTCACTTTTGGTCTATATGTGTCCCTACGTATGAAGTGGTTCCCTTGTAAACAACATATATATGGGTCTTGTTTTTGTATCCATTCAGCCAGTGTATATCTTTGGTTGGAGCATTTAATCCATTTACATTTAAGGTAATTATTGATATATAAGTTCCTATTGCCATTTTCTTAGTTGGTTTGGGTTTGTTTTTGTAGGTCTTTTTCCTTCCCTTCCTCTTGTGTTCTCTTGTGGTTTGATGACCATCTTTAGTGTTGTGTTAGGGTTGCTTTTTGTTTTTTTTGTGTGTATCTATTGTAGTTTTTGGGTTTGTTGTTCCCATGAGGTTTTGATATAGCAGTCTATATACGTACAACGCTGTTTTACGTTGCTGGTCTCTTTCCCAGTTAGAGGAGTTCCTTTAGCATTTGTTGCAAAGCTGGTCTGATGGTGCTGAATTCTCTTAGCTTTTGCTTGTCTGTAAAGCTTTTAATTTCTTTGTCAAATCTGAATGAGAGCCTTGCTGGGTAGAGTATTTTTGGTTTCAGCTTCTTCCATTTCATCACTTTAAGTATATCATGCTTCTCCCTTCTGGCCTGCAGAGCTTCTGCTAAGAAATCAGTTGATAACCTTATGGGAGTTCCCTTGTACGTTATTTGTCATTTTTCCCTTGTTGCTTTTAATATTGTTTCTTTGTCTTTAATTTTTGTCAGTTTGATTACTCTCTGTCTTTGTGTGTTCCTCCTTGGGTTTATCCTTCCTGGGACTCTCTGCGCTTCCTGGATTTAGGTGACAGTTTCCTTTCCCATGTTAGGGAAGTCTTCAGCTATTATCTCTTCAAATATTTTCTCAGGTCCTTTCTCTGTCTCTTCTCCTTCTGGGACCCCTGTAATGCAAATGGTGATGTTAATGTTGTCCCAGAGGTCTCTTAGACTGTCTTCATTTCTTTTCATTCTTTTTCCTTTATATTGTTCTGTGGCAGTGATTTCCACCATTCTGTCTTCCAGGTCACTTATCCATTCTTTTGCGTCAGTTATTCTGCTACTGATTCTTTCTAGAGTATTTTTCATTTCAATTATTGTATTGTTCATTTTATTTGTCTGTTCTTTAGTTCTTCTAGTTCATTGTTAAACATTTCTTGCATCTTCTCAGCCCTTGTCTCCATTCTTTTTCTGAGGTCCTGGATCATCTTCACTCTCATTATTCTGAATCCTTTTTCTGGAAGGTTGGCTATCTCCTCTTCACTTAGTTGTTTTTTGGGGTTTAATCTTGTTCCTTCATCTGGGACATAATCCTCTGCCGTTTCATTTTGTCTACCTTTCTGTGATTTTGGTTTCCCTTCTGCAGGCTGCAGGATTGTCGTTCTTCTTGTTTCTGCTGTCTGCCCTTTGGTGGATGAGGCTATCTAAGAGGCTTGTGCAAACTTCCTGATGGGAGGGACTGGTTGTGGGTAGAGCTGGGTCTTGTCCCTCTGGCAGGCAGGACCATGGTCAGTAAAACTTTAATCCACTTGTCTGGTCATGGGTGGGGCTGTGTTCCTTCCCTGTTAGTTGTTTGGCCTGAGGTGATCCAGCACTGGAGCATACAGGCTGTTTTGTGGGGCTAATGGTGGCCTCTGGGAGGGCTCACTTCAATGAGTACTTCCCAGAACTGCTGCTGCCAGTGTCTTTGCGCCCCCCCTCCCCCATCCAGTGAGCCACAGCTGCCCCCAGCCTCTGCAGAAGACCCTCCAACACTAGCAGGTAGGTCTGGCCCAGTCTCTTATGAGGTCACTGCTTTTTTCCTCTGGATCCTGGTGTGCACGAGACTTTGTGTGCACCCTTCAAGAGTGGAGTTTCTGTTTCCCCCAGTCCTGTGGAAGTCCTGTGATCAAACCCCTCTGACCTTCATAGCCAATTTCTCTGGGGACTCCTCCTCCCATTGCCAGACTCCCAGACTCGAAAGCCCAACATGGGGTTCAGAACGTCCACTCCAGTGGGAGAACTTCTGTGGTATAATTGTTTTCCAGTTTGTGGGTTGCCCACCCATCAGGTATAGGATTTGATTTTATTGATATTGTGCCCCTCCTACTGTCTCATTGTGGCTTCTCCTTTGTCTTTGGATGTAGGGTATCTTTTTTGGTAGGTTCCAGCATTTTTTTGTTGATGGTTGTTCAGCAGTTGCTTATGATTCCAGTGTTCTCGTAAGAAGGGGTGAGCACACACCATTCTACACCCTGATTTTAGGTGATTTTAAAGAATACATATTGTTAACATCTTTCCATTTCTTCATCTGGATATCCAATTAAGTTGTCATATGAAGTCAGGTTTACTTTAAATGAGGAATAATATCATGGTGATGTTTTCTGATTGCATTATGTATGTAACTATGTATCTGAGTGTACTTTTTGAGAAGAAAACTTCCCTTGGTGCTTTTATATGTAGTAAGAAGGACAGTGATGTCCTGTGATTTTCATCCTGAGGGTTCAGATTATATCTCTGAAATTAATTTCTGACTTGAGCAGTTTTGAACAACTCAGCTTAGTGCATGAATTCATTATAAATGTTACTCTATAGGCAGGATGTAAAACCAATGAGGGAAGGCCATTTCACTCAAGGCTTGGTGCAAATCTTTGTAAAGTATTGAATATGAGTGGTAGTTAAGATAACAATAGATATTGTTATTTAAAGAAATCTTGTTTCACAAGTTAAAGAAACCATTAGTTATATACATTTGTAAAGTTGCGTTATAGAGAGTAGTTGAAAAAAATGTGTGTATTTGCAGTTGTTTGAAAGATGCAGTTATATTTTTAAATGCTAAAATATGAAAACAATTGGTATTAATTATTCTAGTTGGAATTAAGACATTATCGTTCTGCTAAACAAAAATACATGTTGCTTTCACTGCAGTGGACCTTAGTCATGTGTGAGTAATGGTTGGTTGAAACAAAATGCAGCAACTCTTGTTTTAAAAATATTTTCAATAAATATAATTGATAATTTGTGTAATGAAAAAAAAGAGTTGATATTACAACAGCCTTCTAAATCCTAAAAATACCTAAAAGAGATTGTGCATTTTTAAGCATAAAAAACATTGTACATCTTGTGTTGAATTATACGTTTGTAAGAAATGTTATAAAATTACTGTAGAAAGCAGACTACATCTTTTTCCAATGGAAATTTCATTTCACTTAATGTGCTTTTAAAAATTAGGTTGAAGAAAATATACTTACCACAAGTGTTGTAGAAGATGCAGATATAAAATTCTGTTACTAATGAGCCCTTTCTTTGCAATTCCTTGGCAAATACAGTGTATGGCATTGTATGAATATCAGGTTTCTTTCGTATATATATATATTTTTTTGATGTGGACCATTTTTTTAAATTATCTTTTGAATTTTTTACAATATTGCTTCTGTATTATGTTTTGGTTTTTTGGCCATGAGGCATGTGGGATCTTAGCTCCCTGACCAGGTATCGAGCCCACACCCTCTGCATTGGAAGGCGAAGTCTCAACCACTGGACCTTAGGGAAGTCTCTCTTTCATATAACTTTTATGTTTACACTCATGGTCAAATTTTGATCTCTTTTTTTCCCCCTTGTTTTGTTGAGATATGATTGATATTCAGCACTGTATAAGTTTAAGGTGTACAGCATAATGGTTTGACTTACATTCATCGTGAAATGATTATCACAATTAGTTTAGTGAACTATCATCTCATACAAGTACAAAGATAACTACAAAAAAAGTGTTTTCTTTTCATGAGAACTCTTAGGATTTACTCTGAACAATTTTCATATATAACATACAACAGTGTTATTTATATGTATCATGTTGTACATTACATCCCTAGTATTTATTTATCTTATAACTTTGACCACGTTCATCCAGTTCCCCCTCTCCCTACCCTGTTCCTCTGGTAACCACAAATTTGATCTCTTTTTCTATAAGTTTGTTTGTTTGTTTTTGAAGTATACTTGACCTGCAAGCTCCTGTTACACAATGTAGTGATTCAATGTTTCTGTATATTTAAAAATGATGACCAAGGTATGTCTAGTTACCATCTGTCACCATACGAAGGTATTAAGTAATTACTGACTATATTCCCCACTCTGTACATTTCATACCTGTGACTCATTTATTTGTAACTGGAAGTTTGTGCCCCCTAATTTCCCTCACCAATTTCTCTCTTTCCCCACCTCCCTCCCCTCTTGCAGCTACCTGTTTGTTCTCTGTATCTATGACCTTGTTTCCATTTTGCTATATTCATTCATTTGTTTTTTATTTTTTTAAATTCCACATATAAATGAAATCATACAGTATTTGTCTTTCTCTGTCTGAACTTATTTCACATAGGATGGTACCCTCTGGGTCCATCCATGTTGTCCCAAATGGCAAAATTACGTATTTTTTATGAATAAATATTGTTCCATTGTGTATTTATACCACTTCTTTATCCATTCATCTATTGATGGACACTTATGTTGCTTTCATATCTTGCCTATTGTAAATAATGCTACTATGAACATAGGGGTCCATATATCTTTTCAAATGAGTGTTTTTGATTTTTTCAGGTAAATATCCAGGAGTGGAATTTCTGGATCATATGGTAGTTCTATTTTTAATTTTTTGAGACCCTCCATACTGTTTTCCACAGTGGCTGCACCAATTTACATTCCCACCATCAGTGCACAAGGGTTCCCCACATCCTTGCCAACATTCATTATCTGTAGACTTTTTGATGACAGCCATTATGAAAGGTGTGAAGTGGTATCTCATGGTGGTTTTGATTTGCATTTACCTGATGTTTAGTGATGCTCAGCATCTTTTCATGTACCTGTTGGCCATGTGTATGTCTTCTTTGGAACAATCCCTTGCCTGAGGAGACAGAGCCAAAAAAAAAAATACTGCTAAGACCAAGGGAAAGAGTGTATTGCCTATGTGTTCTTCTAGAAGTTTTATGGTTTCAGGTTTTACATTTAAATCTTTAATCCATTTTGAGTTTATTTGTGTGCATGGTGTGAGTAGTCCAGGTTGATTCTTTTGCATGTAGCTGTCCAATTTTCTCAACACTATTTATTGAAGAGGCTGCCTTTTCCCCATCATGTATTCTTGCCTTCTTTGTTGTAGATTAATTGACTATTTTAGTGTGGCTTCATTTCTGGACTCTCTATTCTGTTCCATTGATTTATGTGTCTGTTGTTGTGCCAGTATCATACTGTTTTGATTACTGTAGCTCTGTAGTTTACTTTGAAATCAGGGAGCATGGTGCCTTCAGCTTTGTTCTTTTTTCTCAAGATTGTTTTGGCCATTTGGGGTAGAGAAAAATCTCATTGCCACATAAGCATTTTCAGAATTATCCAATTTATAAGCTATTTAATACTCCATGTACAAGATAACAATAAAGATCTTAGAATTACTATTTATTGGATTAAAATACTAAATCCAGAAATTCTTATACTATTAGCCAATTACCTGTGGTGTAGATGGGTAATATATGATTTTAAAATGTTATTTCTTCCAATCTCATCTGATTTATTTAAAATAGTAACAAAGAAAATTGCTTGCTTTCTGCTTTAAGAACACTTGCTGTCTAACTCTGCTGTAATGGAAAATGGTTCATTCATCTTTCTTCTTCTGAGGCCTCCTCACTTTTAGCTGCATTAGTAGCATTGTGTAGAACATACTTACATTTCCTTAGTTGTAACTCATTGTGCATAATGACTTTTGGTATCATTTTAGTAACACGTTTTTCATACTGTAAAAGGGAGCTAACTAGTTGTGACTCATTGAGACAGGTGGGCTTCTATCAAATGGAAAAAATGCTGCTGCTGCTAATTCTGATCTTCCTGCTTAGAACTGGTGAGCAGGTCCATGGAGCTAGAACATAGAGGCACCTGTGGAACAGGTGAGACCAGAGAAGCTGACAGGGACAAAGTCATGAAGAAATTTATGCCCTAATGAGTAGAACATTTATTCTTTTAGTAAAAAGGAGCAATTATAGATCTTAAGTCAAGAGCAAAATTATTAATGTGTTTAAATCTACTTAAACACTGCTACTTAAATAACTTTAGCACATTAATTTGGAGTCTCTTTTATTTTTCACGTGAAAAGCTAGCAGTATGGACTAATAAGAGCAAGTGTTTCTGTTTTGTAGCCTAGAATTAGATGTATTGCCAGTGTCTAGCTTTCAGGAGGAGAGAACTCTGGTTGTGAGAAAAGGAAATAAAGTCCTTAAAATAGGATACTGGAAAACAAAAGCTACACTAACTCTGTTATGAATTGTCACTAAATTACTTTTTCTCATAAAGTATTTCTTAATTTTGTCTGGTTCTGAAAAATTTATGTAGGTATTATGCTGACTCATTATAATTAAAATAAAGGTGGTAAAGCAATAGAAGTGGAAATGCTCAGACCTAAAAATTGAGGAGAACTTTTCTCATGATCAGTTTTGCCACAGAGAGGTTGAGACTGTTCTTAAAATGAATTTCCTGTAGAATATAGTTTCCAAGTCAGTCTTAGAAGGGGTCGCTGGCCATTTCAGTTGAAAAGGCCAGATACCTTTTCTCTGGACAGGAGAAGAGAAGCCCAGATTAAGGGCTGGGTGGATAACTGCATGAGGGCAGGGTAGAATCTTCATTTTCTTTGAAGCACTGGGAATGACAAGCAGTGTGGTTGGTGTGGTTTAGCAAGAGGCAGAAGGTGGCCACTGAGTTCCATTCAGTCTAAACACACAGCTTAGCTCAGGCTCCTCTGACAATCAGATTTAGGTAATGGGACCAAGAATTGTATTTGATGAGAAAGTCATTCTTCCCTTTTTTCCAGAAGCACAATGTACATAAATCTGAGTTTTTATAAGATTAAGGTTCATATTACTTTGAGCCTCAAACGGAGCTTTGCAAGATCCGTAGCAGTGTTTGCATCTCATTGACGTTGGAGCCCAGGCCAGAGAGGCCACGCTCTGCCTGTACCTCAGACCCACTGGACAGCGCAGCCCCGGTTCCCTGCCAAGCACTGCAGGGTCTTCCTGAGGGCAGCTGGGCAGCCCAGTCATTCACCGACACTGACAGGTAACAGACTCCCCGGTGTGATGTTGACCCCTTAGAGCTGCCTTGGAAATTAGACTTCATAGGCAGTGCGCCCCTGGCATAAACATTGGACTGTGTACACCAGAAGTTCTCTCTGAATCCTAGAATTATCCATGATTATTTTTGTTATATTTTTAGTAATTCCCAAATTTTCTAGTGACCGTGTATTTTTTTTAGAATCAGAAAAGTATTCTTAGATATTCAAGCTTTGAGCTAGTGCTTGAAACACATCCAGGTCCCCTTCCTCTCTGTTGGAGCAGAGATGGCTTCTCTCCTGGGCTGTGCTTTGGTACCTGGGACCTTGAAAAAAGATCCACTTCCCCATTGCTCCTTAACTCTCTGAAAGGAGGCATTGAACCTGATCACCTAAGATCCATTTCTGCCCTCACACTGGTACCATCCAGGATGCTGCCTTACCTGAAAGGTTACCCTGATGGGACGTGGGAGAGCAGAGCCAACTTCCCAGGGCTACCAGTGGGAACACCACTCATGTCCATAAATTATTTGCTAACCAGTTAAATCTGCCTTAGGCTTGAGGCCAAGCCAGGTCGTCCCAGGGATTACAGAGCAGAAAAGTTTCTTGTAAAGTTTCTTGTAAAGGTAAAGACTAGGAGATGGGTGTGAGTTAAGCTTCTGGGAAGAAGCAAGATGCTTGCTCCATGGCTTAACTGTTGCAAAAAAAAAAAAACTTGTTAGAGACCAGGTTGAGTAAGAGGTTTGAAACTCTTGAGCAGGTCAGGAAAAGAGGAGGAATATGCAGAATATGCTTGCTCGTCAGCAAGAAAAATGCGGTCCTGATCTTATTTAGTGGGGAAATAAGCCGAGGGTTGAGGAGGATAAACTGCCTGAAGGTTTTCTGGCACTAACTTAATATGCACAGTGAGTTTTCAAAATAATGTGATTTATTAAAGGACAAATAAGAATTGGTAATAACAGATTCAAATGTCTATTGTAGGAGGGTTAATTGCCTCACATTTCTCTAAAATTTATCTGCTTTCATATTTATTTCAAATATTCTGACCTTTGATAGTTTTAATAGATCCAAACAGATAATACACTATTTGCAAAACAGAGAAGGCAATTAGCATATGAAACATTGGTTATCTGCAGGTCAGTGTTCTAGTGCTTCACATTTCCTTAATCCATCGAATAGCCCGACAGGAGGGTTGATGGTGGGGAGATGCACTTTGTTGGTGCTCTTTGTGGAGGAGAGTGCTACACCTAGTGGTTAAGATTGGGACTGAGATCCAGACGCCGGTGTTCAGATCCCAGTGGCCATGCTTACACTCTGTGTAACCTTGGAGAAAGTTCTTATCATTCTGCATGTCTCATCTTCTCTTCTGTAAAATGGAACTTATACTTGACCTGACATTTGTGGTAGTTCTGAGGGTAGATCCGTCTGCACCACTGATAAAGTGCATGACGCATGGGACACGCCTAGTGAAGTAGCTGCTGCTTCCCCTCCCCACGACCTTGTTATTACTCATCTGCACAACAGCCTCGTTAGGTGGATACTTTCATAGCCCCATTTGGGGAGACTGAGGGTTAAAGAACATAAATAACTAGGCTACAGTTGCCCAATTTATCTGAATCCAGTATTTTCCGTCCTTATATTCCATATTGTTTCTCCTCTTGTGCATCCTGAGTTCACAGAAGTGACTGCTTTGGCCCCTTCCCCTGACTGCTGGATTAGCATTGCTGCCCCTCTTGCAGTTGTGGAAAAAAAATAAAGTTCTTCAAAAGTAGATGCAGGTAAGAAACTGGGCCAAACAGTAACAGATGGTACCCTCTGATTACCCAGCCAGAGGTGCCCCCTGTAGCTGCTGTTGAAAGTCTGAGAGTCTTCTTCAGTTCTTTTAATCTGTGTCAGTGCAGGATTTTATTAAGGATTCAGTTTACCAATTTAATTTAACCATTTTAAGACTGCTACTCATAATATGTTTACATGTGCCATTCTAGTTGCTTTATAGTATAAGTTTTTTTTATAGTTGTGATCATATTTTATATACACTTTTTGGTTTGTTGTTATTATTTCATACTTTAAGTATAGAGATTCAAACTGTCAACAGCCCAACCATGAGAAGACAAAGGGTAACTGGAACATTTTATTTTTTTTAATTTTTATTTTCTAAAATTTTATTGAAGAAAGTGATTCAGTTTTTTATATATATATATATATATATATATATATATATATTCTTTTTCATATTCTTTTCCATTATGGTTTATCACAGGATATTGAATATAGTTCCCTGGGCTATACAGTAGGGCCTTGTTTATCCATCCTATATATAATAGTTTGCGTCTGCTAGTCCCAAACTCCCAATCCATTCCTCCCCCACCCCTCCCCCTTCGAAACCACAAGTCCGTTCTTTATATCTGGAACATTTTATGAGGCCTTCCTTTGAACTGGGTTTTTAAGAAACTGAATATTTTAACCAGAGAGAAGAGGAACGTTCTCACCATTTGTTTTCTTTTAAGTAATCAGTAGTATTGTCAAACAGTGTTTAAAGTCATTTTAACTTTCTGTATGAAACTTTGGGACAAATCAAAAATAAAATCGGTAAATAAACATTGAATTGATTCATCCAGAGGCTATTAGGCACTATGATTAATGCAAAGATATCTTACATAGGCCCTGGTCTCAAAGAGTTTATAATCAGTTTGGTTGGAAATGATAAAACTGGTAAAAAAAATCCAATTTCTACAATAAGATTTAAATAATCTGTTCAAATTAATGAGAAGGCATGCTAGAAGTTGGTATTTATTAATAAATGAATGAAAGCATTTGAGTCTGAAATAGTCAGGAAAAGTTTTATTTAAAGAGGCTAGATTATTTTAAGGGATGAGCAGAGAGAAACAGCCATGTCTCTGGCTGGCATGATGCTACAGTGGGAGCAGAGTTGCCCTGAAAGCAGGAAGTGCAGCTGTGAACCTGACCCTGCGACACTCCACAGAGGGTGTCTGGGGCTCAGCATTGTGTGGTGGCATCAAGCAATGAATATGATCTTTATTGTTTGTCAGAGCCTATTAGAAATATCAAAACCTGAGGGGATGAACACATTTCTAAGACATTTATTATACCTCTCCTCTTATGAATTCAGTTGATAAGTATTATTATGTGAGGTGCTGAGCCAAGAGTGTCCTCCTCCTTGGTAACAGGTAAGCTATTCAGCGATGTTCACAATATCCCACTTTGAGATATTATAAATGGTAATGGGGGCTTCCCTGGTGGCACAGTGGTTGAGAGTCCGCCTGCCGATGCAGGGGACACGGGTTCGTGCCCCGGTCCGGGAAGATCCCACATGCCGCGGAGCGGCTGGGCGCATGAGCTATGGCCGCTGAGCCTGCGCGTCCGGAGCCTGTGCTCCGCAACGGGAGAGGCCCACGTACAGCAAAAAACAAACAAAAAAACTGCTATGACTTTAAATGGTAATGGAATCGGAATTTAAATTACTTTGAATTTAATTTAATAGGAATCTTAATATTCTCGCAACTTTAAATATTTTTATTCTCTTCCCTTTTAAACTACATTTACTGTTTTCCTTCTTAATATTTGTGAATTTTAAGTAAAAAGGTGATGCCCTGCATGGGTGCAGGAAATATCATCTATTATTTTGGTTTTGAAAATGATTTCCATAATGTGTGATTTTATCAAATTTAAAGTGTTAAGTGTTTATGTAGGTAAGGGTTTTAGTACCTGGAGTTGTTATGAAGTAGGCATCCTCTAAACCATCTGTGGGGATAATTGTATTACTTCATTGGCGTCTGTGTTTTTTAAAATCCCTGAGCTTCCTTGGCTATTTCTACTGACCTAATATTCTATTATTCAATGAAACATAGACTTGTCATAAGAGTAGGAACTTTGGACTCAAGACTCTAGGTTTGAATCTAGGCTTGTCACTTATGAGCTACATGGCAGTGGCAAACCTGTCTGTGCCTTAGTTTCCTTGTTTGTGAAAAGAAGGTACATATATCAAAGGTCTGTCTTAAGAATTAAATGAGCAAATAGCTATTAAGCTGGAGCACTTGGTAAATGTTTCATTTGTTTGTTTAATGAAAAAAATAAATGCGCAAAGCAAATGCCCATCCATGTGCCATGTGTTCTATTAACATTCTATTTTAAAATAATTTCAAACTTAACAGGGGAGTTGTAAAAATGAAAATAGTACAAGAAACACAAGTATACCCTTTATCCAAATTCACATATTTTTAACATGTATCATGTCTCTTTACCCCTACATAGTTTACTGCATATTATCCTGGATTAGGGACATTCTGTTCTATAACTACACTTTGGTTGTCAACCTCAATAATTGAAATTCGATGTAGTGCTTTTATGTCATCTGTCATTCTTCATACACTTGTCTCTGTGGACACAGTAACGTTCTTTATAGCCTTTCCTCCTCCAGGACAGGGTCCAGTTGAGGGTCAGGTGTTCAGTTGAAGAGGTCTGTCTCTTCAACCTCCTTTATCCAGAACATTTCCATAGCCTGTCTTTGTCTTTGATGACTGACATTTTGAAGAATACAGTGCCACCAGCCCTGCCTTAAAAATGGAATCTTCCTTGTTTACTGTACAATTATTTTTTTCTCCCTTGCAGCCTATAAGCAGTCTGTGGCTGATTTCTCTTCTGTAAAATGGAAATTATACTTGACCTAGGTCAAGTATAGGGTCCCTCTAGATTTAACATCCATTGATAACTCACATCTGATAAAATCTTTACTATGATGCCAGGCAAAGGGGGCCACAGCGGGCTAATGCCCTCAAGACTGTGTGTTCTGCCCCAGAAGGGTTAGTGAGGAGTCTTATAGTGTTCAAGGACGCAGTGTTCAAGGCGCGGTCAGCTCGTGGACACTCTTCTGATTGGCTGGTGGTGAGGTAAGTGGGAGTTACCATCATCAGCCTTCTGGTTCCAGCCATCTGGGGTCTTTGTGTTTGTGGGCAGCATAGTTAACTTCTCCCACCTGGTGGGGGTATCAGTATCTGCAAAACAGCTCAAAGTTATTGTTATGTGTATCCCTTGAGGGGGAACCAGGACCCTGCCCCAAGGCTGCACTATTGTTTCTCTTAACTGTTCCTCCCTTTACTCTGCATCCCCTCCCTTCCCTGATTAGCAGCTGTTTGAACCTGCTCCTTGGGCCTCAGGGAAGGTCATGGAGGCTGAATGAAGCCTATTTCCTGTAATCAAGAAAATGGGGAACACAGAAAGGCTTTTGTGCCCAGGAGCCCCACAGGGTTCTGCTCTGTTTCCCTTCCTCCGTCCCTTCCTATATGAACTCTATTTTTCCACATTTAAAATCAGAGTTTTTATATATTTCCTAAATTAAGTTATAGAATTCCTCATTAGAAATTATCTATTTGAATGAAATTATAAGACACTTGTCTAACTATACTTAGAGAAATTAAGCCTAGTTGTGTTCTGAAGTTTGCAGTTTATGGTTTTGTTTACAGAGGGTATCACCAAGAGAGGACATTTTGTACATGCCCAAACAAGTCTGAGCGTGCTTTATAATTACAGTGTTTCATCAACAGCGGCTGATCTAGAGGAAGTACTTTGTCCTCTTTTATAACTAAATCTTTATTCATCGGACAGGGGAATCAGTGTGCATTTTATATTCCCTGGGGTTGACTTTTGAAGGTTTTCTGGTGACAGACCTTTGCCCCTGGAACCATTCCATTTATTATCTTAAGCAATAACAGAAGTATTTTCTTCTAATTTAATTCTAGTCCTCAGTGCAAGAATAGAGTGCTATAGTTAATAAAAAGGTCATTAAAAGACAACATGTGTGTAAAATTGGTACCTCAGTGAAACTTTGAACATCAGAGGAGACTGCCTCTTTGAATGTGAACTTTAATTAAATAAATTTATCATATTAGTTATTTGAGGCAAGGCTTTTTTATGGAAATGTGCAGCATGGACATAATCATTAGTAGAGAGTGGAAGAACATGTTCTTTTCATAAATTTGAAAGCCACATTTCTGAATTATTCCACATGGAAAATAAGCTCTTGACAGAGAAATAGAACATGTGTAATGTATTGGTTTGTACATGGACAACAAGATGGCAATTTTCAATTTGGGTTAAATGTCAACCTGCTTCCCACAAACTGTAGGGGGGTGTGAAGTGAAAATTAAACTTTGGTTTTATTTTATTATAATATATATTTCCTAAATAGGTGATTGTCATATACTCTTATTTTTATAATATATTTATTTATAAGTTGAGGGATAAGAAAAATAGACAAATTAATATTTTTCCAATATTGCATGGTTGCTTTTGAAAAACTAGAGTATCTGTTAACTATATCATTATTTAAATAAGATTTTAGTGCATTAATATGTGTGTTTTATGACAAATGTAGTGTTTGGTGTATTTCCTTAGAAATAGACATTAAAAGTAACTTTCAGGTTGAGGTGGCCCTCAGTGCTTTTCCAAATGTACTTTATGGTGTGCTTTACTGAATATGCCGAGGGAGGCATCCAGGTTGAGATCTCCCTTAAGGATATATGGATGTCCTGTATTTTTGATCATTGTGACTACAAATAAATGTAGTGTAGTGTAGTGTAGTAGTGTAGTGTAGTGACATGTGCATATATAAATAAGTATGGCAATTAAGCAATAGTGGAACATTTTCACTGAGAAATTTTATACATTTAACCTATCAGTTACTTTAGAAAATTTATATAAAAATGGCTGAATGGACATGTTTAAAGCTTTCTTCCTTTCTTTCTTCTTTCCTTCCTTCCCTCTTTTATTCTCTCTGACCGTGATAGGTGATGGGAAGCATTTGGGTTTGTTTGTTTTATTTTAGGAAGCCTTTGGTCTTTTTGCATATTTCACTTTTTATTATGAAAAATTTCCAGCATATACAAAGGTATAGAGAGCATCATGTACTGAATCTCTAACATCTGTTACCAAACTTCAGTAGTTATTAACTCTTGGACACTCTTGATTCATCTTTTAATCTTTTAAATTCACCTTTTAATCTTTTAAAACAGATTTTTCAGCACTGAGTTATAAAAGATTGATGTCTCAATTTTTCTACATTTTCTGCTAAGTGTACATGTTGAAATGTAAAGGATTATTTAACCAAAAATGTTACATTCACGGATGCCAGCAGTGAAGCTGGTTTTGTTCTGTCTTCTCTCTCTATCCCAAGTCCTCAAATTTATACGCCCCCACTCTCTTCAGAACACTCTTTATGGTCTATTTAGTAGATTTCAGTTCTCCTGTGTTCGTTTCCCCTGTGGTACACCGTGCTTACTTTGTGATTATTTTGTAGTGTCTTTTGCCCTTTGTGGTTTTCCTCAAACTAAAATCAAGCAATTCAGTTGAGCTCTGTATCAGTTCCTTGAAGTTGAAGATACAATGCCATCAATAAAAATGAGACCGGAGCAAACATCTTGCTTGGTCCATGTTTAAAAAAATCTTCTTTGTATTAGTAGTTTTAGCTAATTCTATTAATTACACATGCCCTTGTGTTAGTAACTACTTAAAAAAAAATCATAGAGATAATGGAAGGTAGCATAGATGCAACCATAATTTATGGTAATCTGATTAACTTTGTCCTGTGACTACAAACCAGCTACAAAGTGGAGCTAACAGCTCTAATGCAGGCCAATAATTGAGAATTATTAATTTTGTGTAACTTATTTCCCAGTTAGCAGTTCTGTCTGAAAATAATTTAGACACTGAGATTTGAAGTTGTGTATTCGTTTCAGGATAGTATTCCATCAGAGAAAATATAACGGAAGACTCATTTTACAACACTGTAGGAAAGCTTTTCTTCATCTTCACTGAATTTGACAAATGGAGTTATTCTCTGTAGAGTCCTTCAAATAGGAATTAATACCTTACCTACAGCCTCTTTATTGACAAAAGGAATGATGGTATTGTAATTGACTACAATTATTTATTTAGTGGTATTAGCTGAAATTTTTTAAGCACTGTTTTTGTACCAATTACTGTGCGCAGTGCTTATACCTTTTGTCTGTTTTCATACTGGGAATTGCTCTGTGAAATAAGAACAATCCTTTGCTTTCTTTTTCAAATGAGGACTTTGAGGTATGGAGAACCTAGGGTAAAGTTAGTGAATGGAACAGCAAGGTCTAGAATCCAGGTTTGCAGACCCCAGTAGTCTGCATTCTAACTAACTCTGTTATGTATAATATAATATTTGTAAAATATTTAGTGCAGTTGATTTCTCTAAGATATTCCATATTATTTTAATATAATTCTACAAAATTTTCTCTTTTCCCTTCCAAAGCTAGAGATTTCTTGTTTGTGTTAATGATTTGAAATGTAAGCATATGCTCTATTTGGTGTAATCAGTACTGTAATATCCATGGAAATAGAACCTAAACTTCATAGTAGAGTTTTGGCCCTAGTGGGTAGATTTTAAAATGTACCAGAAATGTTTAGCACAATGCTGCCATTCACCAGAGGAGTCACAGCAGAGCAAGTGGCTGTTTCCTAAGCTTTTAGAGGAAATCTCTCTCCCTTCTCTCCCAGGAGATAGTTTCTGTGTATGAATGTGTTTGGCAATTGATCAACCAGCCAGTTTCTGTGTATGAATATGTTTGGCAATTGATCAGCCAGCCTTTATCTTTATAAAGAGTTGGGGTTTTTCTTGTTTTTTTTAGTTATCTCAACCAAATCTTTTGGCCTAGGACTCAGTGGTCTACAAATTTCCTCAGAAAAACTTAATTCTCCATCAGTCAATTATCTAGTGTTGCCACTTTTTATGACTTGCCTGATCAATTATGTTTATTTTACTTAAAAAAATGCTTTATATTTGATTAAAATTGAAATCATTTGGGGGGGGCATGACAGTATAATATTTTGCTTTACCAAATTAGGAAGAATATTTCAAAATTCAGAAGTCACTAAGATATGTATAGATATATTTCCCCAGAAAGCTTCATTAAAGATACATGAGGGTTCATTTTTCTTTTCCTACTTTGTCAGCATTTGAAAATGACTCTACATCTTTCTTCTGAAAGCTGACTTTGATTAAATGCCCTATGTACAATGCACTGAAAAGTTTCTTACTTTATAAAATAGGATATTTAAAGTTGTATGCTGTAGATTGCAAAGAACAAGAACAGAATTCCTGTTACACATCTTTCCAGTCTAGCTGATAAGAAAATCTGGGAAGCCACACTTGAAAAATTAACTGTTTAGGGTAGAAAAGAGAGGGGAGTAGAGGTTTTTCTTATATAGGTTTCTCCAGTTTATTTTAGCTATGACAGTAAGTTTTCAAAGGTGCCAAATCACATCACTCCAGCTAGCTTATGTAACTTGCTGAATAATCAAAAAAGTTCTTGTCCATATCATGGATCTGTTGAGCCTGGCAATGATTCTTTGTCCTGGTCCTCTGGGTGTTACACTCCCTTGTCCTCTTTTGCAGGCAGTTCACTATAACAAGAACCCTTTATTGTAATATTTATTCCTCCACTTTGGTGAAACTTGTTTTTACAGATCAGACAGGTTAATAATAGCTTATGGTGGCAATTTTAACACTTATCTTTATGTATCAAATAATTATACTAAGATTTGGAAAGTCTCCAATTAGAGCATATTTTTTAGCCATGAGTCCATCTATGTGTATGTGAATGCTGTGACTGTCATATTTCTAGAAATTCTTCTCAACAGAGAGGTATTGGCACATAATTTCTAGTTTGTATTTAAAATATAGACTGGCTCTTAAGATGTAAATAGACATTGAGCTGATTATTGCCAGCAGTTATTTCAATAATCACATATATTTAGGACAGAGCTTTGCTTTCAACTGAAAGTGCTTAAAGTAGAAACAGAAATGAAATCAAATGTAATTATGTGATGTTGAGTTTTCTAAAGAGTTTGGCCACAGTTTTGAATTGAGAGGAACTACACTGAAAACAATATTCAATAAAGTGTCTTTTAGAGCAGTGAGGCTAAGATTTTCTTTGTGAAATCTGCATAGGACTAGAACATTCAATTAGAATTTCCTTTTTAAGATATCTGGGCCACAGAGATGACATTTATGAGATTAAATCCTAGAAAATCAACAAAAAAAATGTGTTTAAAAGTAACCAAGAATGGCAAAAACAAAGAGAACACAGCCTTCTTGTAAACAGTAACAGGATGAGGAACATTTCTGAATTGCCCTTCCCACCCTGTGTTCAGATATTTGGTAATCAGTCCTCGGAAAACCTTCCAGCTGCATGAATATGTTGGGTGTTTTTAGTTTTCTAGTACATGAGGATCTTGGGAAGAAGCCTTAGAACTCATAAAATGCCATAATTCCCATCGCCTCCTGAGCAGAAAGTCACCTTTACTTCCTTGGTGTGAGCAAGGGTTGGACTGGGCCATGTGGCCCAGGGGACCGCAGACCCAAGGCTGTGAGGTGCAGATATTGTCTGGCTGGCTTTGCCTGTTAGTCCATTGAATAGGCACAGACAGATCCAGATGTGAGGGCTGAAACATGGCAAGGCAGGTGCCAACTGCCATGTTCCATAGAGATCACATTCAGAGACATGAAAGTATGTCTCTCTTGTATGAAAGTAGGCCCAGTTCAGAGATCTGTAATGGAGATCTTCAGAAACAGATGAAATTTGTTGTTTAGTCTATTTCTACTAATCAATCTACAGTGGGACACTGGATTGATAACATGGCCACTCAGTTCACCTACCCACTTAGATGTTGGCTGTCAGAAAAAAACATGTCTTTCTTTTGAAAAAAAAACCAAACAATTATTAGAATACAGTTGACTAACAATATTATATTAGTTTCAGGTAGAAAACATGATGATTCATTATTTTTATAGATTACATACCATGCAAAGTTATAAAATATTGACTATGTTTCCAGTGAAACATATTTCTTCTTTATACCTGAGCTATGCTTCCCCTGAGGTCCAGCTCACTGTCTTTAATTTATTCTGAAAATAGTCTTTTAATCGCCACTTAACAATGCCTCTGTGCTTCCTTTATTACCATAGTGTTGACATGTTACCCTTCCGTCACTGCTTTCTCTGCCTTTGATTTTTAAGACAGATTGAGTCTTTGTGGAGATGTTACAGACAGCTGGATTTCAAATGCTTTTAAATTCTTTTTAAAAACCACAGCTGCTTAACAATGGAAGGAGCCATTTAAAAATAGACTAATCCAAGGAGCTTCCCTGGTGGCGCAGTGGTTGAGATTCTGCCTGCCAATGCAGGGGACACGGGTTCGAGCCCTGGTCTGGGAAGATCCCACATGTCGTGGAGCAACTGGGCCTGTGAGCCACAACTACTGAGCCTGCGCATCTGGAGCCTGTGCTCTGCAACAAGAGAGGCCACGACAGTGAGAGACCTGCACACCGCAATGAAGACTGGCCCTGCTCTCCGCAACTAGAGAAAGCCCTCACACAGAAATGAAGACCCAACACAGCCAAAAATAAAAATAAAAAAATAAATTTATTATAAATAAATAATAAAAATAGACTAATCCAATCCAACTTTCCTTGAACTTATGCTCTTTATTTTATATACAGTATATATTTTATATTATATATATATTATATATATAAAATAAAGAGCAAAAGTTTATATATAAAACAAAGCATAAGTTATATATATATAAAGACATTCCTAACATAGAAAAGTATGGAAATATTTCAACTTGTATCTATGCTAGCTAGCAAAACGCAACACAAGAAACTGGTAAAGCAAACCAAAAGGATAATTTCATGTATACATTTAGATGGAAAACCCCTCTTTTTAAAAGTAGCAGGTGAGGGGATTCCTGGGACTTGAGATGGCAGAGTAGGAGGATGTGGAGTTCGCATCTCCTCACAACTAGGACACCTACAAGGCGCTGGTGGGGGACCATGGACACCTTAGGGGATGGGAGGAATCCCCATGTGACCAGGTAGGGCTTGGGAGGGAAAAGAATGGGGGAGGAAAAGTGGAGGTGGGATGGGACCAGCGCCCCTGAGGGGCGGCTGGGGGAGGGGAGGGGTTCCCACACTGGGAAGGTCCCGCTCACTGCGGGGGGATTGGCAGAGACGGAGAGGGACCTTCAGGGGATTGAGGGACCAGAGGGGAATGTGGCCAGAGTCTCCCCCACCAGCTCGGCCCCCAGCGAGCCTGCTGGGGTCCTGGGACTGAATCCCCACCCCTGGGCCCCGTCCAGCTGCGTGGGTCCTGGGCCTGAGCCCCAACCACCACCCCCAGGCCTCTCCGTACTCTGTGGGTCACCCGGCCTGAGCCCCACCCCCTCAGGGCCTCCTCTGGCCGTGTGGGTCCAGGCGGGCTGAGCGCCACCACCCTCCAAGGCCTCCTTTCGTTTTGCTGGCCCCTGTGGGCAAGCCTGTAGAGGCCTGCTCCCCAGCTGGCCTGCATGGGCACGTGTGCTCTGGGCCAGCTTCAGCAACAGACGTTGGTGAAAGGAGCACACACAGAGGTGGGGCTGATACAGCGGCTCCAGATACCTACCTAGAGGTATTGGAGGCCTACTGGAGAGGCGGGGGTAGGCTGTAGCTCACCATGGGGGCAAGGACACTGATAGTGCAGGCACCAGGGAATTTTTTTTTTTAATTTTTAAATTTTTATTTAATTTTATATTTTTAAACTTTTATTCTTATTTTTTCTTTTTTTATTTGCTGTGGTGATTGTGTTTTGTTGTTTCATTTTTATTGTTATTTTTTCTAATATATTTTTATTCTAATTTTATTTTTATTTGTTTTTATAATTAAAAAATTTTTGTTGTTGTTGTTGTTGTTTTTTGGTTTGTTTTTTTTTGTGGTATGTGGGCCTCTCACTGTTGTGGCCTCTCCCATTGCGGAGCACAGGCTCCGGACACGCAGGCTCAGCGGCCGTGGCTCACAGGCCCAGCCACTCCACGGCATGTGGGATCTTCCCGGACCGGGGCACGAACCCGTGTCCCCTGCATTGGCAGGCGGACTGTCAACCACTGCACCACCAGGGAAGCCCTAAAATGTTGTTTTGATGTCATCTTTTATTTAAAGCAGCTTTCCCAAGCTAAAGGATACCTTCCCTGGGTCATGATTTGACATAGGATCAGACTCTTCCCTCAAACTGTTCATTATTAAGTGACTTATAACCTTAATTGCTGGAAAATTTCTCTCAACAGCAATGATATTGTTCATGGTGTTTTTGTTGAACTAAATCAATTACATCCAAATTATTTCTAAGCCTTACAAAATATATGAGACTCATATGTTCAATGTCTAGTTATAGATAAAGTCACAAAAATTATTCAATGGAATGTAAGGTTTAATTAGTTAGAACTTCAGGGCCAATGAGAGGCTGAGTATTATATTGGTTAATAGTGTGAGCTCTTCCAGGCATTTTGGGCTTGAATCCTGACTCTGCAATGTTTTAAATAATCTTTTTGTCTACCTGTTAATCAGTACAGATGCATTCACCATTTTAACAATCAGTATACAAGCTCAGAACATACCACTCTGTACTGGAAACATTTACATACATCTGGGTTTGTAAAGCTTCTCCTCTGCAGGAGCTGCTTTCTTCATATTCCATCTCCTTGTCCAGGGCTTAGTCTCCACATGACACTTAGTTAGAGGTCAGTAAATATTTATGGAATGAAGTCATGAATAAATGCTGAAGGTAAATAACTAATGGTTTCTATTTTCTCTTAAAGTTGTATGTGGAGTAACTTCAGAAGTCAAGAGAGGAATCTAAAGGAAAATAGAAAAGTCTTACCCGTGTAAAGGAATGTGAAATAAAAGCTTGTCTTGCCTTTTAGCTTTTTTTTTTAAATTTTAACATCTTTATTGGAGTATAATTGCTTAACAATGGTATGTTAGTTTCTGCTGTACAACAAAATGAATCAGCTATATGTATACATATATCCCCATATCCCCTCCCTCTTGTGCCTCCCTCCCACCCTCCCTATCCCACCCCTCTAGGTGGTCACAAAGAAACGAGCTTATCTCCCTGTGCTATGTAGCTGCTTCCCAATAGCTAGCTATTTTACATTTGGTCGTGTATATATATATCAGTGCTACTCTCTCACCTCGTCCCAGCTTAACCTCCCACCCCTGCCCTGCATCTTCAAGTCCATTCTCTACGTCTGCATGTTCATTCCTGTCCTACCATTAAGTTCATCAGAACCTTTTTTTTTTTTTTTAGATTCCATATATATGCATTAGCATATGGTATTTGTTTTTCTCTTTCTGACTTCACTCTGTATGACAGACTCTAGGTCCATCCAACTCACTACAAATAACTCAATTCCGTTTCTTTTTATGGCTGAGTAATATTCCATTGTATATATGTGCCACATATTCTTTATCCATTCATCTACTGATGAACATTTAGGTTGCTTCCATGTCCTGGCTATTGTAAATAGTGCTGCAGCGAACATTATGGTACGTGTCTCTTTTTGAATTATGGTTTTCTCAGGGTATGTGCGCAGTAGTGGGATTGCTGGGTCATATGGTAGTTCTAGTTTTAGTTTTTTAAGGAATCTCAACACTGTTCTCCATAGTGGCAGTATCAATTTACATTCCCACCAACAGTGCAAGAGTGTCCCCTTTTATCCACACTTTCTCCAGCATTTATTGTTTTTAGATTTTTATATTGATGTCCATTCTGACTGGTGTGAGGTGATACCTCACTGTAATTTTGATTTGCGTTTCTCTAATGATTAGTGATGTTGAGCATCCTTTCATGTGTTTGTTGGCAATCTGTATATCTTCTTTGGAGAAATGTCTATTTAGGCCTTCTGCCCATTTTTTGACTGGGTTCTTTGTTTTTTTGATATTGAGCTGCTTGAATACTTTGGAGATTAATCCTCTGTCAGTTGTTTTGTTTGCAAATATTTTCTCCCATTCTAAGTGTTTTCTTTTCATCTTGTTTATGGTTTCCTTTGCTGTGCAAAAGCTTTTAAGTTTCATTAGGTCCCATTTGTTTATTTTTGTTTTTTGTTTTTATTTCCATTACTCTAGGAGGTGGGTCAAAAAGGAATTTGCTGTGATTTATGTCATAGAGTGTTCTGCCTATGTTTTCCTCTAAGAGTTTGTTAGTGTCTGGCCTTACATTTAGGTCTTTAATCCATTTTGAGTTTATTTTTGTGTATGGTGTGAGGAAGGGTTCTAATTTCATTCTTTTGCATGTAGCTGTCCAGTTTTCCCAGCACCACTTATTGAAGAGGCTGTCTTTTCTCCATTGTATATTCTTGCCTCCTTTGTAAAAGATAAGGTGAACATATGTGCATGGGTTTATCTCTGGGCTTTCTTTCCTGTTCTACTGATCTATATTTCTGTTTTTGTGCCAGTACCACACTGTCTTGATTAATGTAGCTTTGTAGTATATTCTGAAGTCAGGGAGCCTGATTCCTCCAGCTCCGTTTTTCCTTCTCAAGATTGCTTTGGGGTCTTTTGTGTTCCCATACAGACTGTAAAATTTTTTGTTCTAGTTCTGTGAAAAATGCCATTGGTAGTTTGATAGGGACTGCACTGAATCTGTAGATTGCTTTGGGTAATATAGTCATTTTCACAATGTCGATTCTTCCAATCCAAGAACATGCTGTATCTCTCCATCTGTTTGTGTCATCTTTGATTTCTTTCATCAGCATCTTATAGTTTTCTGAGTACAGGTCTTTTGTGTCCTTAGGCAGGTTTATTCCTAGGTATTTTATTCTTTTTATTGCAATGGTAATGGGAGTGTTTCCATAATTTCTCTTTCAGATTTTTCATTGTTAGTGTATAGGAATGCAAGAGATTTCTGTGCATTAATTTTGTATCCTGCTACTTTACCAAATTCATTGATATATTTTCTTCTTGGATTGATCCTTGATCATTATGTAGTGTCCTTCTTTGTCTCTTGTGTTCTATTTTGTCAAATATGAGAATTGGTACTCCAGCTTTCTTTTGATTTTCATTTGCCTGGAATATCTTTTTCCATCTCCTCACTTTTAGTCTGTATGTGTCCCTACGTCTGAAGTGGGTCTCTTGTAGACAGCATACATACGGGTCTTGTTTCCATATTCCATATTCAGCCAGTCTGTGTCTTTTGGTTGGAGCATTTAATCCATTTACATTTAAGGTAGTTATCGATGTGTATGTTCCTATTACCATTTTCTTAATTGTTTTGAGGGTTTTTTTGTAGGTCTTTTTCTTCTCTTATGTTTTCTCCTAGAGAGATTCCTTCAGCATTTGTTGTAAAGCTTGTTTGGTGGTGCTGAATTCTCTTAACTTTTGCATGTCTGTAAAACTTGATTTCTCTGTCAAATCTGAATGAGATCCTTGCGGGGTAGAGTAATCTTGGTTGTAGGTTTTTCCCTTTCATCACTTTAAATATGTCCTGCTACTCCTTTCTGGCTTGCCAAGTTTCTACTGAAAGAGCAGCTTTCAAATTTCTGGTGAATCCCTTGTATGTTATTTGTTGCTTTTCCCTTGCTGCTTTTAGTATTTTTGCTTTGTATTTATTTTTTGATAGTTTGATTAATATGTGACTTGGCATGTTTCTCCTTGGGTTTATCCTGTATGGTAGTCTCTGCACTTTCTGGACTTTATTGACTATTTCCTTTCCCAAGTTAGAGAAGTTTTTGAGTACAATCTCTTCAGTTATTTTTTCAGACCCTTTCTTTTTCTCTTCTTCTTGTGGGACCCCTATAATTTGAATGTTGGTGTGCTTAATGTTGTCCCTAAGGTCTATGAGACTGTCCTCAATTCTTTTCATTCTTTTCTTTTTATTCTTCTCTGCAGCAGTTATTTCCTTTCTGTCTTCCAGGTCACTTATCTGTTCTTCTGCCTGTTATTCTGCTATTGATTCCTTCTAGAGTATTTTTAATTTCAATTTTTGTTTTGTTCATCATTGTTTGTTTGCTCTTTAGTTCTTCTAGGTCCTTGTTAAATATTTCTTGTATTTTCTCCATTCTATTTCCAAGATTTTGGATCATCTTTACTATCATTACTCTTAATTCTTTTTCTGGTACACTGCCTACTTCCTCTTCATTTGCTTGGTCTAGTGGGTTTTTACCTTGCTCTTTCATGTGCTGCGTAATTCTCTGTCTTCCCATTTTGTTTAACTTACTGTGTTTGGGGTCTTCTTTTCGCAGGCTGCAGGTTCATAGTTCCTCTTACTTCTGGTGTCTGCCCCCAGTGGGTGAGGTTGGTTTGGTGGCTTGTGTAGACTTCCTGGTGGAGGTGACTGGTTTGTGTGTTCTGGTGGGTGGGGCTGGATCTTGTCCCACTGGTGGCCAGGGCCACATCTGGTGCTGTGTTTTGGGTTGTCTATGAAATCAGTATGAGTTTAGGCATCCTGTCTGGTAATGGGTGGGGTTGTGTTCTTGTCTTGGTAGTTGTTGGCATGGAGTGTCCAGCACTGGAGGTTGCTGTCCGTTGGGTGGAGCTGGGTCTTAGTGTTGAGACAGGGATCTCTGGGAGAGCTCTTGCCAATTAATATTACACGAGGCTGGGAGGCCTCTGGTGGTCCAACGTCCTGGACTCAGCTCTCCCACCTCAGAGGCTCAGGGCCTACACCCAGCTGGAACACCAAGACCCTGCCAGCCACACAGCACAGAAGAAAAGGAAGAAAAAAAAGAACAGAAAGAACCCCAAACCAAATGGTAAAAGCAAAACTGAACAGACAAAATCACACAAAGAAACATACACAGACACACTCACAAAAAGAAAAAAAAAGGGAAGAGAGCAACCAAACCAATAAAGAAACCCACAAATGGAAACAAACACTAAAAACTAAACTAAGATAAACATAAAACCAAAAACAAATCAAACACAGAAAGCGAAACTCCAAGTCCACAGTTGCCCGCAAAGTCCACTGCCTCAACTTTGGGAATCGTTGTCTGTTCAGGTATTCCACAGATGCAGAGTTTACCAAGCCAACTTCAGGAATTTAATCCACTGCTCCTGAGGCTGCACAGAGACATTTCCCTTTCTCTTCTTTGTTCACACAGATCCTGGGGTTCAGCTTTGGTTTTGGCCCCACCTCTGCTTGTAGACTGCCCTACAAGGCGTCTGTTCCCTAACCAGACAGGAGGGGGTTAAAACAGTGGCTTATTAGGGCTTTCTTACTCAGGCTGGGGTGAGGGAGGGGTATGGTAGTCACAAGTGGGAGTGTCTGCGGTGGCAGAGGCTGGCATGAAGTTACAACAGTCTGAGGCATGCTTTGTGTTCTCCTGGGGAAGTTGGCCCTGGATCACAGGACCCTGGCAGTAGCCTGCTGCACAGACTCCCAGGAGGATGTGGGTAGTGACCTGCGCTTGCACACAGGACCCTTTGTGGCAGTGGCGGCAGCGTTAGCAGTAGAGATCTGTGCCTGCCTCTGGGGTCTGAGATGATAGCCACAGCTTGCGCCCATCTCTGGAGCTTGCTTAGGTGGTGCTCTGCTGTCTGTGGGCAATGGAGCAGGAAGCACCTTTCATTGCGCACCCTGAAACAATGGTTTCTTGCCTCTTAGGCAGGTCCAGACTTTTTCCTGGACTCGCTCCCTGCTAGCTATGGCACACTAACCCCTTTCAGGCTGTCTTCACATAGCCAACCCCAGTCCTCTCCCAGGGCTCTGATCTCTGAAGCCTGACCCTCAGCTCGCAGCCTTCACCTTCCCTGGCAGGGGAACAGGCAAGCATCTCAGGCTGGTGAGTGCTGGTCAGCACTGATTCTCTGTGTGGGAATCTCTCTGCTTTCCCCTCTGCACCCATGTTGCTGTGCTCTTTTCTGTGGCTCCAAAGCTCCCCCCTCCCCTTCTGAGCCAGTGAGGGGGCTTTCTAGTGTATGGAAACTTTACCTCCTTCACAGCTCCCCACCAGAGGCACAGGTCTAGTCCCTATTCTTTGTCTCTTTTGTTTTCTTTTGCCCTACCCAGGTTCGTGGGGATTTTCTGGCCTGTTTGGAAATCTGAGGTCTTCTGCCAGTGTTTAGTAGGTGTTCTGTAGGAGTTGTTCCACATGCAGATGTATTCTTGATGTACTTATGGGGAGGAAGGTGATCCCCAAGTCTTACTCTTCCACCGTCTTGAAGGTCGCTTATTTTGTTTTTTATTGTTTGTTATTGTTCAGCTCTTTTCTGTTTGTTGCTTTTTTTTTTTTTTTTCTGTGTCATGTGGCTTGCTGGGTCTTGGTTCTCAGGCCCGGGATTGTGCCTGAGGTCCTGTGGTGGGAGTGCCGAGTCCAAGCTCCTGGACTAACAGAGAACTTCAGGTCCCAGGGAATATTAACCTTCCTGGTATATGAAGGTGTCCCAGAGGTTCTCATCTCAATACCAAGACCTGGCTCCACCCAACTGCCTGCAAAATCCAGTGGTGGATGCCTAGGGCCAAACAACTAGCAACACAACCGCACCAGTAACACAGCCTCTCCCATCAAAAAAAAAAAAAAACATTACAGATAAAGGAGCAAGGTAAAAATCTAGAAGACCAAATAAATGAAGAGGAAGTAGGCATCCTACCTGAAAAATAATTCAGAGTAATGATAGTAAAGATGATCCAAAATATTAGAAATAGAATGGAGGCATGGAGTGAGAAAATATGAATAATGTTTAACAAGGACCTAGAAGAACTAAAGAACAAACAGTGTTGAACAGCACAATAATGGAAACGAAAAATACACCAGAAGGAATCAATAGCAGAATATCTGAGGCAGAACTAATAAGTGACCTGGAAGACAGAATGTTGGAAATAACTGCTGAGGAGCAAAATAAAGAAAAAACAATGAAAAGAAATGAGAACAGTCTGAGATACCTTTGGAACAACACTAAGCACACCAACATTTGAATTATATGCATCCCAGAAGAAGAATTGAAAAAGAAAGGGTTTGAGAAAATATTTGAAGAGATTATAGTTGAAAAGTTCCCTAACATGGGAAAGGAAGTAGTCAATCAAATCAGGAAGTGCAGAGAGTCCCATACAGAATAAATCAAAGGAGAAACACGCCGAGACACATATTAATCAAACTAACAAAAATTAAGTTTAAAGAAAAAAATGTTAAAAGCATCAAGGGAAACAAAAAATAACATACAAGAGAATCCCCATAAAGTTATTAGCTGATTTTTCAGCAGAAACTCTGCAGGCCAGAAGGGAGTGGTAGGAACTATTTAAAGTAAGGAAAGGGAAGAACCTACAACCAAGATTACCCAGGAAGGATCTCATCCAGATTTGATGGAGAAATCAAAATCTTTACAGACAAGCAAAATCTAAGAGAATTCAGCATTGCCAAACCAGCTTTACAACAAATGCTAACGGAACTTCTTTAGGCGGGAACACAAGAGAAGAAAAAACCTACAAAAACTAACCCAGAACAATAAGGAAGAAGGTAATAGGAACATACATACCGATAACTACCTTTAATGTAAATGGATTAAATGTTTCAATCAAAAGACACAGACTGGCTGAATGGATACAAAAACAAAACCTGTATATATACTGTCTACAAGACACCCACTTCAGACCTAGAAACACATACAGACTGAGAGTGAGGGAACGGAAAAAGATATTCCATGCAAATGGAAATCAAAAAAAAGCTGGAGTAGCAATTGTCATATCAGATAAACTAGACTTTAAAGTAAAGACTTACAAGAGAGAAGGAAGGACACTACATAATGATCAAGGGATCAGTCCAAGAAGAAGATATAACAACTGTAAATATTTATGCACCGAACATAGGAGCACTTCAGTTAAGGCAAATGCTAACAGCCATAAAAGGGGAAATTGACAGTAACACAGTAATAGTGAAGGACCTTAACACCCCACATACACCAATGGACAGATCATTCAGGCTGAAAATAACTAAGGAAACACAAGCTTTAAATGACACAAAAGACCAATAGACTTAATTGATATTTATAGGACGTTCCATCCAAAAACAACAGAATACACTTTCTTCTGAAGTGCACATGGAACATTCTCCAGGATAGATCACTTCTTGTTTCACAAGTCGAGCCTTGGTAAATTTAAGAAAATTGAAATCGTATCAAGTATCTTTTCTGACCACAATACTATAAGACTAGATATCAATTAATGAAAAAACAAACTGTAAAAAATACAAACACCTGGAGGCTAAACAATATGGTACTAAATAACCAAGAGATCACTGAAGAAATCAAAGAGGAAATGAAACAATACCTAGGAACAAATGACAATGGAAACGTGATGACCCAAATCTTATGGGATGCAGCAAAAGCAGTCCTAACAGGGAAGTTTATAGCAATACAATCCTACTTCAAGAAACAAGAAAAATCTCAAATAAACAACCTAATCTTACACCTAAGCAACTAGAGAAAGAAGAACAAACAAAACTGAAAGTTAGTATATGGAAAGAAATCATAAAAATCAGAGCAGGATTAAATGAAATAGAAAGGAAGAAAACAATAGCAAAAATTAATTAAACTAAAAGCTGGTTCTTTGAGAAGATAAACAAAATTGACAAATCAGACTCATCAAGATAAAAAATGGGAGAAGATTCAAATCAATAACACTAGAAGTGAAAAAAGAGAAATTACAACTGACACAAAGAATCATAAGTGACTACTACAAGCAGCTATATGCCAATAAAATGGACAACCTGGAAGAAATGGACAAATTTTTAGAAAGCTACAACCTTCCATGATTGAACCAGAAGAAATAGAAAATATGAACAGACCAGTCACAAGTAATGAAATTGAAACCGTGATTAAAAAACTCCTAACAAACAAAAGTCCAGGATGAAATGGCTTCACAGGTGAATTCTATCAAACATTTAGAGAAGAGCTAACACTCATCCTTCTCAAATTCTTCCAGAAACTTGCAGAGCAAGGAACACTCCCAATCTCATTCTACAAAGGCACAATCACCCTGATACCAAAACCAGACAAAGATGTCAGAAAAAAAAGAAAATTACAGGCCAATATCACTGATGAACATCGTTGCAAAAATCCTCAGTGAAATACTAGCAAACTGAATCCAGGAACATATTAAAAGGATCGTACAGCATGATCAAGTGGAACTTATCCCAGGCAAGGATTCTTCAATATACGCAAATCAATCAATGTGATAACAACATATTGACAAATTTAAGAATAAAAGCTATATGATCATCTCAATAGATGCAGAAAAAGCTTTTGACAAAATTCAACAGCTATTTATGATAAAAACTCTCCAGAATGTGGGCATAGAGGAAACATACCTCAATATAATAAAGGCCATATAAAACAAACCTACAGCCAACAGGTCAATGGTGAAAAGCTGAAAGCATTATCTCTAAAATCAGGAATAAGACAAGGATGTCCACTCTCACCACTATTATTCAACATAGTTTTGGAAGTCCTAGCTATGACAATCAGAGAAGAAAAAGAAAAAAAGGAATCCAAATTGGAAAAGGAGTAAAACTGTCACTGTTTGCAGATGAAATGATATTATACATAGAAGATCCTAAAGATGCTACCAGAAAATTTCTGTTGCTAATCAATGAATTTGGTAAAGTTGCAGGATACAAATTAATGCACAGCAATCTCATGAATTTCTATACACTAACAACAAAAGATCAGAAAGAGAAATTCAAGAAACAATCCCATTGACCACTGCAACAAAAAGAATAAAATACCTAGGAATAAACCTACCTAAGGAGGTAAAAGACCTGTATTCAGAAAACTATAAAACACTGATGAAAGAAATAAAAACTGACACAAACAGATGGAGAGATATACCACATTCTTGGATTGGAAGAATCAGTATTATGAAAATGACCTGAAGCCATCTACAGGTTCAGTGCAGATCCTATCAAATTACCAATGCCATTTTTCACAGAATTAGAAGGAAAATGTTTACAATTTATATGGAAACACAAAAGACCCTGAATAGCCAAAGCAATCTTGAGAAAGAAAAACAGAGCTGGAGGAATCGAGCTCCCTGACTTCAGACTATACTACAAAGCTACAGTCATCAAGACAGTATGGTACTGGCGCAAAAACAGAAATATAGATCAATGGAACAGGATAGAAAGCCCAGAGATAAACCAACGCATATATGGTCACCTTATCTTTGATAAAGGAAACAAGAATATACAATGGAGAAAAGACAGCCTCTTCAATAAGTGGTGGTACCAAAACTGGACAGCTCCATGTAAAAGAATGAAATTAGAATACTTCATAACACCATACACAAAAATAAGCTCAAAATGGATTAAAGACCTACATGTAAAACCAGACACTATAAAACAGAGGAAACATAGAAAGAGCACCCTTTGAGATAAATCACAGCAACATCTTTTTTGACCCACCTCCTAAAGTAATGAAAATGAAAACAAAAATAAACAACTGGGACCTAATTAAACTTAATAGCTTTTGCACAGTAAAGAAAACCATAAATGAGAGGAAAAGAAAACCCTCAGAAGGGGAGAAATATTTGCAAATGAAGCAACTGATGAGAGATTAATGCCCAAAATATACATACAGCTCATGCAACTCAACATGAAAAAAATGAACAACCCAATCAAAAATGGTCAGAAGTCCTAAATAGTCATTTCACCAAAGAAGACATACAGATGGCAAAGTGGCACATCAAAAGATGCTCAGCATTACTACTACTAAGAGAAATGCTAATCAAAACTACAGTGAAATCTCACCTCATACCCATTAGAATGGGCATCATCAGAAAATCTATAAACATTAAATGCTGGAGATGGTGTGGCCAAAAGGGAATCCTCTTCCACTCTTTGTGGGAATGTAAATTGACTGCCACTATAGAGAACAGTATGGCAGTTCCTTAGAAAACTAAAAATAGAACTACCATATGACACAGCAGTCCCAGTACTGGGTATATAGCCAGAGAAAACCATATTTCAAAAGGACACATGCACCCCAATATTTTTGCAGCACTAATTAGAATAGCCAGAACATGGAAGCAACCTAAGTGTCCATTGACAGATGAATGGATAAAGAAGATGTGGTGCATATTGATATATACAATAGAATATTACTCAGACATAAAAAGGAATGAAATTGGGTCATTTGTAGAGATGTGGATGCACCTAGAATCTGTCACACAGAGTGAAGTAAGTCAGAAAGAGCAAAACAGATATTGTATATTAACGCATATATGCAGAATCTAGGGAAATGGTACAGATGAATCTATTTGTAGGGCAGGAATAGAGATGCAGACGTAGAATATGGACATGTGGACAAGGCGGGGGGAAGGGGAGGTGGGATGAGTTGGGAGATTGGGATTGACATATATACACTACCATGTGTAATACAGATAGCCTTGGGAACCTGCTGTATAGCCCAAGGAGCTCAGCTTGGTGCTCTCTGGTGACCTAGATGGGTGGGATGGGGGTGGGAGGGAGGTTGAAGAGGGAGGGGATATATGTATACATATAGCTGATTCTCTTCATTGTATGGCAGAACCTAAGACAACATTGTAAAGCAACTATACCCCAATTAAAAGAAAAATAGCAGGTGACAGGAACAAAGAATATTTTGTTTCTGTTTTGTTCCAGGAATGACAGTGTGATTCATAAATTAGAAATACGATTCATATAATTTATCACACTAATTGATTAAAGGGGAAAAGAATACATGGAATACATTCAAAAACTCAAAAAAGGCATTCAAAAAACTGTAATGGATTCTTAGTACACTGTGCATAGGAGACTTCCTTCATCTGCTAGACTCACATCTACCATTTGGTGAACGTCTGTTGTGTCAAGCATTTTACATACCTGGCATTTTGGTTACCTCCTAGCCCATCCTCCCAGCAGTCTGGCGAGGTCAGCAATGATATCTTTATTTTATATACAAAGACCAAAAGGATTATGCATTGAGAGATGAGGTCTGAACCCACAGAGTCTGACCCCAAAGTCCATACTTTGCCATTAGTCCCTTATTATAGCACTTCTGTCCCTGGTAGGTAAATTTTTTCTATGCCATTAGAATGCGTTTTTGTTTTAATTTTAAGTTTTCAGATAGTTATTATGTCTTATTTTCAAGTCTGCTGAACATTGTGTTTTCTTACACTTCAGAGTAAAGGTGAAATCTAAGAAGACCACTCTGGAGGTGGACCTCTCAGTATAATCACCTCTCACTTCTGCAGTTGATTTTCAAGCCCGACTCGCAGCCGGATTGTCTTCACGTTAGGTTTCTATGTTGAGGTTACTGAGTCTTAGAGACTACTATATTGGAGTAATATTTACATATAAATTTGAAGTTGATCCACAAGTACATGTAACTGCATCATGTCAATCTTTACCAAGAGTTCTCTGCCCATTGTAGAAGCGCATAGAAACTGAATGTTTCCTACCTTAAAAAACACTAAAATTTTCTTTAAAAAAATTAAGCTGTATATAGATGTGTATTGCTAGAGCCACTTGTCCGTGCCCACGCAGATAGCACTGCATCTTGTATTTTGGCCACTGTGTCACTTCCCTTTAATTTCAGACTTGGGGACTGAGCTGAGGCATAGCTCACAGAATGGAAAGGCGTTTCTGAAAAAATGATCTGAGTACACACACTGCTTCTTCCAGATCTTTCATCATTCTGTGAGGGTTACGGTTGTGGCACCTGGCAAAGTGTATAAAAGCAAAGAGGCATGTCCTGTAAGCGAACATGCAGGCCGGCTTTGGATTGAAGTTTCAATCGTGTCGATGCCATAAGGGCAGATGTCTTTAAAGAAACAAGAAAAGCGCTGGTTCTGAGACAGTGCACTGTTCAGTTCTCTACTTGTGAGGATGTGATTTATAAAAGAGACGTAGTTTTCTTTTTTCTTCAGTGCTACGGAGGTTGACTCTGTTTTGGAATAAAATTTAGTCTGTTAACTCCTAGAAAAAAGCTCTCTTTAACAAAGACTTTTCTTCTTTGCTGTATTATCTCCTATTTAAATTCAGTAACTACCATTCCTCTAGAGGTTTGGTTCTCAGCTGGTGTTGCTGTTCTCTCCAGGGGCCATTGACTGTGTCTGGAGACTGTTTATTCGTCCCAGCGGGGGTGGGCGGGTGGGGTGGGGTGGATGCTACTGGCACCTGGTAGGTAGAGCCCAGGGATGCTGCTAAATATGCCAGAACCATGACAAAATACTACTGTCCCAGAACGTCAGGAGTGGAGAAGCCCTGCTCAAAAATGTATTCTGATTTTTAATTTCAGTAAGTGGGGAAGAAGGGATCATCAAGAAAAAAGAATAACGTGACTAAAAATTTTGGTAGTCAGGGCTGTTTTTGTCTTTCTGCTGCACTTGGCTCCCAAGTCTGAGATTCTATTGATAAATAATCATGATAATGATTGCTAACACTTTTTGAGCAATAACTATGTGCAAGACACCATAACAAACGTTTAATCATCCCCATTTGCAAGTAAAAATTAGACACGCAGCATTTTAGTAATTTATCTAAAGTTACACTCTTAGTTAATGGTGGGACTGAGATTGTGCTCTTAACCACGATGGCATGCTGCCTCTCTGGTTACAGATACCTGCCTTCGACATTCATATTCGTGATAACAGCACTGTTAGAAGAAAATCACACAGAATTGTGTGGACTAGTACAGGTGTAAATATACTTTCCAACCTCAGCTGGTATACTTAGTAACCAATTTATTTTATTTTTTCCTTCTATTTTCAGATGAACTATTTAGTGCCTTCAGCACTTTCCTAAAATTTATCCAGAGCTTCTTATTTCAAATATATGACCTTATACTTTTGTCACAGGGGAAAAAAAAAGGAAAAAAAACCCAGTTATTGGGGTTTTCTATTAATTCTTGATGAGCATCTTCTTTTGCATCCTATGTGATGTGTAGTCTCATCTTCATCTTCAGTTTTTCCTCATAAAGGTACCATGAAGATACTAAGAAGTTAATAAAGCTTAAGCTTCAGGGTCTGTCTTTTATATGTTCTTTTCAAAGACTCTGGTAGGACCCCTAGCAACATGTTCCTATGGTTTTATTATTTTATAAACTTTCTGAAATAAGATGATTTTACTTTATTCTTTCAACAGTTTTTTATTCTGATATATGTCAAACCTACAGAAAGACACAGCAAGAAAAACACCCATATGGGGGAAAAGGTGCTGATCTAGGTAACTTTGGACACAAGTGCAGATCAAAGGTAGAAGCAACTGCACACGAGTGCTGTGTTCTCTCGATGAAGGTGTGTGATGGAGACAGGTTCATACTTGTGAAACCAGTCATGTGCTGGGATCGGACCGTGAGGTCAGTGTGTGTGTGGGGGATGGGGCCATGATGCTCGCTGTTGGATGAGAGGCTGCAGACACGAGAGGGGAGATGGCCAGGATGATCCCAGGGCAACAGATTCAGGTGAAGCCATAGTATGAACTCATGTTTGGTATAGTATATATGATGTTACATTCTGTTAGTTTACATAGATGGCTTTTAAAACATTTTTTATTGAACTATAGTTGATTTACAATGTTGTGCTAATTTCTGCTGCACAGCAGAGTGGTTCAATCATACATATATATACTCTTTTTTTTTTTTTTTTTTTTTGCGGTACGCGGGCCTCTCACTGTTGTGGCCTCTCCCATTGCGGAGCACAGGCTCCGGACGTGCAGGCTCAGCGGCCATGGCCCACGGGCCCAGCCGCTCCGTGGCACGTGGGATCCTCCTGGACCGGGACACGAACCCGCGTCCCCTGCATTGACAGGCGGACTCTCAACCACTGCGCCACCAGGGAAGCCCTATATTATTTTTTAAATATTCTTTTCCATTATCTTTTCTCACAGGATACTGAATATAGTTTCCTGTGGTATACAGTAGGACCTTGTTGTTTATCCGTACTATATATAATAGTTTGCATCTGCTAATCCCAAACTCCCAATCCATCCCTCGCCCAAGCCCCCTTCCCCTTGGCAACAACCAGTCTGTTCTCTGTGACTGTGATTCTGTTTCTGTTTCATAAATAAGTTCCTAAAATATGGATATTTTAGATTCCACATATAAGTGATACTGTAGGGCACTTGTCTTTCTCTGTCTGACTTACTTCACTTAGTATGATAATCTCTGGGTCCACCCATGTTGCTTCAGATGGCACTATTTTGTTATTTTTTATGGCTGAGTAATATTCCATTGTATATGGCTTTATATGTGTTGTATATACACGATTAATATACACACATGTATTTCCTTGCTCTGTCTGCTGAGCCTAGAAGAAGTGACACCCCAGGAGTGTGAGTGTACTCAGTACCCAGATTCTGCTTTTTAGTACATTTCTGCTTATTATAAAAGAAACCGGGGTCCTTGATGAAATTGCTTGTTGTAGGACTGGGGCAGGGTATATAGTAGGTGAGCCTGAGCATCTTGTAGTTCAAGAAAGTAAGGAAGTTCTTTTTTTAAAAAAAGCCCGCAATGACAGGAATATGTCAAAATGATACAGGAGCCCATTGAGGGAACTCCCAACAGCAATCTGGGGCAATTTGAATAAAGAAATAAATGAAGTAGTGTTGGATTATAACCCCAAATATAAAATAAATATCTGTGAGTCCACGCTGACATAATTGATAAATAATTAAATGAGGAAAACATACGAATGTCCTGTGCAAGAGAATTCCAAATAGTTTATGCAGATACTTGGCCCTCAAGGAGGAAAGAGGTGAAGCAAACTCCTCTCTTAAGTGTGGGCTGTGAATGATAACTTCCTTCCAAAGAGCACAGTATGGAGGGAGGAAAAGAGTAACTTCCCAGTGAAGAAATCTGACAGATGCTACCTCAGCTGGGTAATCAGGGTCAACATCAGTTGAGGTAAGTTCTGTTGATAGTATGTATTCTTGTTATAAGGTGATGAGAATGTCATTTCACCCTAACACATATCACCCCACTCTAATCATGAGGAAAACATCAGGCAAATGCCAATTGGGGGTATTTTACAAAACATCTGACTAGTACCTCTCAAAACTGTCAAGGTCATCAAGGAAAGAAAGAAAAACTAAGAAAATAGCACAACCAGGAGAAGCCTAAGGAGACCAACAACTAAATGTAATGTACTGTCCTGGATGGCATCCTGAAACAGAAAAAGGACATTAGGCAAAAACTAAGGAATCAAAGCATGGATTTTAGTTGATAATAGTGAATCAGTTTTGGTGCATTCATGGTGACAAATTTGTTATACTAATAGAAGAAGTTAATTAAAAAAATTAGCGAAACTGGGTGTATGATATGTAGGAACTGTCCTACCTTCACACCTTTTCTACACTAAATCTATTCTAAAATAATATGTTTAAAAAGTTGAAAAAATATACCTGTCATCTTGATTTGTGCTCTGAATATGTGTGTTAGAACGTGTGTGGGTATAAGTGTTTTTGTGAACTATTTGAAGGTAAGTTACTGACCTCAAGACAATTACCCTCCCCTCACCACTGCAGCATGTACTCCTGAGAGCAAGGACATTCTACACAGCAGTACCACTATCAACACAGAGAAACTCAACATTGATTCAATAGTATGTAATTCATACAGTTTATTTTAAAAGAATCAGGATGGAATCAAGCCTCATGTATTTCATTTGGTTAAAATGTCTCTTTAGCCGCCTTTATTCTGAGTTCCCTTGCCTTCTTTGTCTTTCATAACACTGAATTTGTTTAACAGTTCATTTCAGTTATCTTATTGTATCCTTACGTTGTTCGGATGGTTTACTTATGATTAGATTCAGGTTAAACGTTTTTGGCAAAATACTACATAGGAGATGTGAATTTCCCATCGTATCACAGTAGAAGGCACATGATTTCAATTCATCCCATTATTGCTTCTGCTAAGTTTCTTCACTTGATTAAGGTGTTGCAGATATATTAATTTAAAATAATATTTCCCCACTGTAATTCATAAGTAATCTCTGGGGCTGTAGTTTGGGACTTTATATATACATAACCTATTCCTACAAATCTTTTACCTGATGGTCTTAGCATGCATTGATGATCATTGCATAAATTATTTATTACCTTGGCTATTTTATAATTCTGTCATTTTTTTCTACATTTAGTAACTTGCAATCTTCTTTAAACAAGAGCTTTCCCTTCCCTCTTAAACTTGTTGTATTTGGGTATTTCTGTGATTTCATGAATAATTTCTGTTTCCCATTTTATACTCAGTTCCTTCCATTGTTCTCTTTCTATTCAAGTTGTCCTGAGTTTGGCCAGTAGGAGCCATGTGCACTAGAAGACATTTGCGGCTCACTTTTTGTACCTTATCCACTAGAACCCTGGAATCAAACATTTCTCTCAAAATATTAGAATTTTCTCTAATTTATTTTAGAAATAAAATTCAGGGTGATGGGTCTGTTTATTGTTACTGGGGTGACTTTTAGGGTACATAGCTGTGAAATGCACACATGTATACATACACATGCCTGCATCAGACACACATATTTGAATATATACATGTGTGTCTATGTGTATTGAAATAACAGGAGATCATTTTCACAGTTGTAATTCAAATTTAACAATTCAGAGTTCACACCCCATTCCCCCATTTCATGCCTGCGTCTGCCTCCTCCCACAGTGAAAGTTCTGGTTCCCCAAACATCAGTATACGTACTCATTTGCTCTATACTTAAGTGTATATGAACTAGTTGCAGAATTTCTACACTGATGTCACTGTCTACTAATTTTAAAATCCCTACTAATCAAAGTTAAAATTACTTGTGTGACAATAAAGGAATATACCCTTGAAGAAAGAACACGTTGATAGAAAAACCGGGCCCAGACCAAGATGCAGCCCTGCAACGAGGGCAGACCTGGGCTTCATCACTGCTCTGTGCCCTCAAAACAAAACAAAAAACCCCACAGAGGTAGCCGCGGCAACTCTTGCCTCTGCCAGGATTCCTGCTTGGAAATCCCCAACAAAAAGCGGGGTAACAGCTCACCGTGAGAACTTGCGACCAGGCTGTAAAGGTCACCGCCCGCCCCCTTAGAGTCTTCCGGTGGTGGCTTCTGGGGTTTTGACTTTAAACCCCCCACCGCCTCTTCACCTCCAGGGAGGTGTACAAGGCTGTACATCCCCAGTTTGCAAACCTGCAAACAGTAAAGCTGCCTTTTTTGTTTCAAGACCACCCCGATTCATTTCTGGGTTTTATTTCTAATTTTAGGACGACCCTTGGCAGTTCTTTTTATTCCTACTGTATATCTAAGAAAGGCAGGTTATGAGAACATTGTATGTAAAGTAGCTTGAATTATTTCTATGGTTATGTTTATGTTATTAAATTTGATATCCTATGAGGCATATTTGTTTCTTTGTATGAGATTTTAGAATTTTCATTTTTAATTGATTTTAAACCATGTAAAACATTGATTCCTATAGTTCTGTGTCATCGAGAATATCATCTAAGTTGAACATACAGCATTAGCTTTTGGGTTCTGGTTTCTTTCATTTAGAAAAACACATTTAAGTTCCATCCCTGTTTTGCGTGAATCGGTAGTTTGTTCCTTTCTGTTGCTGAGTTGTGTTCCATGACATGGATGCATAACAGCCTGTTTATTCATTTGCCTACATTTTGTCCGGTTTGCTGCAATAGTGAATAAATCACTCTAGATATTTTCTTATAGGTGTTTGAACATAAGTTTTCATTTTACTTGGGTAAGTACCATGGAGTGTGTTTGTAACTTTAGAAGAAACTTCCAAACTTTCCAGACAATTTTTTTTAGTAATTTAATCAACTTATTCATTTTGTTCCTTTCTTAGGTGATGACCTAAAAATATTATGTCTAATGAAGTGCTTTTACTTTATTAAAATAACACTATATGTTCTGAGAAAATATGTAAGAAGACACAAGACACAAAAAATGACTTTTTTTGGAGTAGGTTGAAAATAACTCTACCAACATTCATAACCAAAAAAGACTTTGTTCTTTTTTTTCTAATGGCAAATCTATGACTTTTCTGAAAGTGAGAAATGAGAAAAGAAGGATAAAACAAAATAGACACAACATTCTTGTGTCAGATCAGGGAAGGAGACAGTTGATGCCAAAGGAGCATTGAAGATTTTGATGACATTAATGTCTATTTTTTCTATCGAACAGAATGTGGCTATTAAGTTAGACTTTAGAAGCTAGCACTTTTTACTTTAACACAATGTTTTTAAATTAAAAAGCATTTCATTGTGTCCCCAGTACATGGCATATAAAAAGTGCTCAGTAAATATTTGTTTGCTGAATTAATACATTATTTGATTCATTTGTATTGACTTCTACGTACACAAGTTTCTTAGTCTTCACAAGAGAAGTGTGTTGTAGTTAGTAGTAAACCTATATTTCACACAGGAGAAATAGGACCTATGGGAAGTCCAATCTCTTGCCCAAGGTTACCCAATTAGTATGTAGCAAACTGGGATTCATATCCAGTCCGTATCTGGAACCTTTTTTCTCCAAACCATAGGAGCTAGTTTAGGAGATTGGTGACCTGGGACTCTAATCTTAATGTTGCTATTTATCAGTCAAACTATTTTGAGCCAGACATTTAACTTAACTGCATTTTATGCATTATTTTATATTCATAAAATTAGAGATTTGGAATACATATATAATTTCTAACAAAACCCTAACTGCCTCCAAAATTATATAGTCATATAAGAGATAAACCTGCCTTTAAATATTTACAATGCTTACATATATATGGTGTGAGTCATGATTGAATTCTTTGCTTTGTTCATTAGAACATAATCTAATCCATGGTGAATTCCTTATATATAAAACACTTATCTCCAACTTACTTTTTAAAAATTATGTAAGTTTCAGCTGTACAGCATTATAATTTGACACGTTTCCAATTAACTTTTTATCCTGGCGATCACTGCATAACAAAGTGTATACACGATAGAGAACAGCTGTCGTTGCTGGTAGTCTGTGGTGTAACCCTGGACCTCTGTGGACTCCGCCTCTGGAAGTGGACTCACGGATTTGGTTCATAAACCTGTGAATGCTCAGCCCATCCATCCTTGTTTCATCCAGATCGATTTCCCATGGGATGGATCTCTGTGAAGCTCCATGTGGGTTAACAAGCACATTTAACTAACAGACTCAAACTGAATTCTCCAACCTGGCCCCATCGCAATAAAGGTGGTATTTTGATCTTTATAATCTTTATTTAGTGTTCCTCTTGATTGTAACTGAGCATGGAAGAAAGGTGCTGTGTTTTGAGGATCCCATGGAGATCCAACAGGACTTGACTTCATAATGATTATAGGCAGTTATCAACCTGGAAGCTAAATTCTGGTCATATGTCACTGCTGTTGACTAGATTTTTTAAAACAATGCTGTTCTTAAAGACACCATATATTAAGTTTCTTTTAAATGTTAAAAACTTAACAGCTAACTGTATTGATTGGATATGAAAACTTGAATCTTCAGTTTCTGTGATATTGATAGCTTTTGGAGAAACTATTAAGTTCCTATTTTAGACTTTCAGGTGGAGGGACTGAGGAGGAGACTGTTGGGTGGGGATGTTGCCTCTAGCCCATTATGTCTTCTTTCCAGCAGAAGCCAGAACTTGCTCTGGTATCTGAGCCTCCTTCACATCGTTCTGCATTTATGAGGAAGCCACTCTTCCCACTAGCTTCAAGGCTGGATCTCAGTTAATCTAAATCAGTTATCATATGACACTTTCCTAGCAACTGTGGGCAACCTAATATATTCCAATAAAACTGAAAGGAAGGATTATGGTCATGGTTCCCAGAGGGGTTTCTTTCTCTTTACGTAAGATGTGGCAAGGAGCCAGGACTGTTAAGTGTTTCTCTTTGGTTGGGTGGCAAAGCAGGGAAAATTAAGTTCTCTGTGACCTAGTTCTGCTATCTTGGTAGACTCTAGTCCCTGCTGGCTTGCTTTAATCCTTGATATCTTAATATGTCAAATACTCAATTTCCTTACTGAAACTTATTTGAGTTTGTTTTCTGTTACTATAAGCTAAAACCAACCTAATTGATTCGTTTAATCTTTTTAGTTTCTTTTTTATTGAAGTATAGTTGATATACAAAATTGTGTTAGTTTAGGTGTACAGCAAAGTGATTCAGTTTATATATATATATATATTTATATATATATATGAACCTTTTTCAGATTCTTTCCATTATAGGTTATTACAAGATATTGAATATAGTTCCCTGTGCTATACAGTAGGTCCTTATTTATCTGTTTTATATATAGTAGTGTGTGTGTGTTAATCTCAAACTTCCAGTTTATCCCCCTCTTCCCCTTTGGTAACCATAAGTTTGTTTTCTATGTCTGTGAGTCTATTTCTGTTTTGTAAATAAGTTCATTTGTACTATTTTTTAGATTCCATGTATAAGTGATGTCATGTAATATTTGTCTTTGTCTGACTTACTTCACTTAGTATGATAGTCTCTAGATCCATCCATGTTGCTGCAAATAGCATTATTTCATTCCTCTTTATGGCTGAGTAATATTCCATTGTGTGTACATGTACACACACACACACATATATACACATATATACACACATATATATATACATCTATCTTCTATCTCTCTATCTATCTATCTATCTATATCTATCTCACATCTTCTTTAACAATTCATCTGTTGATGGACACTTAGGTTGCTTCTATATCTTGGCTATTGTAAATAGTGATGCTATGATCATTCAGGTGCATGTATCTTCTCGAATTAGAGTTTTCTCCGGATATGTGCCCAGGAGTGGAATTGCTGGATCATATGCTAATTCCATGTTAGTTTTTTAAGGAACCTCCATACTGTTTTCCATAGTGGCTGCATTCCCACGAACAATTTAGGAGGATTCCCTTTTCTCTACATCCTCTCCAGCATTTATTGTTTGTAGATTTTTTATTATGGCCATTCTGACTGGTATGAGGTGATACCTCATGGTAGTTTTGATTTGCATTTCTCTAATAATTAGCAATCCTAAACATCTCTTCATGCACCTGTTAGCCATCTGTATGGCTTTGGGAAAATGTGTATTTAGATATTCTGCCCATTTTTTGATTGGGTTTGGTTTTTTCTGATATTAAGCTGTATCAGGTATTTGTATATTTTGGAAATTAATTCCTTATCGATTGCATTGTTTGCAAATATTTTCTTCCATTCTGTAGGTTGTCTTTTTGTTTTGTTTATGGTTTCCTTTGCTGTGCAAAAACTTTTAAGTTTAATTAGGTCTCATTTGTTTATTTTTGCTTTCGTTTCCATTAATCTAGGAGATGACTCCAAAAAAAAAATATTGCTGCAATTTCTATCAAAGAGCATTCTGTCTGTGTTTTTCTCTAGGAGTTTTATAGTTTTATACTACCTGGACTTACATTTAGGTCTTTAATCCATTTTGAGTTTATTTTGTATATAGTGTTAGAGAATGTTCTAATCTCATTTTTTTTACATGTAGCTGTACTGTTTTCCCAGCACCACTTATTGAAGAGGCTCTCTTTTCTCCATTGTATATTCTTGCCTCCTTTTTCATAGATTAATGGACCATATGTGCATGGGTTTGTTTCTGTTCTCTATCCTGTTCCATTGATCTATGTATCTGTTTTTGTGCCAATACCATACTGCTTTGATGACTGTAACCTTGTAGTATAGTCTGAAATCAGGGAACCTGATTCCTCCACTCCATTTTTCTTTCTCAAGATTGCTTTGGCTATTTGGGATCTTCTGTGTTTACACACAAATTTAAAAATTATTTGTTCTAGTTCTGTGAAAATGCCATTGATAATTTGATAGGGATGGCACTGAATCTGTAGATTTCCTTGGGTAGTATGTTTTAATGACACAAATTCTTCCAACCTAACTGATTCTTATAAGACATTTTGATAGAAAAGTTTCAGAATAAAAAACAGAGTAACAGAAAAAAAGCAGAGCAAAAGAAATTAGGAATCTATTTTCCTGGCTCAGTCTGAGGAGGTACATTTAGATAAAATATTGAACACAGTGTAGTGTTTGGGATTCTGGTGTGCAGGTTTCAGTTATGTGTGCCTGTTTCAAGTAAGTTTGTATAAATTTCAGGTGTGTGTGTGTTTCAGATTGTGTTTTGTTTCACTTTGAAAGTGACTGGTACCTTTTCCTGTTTTGAACTCATTTTCCTTAATTGCATAATTGGGCAATGGCTTGGTCAAAAAGATATACCTGCATACCTTTGAGATACTGTGGGTTCAGTTCCAGGCTACCACAATAAAGCAAATAGCACAGTAAAGTGAGTGAAATGAATGTTTTGGTTTCCTAGTGCAGATAAGTTATGTTTATACTATGCTGTAGTCTATTAAGTGGGCAATAGTGTTATCTCTAAAAAAAATGTACACTTAATTATAAAAAATACTTTACTGCTACCTGAGCCTTCAGCAAGTCCTAATCTTTTTGCTGGTGGAGGTTCTTGTCTCCATGTTGATGGCTGCTGACTGATCAGGGTGGTACTTGCTGAAGGTTGGGGTGGTTGCTGCTGTTTGTTAAAATAAGACAACAGTAAAGTTGCCATATTGATTGCCTCTTCCTTTCATGAATGATTTCTCTGTAACATTTTACCCACAGAAAGTCTTTCAAAATTGGAGTAAATCTTCTCAAAACCTGCCACTGCTTTATCAACTAAGCTTATGTAATATTCCAAATCCTTTGTTGTCATTTCAACAGTCTAAATGACGTCTTCACAGGAGTAGATTCCATCTTAAGAAATCACTTTCTATGCTCATCCATAAGAAGCACCTCTTCATCTGTTCAAGTTTTATCACAAGACTGAAGCAATTAAGTTACAACTTTTGGCTCCACTTGGAATTCTAGTTCTCTTGCTGTTTCCACCACATCTGCAGTTACTTCCTCCACAGAAGTCTTGAACCCCTCAAAGTCATCCATGAAGGCTGGAATCAACTTCTTCCAAACTCCTGTTAATGTTGATGTTCTGACCTCTTCCTGTGAATCACGGATGTTCTTAATGGCTTCCAGAATGGTGAATCCTTTCCAGAAGGATGTCAATTCACTTTGCCCAGATCCGTCAGAGGAATCACCATCTATGGCAGCTATAGCCTTATGAAATGCTTTTCTTAAATAATAAAACTTGACAGTTGAAATTAAACCTTGATTCATGGGATGCAGGATAAATATTGCGTTAGCAGACATGAAAGTGACATGAATGAATCTCACTACATCTCCATCAGAGCTCTTGAGTTCCCTGGTTCATTGTCAACAAGCACTAACATTTTGAAAGAATTCTTTTTTTCTAAGCAGTAGGTCTAAACAGTGGGCTCAAAGTATTCAGTAAACCATGTTGTAAACAGATGTGCTGTCATGTAGGCTTTGTTGTTCCATTTATAGAACACAGAAAGAGTAGATTTAGCATAATTCTGAAGGGCCCTAGGATTTTTTTTTTTTTTTTGGTTTTTTTTTTTTTTTGTGATACGCGGGCCTCTCACTGTTGTGGCCTCTCCCGTTGCGGAGCACAGGCTCCGGACGCGCAGGCTCAGCGGCCATGGCTCACGGGCCCAGCCACTCTGCGGCATGTGGGATCTTCCCGGACCGGGGCACGAACCCGTGTCCCCTGCATCGGCAGGCGGACTCCCAACCACTGTGCCACCAGGGAAGCCCGCCCTAGGATTTTTTAAATGAGCATTGGCTTCAACTTGAAGTCACCAGCTGCATGAGCCCCTAACAAGAGAGTCAGCCTGTCCTTTGAAGCTTTGAAGCTGGGCACCGACTTCTCCTCCCCAGCTATGAAAGTCCTAGATGGCATCTTCTTCCGATAGAAAACTTTTTCATTTACATTGAAAATCTGTTGTTTGGTGCAGACACCTTCATGAATTATCTTAGGAATTATCTTCTGGAACTTGCTGCATCTTTTACATTAGTACTTGCTGCTTCACCTTGCACTTTTATGTCATGGAGACAGCTTCTCTCCTTAAACCACATGAACCAATCTCTGCTAGATTCAGACTTTTCTTCTGCAGCTTCCTCACCTCTCTCAGGCTTCATAGAATTGAAGAGTTAGGGCCTTGCTCTGGATTAGGCTTTGGCTTAAGGGAATGTTGTGGCTGGTTTGATCTTCTACCTAGACCACTAAAACTTTCTCTGTAACAGCAACAAGGCTGTTTCACTTGTTTATTATTCATGTGTTCACTGGAGTAGCACTTTTAGTTTCCTGAAAGAACTTTTTTTACATTCACAGCTTGGCTAACTGTTTTCCCTAGCTTTTGGCCTATCTCTGCTTTCAACATGCCTTCCTCAATAAGCTTAGTTATTTATAACTTTTCATTTAAGGTGAGATATGTACAACTATTCCTTTCACTTGAATACTTGGAGGCCATTGTAGGTTTATTAATTGGCCTAATTACAATATTGTTTTGTGTCTCAGAATAGGGAGGCCCGAGGACAGGAAGAGAGACAGGGGACCAGTCAGTGGTGCAGCCAGAACACATACAACATTTATCAATTAATTTCACCATTTTAAATGGACGTGGTTCATGATGTCCCAAAACAATTAGACTAGTAATGTCAAAGATCACTGATTGCAGATCAGCATAACAAATATAAAAATAATGAAAAATTTGAAATGTGAGAATTACCAAAATGTGACTCAGAGGAAGTGAGTAAATACTGTTGGAAAAATGACAGCAATAAACTTGCTGGACACGAAGCTCAATTAAAGGGGGTTTGCTTGTAATCCTTTCCCTTGACACATACTGAGATTTTGTCTGATGAAAATTCTTCTCAGTTACATGCAGACTGGACAATTAGACTTATTATTCAACAGCTACTTGTTAAGTGACAAAATTTACCAGGTACTATTTTGAGCACTGAAAATAGAGGTCTTAGCAAGATAGATACAGTTCTTTTCTTCATGGAGCTTATAGTCTAGATCCACACAAATGCTCTGAATTACAATGTTATAGTTCCTGTACTGTTCATGTCAGTTTGAAATTTAAGTAAAAATCAAACCATTCTCTCCTTTCTAAGAATAATAATCCAATAATTTCTTTTCTTCATAAATGAAAATGACAGTGTAACCAACATTCAATAGTGTAAACACCTTCACAGAATACAGCAAAGGAATACATTAGAAAGACAAATTATTTAAAACATATGAATCTAGGGAACTGTGTATTAATTTGTTACTATGAACAATGATGAATTAATGTTTATAAGTAATATTTTAATGGCATGTCATAAGAATCGATCAAGAGGCAATCAGGACGGATGGCATCCTGAGTCCATCATCACTAGGTCAGCCATTCAGTCCACCTTTTCTCAAAGAAACACAGCCAGGAAATGCTCCCAGAGAAAACCAGTTCTTTAGAAAGCAAAAGCAAAGGAAAAGTGAAAGATATTAAAGGTGTTCCTTGGAAATTAAAATATACTACAAGCAATATTTTATAATATTTGCCAATTAGTTTTCAGGTGCACCTAGATATACATAATTTATTAGGCTGGATGCTAAATACAGTTGGTGATTTCATTTTTCTTACTGTTGAATATTATTGGCATGTTTGATATTGGTGGGGAAATTTTTAATTTGTGCTTATGTTTGGACCTCCCAAACAGTGACTGGGCTATGAGCCTTTGTTCTTATGGAGCCTGGATTATTCTGTGACTTAGAACAGCATTTTGATTTCCTTTGACACAACCCCCAGTCAATTACAGTCATCGCACATTTGTATGAGCTGCTGATTGTATGGTGGTTAGGGTATTGGGCTATTCAGAAAAGCAAAATAATCAAACCTATCAGGCCCTTAACATGTATGGTTGTTAAATATCTGATTGTAGCAGTATTGCCTGATTTAGTCAAACTGAAATGTAGTAGTTTGAGTTTTTAATTGACCTCTGGATTCAGAGTTGATCTTTCTTTTCCTTTATTTTCAGAAAGTTTTGCAGGATAGTGAATTGAGTAAATATAATATTTATACACTGATTAAAATATAATGATTAGGAATATCTTTTAAGTGCTAGGAGCTATTCTAATCACTTTCTTCATAGTAAATGATCTTAATTTGCTTTAATGTGGCAGAGCTAGGATTTGATCTGGCTCTAAATTCAGTGATGGTCATTACAGTGCTATATGGCTATAGTTATTCAAAACGATCTTTCTTGGGAAGAAAGATAGTTGCCTATTACAAATTGGAAATCCCAGCTGAATCTTGGAGTTTCAGTTGTTTTCTTTTTTGAACAATTTCCTTATGTTTTAATTCTAACAACTTTACCAATTTAGAGAGTCTGCGAGTCACTTAATTGTGTGTGAACCTTGCAGATATTTCATTCTTGGTCATCTTTTATCTACTGTTGTATTTGTCATTTAATTTCCTGCTAAATTAGCTTCAAAATTCACCAAAAAACCATTTTATGTTGTCTTATGAAACATTTTTGCTTTAATAATTTGTAGACTTGCCAAAAATAAAAGGGGAATTGAAATTAATGTAATATATGAAGATAAAGCAAAGTAGGCTCTTTCAGGTCTTCATATTGAAGGACACAGATGCATCCAGATTTTCAGCAAGGAGTGAGTTTGTCCTCTGCAAACATACCAATTTCAGAATCATGGTCTCTAGGCATACATAAAGGACATCTCCAGGTCTCATGAAGATCATTAGGTTTCTAATGCCAATGTGTAAAATATGAAAAAAAAATTAAATCCTTATTTAAATGAACATATTCCAAATTGACAGAGTAATCATATTTCCTCTCCTAATCAAATATATGATTAAAAGATTCTTTCATGGAAGTGTGAATAGTAATTATAAAATTATATCATAAAATAAAATTGTATATAAGTAAACTTACATGGAGTCTACAGACAATAAGTATATCCTAATCTTTATACCTTAAAGTTTTGACAAATTTAAAATTTTAATTCCTTATTTTAAGGATGATCTCCGTCCAATTTAGAAAGCATGAAAGAAAACAACAAAATAAATGTCACACAGAGATCAGAGGGGTGAGAAAACCCTGCTGAATTGATCAGATTAGATGAGGGTTTCTCAGCGTGGTACTATTGACTTTTTGGGCTAGGTGAGTCTGGTCTATGTACTATAGAACATTTACCAGGTTGCCTGTCTTCTACTGGATTTTGGTGGCATCAGTCTCAGTTATGAAGGAAAAAATACCTCTGGGGGGTTGTGGTAAAATCACCCTCAATTGAGAATTACTAGATTTGCCAATATTAAAGAGAGTATCAAAACCAAGAATAAGAATAGACTAAATGGAGGTGATGGGCAAACCACCAGGAAATGTTGTTTTTATAGTGATATATCAGATATGGGTATCTTTGAGTATGCAAGTTTTTCTTCTGTTGATATTTGGGTAGTGAATTATTTTATCATTTTATTCTTTGGCATTGTAACTCAGATACTATGTCACAAAATGGCACATAGCTGATTTTTAGACACTAACAGTAAAAACTTAAGCCATGCTTCCATTCCTAAACACTGTACACTTTAAAATTTTTTTTTCCTTAGACACTATACTCTTAATGTCATATGTAATTTCAGAGATGGATTGGACTGACTCATGATTAAATATTATGTAGGGATAAATTCTAATGTCAGCATGTAAGGAGAAAATTGTGTATGTCAAAATAATTTTTAAAATCCATAGAATGATGCCATGTTGAAAAATGATATTCAGTCTGTCAGTGAGTCCTACACACTGTTTTCAACAATATTAGGGAATATTTAGCCATTTCTTCATGTGAATACCAGATGAAAGAGTTATGTTTAGAAAGTCATATTCACATGCATACCTACACCCTTCACACACACACACACACACACACACACACAAACAGCGTGCACACATGCATACATACCACAGCCATGCAGATTTGCAAAGTACTAATGTTATGAGAAGAAAACCCATTTCTACTACCTCTCACACAGTTTCAAATTTTACATTTTTTATTATTCAGTCAAAAACGTTTTCTAATCTCCATTGTGAAATCTTTAGTCAATGGCTTATGAAGTATATTTCTTAATTTCCAAATATTCAGGGATTTCTAGTTATTTTATTATTTGTTTCTAACTTAATTATATTAATAGACTGCAAACTGTAATATTTCTATTTGTTAAAATTTGTAAAAATTAGTTTTTAGCCCAGTAAAGGGTCAGTTTTGTAAATTTGTGAACTTTTAGTGTGTGGTTGAATAGAATATTCTTTTAGCAACATCAATACAAATTAGTGGTTTATATGCCCATAAATTTAAATTTCTAACTATTTTGCTCAAAGTACTGATTCCCTTTTTTTTTCGTATTGATCTGTCAGTTATTGAGATGAATCAAGTTTAACTGCAGCTGTGATAGTGGATTTTTCTGTTTTCTCTTATATGTAGCACTATCAGTTTTTGCTTTGTCTATGTTGCAATTAAGTGTTTATTAATTTAGGAGCTTTTTTTTTTTTGCGGTACATGGGCCTCTCACTGTTGTGGCCTCTCCTGTTGCGGGGCACAGGCTCCGGACGCGCAGGCTCAGCGGCCATGGCTCACAGGCCTAGCCGCTCCGCAGCATGTAGGATCTTCCCGGACGGGGGCACAAACCCGTGTCCCTGTATCGGCAGGCGGACTCTCAACCACTGCGCCACCAGGGAAGCCCAATTTAGGAGCTTTTTATCTTTCTGATTAAGCCTATCATCACAATGAAGTGACTTTTAATCTAATTTTTCTTATGTGCCTTTGTGATATTAGCAAGGCTATTCCAGCTTTCTTTTCTTTTAGGGTGTGTGTAGTATGTCTTCATACATACATCTCTTTATTTCCACTGTTCTGTTTCCTTAATTTGTGTTTATTATAAACAGCAAATAATTGTGTTTCTTTCTAATCCAACAATCTTCTTCTTTAAATTGGAGCTTTAATTTCATTTCTATTAAAAGTAATCACCAATATATTTGCTTTGAAATCTATTATAATCTAAATGATTTTTATATGTCTTCTTAGAAGTCACTATATTTTTTCATGAATTATTTTACTTGATTATTTTATTATTCCATTTTTACTGTGTTGGAAGCCTATATATTCTTATGCTGTTCTTTCTTCCATTGCTCTAGAAACTGCAATATATAATTTTTTAAAGTTGGATGATTAACATAGTCTAATGTTAATTGCTAATTCCACTCTTCTCTTGAGCATAAGTTTCTTAGAACACTTCAAATCCATTTATCCCTCTGGGCTTATATGCCACTTTTATTGTATAAGTTATTCATGTATGTGTACACACATGTATTTTACATATCTGTATATATAAATAAGTGTATATAGATGTGTACATGTGTGTTTGTGTGTGTATATATTGCCTGTTTATATATGTGTATTCATGTCTACATATATTTATTTATATTTATATAAAATCCACAGTAAAATCTTGTTATCATTTTGTAAAGATGATGGGTCATTTGGATTTCCCCCTGTAGCTACTATTTGTGCTGCTCTGCTTTTTGTCATTTCACGTTTGTACTTCCATCTGAGGTCATTTTTCTTCTGAAGAAAACTCAATATTTCAGTTGCTTGTGTTTGCAAATACTCAGTTTGGTTTCGACTGATTGGTCTTTATGTTACCTTCATTTTTGGAAGATATATTTTTATTTGGTATAGAATTATAGGTTGCTAGTTATTTTCCTTCACATATTTGGAGACATCATTCAGCTGTGCTCTGGCCTGCATTGCTGTTTTTGAGAACTTATCTGTCAGTTTATCTCATGTTCCCCTCCAGTACAACTTTTTTTCTCTAATTACTTATACTATATTCTCTTTATCTTTAATTTTGCTACTTCATGTTGATATAATCAGACATGTTTATTTTTATTTATCTTTCTTGAGATTGATAGTAATATTGAATGTGTGGGTTGATGTGTATCATCTGTTTTGGAAACCTGTTAGCCATTATTTCTTCATTTTTTGCTTTTACTTCATTTTCTCTTTTCTCACTGGTACTTCAATTAAATTTATATTAAACCCTTCTGCTTTTTATATCTCTTATACTCTCATATATTTTTTCTTTTTTTCCTTCATGCTTCCTTCTGTATTTTATTATTGAATATTTATATTCTGAATATTCTCTTTGAAATTTTTTTTTTTTTTTGTCTTTAGCGGTACACGGGCCTCTCACTGTTGTGGCCTCTCCCATTGCGGAGCACAGGCTCCAGATGCGCAGGCTCAGCGGCCATGGCTCACGGGCCTAGCTGCTCCGTGGCATGTGGGATCTTCCTGGACCAGGGCACGAACCTGTGTCCCCTGCAGCGGCAGGCAGACTCTCAACCACTGCATCACCAGGGAAGCCCTCTTTGAAATTTTTAAATGTTACCAATTCTTGTCTGAATTTTTTAATTCCAGATGTCATCTCCATAAATATTGAATATTTGTCTATTTCTTATAATTTTCATTGCTGTACTTCTTATGAGTCTGTGGCTATTTCTGTAGTTTGTGTTCTGTTCATATTGTCTTTATCTGTGTACATGATTTTATTTGTTGCTGGACGTTGTTATTTAAAAATTACTTGAAGAAATCAGTATTTTTCTAGGATGATGATGTCTTATTCCAAAGAAGATATTCCTTTTCTCTGTCAGGTGCCCAGGATACTAGAGATTCAGAAATCACTTTAGTCATATTTTAGGGCCTGAGGTATTTCTGGACTCCTCAGACTAGTGTCCTGGCTTCCACCCATTCTTTGAGTGTTCCCTTACTCCTTTTCCCCTTTACCCACCCTGATTCCACATTTTGTCTGTGTAGCTCAAGAGACAATCAGCCTGGTTCCTGTGTGGTCTCTTCTGTGTTGGCAGATGCCCCAAGAGCCAAAGCAAACCTAAATGCTAGACTGACCGCTTCAGATTTCACCCTTCTGTTGGATGTGGGCCTGGAAATTCTTCTCTCTCTCGTTAGACTTTTAAGATTTTGTAAGTCTTAAATCCGGTAGGAGGATTGATTCAAGTTATCCAGTCTGTTATTTGTAAAAGCAGAATCCCTCTCCCAATACCAATCAGTAATACATTTTAAAACTTCATTTACTTAAACTTTCCAGATTCTATATTTTGATACTTTATGCTTCTATGTTACTATATTTTTTTCCTTTGGCTTTTAAAAAATAAGTCCTTATTATGGGAAACAAGTTATATTTCCATGTTACATATTTTGGACAATATGACACATTCTTTTAGAATCAAACTGTCTAATCAATACATCAGTTGGTCACTCTTCTAGAAAATGTAACTTAAATGTCATTTTACTTATGAGCCTATATCCAAATACTCTATCTCATTTTTTGTTCTCTGCTCTCTTGGTACTTCACTAATTCCTCTTATCACATTTACCACATTGTGTTACAATTATGTGTTTGGAAATAGCTCTTCAATAATAAAGACTGAATACTGTTAATATGTGCATCCACAGAGCCTACCACAGCATCTGAGATTTAGTAAGTGCACGATAAATGTTTAAATATATTAAAATTTTACTTCTAAGTCAGAAATATTAATTGAGAATAATGTGACATGACATCAAAAATACAAAAAATGGAGCTGCAATGAACATTTTGGTACATGACTCTTTTTGAATTATGGTTTTCTCAGGGTATATGCCCAGTAGTGGGATTGCTGGGTCATATGGTAGTTCTATTTGTAGCTTTTTAAGGAACCTCCATACTGTTCTCCACAGTGGCTGTATCAATTTACATTCCCACCAACAGTGTAAGAGGGTTCCCTTTTCTCCACACCCTCTCCAGCATTTATTGTTTCTAGATTTTTTGATGATGGCCATTCTGATTGGTGTGAGATGATATCTCATTGTAGTTTTGATTTGCATTTCTCTAATGATTAGTGATGTTGAGCAACAACCTAAGTGTCCATCATCGGATGAATGGATAAAGAAGATGTGGCACATATATACAATGGAATATTACTCAGCCATAAAAAGAGACGAAATTGAGCTATTTGTAATGAGGTGGATAGACCTAGAGTCTGTCATACAGAGTGAAGTAAGTCAGAAAGAGAGAGACAAATACCGTATGCTAACACATATATATGGAATTTAAAAAAAAAAGTCATGAAAAACCTAGGGGTGAAACAGGAATAAAGACACAGACTTACTAGAGAATGGACTTGAGGCTATGGGGAGGGGGAAGGGTAAACGGTGACAAAGCGATAAAGAGGCATGGACATATATACACTACCAAAAGTAAGGTAGTTAGCTAGTGGGAAGCAGCCGCATAGCACAGGGAGATCAGCTCGGTGCTTTGTGACCGCCTGGAGGGGTGGGATAGGGAGGGTGGGAGGGAGGGAGACGCAAGCGGGAAGAGATATGGGAATATATGTATATATATAACTGATTCATTTTGTTGTGAAGCTGAAACTAACATACCATTGTAAAGCAATTATACTCCAATAAAGATGTTAAAAAAAATACAAAAAAATCCTCTGAATATAAAAACCAGAAACCAGTTATTAAAGCCTCCTTTATTTTTTTAAGCATTATTTTTTCTGCTCCTTTGAATATAGGGTTGATTGATCAAAAATAATCTCACTATCATTTAGCATGTGATGTTAGGTTTGTGAGAGAGTCTCACCTCTCTTTTGAAAAAGGCATAGAAACATTTCTTCTGCATTATTTAAGTACATGTATTATTCTTTTTGAATTGATTCCGTGTTCAGAATAAATAACAGTGTAGGAGAGATGTTGAAGATAACAAGAACATCGTCTCAAATTTTGTTCTTTGACACATTTTTTTTTTAAATCAGATGATCTCTTTTTGAGAAGATATGAAGACCTTCAGGACACATAGTTTCCATAGTCTGTTAGTCCACCTGCTCTTGATTTTAGCCCCTATAACCACTGTCACAGGTTTTAGGCCCCTGATTTTAATAATAGCACTTGGCTCTCCAGGGACTAAAAACTAAAGCTGTCTGGACAACCGTGTCCAGGTGCAGACTTCAGGCTTCTTATAACTCACCAAGACTTAGTGATCCAGGCTTTAAGTCTACTCAGATATGCTTTGTTCTGCTTGAATCCTCCTCTTCTTCCACTGGGAGAAAAACTGCAAGTGCTGAATAAGAAAAAGGAAAGAAGGAAGAAAAAGAAATATGTTCAAATTCTTGGAAGAAAGTGGATCAAGCCTTAGTTATGTTACTTTTGCTTTGCTTCCCAAGACCACCATCATCGCACTGCATCATTATAGTAATTTACGGAACTTCAGTCTCCCAGAGACCTTTTGAATAAATATATTTTAAATGCTTAGGGTGTGTTTTCAGCCCTTTTAGTTTCCTAACCTTTAAATGATTTACTGCTTTTATTACATATAAACATTTCTATGTATTTCATAAGAATTTTAGGTTTTATGATAAAACGGATTAGATATGTTGAGAGATTTTAAAGGTCCACAGAATAAATCATTATGTCAATAGTTTTATTTAGAAGTATCACTCAACTTTATTCTTGATCACATTGTTCAACCTTTTGTTGAATGATTCCAAATTGTCATTGAATATTTTATGTAGTGGTGTAGATGTTTTTATGTACAGTGATCCTAGTACTTGAAAGTCAGCTTTTCTGAAGTTTTTTTGTATTTAAAGGTAAAATAGTATTTGGGGGATTGTTGATGAAAGTGATGAAAGCTTTAAGCCCTTCAAGTTTGGAAGAAATGGAACTGAATGAAAATAAGAGGAAATTGATTATTGTGTTTTGTGAGGGGTGGGAGGAAAGTATATGTGACCAGTACCTATTGTCCAGCTAAATTTTGCTGCTGTGGGTGAAATCTGAGAGTGACAGAGATTTGCTGCTCAGCCAGTTTCCTCTTTCTGGGCACTCAGACAAAAAGAGAAAACTACCTTTCTGCATCTCCCTTTCAGATAAGCTGCAGTCCTGTGAATGAATTCTGGTTCAAGGGATGTGAGTGAAAATGATGTCACCGTTTCCAGGCGTGCTTCTGGTCCTTCTTCAGTGCCTTCAGTTAGCTGCTTCTCTTTGTTACGTTCAGTGTTAATTTTTTGTTACCTGAGGGAGGACTGGTCTGTATGACCTTACCCAACTGTTACCACCAGTCAACATTTGTATGGCTTTATAATTTACCTAAGTTACCATTTCCAGAAAGTTTTATTCTCTGAAATGTCATATTATTACAGCTTTCTAGAGTGCCAGAATGAAATCGGAAATAGTCACGGCAAGGGCTGTTAATTTCAAATAATAAGGCACAGTTGTTTGTGGAACCGTTGTTGGGGAGATGTTGCTGGAGGTCACAATCCTATTTGGTATGAAAAGATCCCATAATATATTAAAATTTCATACCTGCATTTCTATAATCATGAGTGATGCTTCTAATGTGATATATAATCCTTTTCTTCATGTGGCGGAATGGTATAAAATGTATATAGTGGAGTTAAAAAAATAAAGCATATCGACAGTCCAACAGTAGTATTTTCTGCACAAGGAAATTTTGCCATGGATGCATTTTCTGCAGTATAAATCAAATCTCAAAGTAAACAAGTGAAACATCAAAAGGCAAAAAACAGAATTTGAGCTTTCAGAGAGAAAGATCTGCAAGGGATAAAAGATAAGACTGTCCAGTTTGCTGTGGACAGAATCTCACAGTTGATACTTATTTTCTAAACACATTTTATTCTTATATTAAATACCAAAGTGTTTCATCATTACTCGTGTCTCTTGGCCTAAAACCTATTTAAGAAAACAAACACACATGCAGTAGAATAAGAGGTTTAAGGCATTTATTTTCTATTACAAAAAGGATATTATTTCCCAGCCTCATTTCATCTCTGAAATATTATGACTACAATCTGGCTTCTTTTTTCTGTATGATTCTATTAAATCTGTTCTATCAAGGGCCAGTTCTTCCCTTGATAATTTTATATATTGGGCTGGCCAAAAAGTTTGTTCATTTTTTTCTCTTAAGATGGCTCTTGTAGCACTTAGTTGTTTTTAACTTCATTCAAAACAATTTTGTTAGATTGTACGTGACAGCTGTCATATCAGCAAGCATATAAAAAGAGACTTATCAAAATTGGTGAATTTTTGTGTAGCCATTTTAATGTTGAAGATGGAAGAAAAACAACATTTTCACCACATTATGCTTTATTATTTCAAGAAAGGTAAAAATGCAACTGAAATGCAAGAAAGGTTTGTGCAGTATATGGAGAAGGTGCTGTGACTGATCGAACATGTCAAAAGTGGTTTGCGAAGTTTTGTGCTGGAGATTTCTCACTGAATGATGCTCCACAGTTGATAGTGATCAAATCGAGACATTAATTGAGAATAGTCAGCGTTATACCATGCAAGAGATAGCCAACATACTCAAAATGTACAAATCAAGCATTGAAAATCATTTGCACCAGCTTGGTTATGTGAATCGCTTTGATGTTTGGGTTCTACATAAGTTAAGTGAAAAAAAAACTTCTTGACTGTATTTCTGCATGTGATTCTCTACTTAAATGTAATGAAAACGTTCCACTTTTAAAACAAATTATGACAGGTGATGAAAAGTGGATACTGTACAATAATGTGGAATGGAAGAGATCATGGGGCAAGAGAAATGAACCACCACCAACCACACCAAAGGCCAGTCTTCATCCACAGAAGGTGATGCTATGTATATGGTGGGATTGGAAGGGAGTCCTCTATTATGAGATCCTTCAGGAAAACCAAACAATTAATTCCAACAAGTACTGCTCCCAGTTAGACCAACTGAAAGCAGCACATGACGAAAAGTGCCTGGAATTAGTCAACAGAAAATGCATAATCTTCCATCAGAATAACGTAAGACTGCATGTTTCTTTATGACCAAGCAAAAACTGTGACAGCTTGGCTGGGAAGTTCTGATGCATCTGCCGTATTCACCAGACATTGCACCTTCGAATTTCCATTTATTTAGGTCTTTACAAAATTCTCTTAATGGAAAGAATTTCAATTCCCTGGAAGACTGTAAAAGGCAACTGGAACAGTTCTTTGCTCCAAAAGATAAAAAGTTTTGGGAAGATGGAATTATGAAGTTGCCTGAAAAATGGCAGAAGCTAGTTGAACAAAAGGGTGAATACGCTGTTCAATAAAGTTCTTGGTGAAAATGAAAAATGTGTCTTTTATTTTTACTTAAAAACCGATGGCACTCTTTGGCCAACACAATATATAGTATTTTCTTTTAACATAATTTAATGTTACGGGATGATTTTATTTGATGAGGAATACACATTATCTGTTTTGATAACAACTAACTGATGTTTACAAGAATTCAGATGCTTAGTTTATGACATATTTATTTTTTGGAGTTACCCCAATATAAGAGTTAAACTGAAGAGGATCTTTTAGAACTGTGTGTGTTTGTGCATATGTGTATTTAGAGAAAGAGAGAAAGAATTTAGGTTGGGTTTGAAATTTGCAAGTTTTTTTTTTTTAAGTATTCATTGTAGATGGAACTTGGTAGTACTTGAGAGCAGCGGTCCCCAACCTTTTTTGGCACCAGGGACCAGTTTCATAGAAGACAATTTTTCCATGGACCGGGGAAGTGGGGGAATGGTTTGGGCGGTAATGCGAGTGATGGGGAGTGGGAAATGAAGCTTTGCTTGCTCTCCCACCACTCACCTCCTGCTGTGTGGCCTGGTTCCTAACAGGCCGAGGACTGGTACCAGTCTGTGGACTGGGGTTTGGGGGACCCCTGCTTTAGAGTATTGTTAAGAAAAGTTCAGTGGCTTGGTGACCTGTACCTTTTCCTGACTTTCTCCTCTGTCTTTATTTTAGAGACTAATTCTGGCAGAGTTTCTTAACCTCATCTTTAAAATCATTGAAACAAATCAGTGATTATGTTGTTGTTTGTGGATCAGTGTTAAGTTAACCATTCCTGTTCATGTTTCTCTGATAAAGTAATTTGTCTTGTGAGTATTTCTTAATTGGAAGCACGTGAAGAAATATAACATTTCTAGAAAAGAGATAATCTATTCGCTAGATTAGTAAAATAGTAAAGAGTAAAGAATAGTAAAATAATATGCTTTAAGTTTTCTATCGTGACTAGCACCTAAGTGTTTATCAGGAATTTATTATTTAACCAGAGAATTATTAGGAATATCATCTCTATTTTCTACTGTTCCACCCAATAAAGTGGGTGGTCTGAGGTTCTTTGATAATAATTTTTCTTAACAGATAAATAAAAGCCAAACTATTTTCAGTATTTCTTGCTTATGAGACATTAGCTCTAAATAGCACTTTGTGTAGTATTCTCAATATCTGATGGTACGGTGGTAGTTAGTGAGTGTGTGAATGTGTGTGTATAGTACATGCATTCCATGTACATATGGGGTGTGTAAGACCTTATACCATACTTCGAGGAATGCTCTGTAAATCACCAAAAATGAAGCTCACCCACTTTCACAAAATATATGATCTGCCTCTGTCTTTGATTCTTGTCTTCAAATCTTCCCTTTTAACTTTTTCTCACATATCAGGAAAGGAGAGTGGCAGGGGTGAGAGATGTTGAAAACATTTTTGCCTTTTCTACTTCCTCCTGTCGAAACTCCAGTATCTTTTACAATAATCTTTGCACGGAATGCTCCTCAGACCATAGAGATGGCATTACGTTTAGCCATGTGATAATCAGTTGGGGTGACAGATGTCAGACAGCATAATTCATATGATAATGATTAGATAACAATAGTTTTGTGGATTCCTTTTAAATGTCCCTGGGTTTTGTAATATGTACTTCTCATTTGATATAGACCTTCGTTCAAATTTAAAATCCACTTTCACATGGATTTTCAGTTTGGCTTCAAGCATGTTGTGAGATAAATTGGTAGAATATTTACCTGCTCCCTTCAGGGCTAAATAGGTATTGGATTTTGTCATGTAAGGATGCTCGCTCCCATTCCTTTACAGGACAGAGCCAGCAGTCTTGCTAGTCATGTAAGTTTGATTTGGTGGTAAAACAGACATTTACAACATGTATTGGAATACATGTCTGGATAGCAAATTATACCATTTAAAATAATTAAATTTTTGTTATTAATGTGTTTATATACATATGTATATATATATATATAAATTTAGATAGTCTAAATTTATAGTATGGCTTACAGAGTCCTTTAATTTGTTTTTATTCACTGATATGTCCCAATCACCTCGAACAATGTCTGTCACATAATAGATAATCAATGTTTGTTGAATATACAAAATCTTGTTTGAAATGTGGATGCATAGATAAAAGTTTGACAGTAGCAACTGTGGGATTATTTAATCTTTTTCCATTCTGCTCTTTGCTTACTTGTATGTTATTCTTTTTCTACTGATAACATATTTATTACATATATAGTATAGATGTTTTATGTATGTGTGGGTAGGTAGATACATAGTTAAATATCATTAGGTGGAAATTTATAGCCTTGACTTGTTAAATGGTGCATATGCCAACACACTGCCTTGCATGTCTGGATGTGGAGAAGTCAGACCAACAGCAGTATGTCTACATGTGAGGTAAGGACAGGAAGTCAGGTGAACAATGCCATCTGTCTGTCCATCCATCCATCCATCTCTCTCTATTATGTGTCTGTGTATCAATCATATATCTATTTCTATGTATCTGTGATTGTATTATGTAGCATAATGCTTCTTATCTCATACTTGAATATGGATATATCATACTTGAATATACTTGCATGTATATTTGTATCCTGAAAATATTTTGAAAGGACACTGGAAAGAGTGAGTAATATCTTTGATATAAAGGGATAAAGAGATAAAAGATCAGGGGAGTTGCCACATTTCTATGCTTCTGACCCACAGATTATGAAGTTGAATTGAGTGGTCAATTATTAGTCAAAGTTGGTATGAGAATCTGAAGAACACAGTTTCTGAAAATTTAATGGCAAAATTCTTATTCACTGATATTTGGGAAATGGTGTAACTGTATTATAATAGTATTTCCAACTATAATCGAATGCGTGTACTAGTATGAAGTGTATAATTGGAATAAACACAAGCCCTATACTACTTAGTATGGATTTATTTTTAAGTAAAGTTACTTTTACATATTGCTGGAAAACTACATCTTAAATAACAAATACTTATTGCATGTGCATTTAAGTAACTATGTAGAGTTTTTGACCCAAAGGGTTATTTAAAGATGACTTCTTGGATATCTATAAGAAAAAAGATTTCTAAAACCAAGAAGATAGATTACACATCCTTGAAACATTTATGTCTTTAATTTTATGAAAGTGCATAACTTTGAAATGTGTGAACATTGATATTGCTGAACATTGGCTGTCTTTTATAGAAATAGTCTTCTCTCCACTAGCTTAAGGCGTTAAAGCACTAATGACCTTATAATAGTAACTAGTGTTTTAAGGTTATAGGATAAAATGTTTCATTCTTCTATTCCATTTGTCCAAAGCAAAATTGAAAGTTTGATTCACAAATTTATTGTTTTGTTAAAGGCATGTATTTTTCTACGTATAGTTCATCGTGTTCTATTATTTATACTAGCTAGACGCCATTTATGTGATGTCTTAAAGTATCTTGGACATTTTAATATGAACTGTGCACTTTTGTTCTAAGCATCTTAACATTCACAACCCTTTCTTACAACTTTCAAAATGTCTTTCAAAAGTCTGCCACATCTGCCACATTTTAATTATACCTTTTCTGTTCTATTTTTATATAAACTTCTTTCATCTGTTTATATAAGCTTTAGAAGTTTTATCTCTACTCTAAAATCTGTATTTATAAATTCATGTACTTTGTCCTTACTAGACACACGGGAGGGCTTTCTTTCTTTTTTTTTTTTTTGAATTTTATTTTATTTTTTTATACAGCAGGTTCTTATTAGTTATCCATTTTATACATATTAGTGTATATATGTCAATCCCAATCTCCCAATTCATCACACCACCACCAGCACCCTGCTACTTTCCCCCCTTGGTGTCCATATGTTTGTTCTCTACATCTGTGTCTCTATTTCTGCTCTGCTTTCATGTTTATTAGTCTGAAAGACGGGGCTCAAGAAAGCTCATTTTTAATGCTTAGTGTGATAAATAATCGAATTGGTTATACATGTCTTACTATAATAGTAACCTCCTTCTGGACCCATTTTCTTAGAAGCAGTGTTCTCAGAGTAATCTTAAGGAACAGTTCCTGTAAATGATTGAGCATGTATTGTATATGATACCAGTTAGAATTCATGTTGATTTGATTGTACCACAGGAAAATACAGGTTTTTAGAAATACTGTTTGATCTATGTTCACAATAGAGTGTATAAGTTGTAACTTGATATTATGGTATATATCTTTATCACATTTGCTCAGATTGTGATGGCATTTTAGGGAAAACATAAGACTGTTAAGTTAGCTTACATATCCAAGGAATCTTGAAATTACCTGTATATGACAAATTCATTTATTATCATCTAATACCTTATTTTTGATTGAAATGTTCATGTTCTGAATCTTTGTTCTGAATTTTTCTCATAAGATTAAAAGCTTAAGTAGTCGCTCTAATTATTGTACAAATTCTTTTGTCATTGGATTTTTATCCTGCTTGGTAAAATGCAAGAGGACAAAGTAGATTATAGAATGACCAACATGGTTCCATCTTAATTAACCCTGGGCCAGAGGGGCCCTGCTCTGAGCGCTTTGCTCTGTGGAAGCCCCCTGTGGTTCTTCTCTGGCTGTACCTCCCCCTGTGGCAAGGAGCCTCATAGGACCAAATTGTTGTGCCAATGTAGAGTTGACGCCCCCACCCCCATTTTCTAGAACATATTCTAGACACACCTGAAACACCCAAATCCCTGCCCATTTGACCCCATACCCACTTCTAGGGCCTATTTAAATATATTTCTTGGGACTATCTTCCTGAGGGCAGACCTCATTGCTAGTGTATGAACATCTAGCCTGAAGGTTTCCAAGGAATGACTACATTCAGGGGATGTATGGCTGGAGCTTGGTAGTGTGGGCTGGGTGTCTCTCTTCCCATAGACGACCACGCCACAGGGGTGCATACCCCAAGCCTAAAGAATGTGTGCAGGGGATGTATGGTGGAGCTTGGTGGTGTGGGCTGAGTGTCCATCTTTCTAAGGACAGACCATACCACAGATGTACCCACCCCAGACCTAAAGAATTCTAATATATGGCTCTGTGCAATTTGGTCGTGTGGGATGGATGTCCACACAGATGTGGGCTTTACCTTGTGGTACTGGATACAGCTGAGAGTAACCTGGCTCTTCCCATGCCATCTGTTCTCGCACAGAACTTGAAGGAGTCTGAGACATCTAAATTCCATCAGGTCTTACACCTAAGTGTAAGTCTGCTGATTAGGAACTAATGAATAGTAATACCAATATTAAGTTGGAAGGGTATTTGTCATTGTAGAAGAATAGAACTTATTTTATTTAACACTTTGTTAACTTGGTTTGTAACTTTTAAATATTTAGCCTTATGGTATAAGGGCTCCTATTTGCACAATTACTACAGGCCCTGCAAATGGTAAGAGTTGGTCTAGACAGACGTTCCAAGTTTCATTTTATGATAACAATATTCACTTTTTATTAAGGACTTGAGTTCTTTTTATTTATATAATTATAGATCCTACATGGAGCTTTGAGGTCACTTGGTCCACTCCCCTACCTAGAATGGAAGATCACTTTGTAGAATCCATGACAGATGCTTATTTGATCTCTGTTTTAATATTTTTAGGCACAGTCAGCTTAACAACATGCAAAACATTGTTCCCAATTATTTCATTAATTTAAATTAAAAATAATTGCTAATGTTCAGTCCTGTTCTTTTTCCCCCCCAATTTGTTCATATGAAATAGAGCTAAGTGGCTGTGCTGTCCAGCCTAAACCAGGGAATCAGTGCTCAGGCACCCTTTTCTGTACTAAGACTTTCCTCTGGGGATGAGAATTCATGGATTTTTCTTAGTTGGACTGCACACACTTCATATATTTTTATACATGCCATTCATTTTTATATTCATTCAGTGAAGATTTATTGAATATCCATTGCCCAAGGGCTTTTTTTCTTTCTTTAGCTCAGAAAAGATTTTCAGAGTGCTGTCATTATTTCACAATAATAATTTCAATTTTACTAGGATAAAAATATAATCTGTGCTCTATAACAAAATGTATTTATTTTTCTAGGGGAGAACTTGTGTTTGGTGACTAAGAAATTTCTGATTCAGTCTTCTTTCCTAAATTTATTTTATTAAAAACGTTAGTGATTTGGAAGAATAATGTAGTGATACTCTCTTCTAAAGAATTTGTGGTGGGAAACAAAGATTGGTAAGAGAATGTAAATATCAAAATGTAATTGATGTAGAAAATCCTGAGGCATCTACACGAAGATATTAGAACTAATAAAAAAATACAGCAAGGTTACAGGACACAAGATTATACACAAATAAATTTTATTTCTCTGTCAGAGATGAATGATCCAAAATGAAATTAAGAAAATAATTCCATTTACAGTAGCATCTAAAAGAATAAATTATTTAGGATTGAGTTTGACAAAAGAAGTATAAGGAATTTATGAAGTTACAAAGCATTCTTGAAAGACATTAAAGGAGACCTAAACAGAGGGAAATGCATCCCATGTCTGTGATTTGAAAGACTAAATATTATTAAGATGACAAAATTCCTTGATTGATATACAAATTCTTTGCAATTCCTATAAAAATTCCAGCTGCTTTCTTTCATACACTGGCAAATTAATCCAAAAATTCATATGGGAATTCAAGAGACCTAAATAGCCAAAACAGTCATGAAAAAGATGTACAAATTTGGAAAACTCATAGTTCCTGATTTCAAAATTTACTACAAACTGACGTAATCAAGACAGCGTAGTATTGACAGTGGGGTATTGACATACGGATAGACAGAAAAATCAATAGAATAGATTTGAAAATGCAGAAATAGATCTTCACACTATAGATTCTTAAGAAGGGTGCCAAGAACATTCAGTGTGGAACAATAGTCCTTTTGATAAATGGTGGTGGGGCAAGTGGATATCTACATGCAGCAAAATGAAGTTGGACCCCTACCTCACACCATATACAGAAAATTAATTCAACATAGATCAGAGACCTAAATGTAAGAACTGAAATTATAAAATTCTATGGGAATAAATCTTTTTGACCATGAGTTAGGCAATCGTTTCTTAGATATGACATAAAAGGTGACCACAAAAGAGAGAGAAAAATTGGACTACATAAAAATTAAAACTTATGTGGTACAAATGATACCATCAAGGAAATGAAAAGAAAACACACAGAATAGGAGAAAATATTTGCAAATTACTATGTGATAAAAGACTTGTATCCAAGAATATAAGGAAATCTTCAAATCAATAGGAAAAGACTGTTAATTTAAATAAAAATAGGCAATGGATTAGAGTATACATTTCTCCATAGAATATATGCAAATTACCAGCAATCACATTAAAAGATGTCAACATAGTTATTAAAAGTGCAAATCAAAGTCAGAATGAGGTACAACTTCATACACACTAAGATGGCTAAAATAAGGTAGAAAATAACAAGTGTTGGATTTTAATATGATACAGTAACTTTGGAAAGCAGTTTGGCAATTGTTCAGAATGTTAAGCATATAGAAACTGTATGACTGAGTTAATTCCACCCCTAGGAATCTAGTCAAGAGAACTAAAAACAAATATCCACACAAAAACTGGTGCACAAATGCTCAAAACAACGCTAGGTATTTTATCAAAAATGTAGAAACAACCTAAATTCCCATCAGCTGATGAATGAGGTAAAAAAAAAAAAAAAAAAAAAGATGTATACATACAGTAGAATATTATTTGGCTGTAAAAAGGAATGAAGTACCAATATATACTACAACATGAATGAACCTCAAGAACGATATGCTAAGTGAAACAAGTGAGGCATAACAGGCCACACGGTGTGTGATTCCATTTGTGTGGAAAGTTCAGAAGAGGCAAGTCCATAGAGATAGAATTCTATAGTTTATCATGACAAGCTATGCCGTTCGTGAGACCTATGGAATCAAGCCTACCTTAAGATGAAATTCAGGCTGAGTAGCAGCCAGATACTGGCCCCTTTCTCTTAGGTCCAGGGATGGTTTCATTCCTCAAGGATTTACTGCTTTATTGGCGAGGAGAGGCAGAGGAACGCAAACTCAAAGAATAAAACTTTTCTCACTGCATCTAAAGAAGAGCAGCCAGAGACAGACCTTTGTGTGCATTTGTTCAGCACCACGCCATGGTGATCAGAGGCCCTTCATAAGATATGGCCAGTCTGTTTTATCAGAGCTGCATGGGGATAACTAAAAAGAGGAATAGGAAGAACAAATGGAAAGTAGAATGGATCCAAGAAGCTAAAAAAAAATCATCTTTAACTACTGTAGAAATTTTATTTTCTAATATAGCCCTTGATTATTTGCCCTTGATTCATTATAGGAGCTTCCCTCTTTATTAGTTGGGAAAAGATGACTGGGGTCAAGGGAAAAGGTTGGTAAATTTTTTCTAAAGATTGGAAATCACTACAAACACCAAGCCCATAAATTATATCCTAGCTAATTTCAAAGCAATCCAACAAGGCAGGGGTTTATATATATATATATATATATATATGGAATCTCAGAATTTCTTCTATATACCGGTGTCATAATTGGGTACGATTTGCATATATTATTCATCAAGATCAATGCTCCTATAGCATTGACCCATTGAAGATGGGTTCCCAGTTTATTAATTGTGCCATTCATAAATACTGCAAATGTGTTTAATAAACTTGTGAATTTGGTTTACATAAGGATGGCTTATTGAAATATATAGGTAAGACATTAGGAATGGTATGAACAACAATAAAATAAACTATTCACTGTGATACTTGGAATTATAAGCCACTGGATAGTTAGCACTTGAGCACAGAGTGTTACTTCTTCTCCCTCCCAGTTACTTACACACAGTAAGACACTCTCTGTAACATTTGCTAAGTGATGAAAGTATTAGATGAAGAAACTCTGCCCTGGAGCAGATGAATGTGAAGCAGGTCATACTCAGTTCTATTTAAATGCTTTTTTTCTGTTGACATGTTAGGAATTTTTAACTCCAGTGAATAATAGCCCACCTTTATTCAATTCAGGAAAATTAAACACAAGGAGTGCCTGATGTAATTAGGCTTTTAAACATCTTGAAAATAAATGAAAACCAATTTAAACACACCTGGGTGTAGTATTTCTGTAAAATTAGTCAAAATGGTGAATATATTCTGATTTAGATAATTATCACAATAAAATTAGGCTCAGAAAAAGTATTTTAATTTGAACAAACAGTGCAGCATGAGCAGCTGATTTTAAATGTGTTGTTTTCTTTTTATTAAGATGGTGTATCCCAAGATACCTTTGGCAAAAGTAAAGTCTCTCATTTTTTCCCACAAACATAGGACATATGTTCTACTCATGCTTTAGAAATATAGTTGATTATGAATATGAGAAAATCAGAAGTAAATTATTAATGACTTCAGACTGCTCCCATGTAACATTAGTAATTCACTGGAAAAAATCAAATATATTGAGTATAAAAGACCATCTTGAGAGCTTATTTTTCAATATTTTATATGAAAAATTATCTACATTACATGTCAACTCAAAAGTTTCAGCCAACTTTCTAAACTACAACCAAAATTATAGCTAAACAGCAACATATAGTAATGAAATCATGTTTGGTTGTAAAGTGCTTAAAATATCACCTAATGTTTACTAAACAATAAGGGTGTAAAAAATAGTTGCTTTGAATACTCATCCCCTCTTTTAGATGTCAGTCCCTTTTCCCTTAGGCTTTCAAACATGTACATTCAAACATGAGATTAAAACCACTCCAGATTATAAAACTTATTGTATTGCATTTTGTGGAAATAAATATGAATTTTAAAATGCTGTGTTTTGTGGAAATAAATGAGTTTTCCCATGTAAGCAATGATCTAAAAATCATTGTATTGACAGTCACATATATTGTATGAAGTTTTTGACTTAAATACCAAGAGACATTTTTTCTAGAAAAACTTATTTGGACAGTCTGATGAGTAGTTCGATTTTGAGTTTATAGTTCATCATTTATTGTAATGGGTGCTGGGAGTAAAAAATAATAATAAATGTGATATGGTCCCTGGCCTCAAGGAAGTCACAGTTTAATGGTGGGAAACAGTTGTAAATAGAACAGTACAAAGTGATTAAAAGTACTGTGTTTAAAAAGTACAAAATATTAAGGGAGACCCAGGATGGGATAGTCATGCAAGATGAGTGTTCAAGCTTTTAAAGACAGGAGAGTAGCCCTTCACCGATCAGAGGACACAGGAGGGATCAGGAGTGGCAAACTAAGGACTTTGGAAGCATGCTAAGGATGAATCTGCTTAGGGTCTGAGTGAGGATGGAATGCTGTGTGAGACAACACTAGACTGTGGCCAGAGATGAGAAAGGAATGGCTGATTGATTATTAGTGACAGGAAAAAAATTAAGAATTTAACCTTCAGTCAGCGAGAAGCAGGTACTTGTCAGTGCAGTGACACTCATTCATCCAACAAAGAAAATCTGAATGCTCAGTAGAGCCATGGAATAAACATGACACAAATACCATACTGCTATACAAAAGGGGAATGTGTAATGCTCAGATCTGTGTTTTAAAAAGCTAGCCAGGATGTGAAAGATAAGTCATGCATGGTCTTCAAGGAAACTAGTTTAAAGTCTGCTGCCACAGGTGGAAGTGGATGGAAAGGGTCTGGAGTAGTGGAGAGCCCCTGAGTGGAGGCTGGGGTTGAGGGGCCCCAGTGGGACCAAGGGGCCTCGGTGACTGTTGCCTGCACAGTGAGGAGGGTTAGGCAGCAGCTCATGGGTAATGGCTAAGATCCGTGTTCTTCTTGTTCTCGGGTGACCAGAAAGAATAAGCTTTAGAGTTAAGTTGAATTCAGTTAGAGTTTCAAGTTTCTTGGAAATTTTAGGGTGGAAATGTCAAGTCAGAAGTTTTAGAACTCAGAAAGGTAGTTTGGGCTCAATGTCTGAAAAGGTGAAAGGTGGCCGATGCAGATGGTCGTCAATGCAGATGGTGATTTTTTGATGATGGCCATTCTGACCTGTGTGAGGTGATACTTCACTGTAGTTTTGATTTGCATTTCTCTAATAATTAGTGATGTTGAGCATATTTTCATGTGTTCGTCTTTTTTTAATTTCCTTTAAGTGTAAAGATTGTTTATTTGAGCTTTTTCTTGTTTTTTGAGGCAGGTCTGTATTGCAGTGAACTTTCGTCTTAGTACACCTTTTCTGTATTTCATAGATTTTTGGTATGTCACATTTTCATTTTCATTTGTCTCTGGGTACTTTTTAATTTCTCCTTTGATATCTTCATTGACCCAGTAGTTGTACAGTATCATGTTGTTCAGTCTCCATATATTTGTGATTTTTCCAGTTTTCTTCTTTTAGTTGATTTGTACTTTCATAGTATTTTCATTGGAAAAGAAGTTTGATCTGATTTCAGTCCTCTAATTTATTGAGACTTGTTTTGAGTCCCAGCATATGGTCTGTCCTTGAGAAAGTTTCATGTGTCCTTGACAAGAGTGTGTATTCTGCTGTATTTGGATGGAATGTGCTGTACAAATCTGTCAAATCCATGTGGTCTAATGTTTCATCTAAGGTCACTCTTTCCTTGTTGACTTTCTGTCTTAATGATCTATCCATTGATATAAGTGGGGTGTTAAATTTCCTTACTATTATTGTGTTGCTGTCAATTTCTTCCTTTATGTCTGTTAATAATTGTTTATATATTTTGGTGCTTCTTTTTAGGTATATATATATATTTATTATGTCTTCTTAATGAATTGTCTAGAGTTTTAGTTTTGTAAGATGAAGAAGTTATGGAGATCTGTTGCACAATAATGTGAATGTACTTATCACTACTGAGGTATACACTTAAAAATGACTAAAATGATAAATAATGTTATGTAGTTTTTACCATAATAAAGAGAATACCTTCTTACTGTACCTTCCATCTGACTTAAACCAATGAGTGAAGTTGTGCAAGGTGCATACAGGCATACCAACATTTAACTCTGTTGTAATCTCCACATAACCCTATGGTATACTGTGGTGATAGCCACTAAAAATAAGTTAATGAATGCTAAAATAAATCCTTGAATCTATCTACCTATCTAAATATCTATCTATCTATATCTTAACACATAAACAGTGAAAGAAAAACAAAACTATTAAAATCTTTGTAGTTTAACACTTTTTAACAAAATTAAGCTTTCCTTTATGTATTATGTTTTTCCAATAATATGGAAGCCATATTTAAATAGAGACTGTATAAAAAAATAACTATATAAAATGACTCAACATCTCTATAAAAAACTGATTAGTTATTGCTGGATGATAATCAGTGCCTTTCCATTTTTATGGATATCTATATTGTCTGAACATTCCACAATGAATATGCATTAATTATGAAGTAAAAAAAGAATTACTTTAAAAATTTAAAGTAATTTTTAAATTTACAAAAGGAAAAGTGTGTATGCCTTATTTTCCATGGTTTTAAAATCAGGCAAGTTTGGTATATACCACTTTGTGACTATACAGTCGAGAAGTGCAATGACTGATCTATTAGTCATATATTAATAGATACATCAGGGAAGATGAGATAATTCCCTGAAACTATCAAAAGGGCAAAATAAATATAAAATTCTTTTAAGGAAAACATAAAGATGGCCAAGAGGCACATGAAAAGATGCTCAACATCATTAATTATTAGAGAAATGCAAATCAGAACTACAATGGCTTCACACTGGTCAGAATGGCCATCATCAAAATGTCCACAAACAATAAATACTGGAGAGGATGTGGAGAAAAGGGAACCCTCTTGCACTGTTGGTGGGAATGTAAATAGATATAGCCAATATGGAGAACAGTATGGAGGTTCCTTAAAAAACTAAAAATAGAACTACCAGATGACCCAGCAATCCCACTACTGGGCATATACCCTGAGAAAACTATAATTCAAAAAGACACATGCACCCCAGTGTTCATTGCAGCACTATTTACAGTAGGACATGGAAGCAACTTAAAAGTCCATCGACAGATGAATGTATAAAGAAGATGTGGTACATATACACAATGGAAAATTACTCAGCCATTAAAAGGGAGAAAGTTGGATCATTTGTAGAGACGTGGATGGACTTAGAGACTGTCATACAGAGTGAAGTAAGTCAGACACAAAAAGACAAATATTGTATATTAATGCATATATGTGGAATCTAGAAAAATGGCACAGATGAAAGTGTTTGCAAAGCAGAAATAGAGACACAGACATAAAGAACAAACGTATGGATTCCAAGAGAGGGAGGGGGATGGGATGCCTTGGGGGATTGGGATTGACATATATACACTATGTATAAAATAGATAACTAATGAGAACGATGCTGTATAGCATTGAACTCTACTCGATGTTCTGTGGTGACCTAAATGGGAAGGAAATCCAAAAAGGAGGGGATATATGTATGCATATGGCTGATTCACTTCGCTCTACAGCAGAAACTAACAAAATATTGTCAAGCAATATACCCCAATTAAAAGAAAAAAAAACGAAAAGAAATTTTTAAAGGAAAGTATAGAAATTAACAGAAAAATCAGTGGAAATGGTATTTCATCCAGCCCCATTTCTTGATGGAAAACTTGTTGGAATTAATCATCAAGTGATCAAATTTCAAATGTCTAAAAATGCCTAAGTGGTAGCTTTGTAGAGAGCAAATAATGTCAGACAAATTTAATTTATATCTATGACAGAGTGACAAGGATAAACCAATAGGGATTGCATTGAATCTGTACATTGCCTTGGCTACTATAGTCATTTTGACACTATTGATTCTTCCAATCCAAGAACATGGTATATCTTTTCATCTGTTTCTGTCGTCTTTTATTTCTTTCATCAGCATCTTATAGTTTTTGGAGTACAGGTCTTTTGTCTCCTTAGGTAGGTTTATTCCTAGGTACATTTTGTTTTTGATTAGATGGTAAATGGAATTGTTTCTTGAATTTCTCTTTCTGATCTTTAATTGCTAGTGTATAGAAATGCAAAAGATTTCTGTGTATTAATTTTGTATCCTGAAACTTTATCAAATTAATTGATGAATTCTAGTAGTTTTCTGGCAGCATCTTTAGGATTTTCTATGTATAGTATCATGTCATCTGCAAACAGTGACAGTTTCATTTCGTCTTTTCCAATTTGGATTCTTTTTATTTCTTTTTCTTCTATTATTTCCATGGCTAGAATTTCCAAGACTATGTTGAATAAAAGTGACAAGAGTGGACATCCTTGTCTTGTTCCTGATCCTAGAAGAACTGCTTTCAGCTTTTCACCATTGAGTATGATGTTAGCTATAGGCTTGTCATATATGGCCTTTATTATGTTGAGGTATGTTCCCTCTGTAATTTTCTGGAGAATTTTTATCATAAATGAGTGTTGAATTTTTTCCAAAGTCTTGTCTGCATCTGTTGAAATGATCATGTCGTTTTTATTCTTCAGTTTGTTGATGTGGTGTATCACACTGATTGATTTGTGGATACTGAAAAATTCTCACATCCCCAGGATAAATCGCACTTGATCATGGTGTATGATCCTTTTAAAGTTTTGTTGGATTCAGATTGCTAATATTTTGTTGAGGAATGTTCATCAGTAATATTGGCCTATAATTTTTTTTTGTGGTATTTTTGTCTGGTTTTAGTACCAAGGTGATGGAGCTTGGGAGTGTTCCTTCCTCTGCAGTTTTTTGGAATACTTTCAGAAGGATGGGTGTTAGCTCTTCTCTCAACATTTGATAGACTTTGCCTGTGAAGCCATCTGGTCCTGGACTTTTGTTAGTTGAGAGTTTTTTAATCATGAATTCAATTTCTGTTCATTTTTTCCTATTTCTTCCTGATTCAGTCTTGGGAGATTGTACCTTTCTAAGAATTTGTCCATTTCTTCCAGGTTGTCCATTTTATTAGCCTATAGTTGCTTGTAGCAGTCTCTTACGAACCTTTGTATTTCTGTGGCAAATAAATTAATTTTAAAAAGGAAGGAAGGATAAATATTGTACGTTTGCTTAAAAGATATTCAGGACTTTCCTGATGGTGCAGTGGTTAAGAATCTGCCTGCCAGTGCAGGGGACATGGGTTCGAGCCCTCATCTGGGAAGTTCCCACATGCCGCAGAGCAACTAAGCCCATGCACCAGACTACTGAGGCTGTGCTCTAGAGCCCACAAGCCACAACTACTGAGCCTATATGCCACACTACTGAAGCCCGCACACCTAGAGCCCATGCTCCGCAACAAGAGAAGCCCGTGCACCACAATGAAGAGTAGCCCCCATTTGCCACAACTAGAGAAACCCGTGCACAGCAACGAAGACCCAATGCACACAAAACTTAATAAATAAATAAAAAATATTCACTTCGGGAAGATTCTCATAAGGATAAATTAGTATTTCCTCTTAAACATCAATGTAGTTAATTTCATGTTGATGAATATGAATGATATCATTTACAGATTTAATCCTTTATGTGACTTTTCTGTGACTCCCCTTTTTAATTGGATTTAAGTTTGTTAGAATATAAAATAGCATACTGTTTATCTCTACTACCCTATTTTAGATAATGGATGATTTCTATTTTCAGTTATTTTTCCTTAGGAACAATTCTGACTAAAAACAAAACATTTAACGTTAAAATATATTTGTTCTATTCATTGCTCCTAGGAAATTTATGTTTGCTTAGATATTTTAAATAATTAAAGGGAATATTCTTTCTCAAATTTTGTTTGAAGACGTTAAAAGTTAATTAAATGCATCCTTTGTTTCACAGAAGACAGTTGTATCTTCAGTCATTGCTTTTTGGTTTTAGTTGATATAGATCATTGTACAGACAGTACAGTAGCATAGCTTTCAGTCCCTTTATCAAGGTTCTTCAAAATCTTATTTAAGAAAGGGAGTGATAAGAACAGTCAGTGTATTTATGATGACTTCTTATTTCATTTAATGTTTTTCTTGTGAATTTTTTTCAGAAATTGAAAAATTTCAAGGTTCTGATGGAAAAAAGGAAGATGAAGAAAAGAAATATCTTGATGTCATCAGCAACAAAAACATAAAGCTCTCAGAAAGGGTATTGATTCCTGTCAAACAGTATCCAAAGGTACTGTAATATATGCTTTGTTCACATAGAATTAAGAAAAAATTGATAAAAATAAGACTTGATGGTTTATTCATTGTCTTTCATGAAATAAATGTGTAAAGCTTCATTTTATTAATATACACAAATATATGATACATAGAAGAAGGAAAACTCTTTGAAAGTACAATAATTTTCAACTGATGGCTGTATTTTTATTCTGTGAATATGGGAAGCATAACTAGATATTTTAATAATTTATTTAATGTGTAAATCATTTGACAATTTGATTTTTCAAATATGCGCACTCAATAATGTTTTGGTTCATGTTAAAATGCATATTCTTATTGCAAAAGGGAGTAGAATTACTGCTACTGTCAATATACAGCATTAGCCAAACAGCAGAGAATTATTATATTTAGGAAGGTAATATAGTCTTTATTAGACCCTTGGATTGTAATCTCTAGTCTTCTATATTCAGAGTCCATTTATATAATGATTATGATAGTATTTTCTTGAAAATACTTTTTCACTAGACACTTTGTCATCATGTGATATTTTTATCAGCAGAATCATTATTATAAAATATAACATTTCAATAGCATGGTTTCATTACTTATATTCATAAATTCCAATGGTTGAAAGCAGTTTCTTTTTTTAATTTTTTTTAAGTAAATTACCTAAGCAAAAAAAAAAGGAAACTCAAAGATTTAAGCTGGTAATTAACTTTCTGAAGAGTGTATCTGAAGCAAAGACCATATAATTGTCCTAATAATAAAGATTACAGAAATAAATGCTGTAGTTTACCAATTGTCTTCTAATATGATAAAGTTTAGTAAATACAATTAAGTAGAAGGTTGTGTTTGTAATTATTTCAAACAGAATAAGCTGTTACAGCACATCAAACCATAAAATTTAACTTTCAGATAAGGTTTTTTTGGGCATACACGTTTTTGGTTTTTGTGTTTATTTTGAGCTAGACTTACACTATTGCAAGATAGGTACATTCAATAGATATATATTTATAATTTAAATTTTATGAAATTTACACTTAATGTTTTAAAATATTAAATTGGGCTGTCATAGAAATGTACATGAAAAGTTTTACTTAGTAATGAAATATGGTAGAAATATGATGAGGTATTGTGTCTTTTTTAAGGAACCTGGTTAATTAAACCTTTAGAGTCTAGATGGAGTACAGATTCCTTCTTTAAATCATATATTTAAATATTACATAACTTGATACTTTTTCTCAGAATAATACTTGTCCATTCTTTGGATATGAGAAAGCTCGTGATAGACTCAGTATCTGCTTCTCAATAAAATGTAGCTCTATATCTCTGACCAAGTTGTGTTGGCATTTCAAGTCCTGATAGCTCTCCAAGTGATGGGTGTGAGTGATGTTATACTGAATATTACAGTAGTAGTTTACACTTGATTCATAATGATGACTACTGAAACAAGAATATTTTATGGTGTCAATTTTTGTGTGATATTTAATTTCATAATTTATAGGAAGGTTTTTAAACAACAAAACCACCTATTATTCATATTGAAATAAACCATGTCTCACTAGCAAATTATTGTACCCCCTTGAATTTTTAGAATCACAGAATGCTTAAGCTGAGACTAATCTTGGAAATCACAGAATATATAAAACTTCTATTTTACAGATGTGGTAACTAATTATGACTTGCTCATAAAAAATTCACAACTAATTGTGAACTGCTCAAAGAAATAATCTTTGCTCTAGATGGAATGCTTCACGAGGCTGCTGTTATTTTAAAATTCTTCATTTTTTGTGAACCATTACATTTTTAACTTGACTAAAAATGCTCAATTTTACATGACTTTTTCATATAAAGTGTGGAAGAAAGTTAAAACCGATAGCTCCTAATGATTAATAGTTTTACGGAGTATTATCAAATAACAATTTATGCCTTATAAAATCTACCATTTTTATGAATATAATGAATATAATGCCAAACTTCTTTATTTATTATGGTGATGTGCATTTCATACATCTAATTATCACACATAGAGAACTCTTAGAGCCCTTTTACAGAAAAAGAATACTGAGAAACACAATCATCTATCAAGTTGACCTACATTTGTTTTTGCTTGTTTTTATACTATAACAATAAAATTAAAATCAACGTTTTGAAAGCAATATTTACTTTCAAAAGTGGTGTTTCTCTCCTGCTGACTGAATATCTGTGGTGTTAAGATTATAATCTCTAATTTTGAACCGTATTTGCTGTGCATTTGTGAGCTGTAACACGTGTAGTGCAATATGATCCTGTGAACTGTTGAGCAGGACACAAGAGTATGGGTTCAAGGTTTACTCTTTTAAAATAAAAAGTGATGCACCCTTTAGGGGTCCATCAGGGAAAGGCCTGCCTCACACGTCTTCTCCCACAGCTGTCCCTGCCCTTGATGCCTGCTGTGTGGACTGACAGTCCATGTGGTGATGACATCATCCTCTCCAACAAAGAGTAATATAGAATTATGGGAATTCTTGAGGAAATGACCTCATCCCGATTTTACTACTTGACCTTTTACAGACAGATTTTGTTTCAATTAGTCTCTAATTCAAGTTAGTTTGCTGACTTAATTAATTCAAGGAACTGAGAGAAATTTAAGATTTAAATTATAGAAAATATAAGAATACTTTTCACATACATTAAGAATGATTTATCTAGTGTTTTGTAGTTAATCACTTAATTTGGAGGAAAAAAGCCATATTAAATTATTTTAATGGACAGTTTTTCTTGTTTGTTTTAATTTTTTTTTGTTTGTAACAAGATTAGTAAATAAATAGACTTTGTATATCTATTGTTTACATTTGCAAATGTTTTAGAATCAGAGTGATTATGTCTTGATGGTCAAATCTCTAAGGAGGCAACGTGGTCAGTATGTTCCTCTATAATCCTGAGATTATTGTGGAAAACTCACCACCTTTAACATTAGCTCTTTCTCCCTGAATCCACACACACAGCACTTTATAGTCCAATACACATTTACTTTTTTCAAATTTGGATACTTCCAACTCTTATGCATATTATAATCAGAATCAGTTTACAGTCTCTATCAGGCAAGTGGTGTTTGTAACTCACTGTTTTTGTCTGTAAACTTTGCACATGTGAATTTGGTCATGGCTTCTTATATTGAGTTGTTTGTAGTGTTGGAAGTATGTGTATTGAGTTTAGTTGCTTTTGAAAGTGTATTAGGGCATTATGATTTAGTGTTGATGTGCTAGGAGATTACAAATACAGAAAAAGAAGAGAACTGTAGCTTGGGGCATAAATTTGATATTAATGAAGACAGTCTTCATCCTTGCAAGAAGCAGAAAAAAGTGCCTTACAGGACATAAGAAACTAAGATACACATAATGTTGGCTGCTGTGTTCTGTTTTGTTCTGCTAGAAGGATGACTATCACAAGCAGGCATCCATGCAGAAGGATGCCCGTCACAAGCATGGGCACAGTGAGGAGGGTCAGAGGATGGGGCAGTACTGCCTCCACCTGCTGAAGACCTGCCTGTTGCTATTGTACCTATTTGTCCATCTGGGCAATTCAACCTCTCAGTGTCTTTTAAAAATACCTTTTTGATGTTGCCTTTAGAATCCTCTGAAATACTTCAGACATCTTCTTCAATTAAATTTGCCCCAAGACCCACATTTTATTTCTCGACCCAAATTATTGCCAACTTTTAAAGCAATAAATTGCCAGGAGCATAAATTGGCCCCCAAAATTTAGCCCCTTTTAAGATCAAATGCAGCCATGTCCCCCTGTGCTGCTTTTGAAATCAATTCCTTATGTAGATTAATGCAGAAAATTAAAGTTCCAAAATATGTTCAAAAACACCACACTTGCTCTATATTTTGTCTTTGCCTGCTCAGTCCCAGAGAGAGGGGCGCTGCCTTCTGTGCCTGGTTGGAAGCACTCTCCGCAGCCTGGCATGTCTTGTTTCCTTCCTTCTCTGTACTTTGAAAGATGAAAACCAAAACCTGTTATTTTTTCTAACTTTTTAAGTAATTATCAGAACATTTAAGAATGGTTAATAGGATGATGAGTTAAGGTGGCAGAGGAGTAGGAGGACGTGGAGTTCATCTCTCTCCACAGATGCATCAGGAATACAACTATAGATGCAACAGTTCTCACAGGACACTAGCTGAATGCTAGCAGAAGACCTTGAACAACAGAAAGGACTATAAAGATCCTTGCATAACTGGGTATGACAAAAAAAAAAAAAGGTAGAGGATGAGGAGAGGAAGTGGGACAGGGCCTGCACCCGCAGTTGGGGAGCTGAAGCAGAGGAGAGATTCCTGGATTCGGGGAGACCCCTCTCTGACAGGGAAATCAATTGGGACAGAAGGGAAGCATTTGAGGCTGTTGGAAGAGGGTGAAGTGGCTGATCTGTGACAGATGCAGCAGACTCAGAACTACACAGACAGTCCGTACTGTGGCCCTACGTGCCCCGGACTGGGACGTGTGTTCACAGATGTGCAAGGGAGCTGGGAGCTGGAGCATGGGGATTGGAGAAGGGGCCTGGGGCGAGAACTGGTGTTGGCTGTGGGAAGACAGACTGAGGGGACAGGAGGGAAGATATCCACAGCAGGGAATGCCTACAGAGGAAGACCGGACTGCCATGGAAGCAGGCACTACTGCTGAGTCACACTCAGGGGGAGGAGCCACTATTGTAGCCTCTCTGTCCCCTCATGCTGGCACCTGCCAACGGACAATAAAAGAAGCCCTCTCAGGGCCAGCCCTCGCATGCCAGCTTCCGGGCACCAAAAATAGCCTGGCCAGGGCCAGCCCTCATGCACCTTACGCCAGGTGCCAGAAAAGGCCCTCACTAGGGCCATATCTCTTGCACCCATGATCGCTGGCTTCCCTGCACATTTGGCGCCACCAGGGCTCCTGCCATCCAAGCAGTCATACCACCTCTGTGTCTGGTCCTCACTGGGGCAGAGCATGAGCTCCAAGGCATCCTCAAGACCAGACTCCTGTGGGTGGACCACATGCAGAGTTGGGGATAAAACCAAAGCTGAACCCCAGGGATGGGGCGACTAAGAAAGAGGATTGAAAATCTTTCCGTGAGCTGTACAAGCTGCAGATTAAATCCACATGATCAGCTAGACCCTACGTCTATCCAATATCTGAGTAGACAATGAGTGTTCCCACAAATGAAAACAGTCTATCTCTGGCAGCTGTGGAGTTTGGGGACAAGAACACACAGGAATTGGGCCACATCAGAGTCTGCATGGTCCCCACAGGGCACACAGCAGGTCCAGGGACCAGCCCAGAGGCAGAGGAGGGCCTCCTGGGGAGGCAGAGGTGAGCTGTGGCTCATGGCGTGTGCAAGGACACTTTACAGCTGAGACTCCAGGGAAACATAATTATTACTATTACTTTTATTATGTTTTGATTCATTCTCTTGTTGGTTCTAGCTTTTTTTTTTTTTTTTAGTTTATTTTGGGGGGGGAATCTTCGTGTTTTATAACATTTAAAAAATTTTTTTATATGTTTGTTTTCACTTTTCTTTTATGTTGTTCTGTGTTCTTTTCTCTCATTTTATTCTTTTTCTTTCATATATTTTGTATTTTTAAAAAATTTCCCATTTCTACTTTCCTTTTCTGTTGTTTTGTTTTTTCCCTTTTTTAAAAGTTATTTTTATCGGTTCTGTTTCTTTGCTTTATTCTTCAGTTGGCATACTTCTTTGGTTTTGTTTTTAGGTTTTGTGTTTTTGTTAGTTTTGATTCTAATTCTTTGATTTCATTTTTAGGTTCTTCAGTTTCTCTGGTTGTTCTCTTGCTTTTTTTGTTTCTGTTTTGTTTTTTTTCTGTTTTTGTTTGGTTCTGTTTTTCTTTCTTTTGCATGTGTGTGTGTTTCCTTGTTTCTGTTGTTGGTTGTTTGATTCTGTTTTTACCATTTGTCTGGGGCCTTGTTTGTCTTTTTTTTTCCTTTCTTTTACTTTAATATATTTTTTATCTTATTTTTTTACATTTCTATTTCTATGTTGCTTTTCTGTTGTTCTGTCTTCTTTCCCCATTTTCTTTTTTTTTTAATCGTTTTTGTCATTTTGTTTCTTTGCTTCATTCTTCAGTTGGCACTCTGCTTTGGTTTGGTTTTTTTGGTTTTGTGTTTTTGTTACTTTTCTTTTTAATGTTTTGATTTCATTCCTGGGTTTGTTTGTTTGTCTGGTTGTTCTCTTGCTTTTTGCTTTATTTGGCTCTGTTTCTTTTGTGTGTGTGTGTGTGTTTCCTTGTTTCTGTTTCCATTTTTTTGATTTTAATTTTTACCATTTGTCTGGGGTTTAGTTAGTGTTTTAAAAAAAATTTTTTTAATCACCTTTATTGCCAGGATGAGTGACTTGCAGGGTCTTGGTTCCCTGACTGGAAGTTGGGCCTGAGGCTCCAGGGTGGAAGCACTGAGTCCAGGACGCTGGACCATGAGAGAATTCCCTGCCCTAGGGAAGATTAATCACCGAGTGCTTTCACGGATGCCTCTATCTGAATCCAAGATCCAGCTCCACCCAACTGCCTGCAGCTCCCAGGGCTGAACACCTCACACCAAACAACAAATAAGACAGGAAGACAAAACCATGCATCAGCATACAGATGACCTAAAGTCATACTAAGCTCACAGACACCCCAAAACATACCACCTGACACAGCCCTGCTCATCAGAGAGAAAAGACTGAGCTCCATCCACTAGAATGCAGGCACCAGTCCCTCCCATCAGGAAGCCTAAGCAAGCCACTGGACCAACCTCACCACTGGGGGCAGAGAACAGAAGCAAGAGGAACTACGACCCTGCAGCTGAGGGATAGTATACCTCAAATACTGTAAATTAGACAACATGAGAAGACAGGGAAATATCTTGCAGGCAAAGGAGCAAGATAAAAACCCACAAAACCAGGGCTTCCCTGGTGGCGCAGTGGTTGAGAGTCCGCCGGCAGATGCAGGGGACATGGGTTCGTGCCCTGGTCCAGGAAGATCCCCCATGCCGCGGAGCAGCTAGGCCCATGAGCCATGGCCGCTGAGCCTGTGCGTGCGTCTGGAGCCTGTGCTCCGCAACGGGAGAGACCACATCAGTGAGAGGCCCACGTACCGCAAAAAAAAAAAAAAAAAAAACCACAAAACCAAATAAATGAAGAGGAAATAGGCAAACTACCTGAAACTATTAAAGAGAGTAAATATGAACCAAAATCTTGGAAATAGAATAGAGAAAATACAAGAAACATTTAACAAGAACCGAGAAGAACTAAAGAGCAAACAAACAGTAGTGACCAACACAGTAACTGAAATTAAAAATAATCTAGAAGGAATCAATAGCAGAATAACTTAGGTAGAAGAACGGATACGTGAGCTGGAAGTTAGAATGGTGGAAATAAATGCTGCAGAGCAGAATAAAAAAAAATAATGAAAAGAATTGAGGACAGTCTCAGAGACTTCTGGGACAATATTAAGCACACCAACCTTTGAATTATAGGCATCCCAGAAGAATAATTTAAAAAGAAAGGGTCTGAGAAAATATTTCAAAAGATTATAGTTGAAAACTTCCCCAAAACAGGAAAGGAAATAAACAGTCAAGTCCAGGAAGTGTAAAGAGTCCCATACAGGATAAACCCAAGGAGAAACATGCCAAGACACATATTAATCAAACTAACAAAAATTAAACAAAATGAAAAAATACTGAAAGCAGGAAGGGAAAAGCAACAAATAATATACAAGGGAATCCCCATAAGGATAACAGCTGATCTTTCAGCAGAAACTCTTCAAGCCAGCGGAGAGTGGCAGGATATATTTAAAGTGATGAAAGGGAAAAACTTATAACCAAGATTCCTCTACCCAGCAAGGATCTCATTCAGATTTGATGGAGAAATCAAAAGCTTTACAGACAAGCAAAAGCTAAGAGAATTCAGCACCACCAAGCCAGCTTTACAACAAATGCTAAAGGAACTTCTCTAGGCAGGAAACACAAGATAAGGAAAAGATCTACAAAAACAAACCCCCCAAAATTAAGAAAATAAAAGGAACATACATATAAATAACTACCTTAAATGTAAATGGATTAAATGCTCCAACCAAAAGTCACAGATTGGCTGAATGGATACAAAAACAAGACCTGTATTTGTGCAGTCTACAAGAGATCAACTTCAGGCCTAGGGACACATACAAGCTGAAAGTGAGGGGATGGAAAAAGATACTCCATGAAAGTGGAAAAAAAAGAAAGCTGGAGCAGCAATTCTCATATCAGACAAAAGAGACTTTGAAATAAAGACTGTTACAAGAGACAAAGAAGGATGCTACATAATGATCAAGCGATCAATCCAAGCAGATATAATGATTGTAAATATTTATGCACCCAACATAGAAGCACCTCAATACATAAGTCAAATGTTAACAGCCATAAAAGGGGAAATCAACAGTAATACAATAATAGTAGGGGACTTTAACATCCCATTTACACCAATGGACAGATCATCAAAAATGAAAACAAATAAGGAAACACAAGCTTTAAATGACACATTAGAAAAAATGAACTTGATTGATATGTACAGAACATTCCATCCAAAAACAAGAGTACACTTTCTTCTCAAATGCACGTGGAACATTCTCCAGGATAGATCACTTCTTGGGTCACAAATCAACCTTGGTAAGTTTAAGAAAATTGAAATCGTATAATGCATCTTTTCTGACCACAACACTATGAGACTAGATATCAGTTACAGGGAAAAAACTGTGAAAAATGCAAACACATGTAGGCTAAACAATATGATACTAAATAACCAAAAGATCATTGAAGAAATCAAAGAGGAAATCAAAAAATACCTAGAAACAAATGACAATGAAAACATGACTACCCAAAACCTATGGGATGCAGCAAAAGCCATTCTAATAGGGAAGTTTATAGCAATACAATCCTACCTCAAGAAACAAGAAAAATCTCAAATAAACAACCTAACCTTATACCTAAAGCAATTAGAGAAAGAAGAACAAAAAGAAAAAAACCCAAAATTAGCAGAAGGAAAGAAATCATAAAAATCAGATCAGAAATCAATGAACAACAAATGTAGGAAACAATAGCAAAGATCAATAAAACTAAAAGGTGGTTCTTTGATAAGAAAACAAAATTGATAAGCCATGGCAGACTCATCATGAAAAAAAGGGAGAAGACTCAAATCAACAGAATGAGAAATGAAAAAGGAGAAGTAACAAATGGCACTGCAGGAATACAAAGGATCATGAAAAATGACTACAAGCAACTATATGCCAAAAAAATGGACAACCTGGAATATATGGACAAATTCTTAGAAATGTACAACCTTCAAGGATTGAACCAGGAAGAAATAGAAACTATGAACAGATCAATCAAAAGCACTGAAATTGAAAATGTGATTACAAATCTTCCAACAAACAAAAGCCCAGAGCCAGATGGCTTCACAGGTGAATCATATCAAACATGTAGTGAAGAGCTAACGCCTATCCTTCTCACACTCTTCCAAAATATAGCAAGGGAGGAACACTCCCAAACTCATTCTACGAGTTCACCATCACCCTGATCCCAAAACCAGACAAAGATGTCACAGAAAAAGAAAATTATAGACCAATATCACTGATGAAGAGAAATGCAAAAATCCTCAACAAAATACTAGCAAACAGAATCCAACAGCACATTAAATAGATCATATACCATGATCAAGTGGGGTTTATCCCAGGAATGCAAGAATTCTTCAATATATGCAAATCAATCACTGTGATACACCATATTAACAAATTGAAGAATAAAAACCATATGATCATCTCAATAGATGCAGAAAAAGCTTTCGACAAAATTCAACACCCATTTATGATAAAAACTCTCCAGAAAATGGGCATAGAGGGAACCGACCTCAACATAATAAAAAACCATATATGACAAATCCACTACCAACATCATTCTCAGTGGTGAAAAACTGAAAGCATTTCCTCTAAAATCAGAAACAAAACAAGGATGTCCACTCTCACCACTTTTATTCACGTAGATTTGGAAATCCTAGTTATGGCATTCAGAGAAGAAAAAGAAATAAAACAATCCAAATTGGAAAAGAAGCAGTAAAACTGTCACTGTTTGCAGATTACATGATACTATACTTAGAAAATCATAAAGTGGCCACCAGAAAACTACTAGAGGTAATCAATGAATTTGGTAAATTTGCAGGATACATAATTAATACACAGAAATATCTTGCATTCCTATACATTAGCAACAAAAAGTCAGAAACAGAAATTAAGGAAACACTCCCATTTACCATTGCAACAAAAAGAATAAAATACCTAGGAATAATCCTACCTAAGGAGGCAACAGATCTGTATGCAGAAAACTATAAGACACTGATGAAAGAAATTAAAGATGATACAAACAGATGGAGAGATATACCATGTTCTTGGATTGGAAGAATCAACATTGTGAAAATGACTATACTACCCAAAGCAATCTACAGATTCAGTGCAGTCCCTATCAAACTACCAATGGCATTTCTCACAGAACTAGAACAAAAAGATTCACAATTTGTAGGGAAACACAAAAGACCCCAAATAACCAAAGCAATATTGAGAAAGAAAAATGGAGCTGAAGGAATCAAGCTCCCTGACTTCAGAATATACTACAAAGCTACAATAATCAAGACATTATGGTACGGACACAAAAACAGAAATATAGATCAATTGAAAAGGACAGAAAGCCCAGAGATAAACCCACATACATATGGTCACCTTATCTTTGATAAAGGAGGCAAGAATATACAATGGAGAAATGACAGCCTCTTCACTAAGTGGTGCTGGACAGCTACATGTAAAAGAATGAAATTAGAACACGTCCTAACACCATATACAAAAATAAATTCAAAATGGATTAAAGACCTAAATATAAGGTCAGACACCATAAAACTCTTAGAGGAAGACATAGACAGAACACTCTGACATAAAGCACAGCAAGATCCTTTTTGACCCACCTCCTAGAGTAATGGAAATAAAAACAAAAATAAACAAATGGGACCTAATGAAACTTCAGTTCTTTTGCATAGGAAGGGAACCATAAACAAGATGAAAAGAAAACCCTCAGAATGGGAGAAAATATTTGCAAACAAAGCAACTGACAAAGGATTAATCTCCAAAATATACAAGCAGTTCATGCAGCTCAATATCAAAAAACAAACAACCCAATCCAAAAATGGGCAGAAGACCTAAATAGACATTTCTCCAAAGAAGATATACAGATTGCCAACAAACACATGAAAAGATGCTCAACATCAGTAATAATTAGAGAAATGCAAATCAAAAGCACAATGAGGTATCACCTCACACTGGTCAGAATGGCAATCATCAAAAAATCTACAAACAATAAATGCTGGAAAGGGTGAGGAGAAAAGGGGACCCTCCTGCACTCTTGGTAGATTATAAATTGATACAGCCACTATGGAGAACAGTATTGAGGTTCCTTAAAAAACTAAAACTAGAACTACTATATGACCCAGCAATCCCACTACTGAGCATATACCCTGAGAAAACCATAGTTCAAAAGGAGTCATGTACCACAATGTTCATTGCAGCATTATTTACAATAGCCAGGACATGGAAGCAACCTGAGTGTCCATCGACAGATCAATGGATAAAGAGGAAGTGGCACATACATAAAATGGAATATTACTCAGCCATAAAAGGAAACAAAATTGAGTTATTTATAGTCAGGTGGATGGACCTAGAGTCTGTCATACAGAGTGAAGTAAGTCAGAAAGAGAAAAACAAATACCATATGCTAACACTTATATGTGGAATCTAAAAAAAAATAAAAATGATTCTGAAGAACCTAGGGACAGGACAGGAATAAAGATGCAGACTTAGAGAATGGACTTGAGGACACGTGGAGGGGAAGGGTAAGCTGGGATGAAGTGAGAGAGTGGCATTGACATATATACACTACCAAATGTAAAATAGATAGCAAGTAGGAAGCAACCACATAGCACAGGGAGATCAGCTTGGTGCTTTATGACTATCTAGAGGTGTCAGATAGGGAGGGTGGGAGGGAGCTACAAGAGGGTGGGTATATGGGGTTATATGTATACGTATAGGTGATTCACTTTTTTATACAGCAGAAACTAACACAATATTGTAAAGCAATTATACTCCAATAAAGATGTTAAAAAAAAACAAAGAATAGTTAATAGAGACACAAGGTTACTAACTGTGGAAACTATGATACTTCAAAGCCAGCATTACCACTTACAGTCTTGGAGACATCTCTCTATTTTTCTAAGCAATGTGTTTTCTAAAATCCACTCTGTAGCTTATATCTTAAGCTTGTTTTATCTTTACCAGAGACCACTTCATAGCATCGCTTGCTTTTTATTTTTCTAAAGGAAATGAAAAAGAGGATTTGACGGGCTTTGTGATTTCAGTTTCATTTATATCTGTTTCCTAATCTCTCACCTGTGAATTTAAATGTCAGTTGAGGGCTTCCCTGGTGGCGCAGTGGTTGGGAGTCTGCCAGCTGATGCGGGGGACACAGGTTAGTGCCCCAGTCCGGGAGGATCCCATGTGCTGCGGAGCGGCTGGGCCCGTGATCCATGGCTGCTGAGCCTGCGCTCCGCAACGGGAGAGGCCACAGCAGTGAGAGACCCACGTACCACCACAAAAAAAAAAAAAAAAAAAAAAAAAGTCAATTGAGAAAATAATGACACTCCTAGAAGTGTCACATTTTTTTACGAGAAAGAAAATAATTCCAAAGTGCTTGTGCAATGCATTCTCTTTAATAGAGTGGCACCTGAAATTACCATGTTTTCCAGAAAAATTTGGAAATTTGCAGAGGTATTCTGTCTAGTACTTATCTTTTCCAATGACTTTTTTAATTAATGCCCATCCCATGTATTTAAATATTATTTTTCCATTTGGCACTCAAACTTTTTTTTTGTCTCCAATAACCCATATATTCCTAATCCTGAACTGTATGTGTTTCTCTCCCCATCCTTTTTTAGGAGTTCAGCACACCCTCACGAAATGTGTGCTCACATTTCCCCAAATGATCTCACCTTCTTTTCTAGGTCTAGACCCCCTAGGGGATCTTCAGTCTGTTTTAACCTGCTGTTTCTATCCCACCAGTGTATTTCACACTCACCTTCAACTGAAAAACTGGGAACTACTTCAAATGGATCATTAAAATGCTAGTGCCTTTTTAAATGTGTCCAAACATGTATCCTTACTCAAGGGTCCTTTGAGAGCCAAAAGATCTTCTACCTCACATCCCTTCTTTAATCTCACCATTCTTTATTTGCTTGTTCATTCATTTGTTTGTTTAATTCAGTGAGCCTTCAATAAGTTTCTCTACACCCATTAGAGCATAGATGGCCCTTCTGCCATTTATTTTGTTGTTGCAGTAGAAATGGATTTTTATATAGATAGATCTTAAAGAGAGTAGAGGAGAAAGATCACTATTAAAATCGAGAGGCACAACATTATCAGTTGAATGGATTCCCATATTATTACTGACTCTGAAGGACATATTGACATATGGAACCAAATTAATTTGATATAAATTCAAGCACTATAATATACCTTGAGAATAGCAGGAAAAAACTTCCTCTGGAAAGGATACAGGAAATAGAAGTTAATGCATCTCCTCCCCACCTCCAGAAAGGTCTAGAGAAGGGATTATTGTTACTTATAATACTAAGTTAAGACCTAACTACAACCACCTTTTTGAAAGGAATTTAGAATCATGTAGAAAAATTGTGAGTGACTTTTATTTATTTTTTCAAATTTAAGTAATTGTTAAAAGAAATTTGTGTAACACATTTAGATTTCTACCATTTTATAAGTAATTTTCTTAAAATACATGGATTTTACAAATATATCACAAAAATAAACACTACAATTCTATTATGAATATCAATGCAAAAACTTTAAAAATATTACCAAATGTTGTGTATCAGTATTCAAAGCACCATTATTCACAATTGCCAAAATACAGAAACAACTCAGATGTCCTCAGCTGATGCACAGATAAACTAAATGTGGTATATACACACAGTGGAATATTATTCAGCTGTAAAGAAAAATGAAATTTAGATGCACATTACAACATGGATGAATATTGAAAACATCATGTTAATAAGGAGAATAAGCCAGACACAAAAGGACAAACATTGTATGATTCCACTTATGAAAGGTACTTAGAACAGGCACATTCATAGGTACAAAAAGTGTAATCGAGGTTACCCGGGGCTGTGGAGAGAGATGAATGGAGAGTTATTGTTTAATAGATATAGAGTTTCTCTTTGGGATGATGAAAAAGTTCTGGAAATGGACGTGGTGATGGTTGCACATTGTGAATGTACTTAATGCCACTCAATTCCACATTTAAAAATAGTTAAAATGGTAAATTTTATGTTGTATATATATATTTTTTAAAATTAATTAATTAATTTATTTTTTTGCGGTACGTGGGCCTCTCACTGTTGTGGGCTCTCCCGTTGTGGAGCACAGGCTCCGGACGTGCAGGCTCAGCGGCCATAGCTCACGGGCCCAGCCGCTCCGTGGCACGTGGGATCCTCCTGGACCGGGGCACGAACACGTGTCCCCTTCATCGGCAGGCCGACTCTCAACCACTGCGCCACCAGGGAAGCCCTGTTGTATACATTTTATTGCAATAATAATAATGTTATAAAAATATTACCAAACGAATTTCAATAGTACAAGTACATATAGTACTATATATTGTACTTATAGTACAAGTACAATAGTACAATTTGTACAATAGTACAAATAGTACAAGCAAAATTATTACAAGCAAAATAAATTACACACAAATGTAGTTTTATTACAGGAATGCAAGACTGGTTTAGTACTTTAAAACATTTTTTTTAAATTACCGAATTTTAGGATCAAATCAGGCATTTGGTAACATCAATTTTCCATTCCTTATGAAATGACATGAACATATGTAATGAGTGTATATTAGAAATCAGTGTGAAGAAATTGTTTATTCATTAATTGTTAGATAGGGAACTAGTGGGGCATTTACGGCAAAAGAAAATAAAGACTAAATCCCTAACCCATCTTTTGCACCAGCATAAATCTCAACTGGGTCTAAGATTAAATTTTTTTAAAAGTACTGGAATAAATTATGAGAAATTTATTTTATAATATTTGAGGGGAGAACATTTCTAAGAAAGATGGAAAATACTTGAAGCCATAAGTAAATGATTAAAATATTTTACACCGTAAAACTAAAACTCTGTATAAGCAAAAATAATGATGATGATTACCAAAATAAAAAGTCACAATCAAAATGCTAAACTGGCACGGCTATTTGAGAAATATTTGAAACACATGACAGACACTTTATTTTATTTATATGTAATGGTCCCACTTTTTCTAATTGAAGAAGAAGCCAATGATACCAACACAGTTGTCACACATATACTGTTTAAAACAAATAGAAAAAACCCTGAACCTCACTTATCAGAAAAATCAAGTTAAGATGAATTTGAAATGTTTCTCTCCTCTAGCAGACTGATGAAAAAGTTTGATTATAACCAATACTAATGGTGTTAGAGTATGGGGGAATAATACACTCTGTAAACTGCTGCTCAGAGCATGGAGATAAAGCCACTTTAGGGAACAGTTTTGCAAAATCAATGAAAATCACAAAGGCACAGACTTTTGGAATCAGTTGGATATCTAGCAATTTATTTTAGAATTAATATATTTGCACAGATATATATATATAAGTGAAAGTATAAAAGATTTTAGTTTATTTCTCTTGAGCATAAAAGGGATATATTTATATTAAATATTTATACTTATATATATAAGATGATAGACAGATAGAGATAGATAATAAGGAAACAGTAGGAGGCCCTTTTCCATTGCAGGCTCTTTTGTGCTGTCTGAATTAGTTATACTAACACGTTATTTTCCTAGTAATAAAGATATTTTTAAAATAGTTTGGGCTAATTGAAAACATTTAAAATAGAAAAAAAAATGTTTCTACTTAAAATCTTTTTCCTAGATAAACAAATAATAAAAACTAAGGATTATGGAATGTTTTTATATATATCAGACACTGTATATTTTTTACATATACCAAATCATTTAATTGTCACAAAAATCCTAGTAATTCTATCCTTCCCATTTTACAGACAAACTGAGTTTCAGAAGCACTCATGTGCCAAAATCACATTATTAGGAAACAGCCCATCAGGATTCCTATCCAGCAACTCTGATTTCACGGCCTGTTGTCTTTACCTGTTTATACTGTGTAGTTCTATTATTACACTGTAAGCAAATGACATCTTAAAACATACAGTAGAAAATTTGACCCCAAGCATGACTCATCAAAATCTACTATGAACTTAAAAAGCAGATGAAAATATTATTTTTATGAAAAAGATCATACACTCCTTTTTCTGGTTTATGTGTAGATATAGTGCTTAAATGAAGAGTATAGCCTAAAACTCAAGTTTAGAGAAATAACTAAAGCATCATAAAATAGTCCTTCAGTCTGGGACCTCATGCCTAGAGAATTAAGGTTTTTGTGAGTACCCACTGTATATGAAACACCCAGCAAAGCACAGTGAATGGTTTTATTCCCTCAAGAACACGGGGTGAGTTCTGAAGAAGAGACTATGGTTTAAAAACATTTAAGGAACTTTCCTAAAGCCACACAATATTTAAGTAATAGTGTTAAAGCTGGAGCTCAGGTCTGCTAGCACCAGAGCCTCTCTTCTTTGAATTAAACCATTGTTGTGATTCACTTTATTTTATATGAAGAGACATTGAGATAATTTTGGACACAGACAGCTAAGATTGCAAAGGTTCACAGATGGAAAAGCAGATGTCTTTCTCCTCTGGTGTTAAGTGAGGCAGAAATGATAGGCTCATTAGTTGGAGTGTATCTCATAGTTTCTATGGTCTAACCTTCTACTCAATTTAGGAATCATTTCTACAATATCTGTGATACTCATCAGCCTGTCTACGAATACCTCTAGTGATTAAAAAGAAAGTTCACTACATTATAATACAGTTGAATCTAAGAATTAGACATTGCTGTTCAATTCCTTTTTCTCACTGAAGTATGATCTTTATCCCTTAAAGTTGCTATTAGTTCTGGTTCTGCCTTCTGTGTCACTAGAGAACCCACTTGAAACACTTGAACCATGGTCTTGCTTGAACTATCATTGACACATAGTCTTCGTTTGGTTTCTGGATACCATAATTTATATTTTTCTCCTGTTAGAAAAGTGGTTCCATTTCTCAGCCTCCTCTGCTGTTTTGTGCTTTTCCACCCAACTTCATAATGTTGGAGTCCCTAAGATTGTCCACAGTGCTCTGCTCTGTCTGCACTCACACCCCCTTAGCCCTCTGTGGCATAGCTTTATGTGCGAATGGCTTTAAATGGCTGATGATCCAACCAGGACTGCTCTCCAAGACTTCTATATGGAGCTGCCTACTTGACATCACCATGTGGATGTCTAGAGAGCCCAGGTTCAGTTGGTATTCTTCTCACCCCACATGTCCTTCACCTGTCGCCTACCTGTCTCAGTGGTTGGCAATACCGTCCTTTTACTTGGTCAGGTCGGAAACTGTGGAGTCCTCCTTGACTCCTCTCTTTCTCCCACACATCCTCAAAATACATCGAGAGTCAAAGAGCTCACACCCTCTCCATTGCTATTACTATAGCATGGGTCCTCATCTTCTCTTGTCTGGACCACTGTGATGGCCTCCTAACTGATCTGCTTCTACACATGCCTTCACCTCTCCCTACCCAGGGACTCACAGTCCCTTTACCCTTCTCTAGCTTTTTTTCATAGCAAGTATCACCTTCTAGTGTATTTCATAATTTTATTAATTGTTATTTTTATGGTTTTTCCACACTAGAATGTCAACTGCAAAATGCCAAGTCTCATCTTTCTCGATCAGTCATGTGTCCCAGTCACCTGTGTGCCTGGCACACAGGCAGGTGGTTAATAAATATTTGCTGAGTGGATATAGAGTAATTAAATAGCTTCTGCTTGAAGACACTCTTACTGGAGGAAATGCAGTTACTGTAGAGTGATCCAGAACAAGGACCTCTCTGTTCTCACCTGTTGCCTCTTCTTACAGAATTTTCAGGGGACCCATCACAGTGGTCGCAGTGACATCACAGGTCCTCTGGAAGAGACTCCTGTATCACTGTTCTCATCCCAGCCTCAGTGCTAATCTTAGCAGAGAGCCCAAGTACAAGAAGAAAGCAATTACAGTGAAAATTTTACTCAATTTTAATGCCTAGATAATCGGTTACTTTGCTTTAGCATATTTTCTAATTAAAATGAAGTTAAAACGTTAACTCAAATTACTTTCAAGTTATTTCTGAATATCATGTTTTATTAGTTAATTATCCATTTTTAGTAAGTGCAGTATGTTAAACATTATTTGACCTTTTACAAAAGAGCCTACAAGGCCTCCACATCATTGTTCTAAATATTAATTCCTGTCAATTCATTGTCATTCAGGATATATGCATTGGATCTATGTGGTAGTCACTTATTTGACTCATAAATGTAAAATTAAAAAGATGCTTTCACTGGTCTCAGGAAGTCCTGAAATAGATTTAAACAGTTGTTCTAAAGTGGCTTCATACTAGGATGAATCCAGAAGCTTTGGGACTGTGTTAGATCATCTTTAACAATTTTTGTTAAATTTTAGAGGCTAAGGCATGAAAAGGAGCCAAGGTTATAGAAAAGCTAGACCATTATTTGAAAAACATAGCAGAGAAGAGAAAGAGAGCTTGGGTATTATTTGGAGTGTAGAGTTGAGTGGTGCAGAGGGTAGGATCAGGGTAATATTTATCTTACTGTCAAGTCCTCTCAATAGAGAAACCTTTATTTATATGGTTGTTTTTTCATCTTGGTAATTTTCAGGCCTGGCTGCTTCTTCTGTAACGTTTCTCTGTTTCTGGAAAGAAATCTGTATGGATATATTAAGATGTAGAATTGCTTGAGATGCTAAAGATTGCTGTGAGGAGACAGTATAATATAATGGGAAAATAATAGAATTCTGACCCAGATAGACCTAAGTGTGAGTCACAGTTTTAATTTTATTCACCTATGACCATGGGAGTCTCCATTAACGCTTTCATCATCAAGGTTTTTCAGCTGCAACATGAGTGTTATCATATGCTTGGAGGCTTCATCAGGAATACGTGAGAATATGTATTCATACTTGGCATAATATCAGCACACAGTGGAAGCTTGTATATGTATAACCACTGAGTAATTATCAGTTTCTTCTTTTGTTCCACTTAACAATACTCTTCTTTGGTGTGGAAGCACCTACCCTTTGCCAGGCTCTGTGTATGTGTGATAAAACAGAGAGATGGACTTATTTCCTTGAGAGTTCTGTAACTTCATTCCTGAAAAGGAGAACAATAATACGTTAATAAAAATAGAGATAAGGTGATTGGAAGGGGATTACAATTATGTTGGTGGTAATACAAGTTTTTATTTGTTGACTATTTACTATGTATCAAACAGTATTTTCTGTGATGTATATTATTACCTGATTTATGCCACTTAATATTCTGTGGAATATGTACTATACAGAGGAGGAAATTTAGGCACAGATAAAATTAAGTTGTTCAAATTTACATAGACACTTAATAATGAACCAAGATTGAAGAAGAGAAAGATTAGGAATGAAAGTTATCTTCAACATCTACAATGTTTATTTACAAGGTAAATTTCATCCTTGTTTATTTAAATACAACTCTAAAGCATTCTTAATGTATACCCCTCCTCCTTATTCAGTGTTTGGGATTTGAGATTGAAATTTGTGAAATGTTGTAAATTGAAAAATGAATATTTTACGTGTAATATTAAATTATCAAATGAATGTTTAAATAAACCATATTGTTATTATTGTATTTTACATACTATAATTTTTACTCATAGTTATATACCACATTGTGTTAAAACATGTGAGTACACCCCCAACAATATATTTTGTTTACTTCCTGTGTTGCCATCTGAAGACACATCTCTGAGAGGTAGAAATTAGAGCTAGAGCTGTTGCTAGTCTATTTTTAATTTCATGTACTAACTAACTGAGAGTGAAGAGCTCTATGTTTCAGTTACTTGGATGTTTGGCACATGGTTCCAGAACTACACAGCAAGTGCTGAAGCATCACATAATTCTTCATTATTACTTGTGCCAATAGTAACTTTGCTTCATTAGTATGATAGGCAGTATAATATGAAATTAGAAATCATAACCCATGTTGGGCTTAGGCTTACCTCATTTTTATTTTCTTCTTTTAGAGTAAGGTATTATATTTAACCTAATGGGAAAATTGTCAATTTCACAGTGTCATAAAAAGTTGCAAAATAAACATTTGGAAGAGTAACTCTCATTGCCAAAAAGCTGATAACATTTTTTGTTTTGTTTTATGAATTCAGCAATAGAATCTAGCAAAGTGCTTAGAAGAGTATTTCCCTTTCTACACTCTGATTTATTGCAATTCAAATAAAATACTAATGTTAGGTCAAAAGTGGAATTTATATTTTAAGGTAAAGTTGTAATGAGGAAAATTTAATTTATGAAGTGGCCCACCTGAATTTTCTGAAATTAAAAAAAGTGCTCAGATTTATGAAAACTTTTGCAAGTTTTGATTATCTTTTGTGCTCTAATTTCAAAGTCTTGAAATAGTTTTTGATTTTACAGTTTCATACTAATTGTGCAGTTGACTTTATTATCAACATTTGATCATATATCCCATTATTTGATCTTGCTTTAGGTCAATCTGAATCTACTGAACTAGTTAAAGAAATGTTTTATTGTAAGATTCAATGTAGTCTTCAAAAATTCTCTCTGAAATTGACTATTAAAATGTGTAACTTTGGGGTTGATAAAAAAATTATAGTATAAGACTCAAAAAAAAGCACATAGTTTATTGGAATTTGGGAAACATTTTTCAAATGTTTGTCATTTTTATATTCGCAGTGATTCTGTACCTCAGCTATCAGATATAATTGTGTTGATGGCATTATTAAGAACCTTTTATTGTTTAATATGTATAGAACTGTTTCTGGCTATACCCTGGGAAATGTATGGGGAAAGGCATTAAATTAACATACAACATTTTGCTGCCAACCAATATGTTGTCTAAGTAGACAGAAAAATTGCTGCAACCATATTTCACACATGTGCAAAGAAGGTTGAGCCCATTATGTCCTCTGAAATTATGACAGGATTTTCCTCCAATACACACCAGTGGGATACCGCACTCTAATCTTCACAAAAATTGAAATATTATGCAGAAACTATCTCTATTTTTCCCCATTTCCATCCTTGCAAATGACTTACTTGAACTCTTGTCTTTCTGTAAGCTGTGGAAGACAGATCTGGGAAGAGCTTGTTCTGTGCTTCTAAAAACAGCCATATGAGGAAAATTGTTTTCTATTATATGAACAGTGTTCATGCATTAAGGAAAAATAATAGCTTAGCAATGAAGCTGAATAAAATGATGCATGTGCATTTTGCTACTCCGGGCAGTGTAGGGAAGAGAGCCAGACCTAGTGGCCTTGAAGTCTGCAAATGAGACAGGACATGCAGACCTTGTGGTCTCCACCCAGGTCCCCTCTATGGCTCCATCCTGTTCTCTGACAGTTTCCTGCCCCACGATCTTCAGGACCATGCTTTTACTAATGACTCCCAATCCTTAACTTCATCAGATATCTTTTCTTTATCTCCAGATTTATGTATTCATTATTTGACAGCTTCACCTGAATATTCCGGAGGCAACTCAACCTCAGCAAGACAAAAACTAATGCTCTTTTCATTAGAATCTGCTCTCATTCTTTTGTTCCTGTTTCAATGAATGACACATCCATCCTCCTTGTTGCAAAGATAGAAATTTGGGTAGCATCTTCAACTCTTGCTTTGACTTTCCAGTCACCAAATCTTGTATATTCTTACCTCCTAAACACAGTTCAAATACATTCATGTTTCCCCAGCCTCACTGCCGCCCCTTCTTCCAGGCTACCGTCAGCCTTGACATCCATTTCTACAAGAGCCTTCTGATGTGTTTTGCAGAATTCAGTCTTTCACCTTCTGATGTATTTTTCACAAAGGATTTTGAGTAAGTATTTTTAGACAATGTCATTCTCCTGCATAAGAACTTTCAGAGTTTCTCCACTGGCTAAATCCAGTCTCTATGCTACTTCTTGTATGATTTGAATAGTTCACTTTCCCTTGAATCCTTCCATCATCCTGCTTCTATCTCTTGTATATCTGTGGCATGATTAATCCTCAAAACTCAAAGTTTGTGTGGTTATATAACCAAAATAGAAATAAAATAAAGGTGTGTGGTCTTGTATTTTTAAAACAGTGAACCTTCATTTGACATTCTTCTCCTCCACATTATTTGTGATACTCTTACCATTTTATGTTTTTTTGTTCCCATGATCTTATTTTAACCCCTTTCCTATGAATCCTTAATTCCATTTTTTTGTCTTTGTTTTCCTTCACTTATTAAGATGGATAGGAGAAACTGAGGGGATACTAAGAAATGAACCTTCTACAAAGAGAAAATTAGCAGAGATTGAGAGAACATGTAAGTCAGAACACTGCTTCTTTTTAATATACAGGCTAAGCACCAGGGCTTGTATTTGCTATTTTTAAATTAAATTTTGATATATTCTCAAAATATTCTGGCTAGAAGTCCTATAAGGTCACTTTGGTGAAATAGTTTCAGGGTTTTTCATTCCCCTTTTCTTCTATTCAGACCTAGGTTAGAAAGCAATGCAACAGATGAAATAAAGCAGGAGAAAATGGGAATGGAAGAGGGCAGTAGCAGGAGAGAACACAGGAAGAATTCCAGTGCCGTGAGGGGTGGCGTGACCTGGAGCCCAGGCATGTGTGTCCCACCTCTCTGCCAACCGTCCCTGACCTTGCACTTGACCGTGCAAAAGTCTCTGATGCAGCCTCTCAGTGCTGACTTGGCTTCACCCATTTTGTCTTGTCCAGGAAGTGCTGTGGTCATTTTACCACCAAGATGACCAACCCAGTGATAAAAGAAACTTCTGCTAGGGAAAAAAAGAAGCCAAATGCTCAGGACTCTTGGACCCCAAACTCCTTAAGAAAGGTCTGTTTTGTGACTTGAGGACAGTTGGGTGGGGATGTGATGAAGCAGGATGCCTGGGAGAAATTTGAGGTTGTTGCCTATAAAGTTATGGTATCAATGCTTCAGGTACAGTCTGGATGGAGGACTTCTGGTGGTTGCAAAAGAATCTCCCTGAGCCTATCCTCATGGTTCAAGAGGACTGGTTGTAGTTGTGCCAAAGGAGGGCTGAGTGGGTGTGACAGCAGCTGCTCTCAGTTCCCAGATGCTCTGCCCAGCACATTGTGATGTAAGTATGGCCCTTGGAGAAAACACCGATCATCTTTTATTAATTTCTCCCATGTTTTAAAATAATATCAACAAAAATAAATATTAGAGTGAACATTTACATCATTTCTCTTTAAACACATCCTCTTTTAAAAAGGGGAACTGTAATGTGTTCACTTATGTGTGGAATCTAAAAAATAAAACAAACAACTATAACAAAACAGAAACAGACTCACAATAGAACAAACTAGTGGTTACCAGAGTGGGGCGAGGGGAGTGGTGGTAGAAATTGGTCAAGGTGATTAAGAAGGACAAACTACTGGGTGTAAGACAAATAAATTCCAAGGATGTAATGTTCAGCATGGGGAATATAGTCAATATTTCATAGTAACTTTATATGCAGTATAATCTATAGGATATCAAATTACATGCTCTATACCCAAAACTAATATAATATTGTAACTAAACTATACTTCAATTTTAAAAAAAGGGAGAATATCTATCTCATTGGCTGTTGTGAGGATTAAATAAGGTAAACACAGAATTGTGCGTAATTCTTATGTTGTGCTTTTCTCAGAGCCTTGCATTACGATTTTATCACAGCACCAACCATAGCACAACGCAAAAAGAAAGTGCTCTTTTGCTATTTGAGATGAACTATGCATGGACTCCCAAAATATGACTCTCTATACTCATTTTTTATTACTAAGCAGATTTTTTTTAACAATAAACAGGCATTAAGGACTTTCATCATTTGCTCAGCTTTAGAATTGTACAAGCAAATTTGGATTTGAAATTTCATTGTGTTCTGTTTAAAACACTAAGCAGGTAATTCCCTAATGTTCAGTTCATTCATAGTTTGTGGTAATGAATTTAAGACTTGTAAAAGAGTGAAACTCATCTTTGAGACAGGACCTTAAAATGTGAAGTTTAATGTTTATCATATTGAGTGAGCTATAAACTGTGAAATCCCGTTTTCCAATCCAGGGTTTCCCTGCCAAGCCCTTCATTCACATACATAATCACTAGTGAGCCCAAGCCCCATGCTACTGGGTGGACCCTGCAGCTTTTACCCTGCTATGTTCATGGGCTCTAAATATGCAGTTTAAATAACTTGTTGTGGGCTGAAGATATTAATTTGTTTATCTCAGATCTGAGTTACATTCCTTGAGGTTGCTTGTCATGCACATGTTACTTCTCAGTCATTCCTCAGAAGTAACATGTGGAGGACAGCCCCGGTACTACCCACAGCCATTCTGTGCAAGCAGGCAGATGGCAAAGGAATCAGTGAATACAGAGAGGAACTGAGGTCAGGACTTGATTATGGATTTTCCATCATCATTTCTAATTATATTTTAGACAGTCTCTGATGAAAATGCTACATCTTCGACTTTTTAAATAACTTGATTAAGTGAGTAATCATATATCACACTAAGAAGAGTTTTTATGTCATTTATATATTTTCTTGGGAGTCAACAGATTATTAAGTAAATAAAATAATGCCTTTCTAAAGCAAGATACTCAACTCCTTTTAATATGCATGAGAACTAACATTTAGTGAATTCTTATTGAGTACCAGGCACTGTGCTAACTGCTTTAACTTGTGTTGTCTCAATTAAGCCTCACAGAAATCCCATGTGATAAGTTTTATTATTATTCCCATTTAACAGATGAAGACACAAGGCATAGAGAAGGAAAATATGTTGCCTAATCACATAGCTATCGAGATATGGACGTAGGTTTCAAACCCAGGCACTTGGCTCCAGTCCACATGTTTATATTAGCTGCTCTATACAGTTGTACACAGTTTTCATCTCTTCTTTTTACCCATATGATTAATATTTGTGGCATAAAATATATTTGATATATTTTAAATATGTGCATGCACATGCACAAACCATCTTCTTGTGCTAACAGGGACTTCAGTTCTCCCCCCATCAGCATGAGTGTCCTGCTGTCACTTTCTTCAGTGTTTGTTTAGATGACTTGTGTCTACAAGATGTGTGTCATTGTCCATCTTAGATTATATAGGCCTGGAGACCAAATAGCATTTTTCTTTTCTATAATCTTAGAAATCTTTTTCTTCTTGTTTAAGATAATTTCTAAATGAAGCTCTATTCATCACTGAAGAAGAAAATCTTAAATCTAGAAGCAACCTTATTATTTATTTTTTTAAAAAGCAGTATTTCAGTAATATTCCCAGAGAGAAAAAGATTAATTCTGGGACTGTGATTGTGAAACATAGAAATAGATGGGTTTTATGAGGCAGTATGTGAATTCTATTTGTTTTTTGTGCTAGATGAAGGGAAAGTATCTATTGACTGTATAATAAGGGGCAAGTCTGACATAGTAAGTTCTATTTTTCTTAATTTTAGCTATTAGTATTTTTTTAATGGAAGTAGAGTTGATTTATAATGTTGTGTTAAGATAGTAAGTTTTTTTTTTTTAACATCTTTATTGGGGTATAATTGCTTTACAATGGTGTGTTAGTTTCTGCTTTATAACAAAGTGAAGATAGTAAGTTCTTATACCCAATTTAGAGATGAGAAAACCCAAGCTAAGGGAAATTAATTACGTATCTTGGGATTCCATCAATACTGTGTAGCTAAACCAGAATGTGAGGGTCTGAGTCTAGAGCCCATCTGTGCTCCCTCCCCTCCCCTGCTGCCTTGTAAGGAAAGATGCAGGTGAAATCACTGCAGGGGACGGCGGGTGGAGGCAGAATGAAAGTTACCCAGTGAAGCTGAAAATTTGTTCTAGGAAAATTGAGACCAAATTAAGATCAAGCATGAATTATAAAGATGTATTATCTTTATCTGATGTAAGAATAAGATAGAGATCTGTCAGTTGCTTACAGAACTATAAATTAAAATCATTAACATACTGATTTGATGTCTCCTTTATTAAAAAAAAAAAACAACAACAACTGGGTTCTGGGAATAGAAAGACTTCTACGACCAGCCCTAGATCCTAAAGGACTAACAAACTCCTTGTGGGAAAAGCAGCTTATACACTGAAGCAAAATACCCAAGTAGGTGAAGAGAGAGGAACCAGCATTTTTTATTTGGGTGCTTTGAAAATTGTTTATTTAGAGCAAATACTTTTCTAAATAATTCAGATTTCAATATTTAGTGGGACATCATTTGGAAAGAAAGGGCAGCTTATGGTTTGGTGTTTAGGTACTGAAATGGGACTGCTTGGAATGCAAGTACCACTCTAGCACAGATGCTGGCAAGGGGCTGCCCTTCCCATGTCAGTGACCTGTGACCATCTCTAAGACAGGGAAATAGTAGCACCAACCTCACAGGCTTTTCTTTTCTTTTCTTTTGTTATAAATTAAATGGGAAAAAGCATATCAAACATTTAACACAACTTCTAGACTGTGGTAAGCAAGCTCCCAATGTGTGCTATAATTTCTAAAGATTTTTTAAACATCTTTCAAGCATGCTCTCTGTATCAACTGCCACATGGTGGCAGCACACATATCACCAGGGCTATTGCTGACCAGCCACATTTACTCCCCTACATGTGAGCCTGGAAGGTGGCCTCAACTGAAGCAGCCCAGTATAGCTGGATTGAATGTACTGTTTCCCCTTTTCTAGGAAGCGGTTAGCGGGGTCTTGCCCCGACCCCAGGGGGAAGCTGTTTTTACCATGGATATGGAGTGGAGAAAGGAAGATTAGTGTGGATTCAGGATGGACTGCATGCCAGCCACAGAGCTAAATGCTTCTCATCTTTTGTCTCATTCAGTCTTTTCAACAATTTATGATGTAAACACTATAACTTCACTTTACATGTGAAAGAGAAAAATTGAATTCAGTTGAGTTAGATAGATTGCTTACCATCAGGGCTAGGACATATTAGATGTAAAAGGTTAGAACACAGCTTTATCTAACTCAACAGGCCTGTAGGGATGAAAGTACTGGTGGTAGGTAGCCTTTATCACAGTGTTTCTGGTGTACCTTTAATGGAGGTTATGTTTTTAATCCTTTTTTTCTTTTTTTACTATTATTTATTCAGTAAGTTCTTGCATGCTGCACCATGTTATACTTAGCTTTACAAGAACAGATGTTTGTTGAATTCTTAGAAAGTGCTTTATTTGTATTATATCAGTTATATTCCCCATAAGTTAATGTATTTAATAAATATTTGTCGAGAAAATTACTTTTGCCATGTACTACGCTAGACAGTGGAACTACAAATACCAGTAGTAATACTTGTTTTTTAAATACTCACTTTTCCTTGAAAGAGCTTTCTGCTTGGGAAATAGACAGATAAGCAGACCCTACAGCACAGTGTGGACCGCAGGTGAGCTGCAGGGGGTTAGAAGCATGGAAGGTAGCCCCAGTGCAGGACTCCAGAGTAAGCAAAGGCTCCTCAGAGGGTCTGAAAGGGATTTAAGACATTGGTGAATTAACATGTGCAGAGGGAGGGACAGGGGAGAGGCAGTGAGGAAGGGGTAAGAGTCTTCTGGATGTCACAAGTGAACACCCAGAGGCCTGTTGGTGCTGTGATGTTAAAGCAATTTTGACTGAAAAGAGAGGATTTACCTTTTTTAGTTCTCACAATGGCCCCTGTGCTTACTTATTTTGTCACACTTACCACACTGCATGCACTGTGAACATCTGTTAACGTACAGTTTCTTGTCTCCAGGACTTGTGGGCTTCTCAAGTCTAAGGATGCCCTTTACCTCCTTCCTCTTAGTGCTGAGCAGGGTCCATGTTCATAAGGGGCAGTGAGCTGTGCCTTGGTGCATTAATTTATATCCATGTCATGGGCCTTGCTGTTTATATTGGTAAATAATAAGAACTAGAGGTTTAATCTATGGTCAGAGAATAGACTGTTTAAAAAGAAGACACCAGGATGTTGGGTTTTTTTGTATATTGGCTATAATCAAAAAATATGCCCCAAGATAATCCAGTTACAAACAACTTTTTATTAATTTCCAAAGTCAATTTATGAAGTCAGTCTGTTCTGTAAATGTTAATATTAAAAATGTATCTAAACCCATTTGCCATGAATGAATAGTACTTACAATTCCAGTTTGCTTTCTTCAGAACATTTAACATTTTCTTTATATGCTGTGGAGCCTGTCTGTCCTTGTATATTTGCTCCTAGTTCCACAATGGTAACACTTGTAAGAGCTTTGTGTTAGCCTTTCACATGCAGGCTTTTAGTGCTGAAATGAATTACTTAGTCACCAGATGTTTGACCTCCTCAGACACCAGGAATAGGGAAAAGCAAAGAACCCTTGGTGTAAAGAAAAAAGATGCTGTCAGCATTATCACACACAGACACACCCCTTCTTAACAGGACACTGTAAGTGATTAATCATTACATTTATCATCCCCTCCAGACACTGCACTTTCCATATGATCCTGAGACCCTCTCAGAAACGTTGGCACCTCCTAGTGTTTGAGAATTATTTGAGTTCTTTGTTATTATGCATCCCTCTTTTAACATAGTATTACTGTAAAAGACCTTTGAGTAGCAGCTTCTTTCGCGGTGTCTTGAAAGAATCACAGCTATGGCCTTACCTAATTGAAAAAAGAAGAAACCCTGATAGAACTGATCAAAGTGAAATTAAGCAGCATCCAATGACCAGTGACTTTTGGGAAGTGGAATATTTTCTCTTTCTCTCTCTTTTTAAAAGATACAATGTAATTTATAAGATAAGAAAATACTAGCTTACCAAACATACTGCTATTTTTGGCAGGTTTAAGGAAGATCTTCTGCTTAGTAAAACATTTTTGGGAAGAGGTAGAAAAAAAATCTTGCTTACTTCAGATTGGGCCATCTCCAAAGTCTTTGAATTCCTAGGATCGATTGTTCTTGGGAAGTTGAGGCAACATAGTGCAAACTTCTAAACTCAAGGGACTAGACAACTCCATAGGCAAGAATAACTGACAGATGCCCGAAGTGTAATCGCTGAAGAGGAACCAATCTGAGGGCTAGATAAGTGTGCATATGGTCTTGTGACTGTCCTTTTGTAGATCTTATATTGTAAAGCATTTTTAATAGGAAGAGATCTCAATAGTCGAGTGTAAATATAACTGCTTGGGGTGTGCACTTGTGCATAAAAATGTAGCCTCTTACAGTGAGAACATCACCAAATTCACTAGTCAAAGGCTGGGGGCCCTTAACAAGTGGAGAACCCTATGCTTAATCATTATACAAAAAATTTTGTATCTGCATGTGAATTTGTCTACTGATATTTGAAAAAGTTAGCATTGTCATAGATGTGTAGACATGTCATTTTTCTTAACCCTTGAATAGGGGCTGGTGCAGAGGAGATAAATTGTGCTTCTCTGCTACAGGGGCACAGTGCTGTGCTTAGTCCCATGCTGAATTACGGTAATCAATTTGGAAATAATTGTTAAAGGTGTAATTATAATTTAGGAGACAGCTTTCTTTTGGTCACTTCACACATGTTGACACATAAATGGAGTTTTTGTGCATGTGCCCCCTTTACTTTTTCTTAAGGATAACAATTGATTACTCTGTGGGTAAGAGACATTGACAGTAAAATGAAAGCATTGTAATAGAGGATATATTTTACAGGAATGTGAATCAAGTCTGTAGAAACTTATGTATAAGCCATACTCCCAAGTTGAAAAAAGCATGTAAGGGAAGCTTTAAACCTTTTTATTTTCTTTTTATAAAATATATTTATAAAGTAGTTACTTAAAGGCAAGACTTAATGAAGTAAGGAATAGCTGAGAAAACAGTCAGCAAGCAGTGATTTCTTCAAAGTTTTGTTTTGTTTAGGTGTTTGGGACACTGGTCATCCAAGGTACAATTTTGGATGACCTAAGAATTTAGGGAGAGATTTTGGAAACTGAGATAATGAGGAAAGTTTAAAAACCTCAGAGGACTTTTTTCTTTTTCTGGGAAGTATTAATTCATAATAATCAATGACTCTTTGAGGGTAGTAGCCATGCAATTTTGCTTTGTGGGTCAAATAAAGGAGAAGTTACATGATAATTTTCAAGGGGAGAAGTATGCATATGGAATATCTGAGAACAGAGGTGTGGTAGAGACCCAGAAAAAACAGATACCGGTTTCATTATTTCATCAACATAATTACTAGCAAACCCCATTTGAGCATCCTTTGCTGGCTTAAAAATATGGAAACTGAAGGGAAGATGATTTTCTGAATAGGATGGAAGAAATAATGCAAAATTGACTCTCCAAAACCAAAAGCAGTACAGAGAGGAAGGTCCCAGATGTGAGAGCCTGGAGAGGGAAAGGATAAACTAGGAAGGGAAAAGAGAGAGAACGCTGCACCATAGATGCTGCATGGTAAGTAGGAATTTCCTTTTTTCTAATTTTAATTTTTATTGGAGTATAGTTGATTTCCAGTGTTGTGTTAGTTTCAGATGTACAGCAAAGTGAATCAGTTATACATATACGTATATCCACTCTTTTTTAGATTGTTTTCCCATATAGGCCATTACAGTGTGTTGAATTCCCTGTACTATACAGTAGGACCTTGATAGTTATCTATTTTTTATATAGTAGTGTCTATATCCCAATCTCCCAATTTATCTCTCCCCCCTTACCCACTGGTAACCATAAGTTTTCTACATCTGTGGTTCTACTTCTGTTTTGTAAATAAGTTCAGTTGTACCCTTTTTGTAGATTCTACATATAAGGGATATCATATGATATTTGTCTTTCTCTGTCTGACTTACTTCACTCTATGACAGTCTCTAGGTCCACCCATGTTGATGCAAATGGCATTATTTTGTTCTTTTTTATGACTGAGTAATATTCCATTGTATATATGTACAACAATTTCTTTATCCATTCCTCTGTTGATAGACATTTATTGTTTCCATGTCTTGGCTATTGTAAATAGTGCTACAGTGAACATTGGGGTGCATGCATCTTTTCAAATTATGGTTTTCTCTGGGTATATGCCGAGGAGTGGGATTGCTGGGTCAAATGGTAGCTTTACTTTTAGAGTTTTGAGGGACCTCCATACTGTTCTCTACAGTGGCTGTACCAATTTACATTCCCACCAAAAGGGTAGGAGGGTTCCCTTTTCTCTACACCCTCTCCAGCATTTACTGTTTGTAGATTTTTTGATGATGGCCATTCTGACTGGTATAAGGTGACACCTCATTGTAGTTTTGATTAGAATTTCTTTAATAATTAGTGATGTTGAGCATCTTTTCATGTGCTGTTTGGCCATCTGTATGTCTTCTTTGGAGAAATGTCTATTTAGGTCTTCCACCCATTTTTTGATTGGGTTGTATATTTTTTTGATATTGAGTAACATGAGCTGTTTCTATATTTCGGAGATTAATCCCTTGTCAGTTGCTTCATTTGCAAATATTTTCTCCCATTCTGAAGGTTGTCTTTTTGTTTTGTTTATGGTTTCCTTTGCTGTGCAAAAGCTTGTAAGTTTAATTAGACCCATTTGTTTACTTTTGTTATTTTCATTACTCTAAGAGGTAGATTAAAAGAGATCTTGCTGAAATTTTTGTCAAATAGGTTCTGCCTATGTTTTCTTCTAAGAGCTTTATAGTTTCTGGCCTTACATTTAGGTCTTTAATCCATTCTGAGTTTATTTTTGTGTACGGTGTTCTAATTTCACTCTTTTACATGTAGCTGTCCAGTTTTCCCCCCACCACTTATTGAAGAGACTGTCTTTTCTCCATTGTATATTCATGCCTCCTTTGTCATAGATTAGGTGACCGTAGGTGCATGTGTTTATCTCTGGACTTTCTATCCTGTTCCATTGATCTATAGTTCCCTTTTTGTTCCAGTACCATACTGTTTTGATTACAGTAGCTTTGTAGTATAATCTGATGTCAGGGAGCCTGATTCTTCTTGCTGTGTTTTTTCTTTCTCAAGGTTGCTTTGGCTATTTGGTGTCTTTTGTGGTTCCATACAATTTGTGAAATTTTTTGTTCTAGTCTGTAAAAAATGCCATTGGCAATTTGATAGGGATTGCATTGAATCTGTAGATTGCTTTGGGTAGTATAGTCATTTTCACAATATTGATTCTTCCTATCCAAGAACGTGGTATATCTCTCCATCTGTTTGTGTCATCTTTGATTATTTTCATCAGCATCTTATAGTTTTCTGAGTACAGGTTTTTGCCTCCTTAGGTAGGTTTATTCCTATCTATTTTTTTTGATGCAATGATAAATGGGATTGTTTCCTTAATTTCTCTTTCTGATCTTTTGCTGTTAGTATATAGGAATGCAAGAGCTTTCTGTGTATTAATTTTGTATCCTGCAACTTTACCTAATTCATTGGTGAGCTCTACGAGTTTTCTGGTAGCATCTTCAGGATTTTCTATGTGTAGCATCATGGCATCTGCAAACAGTGACAGTTTTTTTTTGTTTTTTTGTTTTTTTTAACATCGTTATTGGAGTATAATTGCTTTACAATGGTGTGTTAGTTTCTGCTTTATAACAAAGTGAATCAGCTATACATATACATATATCCCCATATCTCTTCTCTCTTGCAACTCCCTCCCTCTCACCCTCCCTATCCCACCCCGCTAGGTGGTCACAAAGCATCAAGCTGTACTCCCTGTGCTATGCAGCTGCTTCCCACTAGCTATCTATTTTACATTTGGTAGTGTATATGTGTCCATGCCACTCTCTCACTTACTCTCAGCTTACCCTTCCCCCTCCCAATATCCTCAAGTCCATTCTCTAGTAGGTCTGCGTCTTTATACTTGTCTTGACCCTATGTTCTTCATGACCTTTTTTTTTCTCTTAGATTCCATATATATATGTGTTAGCATACAGTATTTGTTTTTCTCTTTCTGACTTACTTCACTCTGTATGACAGATTCTAGGTCCATCTACCTCACTACAAATAACTCAATTTTGTTTCTTTTCATGGCTGAGTGATATTCCATTGTATATATGTGCCACATCTTCTTTATCTATTCATCTGTTGATGGACACTTAGGTTGCTTCCATGTCCTGGCTATTGTAAATAGAGCTGCAGTGAACATTTTGATACATGACTCTTTTTGAATTATGGTTTTCTCAGGGTATATGCCCAGTACTGGGATTGCTGGGTTGTATGGTAGTTCTATTTTTAGTTTTTTAAGGAGCATCCATATTGTTCTCCATAGTGGCTGTATCAATTTACATTCACCAACAGTGCAAGAGGGTTCCCTTTTCTCCACACCCTCTCCAGCTTTATTGTTTGTAGATTTTTTCATGATGGCCATTCTGACTGGTGTGAGATGATATCTCATTGTAGTTTTCTAATGTTTACTGATGTTGAGAATTCTTTCATGTGTTTGTTGGCAATCTGTATATCTTCTTGGGGAAATGTCTATTTAGGTCTTCTGCCCATTTTTGGATTGGGTTGTTTGTTTTTATGATATTGAGCTGCATGAGCTGCTTGTAAATTTTGGAGATTAATCCTTTGTCAGTTGTTTCATTTGAAAATATTTTCTTCCATTCTGAGGGTTGTCTTTTCATTTTGTTTATGGTTTCCTTTGCTGTGCAAAAGCTTTTAAGTTTCATTAGGTCCCATTTGTGTTTTTTTTTTTTTAATTTCCATTTCTCTAGGAGGTGAGTCAAAAAGGATCTTGCTGTGATTTATGTCATAGAGTGTTCTGCCTTTGTTTTCCTCTAAGACTTTAATAGTGTCTGGCCTTACATAGGTCTTTAATCTATTTTGAGTTTATTTTTGTGTATGGTGTTAGGGAGTGTTCTAATTTCATTCTTTTACATGTAGCTGTCCAGTTTTCCCAGCACCACTTATTGAAGAGGCTGTCTTTTCTCCATTGTATATTCTTGCCTCCTTTATCAAAGATAAGGTGAACATATGTGTGTGGGTTTACCTCTGGGCTTTCTATCCTGTTCCATTGATCTATCTTTCTGTTTTTGTGCCAGTACCATACTATCTTGATTGCTGAACAGTGACAGTTTTACTTCTTTTCCAGCTTGGATTCCTTTTATTTCTTTTTCTTCTCTGATTGCCTAGGACTTCCAAGGCTAGGACTTCCAAGACTCTGTTGAATAATACTGGCAAGAGTGGACATCCTTGTCTTCTTCCTGATCTTAGAGGAAATGTTTTCAGTTTTTTCCCATTGAGTATGATGTTTGCTGTGGGTTTGTCATGTATGGCCTTTATTATCTTCAGTAGTAGGGGTGTTTATTTCAAAGGAAATAATATCTGTTGCTATGGGCTGAATTTTGTCTCCCCAAAATTTATATGTTGAAGCCCTAACCCTAATTATCTCAGTTGTGACTACAGATCTTCCTCAATTTACAATGGGGTTATGTTCCAATAAACCAAACCGTCATACGATGAAAATATCATATGTTGAAAATGCATTTACTACATCTACCCTACTGAACATCATAGTTTAGCCCAGCCTGCCTTAAACATACTCAGAACACTTACATTAGCCTACACTTGGGCAAAGCATCTAACCAAAGCCTATTTTATAATAAAGTGTTGAATATCTCATGTTATTTATTGAATACTGTACTGAAAGTAAAAAAACAGAGCGGTTGTCTGGGTTCAGAATGGTTATAAAGTGTATCTGTTGTTTACCCTGGCAATGTACCTGACTGGGAACTCCAGCTCACTGCTACTGTCCAGCATCATGAGAATATAAAATGGTTGGATTTTATATCAATAGCCTAGGAAAAGAGCAGAATTTAGAATCTGAAGTATGGTTTCTACTGAATACATGTCACTTTCACAACATTTTAGAGTCAGAAAGTCATAAATTGAACGATTGTAAGTTGGGGACTATGTTTGGAAAGAGGGCCCTAAAGAGGTGATTAAGTTACAAAAGACCATTAGGGTGGGCTCTAATTCAGTCTGACTGGTGTTCCTATAAGAAGAGTAAATTTCAGTTAACAAGAGTTGCCAGGGATTTATGCGCCTAGAGGTTTATTGGCCCTATGAGGGTAGTGAGAATGTGGTTTACTGTAAACCAAGGACAGAGTCCTCAGAAGAAACCAATCCTGGCTACAACATGATCTTGGACTTCTGGCCTCCAGAACTGTGAGAAGATAAATTTCTGTTGTTTGAACCACCCAGTCTGTGGTATTTTGTTATGGAAGCCCTAGCAAACTAATACATGTGTCCTCCACAAACCAATTTCATTTGGGAAGAATTAAATACTAGTTAGAAGAGTGCAGGGTGGAGTGATGGGATAAAGAGGAGAAGGAGGATGGTGATGATCACACAAGACTATAAATGTACTAGAAATGATTAAATTATATACATTAAATGGGTGAATTTTATGGTATGTAAATATACCTCAATAAACCTGTTTGTAAAAAATTATAACTAAGACTACAATCTCTTTCAGAAGATAGAAGCAGAGAGACTACTTCCTAACTCATTCTATGAGGCCAGCACGACCTAATACAAAAGCCAGATGAAGACATTACAAGAAAGGAAAATTACAGACCAGTATCTGTTGTGAACATAGATGTAAAAATCCTCAACAAATTATTACCAAATCAAATCTGAAGAAAATATAAAAGGAATTATACACTATAGTCCAATGGGAGTTATCTTAGGTGTGCAAGGCTGGTTCAGCATTTGAAAATCAGTTAATGTAATCCATTATATCACCACACTAAAAATGAAAAATTACATGATCAAATTAATAAATATAGGAAAAACGTTTGACAAAAGCCAATAACCACTCATGATTAAAAACTCAGTAAGATGAGGTACATGGTGAGGATGTCCCCTCTCATCACTCCTTTTCAAAGCTGTACTAAAAGTCCTTGTTAATGGACTAAGGCAAGAAAAGAAAATAGAAGGTATACAGATTGGGAAGAGAGACATAAAATTGTCTTTATTCACAGATATCATAATCATCTATTGGTGATTATGTAGAAAATCCAGAAGCATTGACAAAAAAACTCTTTAACAAGCAATTAGAGGAAGATTGCAGGATACAAGACTAATATACAAAATTCAGTTGCATACCTACCTACCAATAATGAACAAGTGGAATTTAGAATTAAAAATGCAATACCATTTACATTACCACCTCCCAAAAGTAAATTCTTAGATATAAATTTAACAAAACACAAGATCTCTATGAGGAAAACTACAAGACTCTCATGAACAAAATCAAATAAGGTGAAATAAATAAATTAAAAGATAATCCACATTCATGGATAGGAAGACTCAACATTGTCAAGATGTCAGCCCTTCCCAACTCAATTTATAGGTTCAATACAATCTCAGTCTAAATCCAAGCAAGTTATTTTATGGATATCTACAACTTTTTCTAAAGTTTATATGGAGAGGCAAAAGACTCAGAAAAGCCAACACAATATTGAAGGAGAAGAACAAAGTTGGAAGACTGATACTACCTGACTTCAAGACTTACTATAAAACTACAGTGATCAGGACAGTGGTATTGATAAAAGGTTAGACAAATAGATCAACTGAATAGCATAGAGAACCCAGAAATAGATCCCCATAAATATAGTCAACTGACCTTTGACAGGAGCAAAGGCAATACAATGGAGCAAAGATACTGTCTTCAACAAATGGTGCTGGTAAAACTGGATGTCCACATCCAGAAAAATGAATCTAGACAGACCATACACCCTTCACACAAATTAACTAAAAATATAAAATGCAGAACTATAAAAATCCTAGAAGGTAACATAGGAAAAAATTTAGATGACCTTGGGTATGGTGATGACTTTTAAGAAAAGACACCAAAGCATGATCCATGAAAGAAATAATTAATAAGCTGGACCTCATTAAAATTAAAACCTACTCTGTGAAAGACAGTATCAAGAGACTTAGAAGACAAGTTACAAAATGGGAGAAAATATTGTAAAAGACACATCTGATAAATCTGAAGTATAAAAATAACACTTAAAACTTAAGAATAAGAAAGCAACCCATTTAAAACATGGACCAAGACCTTAAAGAGATCTCACCAGAGGAGATAAACAGATGCCAAATAAACATACGAAAAAATGATTCACATCATATGTCATCATAGAAATGCAAATTAAAACAACAATTAAAAATACTACAACACATCTATTAGAATGGCCAGAATCAAGAACACTGACAACATGCACTGCTATAGATGATGTGGAGCAACAGTATCACTCACTTGCTAATGGGAGTGAAAAATGGTATGGCCACTTTGGAAGATAGTTTGGTGTTTTTTTTACAAAACTAAATATAGTCTTACTGTATGCTCCAACTGTCATGTTCCTTGATATTTACCCAAAGGAGCTGAAAACTTAAATCCACACAAAAACCTGCACACATATGTTTATAGAAGTTTTATTCATAATTGACAAAACTTGGAAGTAACCAAGATGTTCTTTGGTAGATGAATGGGTAAACTATGGTATGTCCAGACAATGGAATATTAGTCAGCACTACAAAGAAATAAGCTATCAAGTTATGAATAGACATGGAGGAAACAAATGTATATTACTCAGTGAAATAAACCAATATGAAAAGCCTTCATGCTGTATGATTCCAACTACACCACATCCTGGAAAATGCAAAACTGTGGAGATAGGAAAAAGATCAGTGGTTGAAGGAGCTGGGTGGGAGGGATGATTAGGCAGAGTACAGAGGATTTTTAGGGCAGTGAAAGTACTCTATATGATATGCTAATGAGAGATTCATGTCATTATGTTTGTCAGAACCCATAGAATGTATACAAGAGTGAACTGTAAACCATGGACTTTGGGTGATTATGATGTGTAGGTTTATCTGTTGAAACAAGCATACCATCTGGTGGGGATGTTGACAATGGGAGAGGCTGTGCATGTGTGGGGCAGGGGGTATATAGGAAATCTCTGTACCTCCCTCTCAATTTTATGGTAAATCTAATACACTGTAAAAAAATAGTTAAAAATAAAAACCTATGATGCTTGTTTCATACACCAATGGATCAGTCTAGAAAAGTGCAGAAATAGACCCAAGTATGTGTGAGAATTTATGATGTGAAAATTTGGCATGTCAAATTCTTTGTAAGAAATATTTTATTTAACAAATAACGTAGCTGCAGTAGAAATAGTTATTTTGTCTCATACCTTATTCCAGTATAACTTAGTGTATTGAAAATTTAAATACACAAAATTAGATATTTTTTAGTTCTAGATTGAATATTTTAGTAGAGTGAAGGCCTCCAAGAATCTTAAGCTCAGATCTCTTAATGAAAAAAGAATGTTTTGAGAATTTCTGCATTAAAATAATAATGATATAAACAAAATAGAAATAAAAATACTTTAACATATGAAAGGAACTCTTACAAATCAGTAATAAAAATGAAATCCCTAGTTGAAAACAGAAAGAAATACAAATTAATATAAACTACATTATGATGCAGGAATGAACAACTCCCTAATCCCAGTGTGATAATACATTGAAGCTTATTTTTCTTCCTATTACCTATCTATTATTGGTAGGCCGGTGGTGGGGTGGAGGGTGGAGTTGCTTATTATGGTCACCCATGAGCTCAAACTGACAGAGGTTCCATGTGACCCACAATCCCACGATCACCAGGGCAGGAGGAAGGCAACACAGTGAATCACACACTGGCTCTAAAAACTTCTGCCTGGTAGTGACATTTCTTCTGTTCATAGTTAATTGACCAAAGTGCCACACAAGGCCCAGCCTAACTCCCCAGGAGTCAGTGTGTACAGTGTATGCCTAGAAGGAGCTAGACTATTTCTTAGCACCTCTAATGACCACTACAAGGGCCATTCAGGCAATTGGAAAACATACTAATACCTGTAAGTAGATGAAACAACTGCTTAGCCTTATTAATAATGAAAGTAATGCAAACTAAAGAGAATTCAAATTTTAGTTAAGTTGGCAATAGTAAAATGAAGGTTAAAACCCAGGTTTGGTAAAATATGTACAGTAGCATATTTATACATGGTTGGTAGAAATGCTAATTGGAACACTTTTTGATGGGCCACACTGATACATTTAAAAGATTTTTAATGAGAAAAAGAACATAATTAAACAAGGGCAAAAAGGTGGATGTATAAAGGTGTTCATCACAATCTTTTTAAAATGAAAAATATGAATAGCCAAGATGTTTAGGAAATTTGATAAATTATGATATAGCTCTCAAAAGAAAAATTACAAACTTATAAAAATAATACTATAGTTCTGTATTTATTGACAGAGAAAGTTCATGACAATGTATTTTTAAGTGTAAGCAGTAGGTTACACAGTACATTACATGGAACTTTTTGTAAACATTCAGGCAGCCACATTATCACATTTAGGCTGTAACAGTAGATACCAAAAAGATAACTGATTTTCATTTTGTTATTTAAAAACTGCCTATAGATTTTTATATTAGTATTAGTATGTCATTAATTAACATTAGTGATATAATTAATATGTCCTTCACTGTAATAATTATTCCGTGTAATTGAACACCCCTGTTGAAACCCTTGAAGTTCAACTTTTTTCTGTCTCTGCTCTCTCCAACACATCACATTATGTTTATTGTCATGGCCAAAAATACCACTTGCATAGACTATAGAAAAATTGATTCTATTGTTTGAGTCTCATCTCTTTTTGTTTGTCCCTCAATCATCTCAAACACAATATGCGCAGCACTATCCTGCACAAATAGCCTTCCACCATATTTATTACTTCTGGTTATGGCACTTCTAGCCTTCCAGTTGCCTAATCCAGATATTTGGATTTTATTCTTGACACCCTCTTCTTTACGAACCCTCGCAGTGAGTTCTTCAATATAGTTAAATTATACTTCTTCAATATAGTTAAATTTATCCATTTCTCTCCACCCATTCTGAGATCTTATTTTTACTAATCTAATTTTTACTAATGCAGCAGCTGTGCTCCCACCTTCCAATCTTGCCCCCGTTCTCATCCAATTTTCAGGTGGTATTCAGGTGATCTTTTAAAAATATAAATCCAATCATGAATACTGCTTAAAACAATCTGATGGCTTCCCATCAGATAGGAAATATCCTTAGTGCTCCACAAGGTCTGTTACCTGGTCTCCCTTCCTAACTTCACGGACATGCCGCTTCCCTTACATTGTTCTTCATACACTGCACATTCGGTTACATGCAATCTCATCTCAGAGCCTAACATACCCTGCATCTTCTTATTGGGATATTCTTTTCACGCTACTTACCATACCTAAAAACTGCTTATCCGTGAGATATTAGGTTAAATGGTATTTTTCCAAAAAAGCTGTTCTTAAATGCTCTAAACTAAATCAGGTAGTGTCTTTCAAAAAATGAGAGTAAATATTGGTTGGTAAGATGAAACTCAGATCCAAATAACAGTAAATCTTAAAGAGCATGTAGCCATTTCACATGAACATCATCCCCTAGAACATAGAAAATACATATCCAGATATCAGGGAAGCTTGCAGATAAGACTGCTGAGCCACCATCAGTGTTTGTTGGAGAAAAGAGACATAAGTATTAAGAGTTCTGAGGGATTCAAGATGGGTAAATGCCTACTAATTTTCATAAAACATTAGAGGATGCTTTTTATAAAACTACTAACTGGTTGACCTGATATCAGTCCTGAATGCTACCTTGAAAGGATTTATTGTTTAAAAATGCATATTTTGCTAATATCTAAAACAGGAAAAAAGTATAATTAGAAATAACCAGCATGGGTTTCTAAATGTAAATCATGTCAAGCTAACTTTTTAGGCAAGAAAATATGGTAGACTTAACATTCTTGTTTTATGAGAGGCATTTTACTAATTCCTTCATGATATAATAGAGAAATATAGGACACAGGTAAAATTAACTAAGAGGATTGGTACCTGGTTGAAATAATGTACCTGGTTTTAATTGTCAGTTTTGAAAGACATGTTTAGTGGTGTGCTGTGGACATATGTGTGTTTCTTTATCACTGGTTCATATGAGGCACTAAGGGTAGGCTCACCACACTTTGTTGTTGGCTTTTTCAATGGCATTTGTATTGACTAATTGAATTAAGATCTATGTTTTTTATCTTAAAAAAGGGATAACTATAAGGACGTGTATTTTGTTCCCAACAGAGATGTCAGAAGTACTGTCTATATAAATCCATAATGTGTGACAGCTTTAAAAGCAGCAGGCTATTCAGAATAAGTGAGACAGTAATTCTATTCTGCATTAATCAGACTCTTAGAATATTACATTCTGTTCTAAACCTGTCGTTCGAAAATAGAGGGAAAAGAATAGTACCCTGAAACTTACCAGACGAGAATGACTATTATATGATCGAGAGTTGCTCAAAATCACCTCCTAAGAAGAAAGTGCATTGGAACTGGGAATTTACCCTCTCTGTCTCTGTCTCTGTTTCTCTCTCTCTCTCTGTATATATAATGCTTTCCTAGATGCATTTCACCACCTGCTTGTTTGTAATATGTAGATATTTCATTACAGGACTTCAGAATACAGTTCTTTTAAAAAGTATAAACATATAGCTGATAGAAGCTTTAGCATCCGTCTATTCCTTCCTAAGTTCATGGGCATAGTATATCCTGACCTAAAGTAGTCCTATTTCCTCTTTAACTTGAAATTTCTTCAAACATTCTTGTTGCTTATTCCATTGTGGTGTTCTAGATGTTTACTTAAGTTTACAGCAGTACTGATATTTACTTAAAAATAATCATATTCCACATTTTTGATGGAAAATACACCCATATTTATATATAAAACAAACACCTTGGTTAGGTACTTAGAAGAGCTAATAGTGTTTATGGACACTAGATTTAAAGAGTTCACTCTACCAAATATTTCTTTGGAATGAGGCTACTTCTGAGACTTGTATCCTCTAAAATAATCTGGATTCTTGTAGAGCATATGCAGGTTTAGATGACTGGAATTTAAATCAAAGAATAATTTTAGGTCAATTAGAACAGATATGTTCAGAGACATATTTTTAGATGTTTTAAAATACAGATAGAATTGTCTTTGCAATTTGAGGCTAAGTTCTGAGGTCTAAAGTTTGAAATTAATATTTTAAGCACAACTTAGCTTACCCCCATACGATAATAATGATAATAAAATATAATCACTACCTACTCTACAAAAAGGGTGAATTTTTACTGTCTCTGTTCCAGGTGGAATATTTTTTCTTGTTTTGAAAGCTGAACTTTTGTAATGTTCATAGTTTAAAAAAAAAAAAAGCTTATCTGTAGGGAAAACACCAAGTAAACAATATTATAAACTTTTGACTACCTGACTAGCTAAAACTACATGACTACATAGATAGAATGGCAAAATGTAAGAATGAGATCATAATACCTGCCATACAACACCAAACATTTCAGATATTTGACCATCCAAGAGCAGATGATTGCACTCCATCCAGTATGTGCCAACGCTGTCCTACTTGAAGAATCTTCAAATAGCTACTTGAGGCCTTTCTGTCAGTCCAGACACAGATCATGTCAGAGGTGCCAAGGGATTAATGACTTTGGCAGCAGCCCCTTGCCAATGACAAAAGGTGTTGGGGACAACTACCTAGTTTCTTCACTTCTTGGGTGGATAACCCTGAGGGATGGTCTACACTGTCTCACAGAGGTCCCAAGGGGATTGAGCCTCAGTTGCTCACAGCAGTAACCTGATGAGTTAGGCCTTTTCTTGCCCTTCTTCACTTCGTTTTCTCACTTCCTCACTTCCCTAGTGCATCCTGGAATCCCCTCCCAGATGGCCCCCTCACACTGCACCTTTCATCTCAGAGTCGGCATTTAGGGCAGGCCAGCCTGAGACAGCTGCTTCTTGATGTTCTCATGGAAATCCAGGTAAATAGATCCCAAGATATGCAAGGTTGCAAAATTGTACACTCAGGGAACATTAACCAGCAATCTTTCAGGCAACAAGACACATTTTACCCACCAAAGCACAAATAGAAACCTGAAACAAAACAACAACTAAACAGGAAGAAGGCAGCAGTTTTTAGAAAAGTCATATTCCAATTTTATATCCTCTTTGTGTAGACCTTGGCCTTTGCCAACTGGAAACCTAGCTATGTTTACCCACTGCAATCTTACAATATCTTGACAGATCAACCCCTCTTGCTTGCTCTAATCCATACTATTCTTTCTGTAATTCCTGCAAATTGAGTACAATCAGAAGAAAAGTGTAGAAGTTCTACAGAAGAGGAAGGTAGTAGAGATGAAAAGAGCCCTAGGATTGGTGGTTGTCATTTTTCTTTCTCTGCTTTTGATGAGTTAAATATGGACTACATAAAATTACTCAGGGATATTTCCCACTCCATGTATTATTTGATAAAGCATTAGGAAAGGCAAAAATTTTAGCCCAGGGAAATCACACTGGAAAACATGCTTTAGATACAATAAATTTAACTAAGAGCTTTGCACATCAGCTTTCCTTCTAACTTAGGATCTAAGGGTAGAATTATTTTAGTACCCACATAAATGAAAGGCACCAAAGGAAATCCACCTACCCTATCTGTTAACATGTACCAGAGTAATGTGTGGGTTTATGTTATGTGCTCATAAAACAAACAAACAAATAAGTAAATAAAAAATTACAGATTGTTTGCATATTTATATCAAGACTGGCCAAATAAAATACGATTATCATGAAGCCTATGATACAATTCTTTAAAAATACTAAAAATGGTTGGGCATAAGAAAAAGATATTTTGGAGAAAAGGAGACTTGCAACAGTAAATAGAAGAAACATTAGAAGCATCCACTGCACTGAACTTCAGTCCTATTTTGTTGAGAAAACCAGTGCAGGATCTTCCTCATCTACCCCCTTGTCTGAAACCTAAGGCTGACTCCTTCCTCTGTCACATAGGGTGAAGTTTATTCTTCCTTGCCTAATTTCAAATCACAATTTTTTTTTTTGCCAATTCTCACATCATCCATTAATCTCCTCTAGAGCCTTGTTTTGTTATTATTATTTGTCAGTATCACATTTTCTATGGGCCTTTCCCTCTTAGTCAATATAGATATCTAATCTCTTCCATTTTAAAAAGGAAGTATACACCTAACTGCTGTCTAATACCTTTCCCCTCTTTCTTGTTTAGCTTTACAAAATAATTCTATTCCCACTGTGTTCAGTTCTATACTGCCATTAATTTCCCTGTTCACTTCATTCTGACTTTCATGCTCATTTCTGCCTTATTCAAGACTGTTCCACACTTTTGAAAATGTTTGGCATTCTTTGATCCTGTGAATTAAACTTCAGTAGTTCTGACAATCAGAAAACACTGTCAAATTCAAATTTCCAAATGTCCCCGATGTAACAGTATCTTCCCTGATTGTAAATCACTGTTCTTTCAAAACTGTTCCCTTAGATCCTCAGCATCATTCTAATTTTAAACACCAATAGAATTTCTTTCTATGCAAGACTTCCATGCTCCATTGTACACAGTTAAGCTCAATCTACTTTTTAAAACTTTATATTTCCTTCAATTCTAAAGCACTTCATTTACCAGTTTCTCTTTAGTACTTTTATGGGTTTCCTGTTTGCCTTTTTCCCCTCTATCTGCCCCTTAAATATCAGTGTTCATCAGGGTTTCATTCTTTATCCGTAGCGTTTTTGGTTTTAATTTGTACATCTGTTTGAGATTCTGTTGATATATATGGACATTTTGTCCTGAGAAGATAAATTAGTGGATGGTAACATGTATATTACAGAAGCACAAGGAGTTATATATATATATTTCAGAGGGCTTGTGAATTCTGTGAGTCCCATTAACGGACTTCTGATGAAGAACTCTAACTACTCAGAATTTTATGTCATTTCTTTCCATGTTTATTAAAGAAGTCTCCCAACTGTCCCTGCCTCTAGTCTTGCCCCACAAATGTATTCTCTACTCAGCTGCCAGAATTATTTATCTAAAATGGAAATCTGCTTGCAATATCTGAGCTTCTTCATATCATGTAGGATGTTTCCCATTATTTGTATGCTACCCATCTTTCCTACCTCATCCCTTTTCATTTCCTGCATATAAATATTTTTCATGGTGTGCCTGCTACAGGCCAGAAACTATATCAATTATTTTCACCTTGTTTATTTCTAAATATTGTATCATTTTTACATATTATTAAGAGATTGGAAATTCTTCATGGAAACTACAGAAAGCTAGGAGCTTAAGAAAAATATGGAAGAAAAGATTTAAAGAAGAAGATTTTCTGGAAATTTTGTGTGTTTATAATTATGGAATAAGATGAATAGACCATGGAGTTTGGGTTATTTTTTGTTTATATCTGGACACTTAAAATATTCTAAATGAATATTTGAAAGTAAATATGATGAGCCAGGTAAAGATAGCTGTTGCAAAGGTGAAATCCCACATGGCAAAGTTGAGAGGTGGAACTAGCATTAGGGGCAGAGGCAGAGCATAAACCATCCTCAGAGGAGCTGGGCTAATGGCAGCCCTCATTGTGATTGCTATTTAGTGAATGGCATGACATATGTCATGTTACTCTAATGGTTTAAAAGTCATTCATTTGTAATAACCTCTAATGAAATATAATCTGCAAAATTACTGAATCACTATACTGTACACCTGAAACTAATGTAATATTATAAATCAACTAAACTATAATAAAAAATAAATAAATAAAAGTCAATGACCTTGTCATTGTTCTCATCAGTTTCTAATCACTCTGATTAAGTGTACATTGTACTGTAGAATGAGGACTAGGTAGATTGAATCAATTTTAGGAGATGGGGCAATAAGGTGTAACCACAGAATTTAGTTATATTTCTTCCAGACTTGTCAATATATATAAATGATAAAAAAACTTTTAAACTCAAATTAACAAAGTCATTTTTATAAAGTAATATGTATTCTCTCTATTGCCTTTCTAGTGGCATCTAGTGAAATACTGTTTTTGAAAATTCTTGTCAAGGATTTTTAAAAAGTAATAAAATCTAAAGATTTTAAATACTAAGTTTTCAAATTGTTTTCCATCTTTAAAAAAGAGTCAATTTGTTTTTAGCACTGTCTTTTTCAGGATTAAAAGAACTACGTTGCATTTTCTGAGGGAAAAGTGCACAGCAAACAATTACTTATGACTTGCCAGTGGCCATTTTATGCACTGCCTTGGAATAATTTAATATCCAATTTTACACTTTTCTTGTAAAAACATGCTTTCAGGTTGTTAAGATAAAACATTAACTATGCAGGTTTGTTTATATTTGACCTTATACTTTGTTGTAATGGCAACACATACAGTTTTTGGTGACATATCTCCATTTTCCTTAAATTTTTCTTGAGGGAGTAATCTGTATCAGTCATATCTGCAAAGTATAATGGGTTCGTAAATTATAGTTTACAGTCAATTTCACACAGAACCATTTCTAGGTTTAATCAACCTCCTAGATGGTCTTGACAAGCTTCAGTTATCCTGTTATTTCTTTTGTTTGGCAACAGACTGTTATTTTAGGATTAAGTGAAATTGCAATATGAGCAACTCACTCTAGAATTACTTTTTTTTTATTAGCCTTTGAATTGGTGAAAGTAGTAAGAGACAACATTTTTGGTTGAATTTTGCATAAGTAGAAATTTAGAGGCCCACTTGCTTTACAAATAACAAGAATTTCACATAAATCACAGTTGATAGTCTAATTTTCTCCTGAAATATGGTTCTTTTAATATTGGTTTTATTGTAGACTCTTATCTATATTGGTTTTATTGCAGAAGTGGTGCTGCATCTTCTAGTTATCTGATTAGTCAAAAGAGCAAATGCATTCCAAGGGCACAACTGTTGAAAAACGGATGCAATTACAGAATAATTAGAGCTTGTCAAAATCACCTAGATGGCTGGAGAAGAGGCTATGATAACATTTATGCATACAGTATTTGGAATCAAGCAGACAGAAGGTTATTGAGTGCCTTTGCATGCTATTGCTTTGGCTCTAAGTCTTACTCAGAACATGGTGATCAATCATGGTTGTGCTCCTGGGTCATAGAAATGTCAGCCCACAAGTCTGTCAACTGTGGGCCTGGCCAGTGAGGGAACAGGACATGAACAAGTGAACATGGCAGCAAAACCAGGGTGCAGGGTGACAAACACGGCAGGACAACACACTGTAGATATTCAATGTGATTTGAAGATCCCAGATGAATAAATCCCATTGAACAATTGTACTGCTTAGAGGAAACTGCACATTTAGCTTTGGGAACATCAGGATATGAATCCAAACATTTAAAATAATTTATTAAACCTTAGGTCCGTGTCTCTAAAGTGGCAGCCCATGAAGTGTATGTTCAATCCTCATAGTATTTAAGAAACAGGAATTAGTGGGCAGCATTTCAACCTGGGTATTTCACATAGCAAACTTATTGAATTAAAAATTTATTTTATGAAAAAATTGGAAAAGAGAATACTACTGGGCTTTTGTAGCCTGAGGTCACTAATCAGTTGGTGAGACATAGTGACTCTTTCCTTAGATAGGCTGTGCCCCCTCCGGTCTGCCCAAGTCTCCATCACTCTCTGTTGTTCACTGACTCTGAAGCCAAATATAAGTTGTCATTTAATATAAATCTTGCAGTGCTTTTTGATTTATACCTGGCCTACATGCTTAACATGAGTTATCCCCAGAAAATTGTCTGCTTTAGATGCCAGAAATCTAGAAGATGAAACAATCAGTCACAAAATCTGAGCATTACATTGATTTTAGAAAGACCTGAAAGTCTATCAGGTGAGGTTTAGCATCCAGGGGCTCCAGCCAGACAGTGGGGAAGGGGAGGAGCACATTTCAAATAGAGAGGCCAGGCCGACTTTGCTGGTGCCATTAGTAAGTTCTTACATGTGTCACCAAAGAGCTATAAGCTTTGCCTCAGGGAACAGACTAAAAGACTATGTGTCTAAATTGCTGTGCTTTTAAAGTGCCTGGCAACCATTTGCCAGGCAGGAGCCATAAATCTCACATGATTGTGGTTTTTCACTGTGGTAACCACTCAGTGACATTTTAACATTAGTGACAGTCTTACACTGTAATTGTTTTTCTAATGTTTTTTTTCCTAGGGGAGAAAAAAATCAAAGTCTTAACATCATCAAATCAAATCTACTACCTAAGCAAAAGCAAACACTATTACTTATGCAGTACTCATACAAAATTAAGATAATCTTGAATACACTATAATGGATTAAACATATTTATATAGTAATGGAATGGTGCTGAGTCTTTAGTTATAATGAGCTCCTCATACTTAAAGGAGCATATCTCCTGATTGGGAATCATTTAGTGAAACTCCCTCTTATTAAACTATATGATTTGAATAAAATCTTTCAGCTGCCTTAGTTCCATTTTCATGTAGAGTATTGTCATGAGGTTTAGTCCACAAGTGTTGATGAACTATGGCCCATGTATCAAATTCATGGCCTGTTTTGGTAAAGTTTTATTAGAATATAACCATACCCATTTGTTTATGTATTGTCTACAGCTATTTTGTGTTACAACAAGAGTTGAGTAATTTCAAGAGATCATGTGATCTGAAAAGCCCCAAATATTTGCTGTCTGGCCCTTTACAGAAAATAAAATGTTGACCCATACCTTAGATACTCAATTACTTTTCATGAGCAAATCAGACCAAAGCAGGCCATGTTAATCTGGTTCAAAACTATTTGCATCTCATGTTAAGATACATGATTTCTGGTCTTGATGCAGGAATTTATGGGAAATCTCTAAAACCCATTAGAAGGGAAGAGAATAAGAGAGTTGGTCCTTTTTAAACACAGTACAACAGTTGGCTTAATGAAAATAATACTACTGTGTTTTATGTTTCTACTAGTTATTTTTCTGGAAACAGAAACATAATGTTGAATAAGTTAACATGATGACATTTAGCATCTTAAATCGGGCTAAAGTCCCCATTAGTACCTTCTGGATTTTTCAGATACTCAGGTTTCAACTATGATGGCTGCCTGCAGTTGATTTAAAGTAATCCATTGAAAGAGTTGCTCTCAGACTAGCTGCATCAGGACCATCTGGGGAGCTTGGACAGATGCCTGGGCTTCACCCTCAGAATTTCTGATTCAGTAAGCCTGGGGGAGGGCCAAGAATGTGCATTTCTAACAAGTTCCCCAGTGACGCTGATTCAGTAGCTTGGTTTAGGGACCACACTTTTATAATCACAACATTAAGATATTTGCTCAATGATGAGAAAATAAGGAAATATTCTACTTGATATATTCACTTGTATATTTTGTTATAAGAATGATTTTAGATGACAAATAGATTAATCATTTAAAGCAAAGGAAAGAAGCTTTAAAGCAATAGTGAAAACTTGAGTCTGAATCCTGGCTCTCTCATGTATTCATCAGCCAATTAAAATCTCAGTTTTCTCATAATTAAATAGTGGAGATGAATTTCTACCTACCTTAAAGGGTTATTAACATTATTGATTATTTAGTGATATGAAAATTACTGTTAAAAATGTAAGACTTTTACAAACATTTCAAGAATATTAGCTAGTTATTAGAAATGTCATTCACCAAAATAAGCTGGATCATGTCACGGATTTCTATTCACATCTGTCTACTTCAGCTTATCCCCAGTGTCGCATAACAGAACAGGTGTGATTTGCATCATTAGAACCTTCCAAGCACTCATTCAGAACACAATCCACCTTAAAAAGAGTAAGCTGTTTATAGAACCTGAGATAATGTACTGGACATCTTGTATGTATGACATAGGTCTCCCTTTTAACTTCTCCATCCCCACTCTTGACTGGTCTCCTCCTTCTTCTCTGCTATGAGAGACTGGTGGACATAGACCACATCAACAGCCTTCTATGGCATCTGGCTTCCTGTTGGATTCCACCATTCAGGACCCCAGCAGGAAATCAGAAGCAGGGGGAGGATAGAGAAGAAGGTGAGGATCACTACTGCCTTGGTTTTTCTCTGGGACATTCCCTCAGGATGGCTTTCTTCCTCTCATGGAAGCCTGCTCTGCAGCCCTCCCTCTCCTGCTCAACTCTGCTCCCTCCTCCCTTCAGACCTGTTGGAGGTAGAGCTTCTAGGGTACTACAGGCTCCATGCACAGACTCACTTGTGCCACCCCTATATGCTACTTTTATCTTTTTAAATAGCCCTTTTGCAAGTAAGCCCTCTTTGAATTATCACAATTTCAGTGAATCTTGTTAGGATCCAAAGTAATAATAACCCCTCATGATGATCTAATGAAGTAAATATTATTCTACCATTTTACAGATGAGGAAACTAAGGCTTCAGGAAATGGCAGTGTCTAGATTCAAAGTCCGAAGTGTGCATCACCCTGATACCAAAACCAGACAACTCCTAACTCTGAAGTGTGCAGTCTTTCTGGTCTTAAAGTTTCTCAAATGTTGGTGTATAGGAGGACTACCTGGTGAATTTGTAAAATATATTTATTAGTAAGCTCCGTCAGACTCCCTCTTGAGAAAGAACTGGAATCACAACTAACTGCTGAACAATCATCAACAGAAAGACACTGGAACTCACCAAAAAAGATACCCCACATCCAAAGACAAAAGAGAAACCACAGTGAGATGGTAGGAGGGGTGCAATCACAATAAAATCAAATCCCATACCTGCTGGGTGGGTGACTCACAAACTGGAGAACAATTATACCACAGAAGCCCACCCACTGGAGTGAAGGTCTACCCACTGGAGTGAAGGTTCTGAGCCCCACATCAGGCTTCCTAACCTGGGGGTCCAGCAACAGGAGGAGGAATCCCCAAAGAATCAGACTTTGAAGGCCAGCAGGATTTTATTACAGGACTTCAACAGGACTGGGGGAAACAGAGACTCCACACTTGGAGGGCACACACAATGTAGTGTGTGCACCAGGAACCAGGAGGAAGGAGCAGTGACCCCACAGGAGACTGAACCAGACCTACCTGCTAGTGTTGGAGGGTCTCCTGCAGAGGCAGGAGGTGGCTGTGGCTCACTGTGGGGACAAGGACACTGGCAGCAAAAGTTCTGGGAAGTACTCATCAGCCCTCCCAGAGCCCACCATTAGCGCCACCAAAGATCATGTAAACTCCAGTGCTGGGTTGCCTAAAGCCAAACAACCAACAGGGAGGGAACTCAGCACCACCTATCAACAAACAAGTGGATTAAAGTTTTACTGAGCTCTGCCCACCAGAGCACCACCCAGCTCTACCCACTACCTGTCCCTCCCATCAGGAAACTTGCACAAGCCTTTTAGATAGCCTCATCCACCAGAGGGAAGACAGCAGAAGCAAGAAGAAATACAATCCTGCAGCCTGTGGACCTAAAACCACAACTGCAGAAAGATAGACAAAATGAAAAGGCAGAGGACTATGTCCCAGATGAAGGAACAAGATAAAACCCCAGAAAAACAACTAAACAAAGTGGAGATAGGCAACCTTCCAGAAAAAGAATTCAGAATAATTATAGTGAAGATGATCCAGAACCTCAGAAAAAGAATGGAGGCAAAGATCAAGAAGATGTCAGAAATGTTTAGCAAAGACCTAGAATAATTAAAGAACAAACAAACAGATATGAACAATACAATAACTGAAACAAAAAATACACAAGAAGGAATCAATAGCAGAATAACTGAGTCAGAAGAACAGATAAGTGACCTGGAAGACAGAATGGTGGCAATCACTACCACAGAACAGAGTAAAGAAAAAAGAATGAAAAAGCATGAAGACAGCCTAAGAGATCTCTAGGACAACATTAAACGCATCAACATTCACATTATAGGGGTCCCAGAAGGAGAAAAGAACGAGAAAGGACCCAAGAAAATATTTGAAGAGATTAAAGTCGAAATCTTTCCTAACATGGGAAAGGAAATAGCTATCCAAATCCAGGAAACGCAGAGTCTCAGGCAGGATAAACCCAAGGAGAAACACGCTGAGACATATAGTAATCAAATTGACAAAAATTAAAGACAAAGAAAAAGTATTAAAAGCAACAAGGGAAAAATGACAAATAACATACAAGGGAACTCTCTTAAGATTAACAGCTGATTTCTTCGCAGGAACTCTGCAAGCCAGAAGGGAGTGGCACAATGTATTTAAAGTGATGAAAGGGAAGAAGCTACAACCAAATGTACTCTACCCAACAAGGATCACCTTCAGATTTGACAGAGAAATCAAAAGCTTTACAAAAAACCAAAAGCTAAGAGAATTTAGCACCACCAAATCATGTCTACAAAAAATGCTAAGGGAACTTCTCTAAGTGTGAAACACAAGAAAAGAAAAAGACCTACAAAAACAAACCCAAAACAATTAAGAAAATGGTGATAGGAACATACATATCAATAATTACCTTAAATGTGAATGGAATAAACGCTCCAACCAGGAGACACAGACTGGCAGAATGAGTACAAAAACAAGACCCATATATATGCTGTCTACAAGAGACCCACTTCAGACCTAGGGGCACATACAGACTGAAAGTGAGGGGATGGAAAAAGATATTCCATGCAAATGGAAATCAAAAGAAAGCTGAGGTAGCAATACTCATACCAGATAAAATAGATTTTAAAATAAAAAATGTTACAAGAGACAAGGACACTACATAATGATAAAGGGATCAATCCAAGAGGAAGATATAACAATTATAAATATATATGCACCCAAATAGGAGCACCTCAATACATATGGCAAATACTAACAGCTATAAAAGAGGAAATCGACAGTAACACAATAATAATGGGGGACTTTAATGCTTCACTTACTCCAATGGACAGATCATCCAGACAGAAAATTAATAAGGAAACAAAAGCTTTAAATGACACAATAGATCAGATGGATTTAATTGATATTTATAGGACATTCCACCTGAAAACAGCAGATTATACTTTCTTCTCAAGTGCACATGGAACTTTCTCCAGGATAGATCACATCTTGGGTTACAAATCAAGCCTCAGGAAATTTAAGAAAATTGAAATTGTATCAAACATCTTTTCTGACCACAACACTATGAGATTAGAAATAAATTACACACACGAAAAATGTAAAAACACAAACACATGGAGGCTGAACAATACTAAATAACCAAGAGATCACTGAAGAAATCAAAGAGGAAATCAAAAGAATACCTTGAGACAAATGACAAAAAAACCCACAATGATCCAAAACCTATAGGATGCAGCAAAAGCTCTTCTAAGAGGGAAGTTTTTTTTTTTTTTGATTGGAGTATAATTGCTTTACAATGGTGTGTTATTTTCTGCTTTATAACAAAGTGAATCAGCTATACATATACATATATTCCCATATCTCTTCCCTCTTGTGTCTCCCTCCCTCCCACCATCCCTATACCACCACTCTAGGTGGTCACAAAGCAACAAGCTGACCTCCCTGTGCTATGTGGCCACTTCCCACTAGCTATCAATTTTATTTTTAGTAGTGTATATATGTCCATGCCACTCTCTCTATAGGATGCAGCAAAAGCACTTCTAAGATGGAAGTTTTTAACAATACAATCTTACCTCAAAAAACAAGAAAACTCTCAAATAAACAATCTAACCTTAACCAAATAATCTAATCTAACACCTAAAGGAACTAGAGAAAGAAGAACAAACAAAACCAAAAGTTAGTAGAAGGAAAGAAATCATAAAGATCAGAGAAGAAATAAATGAAATAGAAACAAAGAAAAAATAGCTACAATCAATAAAACTAATAGCTGGTTCTTTGAGAAGATAAACAAAAAATTGATAAACCTTTAGCCACACTGATCGAGTAAAAGAGAGAGAAGAGTCAAATCAATAAAATTAGAGGTGAAAAAGGAGAAGTTAGAATGGACACCACAGAAATACAAAGCATCATAAGAGACTACTAAAAGCAACTATATGCCAATAAAATGGGCAACGTGGAAGAAATGGGCAAATTCTTAGAAAGGTACAACCTTCCAAGAATGAACCAAGAAGAAATAGAAAATATGAACAGACCAATCACAAGCACTGAAATTGAAACTGTGATTAAAAACCTTCCAACAAACAAAAGTTCAGGACCAGATGGCTTCACAGGTGAATTCTATCAAACATTTAGAGGAGAGCTAATACCCATCCTTCTCAAACTCTTCCAAAAGATTGCCGAGGAAGGAACACTCCCAAACTCATTCTACAAGGCCACAATCACCCTGATACCAAAACCAGACAAACATACTGTAAGAAAATAAAACTACAGACCAACATCACTGATGAATATAGATGCAAAAATCCTCCACAAAGTACTAGCAAACTGGACCCAACAACACATTAAAAGGATCAAGCACCATGATCAAGTGGGATTTACCTCAGGGATGCAAGGATTCTTGAATATACACAAATCAATCAATGTGATATACCATATTAAGAAATTGAAAATTAAAAACCATATGATCATCTCAATAGATGCAGAAAAAGCTTTAGGCAAAATTCAACACTGATTTATGATTAAAAACTCTCCAGAAAGTCAGCATAGAGGAAACCTACCTCAACATAATAAGTCCATATATGACAAACCCACAGCAAACATCATTCTCAATGGTGAAAATCTGACAGCATTTCCTCTAAGATCAGCAACAAGACAAGGATATCCACTCTTGCCACTATTATTCAACATAGTTTTGGAAGTCCTAACTTTGGCAATCAGAGAAGAAAAAGAAATAAAACCAATATGAATTGGAAAAGAAGTAAAACTGTCACTGTTTGCAGATATCATGATACTATATATAGAACGTCTTAAAGATGCCATCAGAAAACCACTAGAGCTAATCAATGAATTTGGTAAAGTTACAGGGTACAAAATTAATTCAGAGAAATCTCTTGCATTCCTATATATTAATAACAAAAGCTCAGAAAGAGAAATTAAGGAAACAGTCCCATTCACCATTGCAACAGAATGAATAAAATACCTAGGAATAAATCTACCTAAGGAGGTAAAAGACCTGTACTCAGAAAACTGTAAGACACTGATGAAAGAAATCAAAGATGACACAAACAGTTGGAGAGATATACCATGTTCTTGGATTGGAAGAATCAATATTGTGAAACTGACTATACTGCCCCAAGCAATCTACAGAGTCAGTGCAATTCCTATCAAATTACCAATGGCATTTTTTACAGAACTAGAGCAAAAAATCTTAAAATTTTCATGGAGACACAAAAAATCCCAAATAGCCAAAGTAATCTTGAAAAAAAAAAATGGAACTGGAGGAATCAGGCTTCCTGACTTCAGACTATACTACAAAGCTACAGTAATCAAGACAATATAGTACTGGCACAAAACCAGACATATATATCAGTGGAACAGGATAGAAAGCCCAGAGATAAACCAATGTACCTATAGTCAACTAATCTATGACAAAGGAGGCATGGGTATACAATGGAGTAAAGACAGTCTCTTCAATAAGTGGTGCTGCGAAACCTGGACAGCTACATGTAAAAGACTGAAATCAGAACACTTCCTAACACCATACACAAAAATAAACTCAAAATGGATTAAAGACCTAAATGTAAGACCAGGCACTATAAAACTCTTAGAGGAAAACATAGGAAGAACACTCTTTGACATAATCACAGCAAGATCTTTTTTGACCCACCTGCTAGAAAAATGGAAATAAAAACAAAAATATACAAATGGGACCTACTGAAACTTAAAAGCTTTTGCACAGCAACGGAAACCATTAGTGAGACAAAAAGGCAACCCTCAGAATGGAAAAAATATTTGCAAATGAAGCAAACGACAAGAGATTAATCTCCAAAATATACAAACAGCTCATGCAGCTCAATGTCAAAAAACAAACAACCCAATCAAAAAATGGGTGGAAGACCTAAACATTTCTGGAAAGAAGACACACATATGGCCAAGAGGCACATGAAAAGATGCTCAAAATCACTAATTATTGGAGAAATGCAAGTCAAAACTACAATGAGGTGTAACCTCCCAACAGTTAGAATGGGAATGATCAGAAAATCTACAAGCAATAAATGCTGGAGAGGGTGTGGAGAAAAGGGAACCCTCTTGCACTGTTGGTAGGAATGTAAACTGATACAGCCACTGTGAAAAACAGTATGGAGGTTCCTTAAAAAACTAAAACTAGTATTACCATATGACCCGGCAATCCCAGTACGGGGCACATACCCAGAGAAAACCATAATTCAAAAAGAAACATGCACCCCAGGGTTCATTGAAGCACTGTTTACAATAGCCAGGTCATGGAAGCAACCTAAATGTCCACCGACAGACAAATGGATAAATAAGATGTGGTACATATATACAATACAATATTACTCAGCCATAAAAATCAATGGAATTGGGTCATTTGTAGAGACATGGATGGACCTAAAGACTATCATATAGAGTGAAGTATGTCAGAAAGAGAAAAACAAATATCATATATTAACGCATATATGTGGAATCTAGAAAAATGGTACAGATGAACCAGTTTGCAAGGCAAAAATAGAGACACTGATGTAGAGAGCAAAGTATGGACACCAAGGGGAGAAAGCGGGGGGTGGGGATGAATTTGGAGATTGGGATTGACATATATACACTAATATGTATAAAATAGATAACTAATAAGAGCCTGCTATGTAGCACAGGTTACTCCACTTCACTGTACAGTAGAAACTAACACAACTTTGTAAAACTATACCCCAATAAAAAAAAATTTTTAAATGAAATAAAAAATTAATTAATTAAAGTAAACTCCATCAACAAGAATTTTGATTCTAGTATATAGGATAAATTTTAGAAACCTGTATCTTAGAACAAGCCCAGTTCTTTTTCTGTAAATAATAATATTAATAATACTAATCTCATTATATTTATAAATACCACTACTAGTTAACATTTGTTATGTCCTCAATTAGCTGGTACCTTCATAAAAGTCATAATGCAGAATATATCATTCTTACCCTCTTTTTACACATCAAGAACTGATGAATAGAGAATTTAAGTAACTTGTCTCAGATTATATACCTCAGTGCATGGCTCAGGTATCTGGTTATGAGCCCAGGCTCTAGAATACCTCACTATGCAACTGACCTTTGACCATTCTTAGTGAACTGCAGCAAATTACCAATAGGTTCCCAGCCTCACTGCCTCTCAGTTTTCTCACTAATTACATGTGTCTAGTTATATAAAGGGAATGATTTCACCATGGTTATGGCCCTAGTATTCCTAGTTTACCTCTTCATGCCAAGGGCTGTGAAAGGAGTAATACCACGTGTTTTTGGTTTTTTGTTTGTTAATTTTAATGGGCAGAGTTGTAACTCTTCTAAGCATTTTGGCATTAAACAATGATGAGCATAAGTGATGAAGCTAGTTTCTTTATACCTGGATTTAGTAGTTATGGACAGATGTGCCCAGTATTAAAACGGACAGGTGTTTTTTCAGCTAATTACATACAAAGGATCTCAGCTAATTTTCCTGTTTTGAAATATCATAGTAAACATCTGGAACATTGACTTCAGGTGATAATAATAATTTAGTTCTATACTCCCAACTCTCCAGGGTAGTGTTTCCCTAAAATTCTAGAATGCCCATTGTCCAATAGAACTTCCTGTGATTATGGAAATGTTCTGTCTGTGCTGTCACACTTATTAGTCACTAGCTATGCGTGGCTTTTGAGCACTTGAAATATGGCTAGTATATGAGGAACTGAATTTCTAATGCTACTTAATTTCAATTAATTTAAATTTAAATAGTCACATGTGACTAGTGACCATCATATTGGGTAGCACAGTTCTAGAAAGCTCACTTAACAGCATTCTTTGTTCACTGCTTCTTTAGTTGAGATATTTAAATTATATTTTTAATTGAGTTGTGTTCTTTTTAAATTTGGAAGAGGTTAAGATATTTAATTCATTAACAAGATTTAGACCTTCTTCATTAATGGCTCTCTTTTTACTGCTATTTAAACTTAACTCAGTGCAGCAAAAATGTAGTTGGTTTATGTATTCAGTGTCTAATGACTTATTATTTTTGATCCTATGTTATATTTTTTTATGACTGCATTTTTTTTCCACATTGGAACTTTCCTTTCTGCAGCTGTGATGGATGTTGTCAGAGTACTTCAGTATTTGAGCAGTCCCCCATGAAATTGTGACAGTTGCCTATTAAGAATGCAGTGCAATGTGTCTTCCATAAATCTTTAATCAAGTATATAACTTGTTATGGGGTTTTAATAAAGTTGTAAACACAGGAAATTTAAAGCCATCATTTCACACTATTTTAATCCAGGAAACATAGAAAAGTGGTTGTTATTTTATCCATCTGCAGCAAAATAGAGTAATTTTAACAAGCCTTGGAATAAATACATTGAATATGACACACATTTTTCAGTTGAGTTTGATATCCAACTTCATGAATTAAAAAAGGCCCTATTTATCCTGAAGTGATAGTCACATGAATCATATTTATCATATCTATAAAGGAATAAGTTATTTTCTGAAACTCTTTTGTCTTATTATGTAATAATTATATAATATAAAGTAATTATAATTTTGTTAGGTATATAAGCAGACTATAACTACTTCAAATTTGTCTTTAATTTTATATTAAGTTTTATATTATATTTATATAATTGTTTGTTGGCTGGGATGTGGTTTTAAAACATTGATGTTCTTAATGTGTCCTTATAATTATTTTCATCTGAAGGAAGTTATTAATTCTGTCATGCTGATAAAAATCTATATTAGAGATATATTTAGAAAGTTTTAAATTTATCAAGCTGATTGAAAAAATTAATGCAGTTCATTTATCAAACAAATTTGAAAGGTAGTTATTATTTTAATAGACTAGGATACTTCATTCTTTATAAAGGGCAATATTTAAAAGAAATTTGCAGTCTTTGCCTTAAGTAGTGTCTAGCTCCTAAAAAATCATCTCTCCTGCATTTCCACTAAAATAGTCCATAAAACACATCACTAAAGAGACAATATTACACAGTGAATAATTGGTCTCATAATCCATCTATATCCAGAATCACAGAAATCTTTTTACCAACTACAAGGCCAAAGGAAGTAGATTGAAACATGCAGTAACAGGAATCCCCACGCAGCCCTGTGAAGCACTAATCACATCCCCACTTAACAGCTGGGGAGATGGGCGCACAGGGTTGTTTGCCCAGGATCCTTCAGGGAGTAAGGGGCAGAGCATGATTTAAACTTAGTTTGGCTCGTGAGTTCGACCCCTTAACCACAACTCAATGTAAATACTTAAATGTCCCCTTAACCACAACTCAATGTAAATACTTAACTGCCTACAGTGTCCCTACCCTGAGGGAAACTGTAGACTAACAGGAGAGAATAGATTTGTAAGCATTTAAATGCAGAGAAGTAACTGGTTATAGGGTAGACTTATGTAAGCTGATATAAAAGAATCAAAGAAAAAGTTTCTAATCCTATAAAAGATGGGGAGGAGATGAGAGAGAAACTGGGTTTTTTTTGCTTTTTAAAAAAATGTTAGTGATTAACTATTTTCAGTGCCTTCTCAGTACAACCCATGGGGCCTGGCAGAGTCTAAGCATGTAATAATTGCAGGTTGAATAAATGAATTAATCAGTCAATTAATCGATTAGTGAATGAGAGACTTTACAGAAAATCATAACCAGAGTGTTCAAGGGATCTTGAAATGTTATGATGAAACTAGAAATATTAGGCTTAAAATAAAAATAACTTTCTTACTAGTAAAAATCTTTCAGATAATTGAAAACAGGGTAGATTTGTCTTGTATGACCTCAGAGGGCAAAAGTAGGACAAATTAGTAGAAATTACAACACAGCAAATTTGACATAAAATAAGAAAGACTTACCTAAGAGTCATTCCCATTTGCATCTTAATTTATGAAATGGAAGAAACCTTAGTATAATAAAACTTCAGTTCTTTTCAAATTGCATATATTTTAGACCATCAGTTTGTAACCTACTAATATATTAGTGAGGTTTTAGAGTAAGAATTTTTATTTGACCATTCAGAGATAAATTGGTCAGTTTTAAGTGCTTTGTTTGTCTCTCAAGTGCTTAAAAACATTTTAATGCATAAGGGTGAGTTTAATAATGTTAGAAAACACAGTCACTTTGGAAGATGGTTTGGCAATCTTTCAAAACCGAACATCCTCCTACCATACAATTCAGCAATCACACTCCTTGTCATTTACCTAAAGGGGTTGAAAACTTATGTCCATACAAAAACCTGCACATGGAGGTTGGTAGCAGCTTTATTCATAATTGTCAAAATGTGGAAGCAACCAGGATGTCCTTCAGTAGGTAAATGGATAAATAAATTGTGGTACAGGTAGACAATTGAATACTATTTAGTGCTAAAACAAAAAATGAGCTATCAAGCCATGAAAACAAATGGAATAAATGTAAATACATATTACTAAGTGAAAGAATCCAATCTGACATCTGTACGATTCCAGCTATATGACATTCTGGAAAAGGCAAAACTATGGAGGCAACAACAAGATCAATAGTTTCCAGGAGTTGGTGGAGGAGAGGGAAGGATGAATAGGTGGAGCACAGAGAATTTTTAGGACAGTGAAAATACTCCATATAATACTATAATGATGGATACCTGTCATTATATATTTGCTAAAATTCATAGAATGTGCAAGACCCCAACTAGCCAAAACAATCTTGAGAAAGAACAAAGCTAGAGGCATCATACTTCCAGATTTCAAACTGTATTACAAAGCTATAGTAATCAAAATAATGTGGTATTGACATGAAAACAGACATGTTGTTCAAAGGAACAGAATAAAGATCTCAGAAATAAACCCATGGATATATGGTCAGTTAATTTATGACAAAGATGCCAAGAATGTATAATGAGGAAAGAAGGTTCTTCAATAAGTGAATGGTGTTGGGAAAACTGGATAACCATATGCAAAGGAATGAAACTGAACCTCTATCTCACACCATAAACAAAAATCAACTCAAATGGGATTAATGACTTGAACATGAAACCTGAAACCATAAAACTCCTAGAAGAAAATATACGGGGAAAGCAACTTGATATCTGTCTTGGTGATAACTTTCTGGATTTGACACCCAAAACAAAAGCAACAAAGGAAACATATGTAAGTGGGACTACATCAAACTAAGAAGCTCAGTAAAGCAAAGAAAATAATTTTTAAAAATGAAAAGAAAAACTGGGTAGAGCATCTGAATAGACATTTTTTTTCCTAAGGAGATATGCAAATGGCCAACAGGTACATGAAAGATGCTCAACATCACTAATCATCAAAGAAATGCAAATCAAACCACGGTGAGATATCAGCTCACATTTGTTTTAGAAGGGCTATAATGAAAAAGGCAAGAGATAACAAGTGTTGGTGAGGATGTGGAGAAAAAGGAACACTTGTGCATTGTAGGTGGGAATGTAACTTGGTTCTACCAATATGGAAAGCAGTATGGAATTTCCTTAAAAAGTTAAAAATAGAACTACTATATGATCCAGCAATTCCACTTCTGGATATTTATTCAAAGGAAATGAAATCAGGATATGGAAGAGATAGCTGCCTTCCCCCATTGCAGCATTTATTCACAATAGCCAACATATGAAAACAGCCTAAGTATCTGTATAAGGATGAATGAATAAAGAAGATGTGGTATATGTACACAATTGAACATTATTCAACCATGAGAAAGTAGAAAATTCTGCAATGTGCAACAATATGAATGGACCTCAAGGGCATCATGCTAAGTGAAATTAGCCAGACAGAGAAAGACAAATACTGTATGGTATCACTTCTAGGTGGAACCTTAAAAAAAATAGTCAAACTCATATATACAGAGAGTAGAAAAGTGGTTGCCAGAGGCTGGTGGGTGGGGGAAATAAGGGAGAAATTTGTAAAAGGATACAAACTTTCAGCTACAAGTAAGTTCTGAGGATCTAATGTAAAGCCTAGTGATTAGTTGCTAACACTGTATTAGATAATTGAAATTTGCTAAGAGTAGAACTGACATGCTCTCACACTGCAAAAAAAGATTACAAAAAGTAAAAATAAAAACAAATAATGTTAAAGGTTTGTTTTTTATTTCTTTTGAAAAACCATGTTCCAAGGGGAGGTTCAATACACAAGTCGAAGGAACACTGGTAGCACGAATATTTCCATTTTAGAAACATTTCCAGCATATACATGTCATTATGCATATGTTTTCATTTTATTTCAGTACCTTAGGTTTTGCATCTTTAATTGCATCAGAATAAGGTGACTCCCTTCTTACCCTACCTCTACTCTAAACTCCACCAAATGAAAGCCCTCTGTTTAGAGTTATATAGGTCCCCAATTACCATACACCTCCTCACCATATTGTGAAAGATGCCCCAGCACTATTTCATGACTCGCTCATTCAGTCATGCAGAGGAAGGCTGATGTGACAAAAGGGACAAAAGGGAAGGGATAGGAACAGGGAACTCAAGGTGTAAAGGCTGTGCATATTCCCTAGTTGTTATGCCAGGGAAACCCATTTATAAAGTTAAAGAAATTAGGGTCCCAAAGCTAGTTTGGCAGATTTTCTCTTTGATGGAAAAAATAGCAAAAGAGCAGCCTCAGGGATTCCAAAAAAGATAAGAGAAGGTGAGGGAATCTGTTTAGTTCCATGAAGAATGGAAAACTTTGGGCTTCCCTGGTGGTGCAGTGGTTGAGAGTCTGCCTGCCGATGCAGGGGACACGGATGCGTGCCCGGGTCCGGGAAGATCCCACATGCCGCGGAGTGGCTGGGCCCATGAGCCATGGCCGCTGAGCCTGCACCTCCGGAGTCTGTGCTCCACAACGGGAGAGGCCACAACAGTGAGAGAATGGAAAACTTTGTGATGTGGGAGAAGAAAAGAGTTTTTCATAGAAGAGATAGTATTCTTAGGAAGGAGGCAAAATATGCCAGAGGTCTGTAAATGGTGACTGGTTTATTAAGGTACCTTATGTGATTGTTGTCAGTGTTAGGGTAATATTAAATACTCTTGAACTGTGAATAGAAAGTTTATGAATCAGAGGAGAGGAGTGATGCAAAAGAAACTATAAAAACAAATGCATTTATGGTTAACAGACTAGACTTACACAAAACCATTTTTAACCAAATCAAATCCTTTATGGATATCAAAGCTTATGTGGATATCACATATCAAATATCAGTGCCAGATTTAAACACAGTGACCATTATTCTTTATAATTATTGAACATCTATATGTAATACTGAAAAACATGCTCTGAGAGAAAAAAATAAAAGTCCAATCCCTGACCTTAAAGAGTTGCCTGCTTTGAAACAAGGGGGCACATGCAGACTTACAGTGCAGTCCGGTGTGGTGGCTGCCAGGCACAGAGGAGACCATGATCAGGAGTAGGGGTCAGGAAAGATTTTGTAATAGAATTGATCCTTAAATTGAGCACGTTTTTATGGAATTAAGAGAAGGACATTCCAGGAAAAAGGAAAGATGTGAATAAGGCATGATACAGGTTTGCATACTGAGAAACTCCAAGTGTTTTTTGGCTCACAGCACAGAGTTCCAAGTGGTATAAGTTCAGAGAAATACTTGAGAGAGTGGGGATGACCACCAAGTCACACAAGAGCCATGTATTCATCTCTAAAAAGCTTGGACTTTATCTTACAAGTAATGCGGAGTCATGGGCAACTTCTATCTTATAGGAAGTTGCAAATTGCTTGATATTGGTGCTCAGGATTGAGGTTCCAGGTAAACACTTACTGTGTGACACTTGAAACCAAGGAGGTGAACAAGGTCACTCAGGTGGCCATGCTCATCCCTGGAGATACCAATATTTAGAATCTCCAACTCTTTACAGTCAGGTAAGATGAGAACAGAAAAGTGTCCATCAAATTTAGCAATTTGGAAATCACTTGTAACCTTTGCCAAAGCAGTTTAAATACACACACACTCCAAAGGGCACGTACAAAAATCAATGAATTCGTGTGATATTTTATCTACCCCGCATCTTATCAAGACTCAAAAGGGCAATTGTTTTACAAAGAACATAATGTCTTGATTTGTATTTTAATTAGTAAATGCAAATCTGCCAACGAAACAGAACATAACAACAATAACAAAAGGAATAGTGTTTATAAATGCCCACAGGATGGAGAGACTACGGGTGTTGTCAAATAACACCGTGGGATTTGCATGCCCAAAAGTGAGCGTATAAAATGCAGGGCATTGGGAGGTACTATCATTGATAAGGTTCAAACGTTCTTTTTTGTGGCTTAATACTCCTTAAAGTTAATGCTCCAGCTTTGAGCAAATGTAATTTATTGAGTGGTGTGCAATGTAAAAAATATTATGGCATCAATAATTCTAAGAAAAAGAAAGAATTTAAGGTTCAGGATAAATTCGTAGCATGTTTTAGAAAACTTACAAAATTAGAGTTTGGACTTCCCTGGTAGCGCAGTGGTTGAGAGTCCGCCTGCCGATGCAGGGGACACGGGTTCGTGCCCTGGGCCGGGAAGATCCCACATGCCGCGTAGCGGCTAGGCTCGTGAGCCATGGCTGCTGAGCCTGCGCGTCCGGAGCCTGTGCTCCGCAACGGGAGAGGCCACAACAGTGAGAGGCCCGCGTACAGAAAAAAAAAAAAAAAATAGAGTTTATCCTCAGATAGTTTGATTATGCTGATGAAGCTGCTCTTGCTTAAAATGTGTGCCATTCACCGGTAGTGGATGCTGGTGTTTTAAGAGAATAAAGGGTAAGGACAGATTGACTGTATAATTGGAGCCTGGAAATAGCCTCACAAAATAAGAAATTTGCTAATTAAAAAAATAATTTCTCTGCAGTTTTGAAAGTTGACCAGTCACTTGCAGAAAGCAAGCCAATACATATATAAACAGATAGCTTCTCTTTCCTCTGGCTGATTCTGCTATTCTATTTTTAGTGAAAGACTATTTCACAGCTGTAAGATTAACTAAGCTCACAGAGGTGTTTAAGACTGTGGAGTTTGTCTTTCATCTTACCTTTGCCATTTGGCTTTCCGACCTTGTAGAAGTTGCTTACCCTCTCTAAGCTTCAATAAATCTGTCTGAAAATCGAGATAACAGTAGCTGCTGCACCCAGCAGCACATTCTAATTATGACATTGGGAGTAGTAAGCATGGTGTGAGTGAGACCATTTGTGTGTCAGGTGCTCAGCAGAATATCAACATGGTAGCCTTTGATCCTCTTCTCCATGACCTCATGTTGTGGATACCCTTAACATAAAATTTAATTCTGTTTTATATTCAAACTCATTCTTACTTGGAGTAAAACAGACTTTTGAAGTAAATCAGACTGCAGTCAGAACATTAATTTTGAAATGCATAATTTACATCTATTTGTGGATATTTTTAAAAGAAGGGAGAAACTGTGGTAATTCAGAATTATTTTAATACTCTGATGGAACCACTCCCATACTTAATGATTGCAAATAGATTCACAAATGAGAAATATTTTCAAAAGGCATATATAAATATTTTCTATTAAACATTTATCTATGTAAGAGGATTTATAGATCTGGAAATTGCTAAATATTGAATGCAGTGTTTCCTCAATATTAAGATTTTTTCAAATTTTAACATATTTTTTTCAAAAACTTAATATAATTACATGTTGCAATCATGATGGACTTATTGTAGGTTTTTTGTTTGTTTAATTAGGATTAGTAAGATTGAAGTGGTTGAGAATTCAGATTCTGGATCCAATGTGCAGTAGTTCAACTCCCTTCATTCCTTGTCTGAAAATTGACATAAGATTGTTAATGAGTTAAAATGGTAAAATGCTTAGAACAATGACTGATATATGATGATAATGCATATTAAATGTAAGGTGTCATTGTCATTATCGATAATACCAAGACTTACAACTTGCATCATTTAGATCATAATATAATTAGGTGATGAATAATATTTATACAGGGTTGTAGGCTTTTAATTTAATACACTTTATGATTGATACTATTGCCACCTTATTTCTCACATAAAGAAAAAAATAGGCTCAGAAAGGTTTAGTGACATGCTCATCATCACAAAACTATTACATTGTAGAAGTAGGTCATGAAAACATATTTTTCATTTTAGTCAGCTAACAATGGAAGAAAAAAAGCCTTACTAACTCATTATTTATTTTCCTTTATGGAAAGTAAATGTTTCTTGCAAGTAACATTTGATTTGGTCACTGAAGCACTTTATGGGCCCTCATTAATTCCACAGAGTTGGAATCTTTAAAAGTTTTTTTCATTTGTCTTTTATCCAGATTTATTTAGATATATATGACATATAACATTGTGTAAGTTTAAGGTGTACAACATTTTGATTTGCAAAATGATTACCATGGTAGCACTGGTTAACACTTTCACCACTTCACACAATTATTGTTTCTTTTTTTGTGGGGAGAATATTTAAGATCTACACTCTTTGACAACTTTCAAATATTTAATACAGTATTGTTAATTATAAGCACCATGCTGAACATTAAATCCCCAGAACTTATTCTTTTATAACTGGAAGTTTGTGCCCTTTGACTGACATCTCCCCATTTCCCCACCCCCCGCCCCTGGCAACCACCATTCTCCTCTGTTTTTATGAGTTGAGCTTTATTAGATTCCACATATAATTGATGTCATACAGTTCTTGTCTTTCTCTGTTTCACTTATTTCACTTAGCATAATGCTCTCCAGGTTCATCCATGCTGTCACAAATGGCAGGGTTTCCTTATTTCTCATGGCTGAATAATATTCAGTTGTGTGTTTGTGTATGCATGTGTGTGTATCACATCTTTATCTAATCACTCCTGAATGGACACTTAGCTTGTTTCTATATCTTGGCTATTGTGAATAATGCTACAATGAACATGGGAGTGCAGATATCTCTTAAATATCCTGGTTTCATTTTCTTTGGATATATAACCAAAGTTAGATCACTAGTTCTATTTTTATTTTTTGAGGAATGTCCATACTGCTTTTCATTGTGGCTGCACCAATCTACACTCCCATCAACTGTGCACAAGGGTTTCTTTTCTCCACATCCTTATCAATACTTTCTATTTCTTGCCTTTTTGTGATAAATCATTCTAACAGGTGTGAGATGGTATCTCACAGTGGCTTTGATTAGCATTTCTTTGATGATTAGTGATGTTGAGCATCTTTTCATATACCTGTTGGCCATTTGGATGTCTTCTTTGGAAAAATGTCTGTTTAGATCCTCTGCCCATTTTTTTAAATAGAATTCTTTTTTGTTGTTTTTGTTGCTGTTGAGTTGGATGAGTTCTTTATACAATTTGGATATTAATCCCTTAAAAGATATATGACTTGCAAATATTTTCTCCCATTCTGTAGGCTCCCTTTTCATTTTGTTGATTATTTCTTTTGCTGTGCATAAGCTTTGTAGTTTGATGTAGTCCCACTTGTTTATTTTTGCTTTTGTTGCCTTTACTTTTGGTGTCAGTTCAAAAAATAATTGCCAAGATCAAAATCAAGTTGTTTACCCTGTATGTTTTCTTCAGGAGTTTTATGGTTTCAGGTTGTATGTTAAAACTAATACATTTTTTAGTTAATTTTTGTGTATGATGTAAGGTAAGGGTCCAACTTCATTCTTCTGCATGTAATTATCCAATTTTTTCATCACCATTTATTGAAGAGACTAACCTTTCCTCACTGAGTATTTTTGGCTCCCTTGTCAAATATTAGTTGACCGTTTATGGAAGGGTTTATTTCTGGGCATTTGGTTCTGTTCCTTTGGTCTTTGTGTGTATTTTTATGCCAGTCCCATACTCTTCATTACTACAGCTTTGTAGTATAGTTTGAGATCAGAGATTGTGATGCCTCCAGCTTTGTTCTTCTTTCTTAAGGTTGCTTTGGCTATTCAGGGTCTTTAGTAATTCCATACCAACTTTAGGATTGGTTACTCTAGTTTTGTCAAAAATGCCATTGGTAATTTGATAGGGATTGCATTAAATATGTAGATTGATTTGGGTAGAATGGACATATTAACATTATTATTTCTTCCAATCCATGAAAACAGTATCTCTTTCCACTTGTTTGTTATCTTCAGTTTCTTTCATCTGCATCTTATAGTTTTCAGAATACAGGTCTTTCACCTCCTTCATTAAAGTTTATTACTAGGTATTTTATTCTTTTTGATGCAATTATAAATGAGATTGTTTTCTTAATTTCTCTTTCTGATAGTGTGTTATTAGTGTATAGAAACAACAGATTTCTGTATACTGATTTTTGTAGGCTCCAACTTTACTGAATTCATTTATTAGTTTTAACAGTTTTTTTGGTGGAGTCTTTAGGGTTTTCCATATATGAGATCATGTCCTATACAAACAGAGACAGTTTTATTTCTTCCTTCCAAATTTGGATGTCTTTTATTTTTTTTTTTCTTGCCTAATTGCTCTGACTAGTACTTAAGTACTATGCTGAATAGAAGTGTTAAGAGTGGGTATCCCTGTCTTGTTCCTGGTCTTAGAGGAAAAGCTTTCAACCTTTCACTGTTGAGTATGACGTTAGCTGTGAGCTTGTCATATGTGGTCTTTATTATGTTGAGGTACATTCCCTTTATACCCATTTTGTTGAGAGTGTTTATCACAAATGAATGTTGAGTTTCAGCAAAAGATTTTTCTGCATCTATTGGGATGATCATATATTTTTATCCTTTATTTTGTTAATGTGGTGTATCACATTGATTGATTTGCATATGCTGAACCACCCTTGCATACCAGAGATAAATCCAATTTGATCATGGTGTATGATCCTTTTAATTTAATGCTGAAATCAGTTTGCTTATATTTTTGAGAATTTTTGAATTTATATTCAGCAGATGTATTGGGCTGTAATTTTCTTTTTCTCTAATGTCCTTACCTGAAGTGAGTGTGGAAGTGTTCCCTCCTCTTCAAATTTTTGGAAGAGTTGAGAAAGATTGACATTAATTCCTCATTAAATGTGTGGTAGAATTCACCAGAGAAACCATCTGTTCCTGGGATTTTCTGTGTTGAGAGGTTTTTGATTACTGAATCAATCTCCTTACTAGTAATTGTTTTTTTTAATTTTCTATCTTTTCATGATTCAATTTGGTAGCTTGTATTTTTCTAGGAATTTGTCCATTTCTTCTAGGTTATCCATTTTGTTGCTGTATCATTGTCATAGTAGTCTCTTATGATCCTTAGTGTTTCTGTGGGTAAGGTGATAATATTGATATATCTTGTATGCTTTTCATGTCTGTTTTTATTTCAGTATTCTTCCTTTTCTTGCTTAATCTAGCTAAAAGTTTGTCAAAATTTTTTATCTTTTAAAAAAACGGCTCTTAGTTTTATCAATCTTATCTATTAGTTTTCTACTCTCTATTTCATTTATTTCTGCTTTGATGTTTGCTATTTCCTTTCTTCTGGTCTATTTGGGATTTTTGCTGTTCTTTTTCTAGTTTCTTTGGATATAAAATTAGGGACTTTTCTGAGATCTTTCCTTTTTCTTAATGTAGGTGTTTATTGCTATAACCTTATTTCTTAGAACTGCTTTTGCTACATCCCATTGGTATGTTGTGTTTTCATTGTCATTTATTTCTAGATATTTTTGATTTCCCTTTTGATTTCTTCTCTTACCTATCTATTGTTCAGATGTGTGTGTGTGTGTGTGTGTGTGTGTGTGTGTTAATGTCCATGTATTTGTGAATTTCTAGCTTTCCTTCTCTTATTAATTTCTAGTTTATAATATTGTGGTCAGAAAACATACTTGGTATGATTTCAGTCTTCTTAAATTTGCTAAGACTTATTTTGTTACCTATCATGTGATCTATTCTGCAGGATGTTTCCTGTGGACTTGAAAAGAATGTGTATTCTGCAGCTGCTGGATGGAATGTTCTGCATACATTGTTAGGGCCATTTGGTTAAAAGTCTAGTTCAAGCCCATTGTTTCCTTGTTGATTTTGTGCCTGGATGGCCCAGCCACTGTTCAAATTTGTATATTAAAGTCTCCTACTCTTATTTTATTGTTGTTTATTTCTCCCTTCAGATCTGTTAGTATTTGATTAATATGTTTAGGTACTTTGATGTTGGGTACATATATATTGCTATTTATAGTTGTAAAAGCTTCTTGATTATTGAGCCTATTTTCAGTATATAATGACCTTCTTTGTCTCTTGTTACTGGTTTTGGCTTAAAGTCAGTTTTACCTTATATAAGTATAGCTACCTTTGCACTCTTTTGATTTCCACTTGCTTAGAATATGTGTTTTCACACATTCACTTTGATCCGTGTGTTCCTTAAAGTTGAAGTGAGTCTCTGGTAGACTTCATATAATCATGTCTTTTTAAAAAAATCCATCCAGCCACTCTATGCTTTTTGATCTGGGAATTCAATCCATTTATATTCAGAGTATTTATTGATATGTTATGGACTTACTAATGTCATATCATTGTTTTCTGGCCATTTTATAGCTCCCTTGTTCCTTCTTTTCTCTCTTGCTGCCTTTCTTTGTGAACTGATAATTTTCCATAGTGGTATTCTTGGAGTACCTTCTTTTGGTCATTTGTACATCTACTGTAAATTTTTGCTTTGTGGTTACCATGAGGCTTATATAAACATTTTATAGATATTAAAGTCTATTTTATGCTGATAACATCTTAATTTAACTACTCTTTTACTCCCCCCTTTATGTTTTTAATGTCACAATTTACCTTTTGAAAAATATTTTGTATTCATTAAAAAATTATTGTAGCTGTGGATATATTTAATACTCTTTTCCTTCAAACTTTATACTAGATTTAAGTGGTTAACACTACCATATTACAATATATTGTATTCTGAATTTTGCTACTTAGTTACCTTTATCAGTGTGTCATATTTTCCCTATATTTTCATGTTACTAATTTGCATCCTTTCATTTCATCTTGAAGAACTCATTTTTAGCATTTTTTTGTAATGCATGTCTAGTGGTGATTAACTCTCTCAGCTTTTCTCTGGGAAAGTCTTTATCTTTTCTTCATTTCTGAAGGATAACTTTGCTGGATAAAGTATTCTTGGGTGGCAGATTTTCTTTTCAGTGCTTTGAATATATTATCCTACATTCTCCAGGTCTGAAAGTTTTCTGCTCAGAAATCTACTGATAGCCTTATTGTGGTCCTTTTTAAGTTACAAGCTTCTTTTCTTTTGCTGTTTTTAAGATTCTCTCTTTGTCTTTGATTTTTGACAATTCTTATTTGAGTGTTTCTTAGAGACGATCTCTAAGTTGATTCCATGTGTTGACCTATGAGCTTCATGAACTTGGGTGTCTAAATTTCTCCTCAGATTTGGGAAGTTCTCAGCCATTATTTCATTAGATAATCTTTCTGTGCTCCCAGGCCTCTATTCTTCTGGACATCCAGCAATTCTCAAATTCTTTGTATACCATAGTTCATATAGGCTTTGTTTACTCTTTTTCATTCTTATTCCTTTGTTCTCCTCTGGCTGGATAATTTCAAAGTTTCTATCATCTAAATCATAGATTCTTTCTTCTGCTTCATCCATTATGATGTTGATGCTCTCTATTGCATTTTTTTTTATTGCTTAGATGGGAAAATTCTTTTTTTCTTCCACTTCTATTAAGATATAATTGCCATACAGTACTGTATAAGTTTGTGTGCAGCATAATGACTTGATTAACATCCATCATGAAATGATTATCACTGTAAGTTTAGTGAAAAGCTATCATTTCATATAGATACAAAATTCAGGAAATAGAAAAAATTTTCCGTGTGATGAGAGCTCTTAGGATAACAACTGTCATATCTAACATAAAACAGTGTTAATTATATTTATCATGTTATACATTGCATCCCTAGGAGTTAGTTATCTTATAACTGGAAGTCTGTACCTTTTGACCACCTTCCTCTAGTTCCCCCTCCCCTACCACCCTCTCTGTTGCATTTTTCATTTCATTCATTGTGTTCTTCAGCTCCAAACTTTCTATTTGGTTCTTTTTTATGATTTCTATCTTTCCGTTAAACATCTCATTTTGTGCATGCATTGTTTTCCTGTTTTTGTTAGCTAATCGAGTTTTGTTAAACAGCTATTTTAAATTCATTATCAGGTAAACTGCAGGTATCTATGTCTTTCAGATTGGTTACTAGAGGATTATTGTGATCCTTTGGCGTGTCATGTTTCCTTGATTTTTTTATGTTTCTCGAAATCTTGCATTGCTGGCTTTGCATTTGAAGTAGTAGTCACCTCCCTCCTAATCTTTACTAACAGCCTTTTGGGAGAGAAATTTCTTCCATCAATCTTTCCAGAGATTCTGAGGCTTTCTCAATTTTTCTATGGATACACCTGTTCCACTTTTCTTACTCCCTTTGTGGTAGAATTCTTTAGCTTGTATATCTTCTGTTGATCCTGCAACACAACAGACCAGGTGCTGATGGCCTCCTTTTCTTTTCCCACAGGTGGTGCTAGAGTTCAAGTCTGTGGTGTCTACCTGGCCTGCAGATCCAGGCCGGCTTTCTGCACTTCTTCACTAGCCATCTGTCAAATCTCTCTGACCACCACTGCTGGGAGTGGGTACAGGGAGCCAGCCATGATGTGGATGTGTGGGCAAGATGTGCAGAGGGCCATTTAGGGGGCTCTGCAAGTGAAGCATCCCCAGTGACCTGTGGGCAGAGTCTTGATGGAATCCATGACACATTTGGTAGGATCCACATCCTTTTAATACCCTCCTAGAGCCCTTCTGTCACTTTCTCAGCTTCTTTCTGTCCCCAGTAATCCAGCTCATGGTTCAGTACTCTGTATGAGGCAAGAGAAATGGGCTTCTCTGGCAGCGTCCTGCAGAGCTGGAGAAGTCAGCTGCTCACTCACACTCTGTCATTTCCCTTCACGGGAGAAATCATGGGGTAATAAGTTCTCTCTTGGTCCTGAGCTGTGCTGCCTTAGAGGGTTGATGCAGGTAAATTCAAACTGTTTCTCCTGCCCACTCCAGTGCAATAGAATTGTATTTCTTTTCTTCAGTGGTGTGCTGGAACTTCTCTGCTGAAACACCTGTACTTCCACAAAGGCTCTTTCATCTGTGGGTGATTGTCTAAAACAGTGTTTTCCTGAGGCTCCTGGACCATGGCTGAGAGGGGTTAGAGTCAGGGTCACTGCAGAATCTCCAGTGGGAGCCAAGGTCTGTATGCCTATACAGGGAGGGGAAGGGGACCCTTGGCATATGGCACTGAATCCACAGCTCCCACAATGGGGGACAGGATGAGGGATGTCTTATTCAGGCATGATGCTCCACGGAGTAGGAGTCATTACCAATTGTTTATATTGTGATCATGTTGGAGTTTGGGATTTGCAAATTCCCTGTTAGTGAATATATTTTGCCAGATTTCTGATCCTTGCTGCTAACTTGTCAGGTAGCTTTTCTCAGCTGTGAAATACCAAATATCTAAGGTGTTTCACACATTTTAGAAAGTCTCTAGAGAGGGTCAAATGTCTACAATATTACTCAGTTATGAGCACAGAAGCTGTGTAATCTTTTTTAAAAAACAGCATTTGCAGAAATGTGAAAGGATGGCAATATTTTTTTATCTCCACATAAAAACAACTTTCCATGATGATCTGAAAGAGTTTAGAGCAAAATGAAGCAAAATTTTTATTATACTTTCTTAATATTTAAGATTAAGCTTAAATGTATATCCCTAAAACCATTTCTCCAAATTAATATTCTGTAATTCAGGTTGCTCAGGGATTCATTATGTATTAGATCTTGGTTGCCCTGAGTTTATATAGAAGTCAATGTATTCCATGAAGCATTTGTTCAAACAGAGCTTGAATATTGCGTGTGCTTAAAAAATGTCCATTCTTAATTTGAGGATTCTCCTAGATTTAGAGTGTAAGGTACTATTCTTGTAGTACCACAATTCTCTTGTATTAAATCCCAAATGAGATATTTGGGGCAATCCATCCACTGGACAACTTTGTTGACTTTAACCAAATAATCTCAAAGCATTTTTGTATGCCATGCATAAGAAATAAATAGTACTTAAGAAGAAATGATAACTAACTATATAGGTAGGTTGGTGTGTGGATAGATGGACGAATGGATGGATATAGAGATAGCCATCACAGCTTTGGCTCATGTTTTAGTTTTTCTGTGAAATATTTCCACTTATATGAGAATTCCAGAGAAGATCTCTGGCTAAAGATAATTTTGAAGCATGGGCTGCTCTGTTATGCTAAAAATATATTGCACTACTTTGCTAAAGGCATAGAATCTGCTGATTTTTCTGGTGGACAATCATTCTTGTTTGTCACCACAAAGTAGTTCTATATGAGTGAGGGAAAATACACAGGAAGCTTACAAAGTAATTTAGCACCTTGTTAGGTTTTGCTACCATACTTTCATTATATAATTCTTTTCATTTTTGGAAAGGATCATTGTGTAAGACATGGAGTTGATTTTATTACCTTTTTCTATTTAAGTTCCTGCCTTCTATTTAAGTTCCTCTCCTCCTCATGGGGACTCAGTGAACAGATCTGCTGATGTATAAATCCCAGTGGAGATGCCCTGTTTATTTAGTGTTGCCTGAATCTTTTGTGTCCAAAGGGTTTCTTCTGGTTCTATTGTACCACTGTGATATTTTAATATTCTTAGGTAGAGATAGAGATGACTCAAGCCACAAAAATGATCAAACATACAGTAAAAATATTTGACCCATCAAAGTTTCTATAATTTATTTCTCCCATTATGGGGAAATCTATCAGATTTGGGAATTACAGAATTTTTTCCCCAATATTGTGAAGAAATATTGGAAGTGTAAATGCCAAAATTTGGTAGTGCTATCTCAGTTTTAATTAAAGGCTCTCACATTTATAATCATGATACAATATACGAGATGAGATTTAAAGTGAATAATAGGTGTTTTCTAAGTAATATTTCTTTTTTTCTATCGAGGCACCTAGGCTTTATTACTCCACAGGTTTAAACTGTATACTTAATTATTCACATGGCAATTATAAAATAATTTCTGATAAATCAGTGCTTCTCAAAGTATGCTTCCTGGGCCAGCAGCATCAGCTTCACCTAGAAACGTATTAGAAATGCAGATCCCTATAAACTCAGGCCTCCAATGTTGGAATCTCCATGGTTGACCTCCAGAACTCTGTTTATGAACAAACTCTCCATTTGAGAACCACTGTAATAAATCATCTAATTTACCAAAGGAAAATTAGGTATGATATCTGAAGTGTCTAAATTTCTTAAGCACAGGGTCCAACTTCACAGAATACTTGTTGGACCTCACCATTAAATGATTTTATATAAGTTATACCATGACAGAGGCAACACATAGAAGAGACATTCAAAAATATTTAATGAATGAATGAACTAATTCTATGCAGACCTAGTTCATGTAGGTTTGATAGTAGTATACTAATTTCAGAATCCAAAAAAAGATCCAATATTCTGCATATTTAAATGCTATTATCTATATTTAAAGGAAGTGTTCATACATTACACATTTTTTACTAAAATGGCAATAAACATAGATCTGTCTGTAAATTCTAGGTGTGTAAATAGATACTTTAACTTCTAAAAGAAGCATAAAAGGGGCTTCCCTGGTGGTGCAGTGGTTGAGAGTCCGCCTGCCGATGCAGGGGACACGGGTTCGTGCCCCGATCCGGGAGGATACCACATGCTGTGGAGCGGCTGGACCCGTGAGCCACGGCCGCTGAGCCTGCACGTCCAGAGCCTGTGCTCCGCAACGGGAGAGGCCACCACAGTGAGAGGCCCACGTACCGCAAAAAAAAAAAGAAAAAAAGAAAAAAGAAGCATAAAATATCCACAAATTATACTGTATGAAAATACAATAGAATTAAATTGCAACAGCTGATCTGATCCTGAACTTGGTCTTCCCAAGTTGTAAGCAATTGCTACAGTTCTTTAGCATCACAGAAGAAGTAAACACTTACTTCATATATTTAATGGCGGTATTATAAAGATCTACTATATTAGAAGCAAGTTCTAAATTTTATCATACAAATATTAGTTCAGTAAGCTGTGAAAATGTGCTTTACATTTTTCTCTTTTATTTTTAACAGTTTTTATGGAGGTAAAATTGACATACCTACAATAAACTGTACATGTATAAGTTTTTACATATGTATACACCAGTGAAACCATCACTAAAATCAAGATAATGACCTTCAACCCCCACATTCTCTTGTCCATAACATTCCATTGTGGCCCTTCACTCCCACCCCTCACTGCTCACTTTGTCTGTAGGCAACTCCTTTCTGTTTTCAGTTGCTCTACATTAGTTAGCACATCCTCAAAATGTATATACATGGAATCATACGGTATGTGAACTTTGGGGTGGGAAGTCTTCTTTTTGACTTCTTTCACTCAAAATAATTTTTTTGAAATTCACCCATCTTCTATTATGTAATAGTAAGTCATGACTTATTGATGAACATCTGGGCTGTCCAGGTTTGGCTATTACAAATACAGCTGCTTTGAACATTAGTGTGCAATCTTTGTATGGGCACAGACATTGATTTCTTTTGGGTAATTAAGATTTGAATGTCCGGGTTGTATGGAAGCTATATGTTGGCATTTTAAGAAACCATTTAATTATTTTCCAGAGTGATTGTATCATTTTATATTTCCATCAGCAGTATACAGGAGTTCCTCCACATCATCACCAACACTTGGTATGGTCATTCCTTTTAATTTTAACCATTCTACTCAGTGAATAGTAGTATCACACTGTGGTTTTAATTTACAATTCCACAGTGACTGATGATATAGAACATCTTTTCACATGCTAATTTTTCATCTGTATATCTTTTAGATGGCCATCTGTTCAGATTTTTTTCCTGTTATTTAAATTGTATTGCTTTCTTATTATTGAATATTGAATTTTCTTTACATATATTGTATATAAGTTCTTTATTAGATATATGCTTTGAATATATTTTCTCCCAGTCTCTGACTTATCTTTTTATCCTTTTACATTAGTTTCTTCTGAAGAGCAGAAATTTTAATTTTGATGAAATCTAATTTATCTATGCATCAATGTTTTGTTTTGGTTTTATATCTAAGAAATATTTTCTTAACCCAAGGTCACAGATTTTCTCATTATGTTTTCCTCTAAAAGTTTTAAAGTCTTAAGTTTAACATCAGGTATATGATCCATTTTTAGTTAATTCCTATATGTGATGTAAAGTTTAGATAGAAATTATTTTTTTCTTCTCTTTTCATTTCTTCCTTTCTCCCTCACTTCCCTCCTCCTTACTTTCCTCCCACCCTCCTTCCTTCCATTTTTTTGCAAATAGATATAAAATGTTTCCAGCACCTTTTGTTGAAAAGACTATCCTTGCTCCACTAAATTGACCTTAAACCTTTTTGAAAAAGCTGTTGTCTATATATATATGTAGATTTGTTCCTAAACTCTCTATTTTGTTCTCCTGATTTGTCTATCTTGGCATCTTTATCGTAAGCCTCAAAATAAATAGTCTTTTCCGTCTGACTTTGTTCTTCCTTTTCAAAGTTGTTTTGGATATTCCAGTTCCTTTGAATTTTCAGAAAAAAAAAGCTTGCTGGGGTTTTGATTGGGATTATGTTGAATCTGTAGATGAATGTAGATTATATAGATTTGGGAAAATTGACATCTTAAAAATATTGGGTCTTCTGAGTTTTTGAACACAATACATATTTCCATTTATGTAAACCTTCTTTATTTTTCCTCAGCAATATTTTGTAGTTCTGTATGTATCTTGTCAAATTTACATCTTAGTAGTTATTATTTTGGATGCAATTTTAAGTGGTATTTTTAATTTCAGTTTTCTATTGTTCATTGCCACTATATAAATGCAAATTTTTGTATAATGATCTTAAATCCTGTAACCTAGCTAATCTCACCTATTGGTAGCTATTGTGTAGATTCCAATGGATTTTCTACACAATTGGTCATATCATCTCTGTATAAAAAATTTTACTTCTGTTTTCAAATCTGAATGTCTTTCTTTTTTTGTTGCGGAGCACAGGCTCCGGACGCGCAGGCCCAGCAGCCATGGCTCACGGGCCCAGCTGCTCCGCGGCATGTGGGATCCTCCCAGACTGGGGCACGAACCCATGTCCCCTGCATCGGCAGGCGGACTCCCAACCACTGCGCCACCAGGGATGCCCTCTTTCTTTTTATTAACCTGATCTCACTGGCTAGAACCTCCATGGCAAAATAGAGTAGAAGTGGTGAAATCAGACATCCTGTACATTACCTCTTACTCCACTAAGTGCTATATTAGCTGTAGAATTTTGGAAGATTCCCTTTAGACGACGGACGAATTTTCTCCTCTTCCTAGTTTGGTGATCATTATTTTACCAGGAATGGATGTCGGATTTACTCAAATATTTTTTCATCTTGATGAGATGATTGGAATGATTACGTAGTTTCTCTTTTTTAGATTATTACTATGATTAATTACATTGATTCATTTTCAAATGTTAAAACAACCTTGCATTTCTGGGGTAAAAAGCCCTTAGCTATTTTAAAAAATATATTGTTGGCTCCTATTAACTAAAATATTGTTTACAAGTTTTGAATTTGTGTTCATGAGACATATTGATCTGAGTTTTCTTATAATATTGTTGTCTGTTTATGGGATCATTGTAATGCTGGCCTGATGGAATGAGTTGGAAATATTTTTGCCCTTCTTCAGTTTTCTGGAAGAGTTTGTGTATAATCAGTATTATTTCCTCCATAAATGTTTGAGAGAATTCTCCAATGAAGCCATCTTGACGTAGGGTTTTATTTTTTAGAAAAAAATTTTAGCTAAAAAATACTTTTCTTCAGTTGATACAGGACAATACAAATTATCATGTTCTTCTTGATGAGATTATTTTAAAGGAATTTGTCCATTTCTTCTACATTGTCAAATTTATAGACACAGCATTGTTTATAATATTTCTTTATTTTCCTTAAATATCTCTAGATTCTGTAATGATGTCACTTCTTTTATTCCTTCAATTTATAATTTGTACCTACTTCCTTTTTTCCTGACCAGTGTATCTGTATGTTTATCACTTTTATTGATCTTCAAACAGAACCACATCTTTGTTTCATTGATTTTTTTCTATTATTATGATCTTTTCCTTTTTATTTTATTTAATTCCACTCTGATTTTTTTCCTGCTGTTTACTTTGAGTGGAATTTGTTCTTTTTCCAGTTTCTTAAGCTGGAACCTGAGGTTGTTGCATTGAGACCTTTCTGTTTTACTATAGGCACATACTGACATCACTTCCCCTGAAGGCTTGCTTTGGTGAGACCCCACAGATCTAGATTTGTTGAGTTTTTATTTTCATTTCATTTAGTTAGGAATACTTTCTTTTTTCTCTTTGGATTATATTTTGACGCATATGTTATATTGAAGTGTGTTATTTATTTTTCAAATATTGGGGATAATCAAAATGCCTTTCTGTTACTGATATACAGTTTAATTCCATTGTGGTTAGAGAATATACTTTGAATGACTTGAGTCATTTTAAGTTTAATGAGACTTGAAAAATGGTCACACCACGGTCTATCTTGGTAAATTTTCCATGTATACTTGGAAAGAATATGTGCTGTTGTTGGATAGAGTGTTCTAAAGACGTCAATTAGGTTGAAGTGGTTGATAACTTTGTTCAAGTCTTCTAGTTTCTTACTGATTTTTGAACCATTAGTATTTTTGTTTAAGCAATCAATTGTCTTTAAAAGTGATTTAAATAATAAAGATCTTCTGTATTTTCCCACATGGATATGATCCCCAGTGCTCCTCAATTCTTTATGTAGACCTATATTTCCCTATGGTACCATTTTTCTTTTGCCTGGAGGCCATCCTTTATAGCTCTGGTAATACCAACATTTCTGTTGATGAACATTTTCAGTATATCAGAAATGACTTTATTTCACCTACATTCGTAGAAAATACTTCACTTTGTATAGCATTCTAGGTTGTCAGTTTTGTTTTTATTCAAGACTTTGAAAGTCTTGTTTCACTTTCTCCTCACTTGATGTATTTCTGATGAAAAATGTGCTGTTATCCTTATTGTTTGTTCCAACATTTTTTAATTGTCTGACTGCTTTAAAATTTTCTCTTTATCACTGGTTTGAGCAATTCAGTTTTGTTGTACCTTGGTGTAGTTTTCTCCATGTTTCTGGTATTTGGTGAGCAATGAACTTCTTGCCTTTTGGGCTTATACTTTTAACAGATTTGGAAAAATAATACCTTTAAATTGTTTTGGTCCACCTTGGGTACTTCAGTTACATAAATATTTGGGCTCTTGAAGTTATCTTATAGTTCACTGATACTCTTTTAATTTATTTTTAATTTTTTTTCTTGCTGTGTTTCATTTTACATACAGTAACCCTCTCTTATCTGCCAGGGGGAAACATTCCAAGATGCCCTGTGGATGCTTGAAACTGCATAGGTACATACATACCTATGATACAGTTTAATTTATAAATTAGACATAATAAGAGATTAACAACAAAAACTATAATAAAATAGAACAGTTATAAAAATATGCTGTAATGAAATTTATGTGAGAGTGGTCTCTCTCTCAAACATCTTTTTGTACATATTTAAGACCTTTTCCATCTTAATTTAAGCACTTATGCACTGTGGCCATAACTTTTTCATTTTGAGGTATGAAAGCAAAAATAGCATGAATTCTTTTTCCTTCTTCACAATTTCACAGATAGAAGATTCATTCTTACTGTAGATCTTAGCAACTTTAGCATATGACTTTTTTTTCTTCCTTATTAAGTTGATTTTCACCTTTTCACTTAAAGGAAGTACTTTAAGGCTTCTCTGGCATATTTGGATTGCCAGCATCACTACTCTTGTGCTTTAAGGTCATTATTAAGTAAAATAAGTGTTACTTGAACACAAGCACTGCAGTATCATGACAGTCAATCTGATAACCAAGATGACTACTAAGTAATTAAAGGGCAGGTATACAGCTTGGATATGCTGGACAAAGAGATGATTCACATCGTGGGTAGGATGGAGTAATTACACTACTCAGAGTGACATGCAATTTAATGCTTATGAATTGTTTATTTCTGTAATTTTATATTTAATTTTCAGACTGCAGGTAACTGAAACTAGGGAAAGTGAAACCATAAAAATGGAGGGTTACTGTCATTTCTATTGCTATGTCTTCAAGTTCACTAATTTCTTGCTCTGCGGTGTTTAATCTGACACTCATCCCATCCAGTGTATTTTTCATCCCAGGTATTTTAGCTTTCATCTCTCGAAGTTCTTTGGGTCTTCTTAAAATCTTCTATATCTAAATTTTTGAACATGTGGAGTAACTGTTTTCATGTCCTTGTCTGTTGATTCCATCATCTGCATTAGTTTTGGGTCCATTTCATTTGATTGATAGTTCTCCTCATAATGGATCATGCTTTCTTTCTTCTTTGCATGCTTGGTAATTTTTGGTTGGATGCCAGATTATAAATTTAATTTTGTTGGGTTTTGGATATTTTTGTATTGCTATAAATATCCTGGAGCTTTTTTTCTGAGCTGCAGTTGAGCTATTTGGAGACAGTCTGATTCTTTCAGGTTTTGCTTTAATGGTGTGTCTTGGAGCAGTGCTCAATTTAGGGCTAATTATTCTCCACTGCTGAAGCACAATCTTCCTGGGTACTATATCCAATATGTGTGAATTTTTAGTTTTTCCAAGCTGACTCACGGCAACAAGCACTATTCCTAGCCCCATGTCAGTGTTGGGCACTGTTCCCTTTAATCCTTTCAGGTGTTTGTTTTCCTCACCTTAGGTGGTTTCCTGGCATTCATTTGCTAATCAGTATTATGCTGAATCTTGAGCAGATGCTCTGCAAAGCTTAATGTTCTCTTGTGGTACAGGCTTCTCTTCTCCAGCACTCTCCTGTGAATTCTAGCTGCTTTGGTCTCCCTGGACTCTCAGCTTTGTCTCTTACACTCAGGGAATGCATTACATTCTGCCTGGATTCCCTTCTTACCTCACTCCCTAAGACCCTGGCAAGCAGTAAACTGGGAAATACTTGGGCTTCACCTAATTTATTTCCTATTTCTCGGGGATCTTTCCTTTATTACCCGATAAGTGATATCTTAAAAAGTGTTTTTTTTCCCCCTTCATATATTTTTTCTAATTTATTTTTGGTAGTTTCAGTCAGGAGAGTAAATCCAATCCTGGTTTCTCTGTCTTGCCCGGAACTTGAAAAGCCACCTTCTTTAACTCTAATTTTTCACGGAGCTTTCCCATCTAAAATCATCTTGTTCAGTATGTAAGAAAACTTCTATTTGAGACACCAAAATCTGTATAGCATTTTCATTTGCATAGCTCATTTTGATGTATCTTATATTATGCAACAGCTCAAAGTTTGCCCAGTTTTACTGGTTTAAGTTGACCTTACATGGCATATTTCAAAATTACATTTCTTTCAATGGTTGGCAGTGAGTAGTTTTGTTTTTTTTCTCATAGAAGACCAGAAACTATTATTAGTAGTTTATCTCTGTGTACAATCTCATTAAATTATACTAGAAAAGGTTAAAATTATTGGCTGAATAAATTTAGTTCAAATGGGCAAGTGTTATTTTGCACTTGTGTTATCTCTGCATTTGTGTTTGGTTGTTATTCTGTTAGCTGATATCTTTATATTACTATTTGTTTCAATTATTTTATTTATTTTGGAAACATTTGAATCAAACCAATATATACTTATTTTAAAATAATCTATTGTTTAATGATGTAATCTCTAAAAATAAAAATTAAATAGGAACATATATAACATATTAACCACTCAATTATAGATATTTAAATATTGCAATGGGTTTTGAAGAATCCCTTTTATTATATTCAAAGTTTGTGGATTTATTAATTGATAAGGTTAAAGGATTCTACATTTTTAGGACCTATTAAAGAATTACTATTAGAATATAGTGCTTTACTATTATTTTATAAACGTAATTAGAAAATTAAGTGTAGGCAAACATTAGATTTAGTTATTTTAATGTTGCTGAGAACCTGGGACAATGACATCACTAGTGCATTTGCTTGTATTTCAGGCCTTTTGGACTCAGGGAAGGCATTCCATTAATATGAGTAAACCTCATGTCAGGGTTGTAATGCTTGTGTGTACCTTTGAGGAGTGTAAGAGCATCAAGTTATATCAATATGATTGTTTCTTTGACTTTTTAAAGATGCGTGGAATAAAAAATGATACAGAAACAAAAAAGAAAAGCCATGTGGCCCTTGCATTGAGTTTTAGGTCCTTAATGTATGAAATTATGAATTTTTTATACATTTTTATGTATGAAAATGAACATCCCCTCAGTTAATATGTCCAAAACTGAATTCACGATCTTCTACTCAACCTCAAAATTACCTTTACTCTTTATTCTTACATTTGCTCAGCCTGGAACAACTTTGATCACTCTTTCTCTCACATCCCACATTGGTCAGTCCAGAAATCCCACTAGCTCTACCTTTAGTTCACATGAGGAATCTGACCGTTTCCCTACAGCCACCAGCCTTGTCTGAACTCTCTGCTCCTTGTCAGGATTCTTGCAATGGTCTCTTAATTCATCTCCTTGCTCTTTTCCTGTACATCTACATCTATTCACAACACAGCAGTCAAAGTGATCTTTTAGAGGAGTGTTTCTTTCCTCTGCTCAAAACCTGCAGAAGTCTCTGATTCACTTCATAAAAGCCCAAGACCTCACAATTTCCTAGAAAGCCCGTGTAGTCTGCTTCAAGTTCACTCTCTTCCTCTGAGTTCATTGCCTTCCAAGGCATGTGCTTGTTGGCATTTTGTAGTATTACCTGAACTGGTCATTGACTCTGGGTAGGGTGATAACTTTTAGGACAGGGTTATATTAGGTATAAATTTGATGATTTTGATTGTGGGAACTTAGGTTTTCATACCTTGTATGTTTTATTTTTCCTACATTATAAATAAAAATCAACTGCCTGATCAACTACCTGAAACTTTCAAGCTCAAGGCCACATTATGAATGAGCTATAGTTCTCTTTTTGCTGAAAAAATGATTTTTAAATCCATACTCTTCCAGGCACTAGAGATAGATTTTCTGCCTGTGAGCCTATTAGAAGACTGCTCTGAGTGGTGCATCCCCATCCTCATCAATATGTTAGTCTTTTAAAAAATCAACAGCTGTGACACAATAGCCTTCATCTGTTTCTTTAGAGGACAAGTATTTATTTTCCACCTGTTATGCAACAGAGGTAGAAGGCTGGGTGAGCAAAATAAAATTCATGCCCTCAGATATTTTATATTCTTATAGGCGATAATGACAGTAGTCAAATAGTTATAGAAATATTTAGTTATAGGGGTTTTGATGGACTTTATCACCAGGACCTAGTCTTATCTAGAAAGTCAGATAGAACTTCTGTGGGAAAGTGAGATTTGAACTGAGGTCTGAAATGTGAGAATGATATAAGCCTGCAAAGCCTAGGAGGGCTGAGGTGGCCAGATAGAAACAGCAGTGGGCGTTCTGAAACAAGAAGGTGTGTGGGAACTGGACAATGGCTGGTGTGGCTGGAGAGCAAAGAGCAGTGAAGGGCGAGAGGTTAGAGACAGACGAGGGGGACTGTGGGCCTCGTAGGAGGGATTAAGGATTGAAGTCTCCATTCTTATCCTACCTTTAGAGATTTTTAGTAGGGGAGTGATATTTATTCTTTAAAAGGTAGTCACACTGAAAGCCATGTGTGTTACAGATTTTAAAAGGGAGAGAATGAACGTGATAAAACTGGCTAGCAGGCCAATCCAGTGTGCCAGGAAGAGATGGTGGTTCTTGGGTTAGGGCAGTGACGGTTAAAATGGGTAAACGTGAAAGGAGGTTAGATGTATGTAAGAGAAAAAATCAGCAGAATTGAATATTGCTGCAAAATAGATATTTCAGGAAGGATTTGTAGGTTTGGACCTTCACAACCACATGGTATGTGGGGTGTAAGGCATTTTACTGCATTATGGATTATTGGAAAAGAAGCATTTTCAGCTGCTTATGAGTTCTGGTTTAGATATGCTGAATTTAGACTCTTGAAAATGAAATTTGGAGATGGCCATTGGCAAATGGAAATTCATACCTGGAGTTCAGAATAGAAGACTCTACTGAAAATGTAAATTTGTGGTCATCAGCACATAGATGGTAATTAAAAATCATTGACATAGACAAAATGACTTGTTATTGAGTGTTTTCACTCAATAGAATGAAGAATGTCCAGACTAATAGTTTATTCTGCTTTAAATATGAAAATTCTCTAAACTGCCCTTCCTCCAAATTCTGAGCTTGTTGTATTAATTCACATTCCATTTTATGAGTGTAAACTTCTTTCAAAGTTTTGTAAATCTGGCCTTTTGAGATAATATCCTATGTGAGGAACAGGCAAGCACTGAGCGTGTCTGTTCTGTTATTCATGGTATAATACTCATGATGACCCTGAGGAGGAGTCTTTTAGGAAAAGTATACACTTATTTGTGATATTCACTAACTTTTCCTAGGCTTTTAAAAGGTATTGAAGCAAGAATTAATATTTGACTATGTGGAAACTTAATATAAGCCTTTGTTTTTCTAGAATCTTAAATAATAATTCTCTTTAGCGTCATGATCTGTATGAAGAGTTTTGTTTTGGTGTGGAGGAAGGAGGAGTGGTGCAGATGAAATTATAATTTTCAGATGGGCAAAGCAGAAGTGTTTAACTTATCTTCTTTTGAATTTGAACTTTAATGACTGGACTCTGTTTCTGATGATTTGAACAGGTACGCTTTCTCCCCCTACCACACCCAATACTCACATACACTACATACACTGTAGATACCAGATACATGTTCATTTTCTTGTATTCCTATTATATCTTTGTTGTTTTGTTGACAGAAATTTAGTAGGGACCTTAAGAGAAAATTGTATAATTGGCCTAATTCTCTCCAGACAGAAAGAGTCATGTAAACATAATGTTTCCATTTATTCCTCTTCATCATCCATGGTGATGGCTGGGGTACCTTGGAGAAAACCAGGGCTCTATGGCCTAGAATTTCAGAGTGTCAGTTGTGGTATTGAAATGTGGAATTTACTTTCTTTCTCCATCAACTTCCATATAGAAGTTAGCCGGTCATCTCTTCAGACTTGGGTCCTTATCAGGGTATCCATTATTCTGTCTTTAAATAAGAGAATATCAGTTTATTCTCAGCTTTAAAAAATGTGGGTCTGCCCTTAGCAACCTAGACTACTTGAATTCCAGGGTGTTGTCAAATAGTAAAACCTCAAACTTATTGATATTTAATTCCTATTGAAAGCTTAGATGGGAGGAATGGTGTTTATAGAGAATTTCCTGAAGCTTATCCATTCATGTAGAAACTCCGACTCTCCAAATCGTGCCATCAATCCTTTCAAAATTAACTTGCCTGATGGTCCATGGTGGTTTTTTCTAAACTAATACCTTAATGAAAACTAGAGGAAGGAAAGTGGGCATTCTTCATTTTATCCTTATCCAGAATTCATATGCCTTACATATTAACTGTTAATTGGTCCTAAAAGTAGAATTTCTTTTTCTGCAATGGAAATTAAATGATTGTCTTGCCCTTCCAATGCATTTTTCACTTTTGCCTATAAATTGCAGTCCGAGAAGAGTGATTAAGATAAAGTCATTTATAAATTCATATCTATTCCAGAGAAAGAAGGTTTTAGGAAAACACATAATAAGAGAGACAGAATTGCAATGTAATATTATGTTCCCTTGAATCAGGTAGATAATTTTTTTAATTAATAAACTTTATGTTTTAGAACAATTTTAGGTTCACAGTAAAACTGAACAGAAAGTACAGATAATTCCTCTATACCTGTCAGGTAAGCATTTTTGATTAGCATGAAATATCTGTTTTTCCCATGGGCAGAAGCCAGAGGGGAAATAAAACAAAATAAATAACATACATTAGTTCTTACCGTACCAACTTTATAGGAAACTTTAGTATCTAGTGAAGTTGCTTTGTGTAACATTTTGACTCAGTCATGACCATACTTTCCAATGTCAGTGAGATGAAATAAAACACTAGAAGCTGATCACCTATTTGGAGATGTTTAATTTCCTTTAAGTTATTATCTATTTCCAGGTTGTGTTCATCAAATCATTCTCAAGAATATGATTCTACAGCCCTTTTTGTGGTTACAAATGCCATTTGGGTGAGTTATGCAGTGAGGTGTCAGGGGCCAAACCCCAAATCCACTGAGTCTGACCTGTGGGGAATGAACAAGGCAGCCTCAGGTCCTGGGAGCAGTACAGGACTGTTGGAATCAGAGTGGCCCCCGCAAAAGGAAAACAAACAAATTAAAAGCAAAAAACCCCGGAGAACACAGGAAGCAAGACTTTAAGAATGTGTGATTGGACGTGACCTGAGGGCAGCAACCACAGGCCTTGCCATCAAGGAGGGTAATTTGATGCTGTCTTTGCAGTGGGCTCTCTACATAACTTACCCCCTGCACATACCAAGGGGCTTCTTGATTTACTGAGATTTCATTAATCCAGAACCTAGATAACAATTATAATATGCAGTGTGCATTGGAAAACACTGTTCTTAATTTTTTACATCTAATCCTCATAACAAACCACAGTGTTATTATTAACCTTGAGCTCTGGGTGAAGAAATGGCTGTGTGTGTGTGTGTGTGTGTGTGTGTGTGTGTTGGGGGCATAAGTGATTTGTTCAAGGACTAAAGAAGCAGAGTTAGAATTGGACCCAAGTCATATGGCTCCAGCATGTGTAATTTTCACCTCTGTACTCTGAGATGATGTGTAAATCTTGGTACTTCTTCTGATGAAAAATTAGTATCAATTATTAATTGGTAATTCTGACAGCTGACTTGCAACCATGAATTGCAATCATATGGGCTATTAAGTAATTTTAGAAAGACATAGTATGCTGGAAAGAAAATGAAAAATGTCAACAACTTCTATTACCATGGAATGAGTGACTTATCTAAGTAAATTAATTTGATAACTTTCTATTAAATACTGAGGGAATTACACTTTAAAATTCTATTATTTTTATTTCTCTTTTGAGTAGCAGCAAGGTGATTAAATAATTATTGGTGTTTCATGCTAAAATTATTAGAAAAATTATAATTCTTTATGTATGTTATACAACCTAACTAAAAAGTGTAGAGTGTTATGATACAATTACATGATTAGCATCTATGTGTTTGAACTCAGTGACCGCTGAGTTCAATTCTAGGTCCAAGGTTTTACAAACACACTCATAAGGTCCCCACCCCAAGAGTAAACTTAACTGCACTGGTCAGTGAGATCAGGGCTAAGGTCATGCCTGTCCTTTTAGATGGTGCTGGGCTCTCCATGCACCCAAACAGACACCCATGTGTTTCTGCAGCTACTTTCCCCTCGGCAGTGCAGCAGCTGGGTTGCAGTGAAGGATGTGACATGTCTGCCATCCCAATTACTGTGTTACCCGTAGGTTATGGGAATGATTTTATGCCTGTGGTAACTTTATTTCTCATAGGAGAAACTGCCATTCTAACCCTACTGAGTGATACTTAAAGTGCTCATTGGTCAGCATTCTTTGTGACACTTGCTAAAATCATGTACCTGATGTTTTCCCCTTCATTTATGTGAGCTTGAAATAAAACTAAGTCAGTAACCTAGAACTTTGAGTTCCTTGGAGAAAATGTCCATTTAAATGCAGGCTAACATTTTTAGTGTGCATTCTATTTTAGTAACTTCTATTTCTTTTCAAATCAGACTCTTGGTCTGATTTAATAAAACTGGTGCCTCTCTTCTCTCTGGCACAAAAACATATTCAGTTCTCTTTGGAGCATCATGCAAGGCCGAACTGGCGCTCAGTAAATGTTGAGCAGTAGCTTTCCTGCATCTATGGGGGTCACTGGCAGACACAGTCCTGCTCATTACACAATTTATGCACCAAAAGGAGGTGTGCTTTGCCATCGAATTATCTGCCAATGTAATGCACTCACACTGCCAAGCACAGAGTTGTTGACTAATATCTATTAGTTGATAATGATTGTAAACTTCTTTCGCTTTCTTGAGATAAATGAACAATAACTATCTTTAGAACCAACCACTCTTGGGACCTTAAAATTAGCAACTATGAGAAGTATATGATCTCTTTAAAAAGCCCTAACCTTTTCAGAACGCTCCTACACTGTTAGTGGGAAAGTAAATTGATACAAACACCATGGAGAACAGTATGGAGGTTCCTTAAAAATCTAAATATAGAGCTACCATATGATCCTGCAATCCCACTCCTGGGCATATACCTGGAGAAAACCATAATGTGAAAGTTTACATGCACCCCAATGTTCATTGCAACACTATTCACAATAGCCAAGACACGGAAGCAACCTAAGTGTCCATTGACAGATGAATAGATAAAGAAGATGTGGTATATTTATACAATGGAATATTATTCAGCCATAAAGAGAATGAAATAATGTCATTTGTAGCAAGATGGATGCACCTAGAGATTAACATACTAAGTGAAGTAAGTCAGACAAAGACAAATATTATATGATATCACTTATATGTGGAATCTAAAAAAAATGATACAAATTAACTTATTTACAGAACAGAAACAGACTCATAGACTTCAAAAAGAAACTTATGGTTACCAAAGGGGGGAAGAGATAAATTAGAAGTTTAGAATTAACATATACACAGTACTATATATAAAATAGATAATTGACAAGGAGCTACTGTATAGCACAGGGAACTATACTCAATATTCTATAATGCCTATATGGGGAAAGAATCTGAAAAAGAATGGATATATGTGTACATATAACTGATCACTTTGCTGTACACCTGAAACTAACACAACATTGTAAATCAACTATAAGCCAATATAAAATAAAAAATTAAATTAGAAAAATAGATAAACAACAAGGTCTTACTGTATAGCACAGGGAACTATATTCAATATCCTGTAGTAGGCCATGGTGGAAGGGATTGTGAAAAAGAACATGTATATATGTGTATAATTGAATCACTTTGCTGTACCCCAGAAACTAATACAGCATTGTAAATTAACTATACTTCAATTTTAAAAAATTTTAAATCTCAAACCTTTTCAAGGATTAATTTCTTGAGTACAGTTAAGGAGATATTTCTTTAAATAGCTCCTCTTGATATCCACTCAAATCTCAAATTATTCAAAAAAGGATTTTCTGGTTGTTCTTGTTTTGCTGTTGTTTTTGTTGTTGTCTTTGATTGACTGTCACTTCTTCACCTCTTATACTATCACCTCCTAACATAACCGTCTTCCATATATTTCCCCCTGGAGTTCTGTCCTGACCACCACAGGCTTCCACTATTCTGGGAGCCGTTTCCATCCACGTGGCACTCCAGCCAACAGGAGGCTGCCAGGTTCCTTGATCACCACTGTTTACTCTACCTCAGAACTCATGCCTAAAACCTGGAACTGCTCCCCATCTATTTTATTGAACTCATATATACACATTCACAAACATAATCACTGCAAAGAGTTAAATAAAATGTAGATACAGAAAACTACACAAAACAAATATATTGCTCAGTGAATTATTGTGACTGAAACCTTGTACTTACCACTCAGCTTAAGAAATAGAATTTTACTAGAATCTGTTCATGTATCACATTCCAATCAAAATCACCTACCTTCCACCAAATTAACCACTATTCTGAATTTTGTAGTAATTTTTCTTTATTTTATACTTATTACTTTCTTGTAATTCTTTATAGTTTTATCACTCAAATTAATGGGCAAGGTTTTCTCCCTGTCTTTTTCTTATAATTTAATTGTTGAGGAGGACTATTTCATCTGTCTCACAGCCGAGTTTTGTTGCTTACATGCTTCTGGTACAGTCTACACATTCCTCTGGCTTCCTTACTTTTGCTCATTGATGGTTAGATGTAGGAATTTTACCAGACTCAGGTGTAAGCCCTTTGGCAGGTCAGTACCTGCTGTGCAGTGTGGTGGTATGGCTCCTTGTTTTTGTGATGTCAGCAGTTGTTGGTACCCAATGCCTGAATCTATTAATTCACTGGGGGATGCAAATCGGTAATTTGTTAAACCTATCAATGCTTTTTATTATTAATTGGAATTTTATTATAAATAAATGATTCTACTTATCCACAATTTTGCAGAATAAGTGCTTCATTCTTTCATTTTTATAACAGTTTTCAAGATAAGGAATTGATTCCCTATCATTTGTCAAAGTCAGCAAATTCATTTATTTTAAAATATCTTTATGGACTCTTGGATTAAAATATATTTGAAGGGTTTCAATACATTACAGTTTTCACCCCAATGAAGCTCAGATTATTCCATTTTAGGCCAGGGAGAGTTTTGTTTGGTTTTTATGTTGCTTTCTGAGTTCTTTGGACATCACCTTAGTAGCTGTTCTTAACCTCCCCATTATCTACTATGACAAGAATTACAGTGTTCTATACCCATCTTGTTGATTTTCCACCCCAAAACATGCTATTTGTCCAATAAGCTCTGATTTATTTTAATGGAAGATGGTGTACAATACAACATTCTTGGTGCCGGGGATACCCATATGTTGGTTCTCATTTCTGGGGCTTTTGAATAGACCAACACTGAACACTGGACAGAGCACAGACTACCTGGTGTGAACATCTCATGAGTTTCCACTGATACCCTCAACTCAAGCCAGGACTGTGGGATATTTGCTTAACTTCTATGTTACATCAAGATAATATCCACACACAAAGCTTGATTCTTCAGGAGCATCCTGTATGGTGGACAGATTTTAACATGACCCGCAGCAACCCTGCCTTCTGCTGTGCATCCTCTTTGCCTTGACTGTGAGACTTGTTTGTAATCAGTATACACAGCAAAGGTGGTGGGGCCTCGCTTCTGTGATTGCATCTTTTACCGTAAGATGCAGTCTTCTTAGCAGGCTTGCTTTAGAGACTCTCCTACAGGCTTGATTAAGTAAGTGACCGAGTTGAGGAAGCCAGGAGGCAAGGAACCCTGGGTGGTTTCTAGGAACTGAGGTGTCCTCTAGAAGCAGAGGTTGCCTTCTGGCTGACAGCAAAAGAAAAAAATTACCAGTTTTATAGCTGTGAAGAATTGACTGCTGCTGCTGACCACAGGACTGTGTAAGAGGCTCCTTCCCTAGTCAAGCCTTCAAGATTTGAGCCCAGCTGTGGCCAAGTGATTGTAGTCTTATGAGCCCCTAAACAGAGGATATGGTTGTCATGCCTGGACTTCTGTCCACAGAAACTGAGATAATAGAGGCTTGTTTTAAGCCTCTATACTTCTGTGGTAGTTTGTTATGTAGCAATGCAAGACTAATACACCCCCAGACGGACTTACTTGCTTTATCCCAAATGACATATGCAATAGTCTTAGGATAACAATTCTAATACTACCCACCAGTTTGATTATTGCAAATAGTAACAAATAAATAATAAGAAATCATATGCTGTTTCCTGACCCCAACATATTTTGAAATAGTTGTACTATACCTACATCATCAGAGGATACAGCCATTACACAGTTTACTTTCTGCTCTCTTAACTCTTGTGGAGAACCAAGTTCTACATGTAACTATCTATTTAATACTCACTACCAATTCTTATCAATGACTCATTCTTCATTTTGGTTATCCAAAATTACTTCGCCATGGGTTCTTCAGGAAGTTCTTACATGTTAAGTTCTTACATTTTGATAACCTGTGATAATGGCCTTTATGCTTGAAAATTTTGGTAGATATTAAATCCTTGGCTCATTTTTTTTAGTATCTTAAATATGTTACTATATTGTCTTCTGGTATAAAGTGTTGCTGTTGAAAAGCCTCATGATAATCTCATTTTCCTTCCCTTATACATTGCTCTTGACTAGATGGCCAAAGGATTTGTTTTTAAGTTCTGTAATTTTATTAAGACATTTTAATGTTGATAGTTTGGGGCTGATATTCTCAGGTACATGGCATGCGTTTCTAATATGTAGTAGCTTTACTTGCTTTTATCTTAGAAAAATTTTCTAGAATTACAATTTTTAATATTTACTCCATTCTATTGCTTTGGTTTTGTTCTTCAGGGAACCTTATCATTCCATTTGAATCTTTATGTATCTTCAATATTTACCACTTTCTGTTGTTTTATTTAATCTCATTTTTCAATTATTTGTGATCTATTTTAAGTGTTTCATCTTTACCTTTTATTTTTCTTAAGGCATTATCTATTGTGTTAATTCATCTTTTTGTTCTTTCCAGATTAGTCCAAATATAAATTTTTTCTCTTTTATTTCTAATTCTTTCTTTATTCTGTTCTTATTTTTGAATTTTTCTAATTCTGATTTATTGTCAACTCTAATATGATTTTATTAAGGTCTTTTAGGTTATTTGAAATAGTAAAATACAATTTTGATATGTTTTGTGGCCATATGTTTTTAGCATGCTTTTATCGTTTGTAGGAACCTTATATGGATCTGTATTCTCTTTTTGAGTCATAATAACTGCATGAGATTTGACTCTGATCCTTTTCTGTTGCTCATTTATATGTGAATTCATATTTTTCTCATCTTTTAGAGAGAGACATGGTTCATGCATGTTTTCTAAATTCACATAGTCCCTATTCTGCTTTTTTTAACCCGGTGAAACAATATGATATATTGCTTTTGTGATTTCCTAGTTTTCATTCCTTCTCTATCTTTTAACTTTTCTTTTTTTTTGTTTGTACTGTCACTTTTCTGTTCTAATGCTGATTCCATCCTTGGTAATTTTTCCTCGGTGTGATACTCTCTCCTGAAAGGAATCCCTGACTGGTCAATTTTGAGAGGTTATAGGGGCTACAAATACTCCTCAGAACTTACAGTGGATGCCCTATACCTACCTGCTATTGGACTGGGAAAAGCTTATTTTTGACTCGATCTCAAATTGGCCTGCCATGTTTTCCACCTGTATTTTGACCGTTTGACTATTTGGGGGTTCTCCTGTTTTCAGGGTTGCTCCTCTCTTCCTCATCCTCAACAGATGCTGACCCCAGACAGGTCACAGCCACTTACGTGCTGTGGTTCTTGGAGAATTTTTGTTACCTAGTTTTGCTGTGAGTGTTTCCTAGTGGTTTAGGATTTGCATCTAGTTGTCCACTGTGTATTTAGCAGAGCATCAAAGGAGATTTCAACTTAGGCCACCACCACTGCCTCCACCTCCTCAAAATTCTCTGCTTTATCTCTTATATCTAAAACCCAAATTTCTCAATTTTCTCCTACACGTTCTCTATAACTTTACATCTCCCACTGTTTCACTTCATTAAATATTTTCTTCATCTAGATCAAATCTTCAAGTCTCTCCACTCCTTTCTATTTTTTATGTCTCAAAATCCCTTTCTATGTAGTCAGAATCCTGGGATTAATCCATCACTTTGAAATATGCAGTAATGCTGTCTTTTCTCTAGTTTCTTGCCCTTTTTTTCTGAACAATCCCTATCAAAGTTCCATTTGTATTTTAAGCTAATGTTCATGCTTCTTTATCTATATATCTGTCTATATTTATATCTATATCTATCAAGCATCACTAAAAATTAGCAAATGTGGTTGACAGACACCATTAGAGACATAATTTCCAAACTCTTTCAAACATTGGGTTGAGTTTTTAATGTGCATTGATAATTCTTCTATTTATCTCCATTTAGCATCTTTTCAAATTATCCATAGCAAATTCTAAATCATCATGAGTCTTCAAAAGCCCTGTAACAGGGACTTCCCTGGTGGTCCAGTGGCTGGGACTCCACGCTCCCAATGCAGGGGGTTCTGGGTTCGATCCCTGGTCAGAGAACTAGATCTCACATGCTGCAACTAAGAGTTCGCATGCTGCAACTAAGACCCGGCACAGCCAAATAAATACATAAATAAAAATATTTTTAAAAAATTAGAGAAAAAAAAAAAAAGCCCTGTAACCACTCCTTTCAACTATTAATGGATCACATTTTTCACTAATTCCCCAAGAAAATAGACATCATCAGATTTTATTTTTCCTTATTTCTGACCCAAACTTGATTAAAATATATTCTTTTTTCCTTCACAACCCTCATTTTCAATGTTCCCCTTGCATGCATTTTCAATATGTAATACATTCCATTACCATGCAGCCTTAGGGTAACCCTAACTCTAACTCTACCCCTCATTTTCTATTTATTTCCAACTCATTGCCATAAGGCCTTTACCTCTCATTATTCTACTGAAAGTACATTCCTCAGTATCTACCTTAGTTTCCTAAGAGCTAGGTTCAGTGGGCTTCACAGCACTTTGATTGTGTTTAATATGAGATTTTATTTCACTTATTACATTAAATCCTTTACTTTTTAAAAAAATCAAAGTGTAGTTCATTTACAGTATTGTTAGTTTCAGGTGTACAGCAAAATGATTCAGTTATATATATTTATATATTTTTTCAAATTATTTTCCATTATAGGTTATTACAAGATATTGAATATATTTCCCTGTGCTATACAGTAAATCCTTGTTGCTTATCTATTTTATGCTTGTTAATCCCATATTCCATACTCTTAACTTACCCCTCCAATCCTTCCTTTCCCCTTCGGTAACCGTAAGTTTGTTTACTTCTATAGATTCAGTAATTTTAATTATGTATTAAATGTAAAGGAACTGAGATTTTCTGTAGCAGGTATTTCCATTAACTTTCCCTCTTTTTGAAGCTCTTTTTGTTTACTTAGCGTAACTCTTCCCCTCCTCCCCATTCCTTTTCAATTCCCTTTGATACCACTTGTCTTCCACTTTTACCCCTATCCCACAGTACTGTGATGATCCTCAGCCTTCTTTCTTGTGCCTTTTATGTTCTCTCTTGTTCATCCACTGAATGTGTGCCATTTTTTCCTATCCACATTCTTCATTGCCTTATTTCAGAGCTTCATCATATCTGGCTAACACAGTTTTCCCTAGCAAGCCTCATGACATTTTGTGTCTCAAAAAAGTAACATGACTATTTCTTAAGCACCATAATATTCTTACTATATATATATCAAACCTAATAGGTCTTTAATTCAGGATGGCTAGGTACTGGAGAGTACTTTAGAATCCTAAAGAATAGAGTAATACCTAAATTTTACATTTCTAGAAACTTCATAATATGCAGATCATTTTATGATCCCATTTTATTGTTAGTTGTTTGAGCTTCATGTGTATGTAGTTAACTGTTTTGCTGTAGTGATTTTTATAAGCACTAGTGTTAATTTACACGTGATAAAAGAATTCAGAACTCACTGAATCAGTTATCTTTCTTGAATGAAAAGGGAAAATAGTTGTAATTTAATTTGTCATAAAAATCATGTTTCTGTGATGGATGAAATAAACTTAATGAACCATTTAATAGGAGTGCTTTTCTCAGCTGAAGGATATTTTGAGAAATGTGAGAAATCCTGATAAATCCACACAATACTTCATTGATACTATTTATAGAAAACACATTTGTCATTAATGATGCAACATGAATAATTTCATGCATTTTTTCAGTCTTTGTTATTAGCTCAGAATAATTATGTTGATTCCAGAGAAACCTTTAAGTGAATACTACCCCTTCTATTTCTTGTCATTTTAATCATGTGTTGGAGACACTCGTATAAACATCTTTCATATTTCCAGAATTGGGCTCTGAGTTCAGATCTGCAAATTCTCCTGGCTCTCTGTTGTTTCTCCGGGAAAATGTTACTCATCACAGGGTTCTCTCCTGGGTGCATGCAGCAAAGTGTCGTGACTTTTTTTCCTTACTGACTCCATCATGGAGCTCTGCTTTATTCCATCCAGATGTGGGAAAATGTTTGTCACCACATCTGGTGGAGCTTTATCACCAGAACTCTCCGGCATCATTGGGTAATGTCGATTCTCCAAAAATCTCTTTGTTTTTTGTATGTGGTCTCTTGTTCTTCAAAAGCTAAAAGCCAGTCCTTGAAGGTGAGCAGACCTCAAATCATCTCCTTCATTTTCCTCCTCTTTTTCACAAATCATCCTCCCCACTCTTTCAGCCAAGCATTATTTAAATAGATACCAGAAGTAGATAGGAATCCTTTGCAACTCCCATTGTCCAGTCTCTTTAGATTTGCGCCGTATGGGACCATATGACCACACAAAAATCTGTACTAACTGGAGAAGTACAAGAAAGGAATAGCAAAATATTTGCTTTATATCCTTCTCTAACATATGACAAATAAGAATGAGCTCTATTTAGCATGGAATTTGGTCTATGATTACATTATTATTTCTAGATCTTTCTTGATGATATCCATTTTTATCTTCCTAATTGTCTCCAATAGGGCAATGTTAAATTTGGCAAACAACTAATGTGTGAAGAACTTTGGTGACAGACCATTTCAAGCCTACAAAATATAAGCCTCTGTATAATAAATAGTTTACCACTGGGAATCTACATTTTTTTCTGGCTTCTTTTGATCTCAAGTGACAGAAATTCAACTTGGACTAGCTTCATCATAAAGAGATTTAATAGGAGGATTCTGAGGGTGTCTTGCATACTTGAGGGAAGGATTGAACATTCAAATTTTAGGACATGGAATTATCAAGCTGGGCCTCAGGAACAACTAGTAGGCAGGACTCAAGCAGAATGAGGGTTCACTGTTCTACCTTGGCTACTCTCAGCTCTGAGTTTCATATTTAGAACTCTCACTAGAGGATCTCCTACCCAACTTCAGCCTAAAAAAAACCCCAAGAAAGGGCCATGACTGGTATGGATTAGGTCAAGTGTTTACCCCTGTATAATTCAAATGTGCAAAGGTAGATGTGATAATGACATAATATGAAATAGTCCCCCCAAAGGAGTTTCCAACATAAAGAGGGAGAAGTGTATTCACCAGAAATTCTTAATGTTTATTCTTTATCTTTCCTTTTTTTTTTTTCTAACCCAGACCAGGACAGAGACACTTCTTATAATTAAAAATGCAAAATATCCCTAGCAGTGTTTCTTCTATGTGCAGTAAATTGGGTTATTAACACACACACACACACACACACACACACACACACATTATATTAACTTCCTCAATAAACTAGGGATATTTTTTCCCTTTTCTTTGTCTGAAGATTGATTTTAATAATCTTTCATGATTTATTTAGTAACTTTTCTTAGAGAAGAAGTCAGATTGACAGGCAGCAATCCAGCTCCAGTCCTGGAATTCCATTAGCTTCCGCTTAAGAGATGAGTCTGACTTTGATTCAGTCACCTCCTTTAGTAGCTGTTTTAATGGTAAATGATTAATTCGCATTGGCCATAGAACTATTTTGTTTCATTCTAAATTATTAGATGAATACCCTCTGGTGTTTGTGATTTATGGCAACATTGAAATTTAATTTCTTGAGTTATTTATTTCCAACAATGGCAATAGCAGTTTCTATTTATCTTGACATTTTTCTTATACTAGATACTTATATCTGATTCTACATAAAAAAGGAGAAATTATAAGTAACTTTATTTTTATTATTTATTTATTTTTGGCTATGTTGGGTCTTCGTTTCTGTGCAAAGGCTTTCTCTAGTTGCGGCAAGCGGGGGCCACTCTTCATCGCGGTGTGCGGGCCTCTCACTATCGCGGCCTCTCTTGTTGCGGAGCACAGGCTCCAGACGCGCAGGCTCAGTAGTTGTGGCTCACGGGCCTAGTTGCTCCACAGCATGTGGGATATTCCCAGGCCAGGGCTCAAACCTGTGTCCCCTGCATTGGTAGGCAGATTCTCAACCGCTGCGCCACCAGGGAAGCCCAGTAACTTTAAATATATAATCTAAAATTTATTTTTCTTCATTTCCTCCTAAAAAGTATATGAAAATATATAAACATCTAAAATCTTAGCAATAAACATCCTGATAGTAGCTACGAATAAGAAGAGATAAATGAAAAATCAAAGGAACTCTTTGATTGTATGGTCTTACATAATTAGTAATGATGATATTTATATAAAAATATGTTCTAGCTTGAATAACTTGTTGAAACACTTTACCATTTAATACATTTAGCTGATTTTGTAGTCTTTCTTTTCCTTGATCTCTAATTTCATTCCCAATTTCATTCTTCTTTCTTACTCAGTTCTAGTTTTACATAGTTCCATTTAAGAAGCTTCAGTAAATTTTTGTTCCCTCGAATTTCTCTCTTTGATAGCTTATGTTTTTCAAAATTTTTAAATTTACTGTTTAGAAACAATTTCAATATACAAGAAAAATATTTTTGCTCATTGTACAATATTAGGAAAACATTTTAATCCTCCCTGCTCTTCAACCATGAAGCCTTACTTTTTTCTAGAATCTTTTCCAAACCTCTCCAACTGGATATGATCTCATCTAAGATCTTCTTTTGCCCTAGGGAACTCTATTTTTACATTCCTTTTTCAATTATTTTGCTTTATTCCTTAGCATATCTCTGGATAAATGTGACATAGTCGTCTATTAAGTGAAAGCCTTGTTTAGGCATAGGTTTGAAAAATACATCAACTTTACATTTGGTCAGATTCTCAAAAGAAGCACACTCAAAAGTGCACACTCAAAAGTGGTGGTTGACAGGAGATTATTGAAGGGGTTGTTTACAAAATGTGGTCCGTGTTAAGGGAAGCTAACAAGGAATGGTGAGATGTCCAGGGATAGTAACAGTGAGGAGCCTTGCTACTCCAAAGACTAAAGGGCTAAGGAAAGAGACATTTAGCTACAGAGGAGCCACCAGACAGGAGCTGTGTCCAATAACAGAGGGACAGAGTCACTGCCAAACCAATGCGCAGCAAGGAGGAAGCCAGGAAAATAAGCACTCCAATTTCTCTGTCCTACCCTCCAGTTACTTGAGTTTTTCTTATTGACCAAATCTAACCAGATACCAAAGGGAAGGAGCATAGAGACACCTGGCTCCACAGAGAAGTTTGGGGGCACAGCACAGGATAGAGAAGGAGAGGAAGGGGATCTGAATGGACACTGCAGAACATCCCGAACAATAGGTAATGGACAGCATCTCAGTACAGGTTATTGCAACAAAGTATAACCATCAAGTCACTACTTAAGGTTTATCTCATACTTGATTGAGAGAAACAATATCTTGGATGCTACATTACAGGACTTTTGGCTCAGTTATACCTCTATAAAATCTATATGCTATCTCTAAATTAATGCCCATAATTACAAAGACCATATTTTCTTGACCCCTCATGCCAATAGAATAAATGTCCTTGAAATGTCCTTTGATATTATTCCACCAGAGCCTGGGTTCATTACTTAAAAACTCCATGCCAGCACTGTCTGTAAAATAGCACTTCCTCAGAGGTTTGGCCTAAAAATTAAATAAGATAATTAATATAAAGCACTTAGCATGCCTACAGGATTTCTAACTCTTATTCTGGTGATTATTGATTTAAATAAAGCCATCCTTTTTTGCATGTTCCTTTTTTCTATTCAGCATTCAACTTTGGCACTTTAACATTTGCATATTCAAGTGGGAAAATTTTACAAGCTAGTAATAGACCAATATAAGAAAATATAATCACACAAAGTAATTAAGGAAAAATGTAAAATTATATGCATTTTCATCTTATCAATTTAGGAATTTTTATCCTTATTTATCTATATTATTTTTTTCCATTTTTTATTGAAATATAATTGATATTCAATATTTTATAAGTTACAGGTATATAATACAGTGATGACAATTTTTAAAGGTTATATTCCATTTATAATTGTTATAAAATATTGGCTGTATTCCCTGTGTTGTACAATATATCCTTGTAGCTTATTTTATACATAGTTGTTTGCACCTCTTAATCCCCTACCCCTATATTTCCCCTCCTGCCTTCCCTCTCCCCACTGATAACCACTGGTTCGTTCTCTATATCTGTGAGTCTGCTTCTTTTTTGTTATATTCACTAGTTTGTCATATTTTTTAGATTCCACATATAAGTGATGTCATACAATATTTGTCTTTCTCTGTCTGACTTATTCACTTAGCATAACACCCTCCAAGTCCATCCATGTTGCTGCAAGTGGCAAAATGTCATTCTTTTTTATGGCTGAGTAGTATTCCATTGCATATATATATATATATATATATATATATATATATGGCACATCTTCTTTATCCATTCATCTGTTGATGGGCACTTAGGTTGCTTCCATATCTTGGCTATTGTAAATAATCCTTCTATGAACATCGGGGTGCATGTATCCTTTCAAATTAGTGTTTTAGTTTTTTTTTTTTTAATATGTACCAAGGAGTGGAATTGCTGAGTCATATGGTACTTCTATTTTTAGGTTTTTTGAGAAAACTCGATACTGTTTTCCAAAGTGGCTGCACCAATTTACATTCCCACCAGCAGTGTACAGGGGTTCCCTTTTCTCCATATTTTCACCAACATTTGTTATTTGTGTTCTTTTAGATGACGACCATTCTGACAGATGTGAGGTGATATCTCATTGCAGTTTTGATTTGCATTTCCCTGATGATTAGTGATGTTAAGCATCTTCTCATGTGCCTGTTGGCCATCTGCATTTCCTCTTTGGAAAAATATTTACTCAGTTCTTCTGTCCATTTTCAATTGGGTTGTTTGTTTTTTTGATGTTGAGTTGTATGAGCTGTTTATATATGCTGGATATTTAACCCCTTATTGGTCATATTATTTGCAAATATTTTCTCCCGTTCAGTAGGTTGTCTCTCTTCATTTTGTTTATCATTTCCTTTGCTGTGCAAAAGCTTTTAAGTTTAATGAGATCTCACTTGTTTAGTTTTGCTTTTATTTCATTTGCTTTAGGAGATGGATCCAAAAACATATTGCTGTAATTTATGTCAAAGCGTGTTCTGCCTATGCTTTCCTCTAGGAGTTTTATGGTTTCTAGTCTTATACTTAGGTCTTTAATTCATTTTGAATTTATTTTTTTATATGGTGTTAGAGAATGTTCTAAGTTCATTCTTTTACATGTAGTTGTCCAGTTTTCCCAGCACCACTTATTGAAGAGTAAAGCCATCATTTTTTAATGGTCATATTCTACATGAATGGTTAATGGGTTAATTTGTAAATAATAGTATATCAAATTTATTAAAATATCCACCTTTTATTTAAAACATGAGAGAAAAAACATAGCATACTAAATAAAAGTATAGTGAAACATATATCCTTACACAGGAAAACCCAAGATATACTTTCTTCACAGTGGACAGACTGTTCTGGATTGTAGTGAATCACTGCTTGTACTTATTAGTTCATGATTTAAAGCAATTATGTTCAGATATGCTGGGCAGAATTTTACTACAGACTTTGCCACATGGATTATCAACCTCTTGCAAGTCAGTTGAGAAAGCAGTTTGCCTATGGAGAAGTAAGATATGATGATAAAGATTTTGAGAAGAAATTGGTTAAAAAATATAGCTGGCTTTTTCTCTATGAGCTAGTCTCTCAACAATGACATATAAAAATATTCCCTTTTAGTAGCAAATGCAAAAAATATTGACCACTTCTAAAGTATGTCATTTGCCATTTTGCATCAAAGCACTTTAAAACCTTTTAACACCACAGAAGTAGAAACTAAAGTACATTAAATATACTGTCTGTGGTATAATATTCTTCAGAATATTAGATCTTAGGTATAGAATAATTATTACATCTCATGCACACTTTGATGAATTTAGTAAACTTTCCTTTCAATTCCTGTCATGAATTCTATGGTATAAATGATAACAAAGAAATGATCCTTTTTTTGTTTCCTCTGATAAAGAGTAAATTATAAATTAAGATACTTTATTTTTAAAAGTCAAATAATCATCAGTTTTAATCTTTGTTTTGGAGAAAATTGTTAAAAATTCTTCACCTACCTAGGGATGAACTCATATTTGTGGGTTTTAAAACTTGATAATTTAAATAATCAAAACCACTTTACATGTTTAATAATATGTTCTAAATCTCTGATAAACCTGTGAACCTTTGATAAATATGTTAAGAAACTTGATAAAAGAAACCACACACATACTCCTCAAAATAACATTTTTTATAACATTGTTCATTACTTGTATATTATTTTAGTATTATCATCATTGGATTCAAAAGCATGGCCAGAAATTTCTAAACCTCAGTCACTTGGAATTCACATTTAGGCTGCTTTATGTTCATAAAATATGCCAAGGCATTATGTGGTTGGAATGAATCGCAAAATTGCTGTAGACTACTTTAGGTGATTTTACAAAGAAGGCATCATGCAAATATTCTTCCAGCATTTACTGAGTCATTTTGCTGAAAACAACAAAAAATGCCATTGTAATTATGTTAGACATGTATTTTTCAAATGTATGGTCAAATGCTTTATCCCTTATGTTGTAAAAGTATTGATACTTAGCGAAACAAACATTTTATTATTTTTTTTTAATCAGAGGAGACACTATACCTATTGATATTGTGCCTTCCTCATGTATTCCATTTGTGCCCAATCTTACATTGCTTTGCGACATATTATTTCTCTCGCTAGATTATTACTTATTCACTCAACAATTCATTTCTTCCTTCAATTTATTTAATAGAATACCTACTATGTATTGAGCTGTCAGACATCAATTTGGTCAATTAGGACAATTCTGAAGGTAACTGAGTCAAACTGAAGGTAACAATCATGTCTGTATGGTGTTTAAAGGGGATGAACAAAGAAGCTGGGATTACTCATCATCTTGTGACCTTTCTGTTTCATTTCTTTTATTTATTTATTTATTTAGATAGTTAGTTAGTTAGTTGTTAGTTATGACTGCGTTGACTTTTCGTCGCTCTGCATGGGCTTTCTCTAGTTGTGGTGAGCGGGGGATACTCTTTCTTGTATTGCGCGGGCTTCTCATTGTGGTGGTTTCTCTTTGTTGTGGAGCATGGGCTCTAGGTGCGTAGGCTTCAGTAGTTGTGGTACACGGGCCCAGAATTTGTGTTTCGCAGACTCTAGAGTGCAGGCTCAGTGGTTGTGGCACACTGGCTTAGCTGCTCCGAGGCAGATGGGATCTTCCTGGCCAGGGCTTGAACCAGTGTCCCCTGTGTTGGCAGACGGATTCTTAACCACTGTGCCACCAGCAAAGTCCCATCGGTTTCATTTCTTTTTTTTTTTTTTTTTTTTTTTTTTGCAGTACGCGGGCCTCTCACTGCTGTGGCCTCTCCCGTTGCGGAGCACAGGCTCCGGACGCGCAGGCCCAGCGGCCATGGCTCACGGGCCCAGCCGCTCCGCGGCATGTGGGATCTTCCCGGACCGGGGCACGAACCCGTGTGCCCTGCATCGGCAGGCGGACTCTCAACCACTGCGCCACCAGGGATGCCCCGGTTTCATTTCTTAATCTCAGTTTCAAGAGTCAGGATGTCTCTGGTATATGATTCTCTGGCCAGGTGGTCCGTGGCCTGGGGGTCTGTGAGCTCATCTTGCCCTGGAGAAGCAACCCGAGTTTGTACATTAATGATGAAATGTGATGATACAACAGCAATTTTAGTCACCTGATGCTGGATGATTAGTGGTCAGTGAGCACAGGACTGAGGTCAGAGGGGACAAGCAAGGGGATAAAGTTTTGGATGGAGATTAATCACAAACTCGGTAAGGGAACTCAATTTTAGGGGGACTCCTTTTAGAGTACACCAACACTGAGAAGTCTGCTCACAGCACCCAATCCTTTAACTAATGTTGATCAAAGTGATGGTATTTAATGAGCAAATGAAAAAAAATAACTTTTTTCTTCACTCTGCTACTGAATTTATATCTAACCTTAGGAATTAAGGCATATCCTTTTAGGATGGTTGGCATTATGTTGTATACAATAAAATACTAAACAATACAATAGGTGATTTTTAGGCAGCCTAAACCTTGAAAAAACTAGATACCAGCCCAGAAACTGAAAAGCAGTTGGCTATTTAACTATGTTTAAGTTGAAAATAAATGTATAATTGGAATGGAATGTAGGCTCCATAGGGTCAAGGAACTTTGTTTTATGCCCTTCTCCATTCCTCATGCCTGACACATAGTAGATGTTCAATAAATTCTTCTTGAATGATTATGTCCTCATCAAACATAAGCTCATATACTGACATCATGACATTGTGTGGAGAGGAAGAAGACTTGTAAAGAACAAACATCACTATTTTGGACATGTAAATGCAGTTTATAAGAGACATATGTGACACTTTCAGGATTCTATACAATGGCACCACTGTGGTTTATTTAAAGGTTTTTAAAATTCTGAAATATAAGAATATAGCAAGTATTAAGCTGTTATTTTTGTGACTATTTAAAAGGCCAAAAAAGTATCTGTTAAGTAATTAAATTTGCAAAGATTTGGATGAAAGAAGAATTATGTACCTATGTGTCACTGTGCTGAGAAAACATTTAGTCATCATGACTCTATGGCAGTCTCATCTGTGTGGTGCTCTAGAAACAGTTTTTATTGGCAGTTGTACACACTGAACAAATTAGGGTTTGGGTTTGAATCGTAGTAGTAATTATGATTAGGGCTCTTAATGTTGATACTTTTCACTAAATAATAGAGTTTTAAACGAATCTTTTCAAATAAAAATACCTTGAGCTTGGGGAAGGTGCCCTTAGAGTTGTATAAATGTGGCAAAGATGGGCTCAGGAGACATTTCCAGACACTCCACACAGGATGAAAAACATTTAAAACATGACCAAATGTACTTTAGTTGCCTATGAAAGGAGACTGTGATTTGCACATACAAGTGCTCAAACATATTGAAGGATTATTTATAGCAGAACTAATGGGACATTAATTGTGTGTGTTTACATTTTAAAAATTCATGTTCAGTTTTTATCAGCATGTTCTCAAGGTGTTTTTTTTTTTTGCCATTTCTATGAAACCCAAACCATTATGTATACTATGGTGTGACTTTAACATACATCATATTATTTTGAAACTTGAGACAAATACTGATTAAGCACAAGGTAAACCCCACCAACACATATTAAAGGACCCACATGTTTATAGTTGATACTGATGGATTCTTTTTCACTAGCTGTGTATGCTTCCTTCAAATTCAAGTACTTCCTTCTGCAATGGGATTGTTTGATCTTATGACAGCAAGAGTAATTGAATATGAAAGAGAATGTATATGTATATATATTCTCTTTCATATTCCTTTCCATTATGGTTTATCACAGGATTTTGAATATACTTCCCTGTACTATACAGTAGGACCTTATTGTTTATCCATTCTATAATACCAATTTTCATTTGCTAATCCCAAACTCCCACTCCTACCCTCTCCCACCCTCTCCCCCTTGGCAACCACCAGTCTATTCTCTATGTCTCTGATTCTGTTTCATTAATAGGTTCATTTGTGTCATATTTTAGATTCCACATATAAGTGATATCATATGGTATTTGTCTTTCTCTTTCTGACTTACTCCACTTAGTATGATAATCTCTAGTTGCATCCATGTTGCTGCAAATGGCATTATTTCCTTCTTTTTTATGGCTGAGTAGTATTCCATTTTACATATGTACCCCATCTTCTTTATCCGTTCATCTGTTGATGGACATTTAGTTTGTTTCCAAATGTCTTGGCTATTGTGAATAGTGCTGCTATGAACATAGGGGTGCATGTATCTTTTTGAATTATAGTTTTGTCTGGATTTGCACAGGAGTGGGATTGCTGGATCATATGGTAATTCTATTTTTAGTTTTCTGAGGAACCTCCATACTGTTTTCCACAGTGGCTGCACCAACTTACATTCCCACCAACAGTGTAGGAGGGTCACCTTTTCTCCACACCCTCTCCAGCATTTGCTGTTTGTAGAGTTTTTAACGATGGCCATTCTGAATGGTGTTATGTGGTACCTCATTGTAGTTTTGACTTGCGTTTCTCTAACAATTAGCGATGTTGAGCATCTTTTTGTGTGCCTATTGGACATCTGTATTTCTTCTTTGGAGAAATGTCTCTTTAGGTCTTCTGCCCATTTTTTGATCGGGTTGTTTGTTTTTTTTGTTGTCTACTCATATGAGCTGTTTGTATATTTTGGAAATTAAACCTTTGTCAGTTGCATCATTTGCAAATATTTTCTCCCATTCTTTAGGTTGTCTTTTCACTTTGTTTATGGTTTCTTTTGCTTTACAGAATCTTGTAAGTTGATTAGGTCCCATTAGTTTATTTTTGGTTTTATTTCTATTTCCTTGGTAGGCTGACCTAAGAAACCATTTGTACTATTTATGTCAGAGAATGTTATGCCTATGTTCTCTTCTAAGAGTTTTATGGTGCTATGTCTTATGTTTAAGTCTTTAAGCCATTTTGAGTTTATTTTTGTGTATGGTGAGAGGGCGTGTTCTAACATCATTGATTTACATGCAGATGTCCAACTTTCCCAAAACCACTTGCTGAAGAGACTTTTTCCCATTGTATGTTCTTGCCTCCTTTGTCAAAGATTAATTGACTGTAGGTGTGTGGGTTTATTTCTGGGATCTCTATTCTGTTCCATTGATCTGTATGTCTGTTTCTGTGCCAATACCACACTGTTTTGATTACTGTAGCTTTGTAGTATTGTCTGAAGACTGTAATGGCTATGCCTCCTGCTTTGTTCTTTCTCTTCAGGATTGCCTTAGCAATTCTGGGTCTTTTATAGTTCCATATGAACTTTAGGATTATTTGTTCTACTTTTGTGAAAAAGGTCATGGGTAATTTGATAAGGATCATATTAAATCTGTAGATAGCTTTGGGTAGTATGGTCATTTTAACAATATTAATTCTTCTAATCCAAGAGCATGTCATATATTTTCATTTCTTTGAATCATCTTCAGTTTCCTTTATTAATGTTTTTTAGTTCTCAGTGTATAAGTCTTTCACTTCCTTGGGGAGGTTTATTCCTAACTATTTTATTTTTTGTGTTGCAATTTTAAAAGGTATTGTTTTTTGCATTCCCTTTCTGATATTTCATTGTAAGTGTAAATAAATGCAACTGATTTCTGTATATTAACCTTGTATCCTGCTACCTTGCTGAATTCGTTTATCAGTTCTAGTAGTTTTTGTGTGGAGTCTTTATGGTTTTCTATATATAGTATCATACCATTTCATATAATGACAATTTTACCTCTTCCCTTCCAATTTGGATACCTTTTATTTGTTTTTCTTGTCTGATAAATAAGATTGACAAGCCTCTGGCCAGGCTCACCAAGAAGAAAAGAGAGAGAACACAAACAAAATAAGAAATGAAAAAGGAGACATAACAACTGATAACACAGAATTACAAAAAACTAAGGGAATACTATGAACAATTATATGCCAACAAATTTGATAATCTAGAAGAAATGGACAAGTTTCCAGAAACATACAGCCCAACAAAACTGAATCAAGAAGAAATAGATAATTTGAACAGAACAATCACTAGAACTGAAATAGAATCTGTAATTTTAAAAATCCCTACAAACAAAAGTCTAAGACCAGACGGCTTCACAGATGAATTATACCAAATATACAAAGAAGAACTTATACTGACCCTTCTCAAACTCTTCCAGAAAGTTGAACAGGAGGGAACACTGCCAAGGACATTCTGTGAAGCCACCATCACCCTGATACCAAAACCAGACAAACAAAGACACCACCAAAAAAGAAAATTACAGGCCAATATCTTTGATGACTATAGATGGAAAAATTCTCAAAAATATATTAGCAAACCAAATCCAACAACACATAAATAAAAGTCATACACCACGACCATGTGTTATTCATCCCAAGTTCACAAGGACAGTTCAACATATGCAGATCAATCAATGTGATACACCACATTAACAAAAGAAGTCAAAAATCACATGATCATCTTAATAGATGCAGAAAAACATTTGACAGAATTCAACATCCATTCATGACAAAAACTCTTACCAAAGTGGGGATAGAGGGAACATATCTCAAAATAGTAAAAACTATTTATGACAAACCCACAGCCAATATAATACTCAATGGTGAAAAGTTGAAAGCCTTTCCGCTAAAATCTGGAACAAGACAAGGATGCCCACTCTCACCACTTCTATAAAACATTCTTATTTTTCTTCCCTATGTTCTTGAATACTCATCATTGTCTATTTTGTTAAATTGAAAGTAGTTTTCTTTGATAGAGTCCTATGTAAATTCCAAATTGTGTTATTTAATTCTACAGACATAGCTTGATATTTTTATGATTGAATAAATCTCTATTCCCTTGATTACTAATGTTCTTTGTTGATTGCTGTGGTGAATACCTGAAATGTTGTCTTTTCCTGTCTATTTATACAAGAAGGCTATTTTTTGATCTGCAACTGTGGTCTCTCTTTGTGCAGTCTGCCCCAATTGCTTTACTTTTTTTTAACAGCAGCAAACACAAGGATAGACTAGTAAACACTGATTTAATGTTGAGTTCCCAAAGCGCAGAACAGAAGCTCTGTGAAGTCTTACCAGTTAAGAAGGGGATTCACCCCCAAATCAGGATTAGGATGGAGATAAAAATAGTGTTCAGGTATGAACAGATGAGGACAAGAGGAATTTGAGGATCAGGAGGTGAGGGCGTTCAAGTCCAGCTGTGTCCTATGAAAGAAGAAGGAGCAGGGGTGGCATCAGGAGACTCTTCACAAGTGGCCAGATGGTCAGCACTGCCTTTTGTCACAAAGCAGGTATAGACATGGTGCCCACAAAGGAGAAAACTAGATGAGGTGCAGCACCTCTCCTAGTAGAGAAGGGAGTTGCTGGAGTTAGTTTATAAACAGGTGACTAGAAAAATGCCACTTGTGAACAGGTTTATTTCATCCAAGTATTCGTCAGATATTATTAATCATGAGGAAATATATTAATAATAAGGAAAGAGCAAATGGGAGTCTATAGATAAGACATTCTAGGGTATCCTGGTTGAATTGGTAAATTTTGAAATATGTATGCCCAATATTATTAAATTTATATTCACCTGATTTAAAAGTGTTCTTGGATTCACTCTGTTAAAAATGTTCCTAAAATATTTTTCTTAAAGTGTCTCTCATTTTATGATAAACACTTGCTTTTTCCGAAATTATGTTTTGTCACTTTACAAACTCACTGAAATATGTTCTTTCTATTAATTTTACTTGACACAGTTTAAATTTTTGCTTTTGGAAAAAAATTAAAAATCTGATTAAAATGCTCAGAAGAATTTTTGAATATAAAATTATTACAAAACAACAGCTTAATGACTTCAACATTAATCATAAATGAATGCACAAATTTAATTTTCTTAAAACACATGTGGGTAAAATACTTTGAAATTATTTGAAGATATCTAACATACTGAAAACACTCTATTGAGTGTTCACTCTATTGAGTCTTAAGACTCTATAGAGATTCCCAAGTTACCAAATTGCGGCTAAATATTGAAGGCACTGTTGTGTAGCTCTTGAGTTATTTTCTGTGTACAAAAGAGATTTGCTCTAATGAAAAGGTTAGGACCAACCGTTGTCAGCGAACTGACCATTCACCTGTCATGATTATGTTACTTGGCTTTGTTTGAAGGGGGACTGCACATAGACTGAAAGCAGAGGAATGACAATGTCTTGTCAGAACACAACTTTTCTACTGACTATTTTCAGAACTAATCTAAAAATAAATTTCCAAAACCTAAGCACAAGTTCAAAAATCTGTGATCAGTTTCACGATTACTTCTGATGTGTTAAAATCTCGAAAAGAAATGGTGTCCAGGCTTTCCTGAAAACAAGTCCACTTGAGCGAGGAAGAGGGAGAGAGGTGGGCTGGCAGTGTTCTTTGTGGGAGTTTGGAGGGAGGCGCCCTGGTTGTGGTATAGGCAGCCCCTTCTTGCCACCCCACGCGCATGCGCTATGAGCTCATCCACGTGGGGGACTCAGCAGAGTGTGCTTGGTACATGGTGAACTTTCAAAAAAGGTTAATTGTAGCAAGTAATAGAGATCAATAGTTATAACAATATAATACATAATAAATACAAAAAATAAAATATTAACAATATAAAAATAATAAAAGAATTAAGGATTACCAAAGTCAAACTTCACTAGAGGTGTCAGGGACAATTACAGTCTACCGAAACAATAATAAGGTAATAATAACAGCCTATATTTGTCGAGCTCTTATTGTGCATGTGTTATTATTTTTATTATCTCTATTTACAGATAAGAAAAATGAAGATTAGGGGAATGTAAGCAATATAGCCAAATTGGTACAGCTAGTGAATTTACAAACCCACGAAATCGGGCTTCAGAACCACGCTCGTAAGAATTGTGCTCTACATATTCACTGATGTTGGGGCATTTTTACTTATCCAAATAATAGTTGTGTATTAAAAAAAAAGTCCTCTGAGCCATTCCCCAGTGTTGGCTCTAAAAACTCCAGATATTAGGGAAGAGATGAAATCACTTCAGGAAATTTCAACTATGATTAAAAAAATAAAATACCTTTTGTCAAAAGCAAATGGTAGATTGCACATTTATAAATTATAAAAACATATTAAAAGAAGAACTGATTGCTTTAAAAAGTTACATAATTAATGTTAATCAAGAAACATATTTTCTGTTAATTTGTGAAATTAAGTCTCTGATTATACAACATATTCATTCTGTTGGATGTTTGTATTCTATTCCAAAAAGTAGAGTTTGTGAAAGAATTAAAGGTGATGTCTCTCTTACAGCTTCAGCACAATTTGGTTTCAAATTGGACATTGGTTAAAAATAAAGCTACTCTATTGAAATAGATGTTGAAAAATGTGTCACAATAATCAAGGCAGAGGACAAACTTCTGAGAGTTGGGACTATGTATATATTTTGTCAATAACCTGTCTCCAGCCAAGACTGCCTGAAATGCTACCTCTTCCTCTCAGAGTCATAAGCACCCCAATGGAGACATCACTTTGAGTGCTTTGGTATTTTTGAATTTGAAGCTTTACTACTACCTGCAAAGGGACAAGAAAGTTATGTGGAGTACTAGAAGTCCAATCAAATTTTACTCAACTGGATTGCTCTATTTGATTTCTTTTAAAAGTTGTACAATTGTCAACCGATTCAAAGTATATGTATAATTTTCAAGTAGAGTGTGAAAAAATAAAATGAACTCTCATGAACTTCTAAGTAACAGTCTAAAATATTACCTATTGCTTTGACACGACCTGTTTGTTTCTCTTTGATCACATTCCCTACTATCCATTCCATTCCCAGAGTTACTGAGATCTTGAATTTTGTGTTTATTATTATACCTGTTATTTAAAAATTGGATGTACTACTCATGCATATATTCATAATTTAAAAATTATTGAACTTTGTTGAGTTTTATAAAAACAGTGTCATATGTCTAGAGCTTGAATTTTTCACTCAAAGTTTTATTTCTAGAATTTGTTCATGAGATTTCATATAGTTATGGGTAATTTATGTTCACTGCTGTAAATATTCCACTATGGGTATGTGACAATGTACTTACTCATTTGTGTCAGTCATGGTTCTGATGGGAAAATAGAATCCACTCTCTACATAATAGTTATAATGTGTAATTCAGGACTGACATGACTCTTGGAAGATGGGGGAAGGGACGTTAGGAAGGCTGCCACCAGGGGACATGAAGATCTGAGCCCCACGCCTGCAAGGACCTGGGACTGGGCCTGTGGAGTGGTCTGTGGGGCTACCCTATCAACAGAGTAGGACTCATGTGGAGGTCAGTAAGCAGCCGTGTCTGACCACTGTGATTTGCCAGGAGTAATGGACTGCAGTTCATGTTCACCTTCTAAATCTCATGCAACCTTCTGTCACTGGCAGAATCCAGCACCAAACGAAACACATCGTAAGGAGTCCTATGCACGTGTCTGAGGTGTGGACACATGTTAGTGTGGTGTCCAGGTGAGGGCACACCACCACTGAATTGATGATTTTCCCCAGTTATTTTTGTTCCTACAAGCCTTGAGACTTTGAACATTCTTGTACACATGCTAAGATTTCTCTAGAGAATATACCTGGGAATGGGTATGTGAGGCATGGGTTAAATGCATTTACAGATTTACAGGACGATGCCAGCAGGGTTGTACTTACTCACAGTCCTACAAGCAGTGTATATGAGTCTCTGTGGCTCCACATTCTGGTCAGTGTTTGGTTTCTGACTCCTTATTTCTACCACCATAATGTGTGTGAAATGGGATCTCACTGTGGTCTTAATTTGATTTTTGTTTAACTGTTAATAAGGTTGAATATTCTCACTTTTTCTTTGGCCATTCTCTTCCTTCTTCATGATTATACCTATTATCTTTTGTTTGTCTTTTCCTTACAGTTTTATACTTGGGATTGTAAACTAATAATTTATTGTTAACATATAATGTAAATAGTCTCCAAATTTGTGGCTTATATTTTTCGCCTTTCTTATGGTATATTTTAATAAACAGATATTCTTAATTTAATCAGGCTTTTATTCTACTCTTAGCATATTTTTACATCTTGTTTTAGAACTCTTAGACATTATTTCCTTATAATTTCTCTTATGAGGAAATTCTAAAATTTGTCTTTCAGACCTAAGTCTATAATCCATCTGTATTTATTTTTTTGCTATGGTGTACAAAGCAATTTCACTGTTCTTATTATGGAGAGGCTGTTATGCTCTACATTTGACAGTTCCTTCTTTCCTTAGTATATTAGTTTTCTACTGTTGCTGTAAGAATTACCACAAAATTAGTGGCTTAAACCACAACAGAGTTGTGTACAATCTCCCAAGACTGAACCAGGAAGAATGCAATGGTAAATGGGATTGTTCCCTTAATTTCTCTTTCTGATATTTCATTGTTAGTGTATAGAAATGCAAAGATTTCTGTATATTAATTTTGTTATCCTTTAACTTTACAGAATTCATTGATGAGCTCTAGTAGTTTTCTGGTGGCATCTTTAGGATTTTCTATGTATAGTATCATGTCATCTGGAAACAGTGACAGTTTTACTTTTTCCTTTCCAATTTGGATTCTTTCTATTTCCTTTTCTTCTCTGGTTGCTGTGGCTGGGACTTCCAAAACTAGGTTGAATAAAAGTGGTGAGAGTGGGCATCCTGATCTTAGAGGGAATGATTTCAGCTTTTCACTTTTAAATATAATGTTATTAGGTGTGGGTTTGTCATATATGGCCTTTATTATGTATGTGGCACTTCTGTTGAAAATCAGTTTGACCATCTAAGCATGGTCTTTCTGAACTTTATATTGTTCTGTTTACCTTACTTGCCTATAGATATGGCAATCCACACTCCAGTACAGCACTAAATAGCTGTGGTAAGAACAGGTATCTTGACTTTATCCTGGATTTAGGGGAAAAGCATTTAATCTTTTACCATTAAATGTGGTTTAGTTCTTACTCTGAGATCACAGGTTTAAAAAATAGAATAACTCTGATTTAGAAGACAGTTACCTAATTTTATTTTTCTCCATTTCATGTGCCCAACATAGTTTTTAGTGCAATTTAAGACTTTTGTATTTTTAAAATTAATGAGTGAGTGATTGCCTGAGTCACTTGGTGTGGTGCTGTGCCTTTAGTAGCTGGCAACATACTCTGATATCTGCTTTTAGTTCCCTTGTTTTTAACCATATTTTAGGATTATTAAATAAATTAGATAGGTCCCCCCACTCCCAGAATTTTCCATTTAGGCAAATGGTTTTGTATATATGCTCTATCTAGCATTTTAAACTTTTCTGTATGTGTTCACATCTTTTATTTGCTGATCCTTAGAACAACTCTTTAACATAGAGAAGGTAAGATCAAAGAACAGTTGAATCTCTTTATTTCCAATCATTAAATTTGGAATGGAATGTTATAGGCATAGACAATACTTATCAAACATAAATATTAAATTTTACTTTAAAAAAAATTAAAAATATTTACTTTTACAATTTTGAATGTGCATAGACATGTTAAAATTGTTTTTTATTTCAATAATCTGATTGGAGAGAAAAAGCCTTTAAAAATTTTGTAAACCCTAGTGCTTCTCCCTAATTTTATTCTTGAGTAATTTATTTATCTATGTGATTATATGAGTAAATGATATGTTCAAAATATTACTGACTTTGGCATTCCTTTGGAAAGAAGTGTCTTTTTAAAAGTGGATCTGATCTCGGAGGTCTGAGATGGTTTTCTGTGTGTGTGTGTGTGTGTGTGTGTGTGTGTGTGTGTGTGTCTGTGTGTGTGTGTCTGTGTCTGTGTGTTTGGGTATGTGAATAGCATAACTCTTTTCTCCATGGTAAAGATTGAAAAACCCATAACCCATCAGTTTTGCTTGGTGTAAATTATTACTTTTCTCTATTTAAAACAGACATTCTATTGATTTTGTTTCCTAGTTCAATTTTGTGGGGAAATTGCTTGGACCAAGAGGAAACTCCTTGAAGAGGCTACAGGAAGAAACAGGTGCTAAAATGTCTATCCTGGGCAAAGGATCAATGAGAGATAAAGCAAAGGTATGAACTTTGAATTTGATACTTAACATACACAGGGAGTTACCTGTAACAGGATGGTCACATTTACAAGCACATATGAGCTGTCCTCCAATTATTTCCCATGAATTTTACCCTTTGGGATTACTCTGTTGCACTTTCTGATGTCTCCCCTATTTTCATAAAAAATCAATTACTGGTCTTTTTCTCCCAAAACATGTAATTCTGTATTTTTATTCTTTTTAGTCCTCTGTGTAGGTTGCTGTCAAATCTTTTCATTTTTTTCTGTGTCCTCCATAGGATGTTTCTATATGTGTGTGCTCATTTTCTTTAATTCCCTGACTGGATCCCTGTTCTTTCTTCAGCTGTATCACCGGATCCCATCCACCATATCATTCCCTCATTTTATCTCTCTGCTCTATTTCACTCAGATCCTCTTACCTGAAGCAATTTCAAATACTTATCTGCAAATCTAAGAGAATTTCACTTATTTTTTGAAATGCTTCAGTGATATTAAACAACTCACTTGATCCCCAAAGAAAAATAAGCTAAAAACTATTATCAACTTGGATATTTGAAGTGATTTATTTTGCATCTGAACTACATCATTTTCCCATTTTATAAAGTGGTAGCAATTTTCTCTGTGTTAGTATTCTGTGTTAAAATAACTATTTATAGAGATTTATTCAAAAAGTATGTCTGTATTTTCATATATTCTTTAATTTTTTTTTGTTATATGTTCTCCAGATATCTCAAAGCCTTACAACAGAAACTTCATTTTTCATGCATTTATTCTCTCACTTTCTTTTTTCCTCACACATTCTTTAAGATTTAGATTAGGCAGGGTCTCCTTCCTTAACCATAAACATATTTTATTGAAATTTTCTGTTTCTCTCATTAAACCGTTAGCTTCCATGGGCCAGAGAAATATCCTAGTCAGCTTTGCATACCCAGAGTCAAGTGTAGTCTCTCCATATTTTTTTAAAGCAAATAGGTGTATATTTTTCATTCCCATGTATTTGGACATTTTTTCCTGTTCATACTAGTTTCTTTCTTTCCTGTGAGCATGTTAGGTACCAGCATAAGTATTTGAAAATCTAGCAAGAAAAAATTTGGTTCTATTAAGTTTCCATTAGGTTTAATTTACTGATATTACCCATTACAAAGTCCTGTTTCTATATTGATTACTTTTTGGGTGATCCATCATGTTTGTTTCTGCTTTGAGTATTTTCATTGCTCCTTTAAAACATAAAAGAAAATGAAAACATTTAATAGCAACAACATCAATAATAATGTATTCTGCTATAAAATATGCTTTTTAGAATGTAGATAAGACTTTAACTGCTAAGGACAACATGGCTGAAATAAAACCACAGACATGGGTGTGAAAAAATTTACCTTAGTAAACACTTGATAAAAATAAATCCTAGGTAAAACTTTTATTGCTATGCTGCTATTTTGCTTCTCTGCCACGTGACCTGAACAGAAAGGAATATTTTATGTGATTTTATATTTCTAGCAAATAAGTAATACTCATCTGATTCTGCAGTGGAAGTGAATATATGTGTCTGTGTGTATTTATAGAGTGACACAGGCATATATTCCTGTATTAATTACAGAAATATTTGTAATTATTTACAAATAATACATTATGTGTCACACTATGTGTCATTGCAGTTCTGGTTCACAGTAATAAATGTGATAAAAAAATTTCCTCCTGGAGTTTGCATTCCAGTGGGAGAGACAGACAATAAATAAGTGAATAAATAAATTTTCTACTTTCAGGCATTGATAATTGTTATGGATTAAAATAAAACAGAGGAATGGCAAAGAGGTTAATGATGGGAGTAGTAGTTTGGTATGATGATTAAGTAGAGCACTGGATTATGAGAAGGAACCAACCCAAGAAAAATCAGAATGAGAGAGAATGCAAGTGTGATGGCTCTGAAGGAGAATCTGTGTCTTTATAACTATCCTGGCAACCGTAGCCATATTTTTGTTTATAACCATACTTATTCCCATTTAGCTACCACCCAATTTCTTTGCTGACCTTCATAGCAAAATTCTTCGAGAATGTTATTTGCAATCAGTTGCTCTCATCCATCCTTTTTTTAAATTTAAAATTTTAATTTATTAATAACGTTGACTGTTGCATGCATTTATTGGCTAATTGTATCACTTCTTTTTAAAATCTCCTAATCTTGCCTTTTTTTTCCTCCTTGCAGTTTTATTGAGATACAATTGACATACAGGACTGTATAAGTTTAAGGTGTACAGGATAATGATTTGACTTACATACATCATGAAATAATGATCACAATAATTTAAGTGAGCATTCATCATATCATATATATAAAATAGGAGATAAAGAAAAATTATTTTTTCCTTGTGGTGAGAACTCTTAGGATTAATGCTCTTCACATTCCTATGTATCATACAGCAGTGTTATTATCTACAGTCATCATGTTGAACATTTCATCCTGAGTACTTATTTGTCTTACAACTGGGAGTCTGTACCTATGACCACCTTCCTACAGTTCCCCCTTCCCCAACCCCATGCCTCTGGTAACCACAAATCTGATCTCTTTTTCTAGGTGTTTGTTTTGTTTGTTTTTGAAGTATAATTGACCTGAAACACTGTTAGTTCCTGGGACACAACATAGAAATTCCATATTTCTATACATTTCAAAATGATCACAACAATAAGTTATCATCTGTCACCACACAAAGATATGACATAATTATTGACTATATTCCCCACACTGTACATTTCATACCTGTGACTCATTTATTTTATAACTGGAAGTTTGTGCCTCTTAATCTCCCTCACCTATTTCTCTCCACTCTCCCCTCCCTGCTCTCTGGCAACTGCCTGTTTGTTTTCTGTATCTATGACTCTGTTTCTGTTTGTTATGTTTGTTCATTTGTTTTGATTTTTAGATTCCGTATGTAAGTGAAATCATATGGTATTTGTCTATCTCTGTCATTTCACTTAGCATAATACCCTCTAGGTCCATCCATGTTGTTACAAATGGCAAGATTTCATTTTTTTAATAGCTGAGTAATATTACACTATATATCTATATCTACATACCACATCTTTATCTATTCATCTATTGATGAGCACTTAGGTTGCTTCCCATATCTTGGCTGTTGCTCAATAATGCTGCTATGAACATTAGGGTGCATGTATATTTTTGAATTAGTGTTTTTGTTTTCTTTGGAAAAATACCCAGGAGTGGAATTCCTGCATCATATGATAGTTCTATTTTTAATGTTTTGAAGAAACACCATACTGTTTTCCACAGTAGTTGCACCAATTTGCATTCCCACCAACAGTGCAGGTCCACTCTCATTCATTCTTCATTGTCTCCTCCTCAGTTCTTGTGACTGGATCCTCTTCTTCTTCCAGACCTCCAAGCCCAGGACTTGGTCTTCAGACTTCTTTCTTCCCTTCATGATCTCATTCCATCTGTGTACATCCAGCTCCCAGTCTCTCCTGCAGGTTCTAGATTCATGTGTTTAACTACACACTCAACATGTCTATGTGAATGTCTAATAGGCATTGAAATATAGTTGTCCAAACACACACGTACAAATATGTAAATGTGTGTATATATTTATACACAGAGGTGTATATATATATATATATATGAATGAAATATATATGTATTATTTATTTACCTACATGTATGGCATTTATATACTTACCTATATATAAAGTACAATATAAACACATATACAGAGAAAGAGAGAGAGAGAGATTGAAAGAATAAGAGAGATACCTTTGTTGACTTTTAGGGCCCCAGTGAATACGCTATGAGCCATGGAGTCTCAAGATTTAAGGATACCTTCTCTTTTTGTCTTGTGTTTGTTCAAAAGTAAATCTCATAGAAATAGAAAATGAAAAACAGCACATATTCAATTGAGTGATACTTGGTAGCTCAAGCCTACAAAGTTTAGTTGTGTTTATTTAAAGTTTATATCAGCAGGCATTAAGGAAATCAACACAAAACTGCAAGCCTGTTTTTCACATTCTATTGAATGAAAAAATAAATAAATGCCTGAAGCATCACTAGGTGCCCCTTCTGTGCCCACCAGCAAAGCCTGAGCCCACAGCCTGCTCCTCAGGCCCAGCGTCAGGCACCTGCCTTTGTAGACAAATGTGTTTGCTTAATAGCCTTGTTTGCAGTGACTAGCTTGCCTCAACTTTCTAGGAAATAATGCAGATTGTTTTTCTGTATTGGTTATGCTGTTAAGGTGCTACACAATGTATGTCTTAAACTTGAGTTTTTCTTTATGATAAAAGGAGATATTTGAATAGTTATCTAAGTCAGGACAAAATAACTATGCAAGAATATTTCTTCCATCTCTGTTGCATGCTCAACTACATGTGAAATATCAGGCTTCATAGAAGATAATATTAGACATGACTCAAGCCCTCACAGAAATTTTAATTAAATTAAACATCCTGATCTAACACTTCCTTAAAAAAATAAAAAATAAAAAACCTTAAGAAAGTATAAATCTTTGAATTAGTAGGTGGAAAGAATGATATGGAAAACAGTTCTTGTGGTCTAGTGTAGTAAGAATATTCTAACAAGTTTAATGTTTTTATTTGTGTTATTTTGTTTTTGACTCTGGCAGAGAAACACTCATTTTAGTTTAGTTCACCTAGCCAATAACTCTATAAGAAGAGGAAGGAAACAAAAACCAAAACAAAACAAAATGCAGTAATATCCAGTAGCAAAACCCTACCTTATATTTCATTCCCATACTGGTCAGATCCCAGAATATGTCAACTCACATTATAAATTAAAAAAAAAAAAAAATCCAGGAATTCTTGAATAGAAGCTAACTTTTCAATTGTGATGATAAAAGGTATTCTCAGAGTAATCTAGAAAGTAAAAATATACAGTGTGTTTGCAATATTTCAAAATACCTCAGGAAGTTAACTGGCAGTTCAGAAATTTCTTTGAAGTCTGAGTCCTCCAAGCAGCATATGGCCTGTTCTCAGTAACCATGGAGCTGCCGGCCTCACCAGCAGTTGCTTCTGTGAAATCTTGAGGGGAACCGTGGCGCTTTGGATAGAGTGCTGCTATTTTTAGTGATACTGATGGCAGAGACTGGTGAGGGAGAACAGAGGAGGCAGTGGTTCTAAACGCTTATCTTTGAAAAGAGTGAGAAACAAACATGTTATCGCCAAGAAAAACGGTTAGGAGAGGTTAGGGAAAATCAAAGCCTGAACATATGCAGGTAAGTGAGGTAACAGGAGGAAAGCAAATTTCTTGCATAGGTATTCAGTGTCCTTAATTGGAAATCACAAATGACCAGGTTGCCAATAAATTTCGTTGTAATGAAAGATATTTTGGCATTTTTATTAATAAGCTTTGTTGAAATTACGGGGTGTGGTCTTAAAACATATTTTTAAAGTGAAGTGCTGTTTGGTAGTTTTATTTGAAAATGTGTGATCATTCTGAAGGCAAGACTTTCTCTCTTTGATGTGCTAATACCATGAGCAGTTTCTATTTTATACTCTATCTTCTGTATTTGGTGATGGCTACTTTAGTAAATCCTTTTGGATTTCATGGCAAGATTGATTTTCATCAACAATAAAATCAACTAAAACCCTCAAAGTGGTACTGCTTGCCTGGTGGGCAATGTGGGTGCGAACCCTGGGCCCAGTGTCCTTCCCTTGTTTGGCTTCCGGGCTGAGCCTCACATCAAACCTCAAATCCTACAGTACAGAGGTGACACCATGCTCACTGCTTGTCAGCCAGGCTGGGACTGTAAACTCCTCTTTCAACTTGGTAATATCCCCAACAACAAAGCAGTTTGTAATCCCACAAAATCAAGAGTCTGGACACTCTGATTTTAATTTTAGCTCTGCCCCCACTCTGATTGTAATTTTAGCTCTGCCCCTAATAAACTGCACAGTAAATCAACAACATTTCTTTCTCAGCCTCCTTTCTGCAGAAAAGAATGCCTAGCCCATCTTGGCTTCTGAACAGAGATGGAGGAATATGCATACTTTACTTAAATATCACTTGAGTGTGTGAAGGACAAGGAATGTATCATAAGTTATAGATAGGTGCGATTTTATTTTTTATTTATTCTCTGCATTCTTCTGTTTCTCTGATCTGAATTCTGAGAAGTTGGAGAACCAGACTAAAAGCCTCCCCTGAACAGTAGCATATGTGAGAAAGAACATTTCATTACAAATACCTATTTTGTGAGGACGCAATGAAACTTGTGTTTCAGTGGTAACCAATACAAGGTTATTTCAACCTATTTTGGATTCCAAGTGACCAAATAATTAAAATAGTTAGATTTGAGTTGAAGAGTGAACTGTATCATGATGTTAGTGAGAAATAATATTTTCATATTAACATCTTCAACTCTCTTATATATAAATAGTCTGTCATTCACTGTACTGTGCTTTGACCTTGGAATGAAAAAAAAAGCCATAGATCTGTCTAGGTTCAATTCTTCGTAAGCTAGTATTGACTGAAAAATGATTGCACAACCCCAAAGTTGAGAATTATGTTTTATTCAGTGGACAAACTGAGGACTTAAGCCCGGGAGTCAGCCTTTCAGACATCTCTGAGGGACCATTCTGAAGAGGTAAGGGAGGAGCCAGGCTATATGGGAATTTTTGCAACAAAAACCAGGTAGTTGGAACATCAAAAGATTACTGTTAACTAAAGTAAAACCAGACCTCTTAAGTTAATGAATTTATCAATCGCCTATGTATGGAAAGATACAAGAGTCTGGGCTCAATGAAATTATTCCTTTGACATGCACCTTAACTATCTAGGGCCAATATTCTGTTTTTTCCATCCTGAGTCCCCTCAGGATGCACAGTCGGGGGCGGCTGCAGTGGCTGATGGCTTGATGGCCACACATCCTTTGTTTACTGATATGGCAGGTGACATTCTTTGTCCACCCTGGAATGACAGAGCCTGATGTGGTGATGTTTTATGTATTGTGAATCAAAGTTATATATTATTTTGAATTGTTAATTTCATCTAGGCTAACTTTATTCACAACTAGACCAATTTATAGATTTATTTTATAATTTTTGTAGTTAAGACCTGCTATTTGAAAACTTTCAAGGACCTAATGTCTCAGCCATAAACCAAGGATTATACATTTTTAATGTTACTAGTGCTGTCATTTTCCCTCCATTGTCACTTGTCACTTGTTATTGGGACAACACTTGCTTCCCATGAGGACTGAAATGAGGGAATCACAGAATCAAAATTTTTCACACCATGCTGTAGGATTTTAAAAAATGTATTAAGCTATTAAAAAATAGAAGACAGAGAAATTTCTAGACATTTCACATTTTATAAACCAGAATTATAATGATATGTATCTTTTCTACTACTGAGGAAGGCCTATCTTTTTATCTTGAGCTTTACTCTCCACCTCGAAATATTACAACCAAAATTCAAATGAGATTTACTCCATATGGAAAGGGAATATTTAAAATTCCATGTTCTGTGGCTGTTCTAAAGATGGCTGCAAAATCTTTGACAATGCTTTTAGAGAGAGAAGCATAGGGTCTAATTCTCTTCCCCTTGAGTCTGGGTGTTTTAGTGACCTGCTTGTAACTGCAGAGGAGGGGCTGTATCCAGATTTCTGAGCGGAAGGGGATTCAGTGCTCCCCCCGCCTCATTTGCAAGAACACCCCCTCTTGGAGCTCTAAGCTGCCTGGTGAGGATGCTGACAATCCTGAGTCTGCCTTGCAGGTGCCAATGGGAAGTCCCAGAGGAGCTCAGCCTTTGCCTCATCGTGGTCCAGGCCCTGGAGGTGCACATAAGGCGCCCAACAGATGACGGCAGCGGTCACTGCGGCCCAAGTCCTCCTGTCTGCAGCCCCAGAATCTGGAAGCAGATACAATTATCCCTGTTGTGCTCTGTCTAAATCCCTCACCCACAGAATCCATGCACAAAAATAAAATGGTTAGTTATGCAACACTAGATAACTGCAACACATTCGTACTACTTTATTTATAAAATTAAATGATTTTCAACTTTGTTAGCCATTTTCCAAATACTAGATTTGTTCTCTTGTTGTGTTTCTACTGTCCTCTCGTGGCAGTTATTACAGACTTTGGTAATTTCTGAGTTTTTGTGTGGGTTTGTTTGTTTGGTTTTTCGCCTGAGTTTTTGTGTGGGTTTGTTTGTTTGGTTTTTCGCCTGTTTTTTTTTCTTTCTCTTTGTTTTGTTTGCTTTTACTTGCAATTTATTTTGAATTTGTTCAAGCATATTAGTGTTTTATCTCAAAGTTGCCAGTAAAGGAAAAGGCTTCTAAGAAAGCAAATTTAGTGATTTCTTCTTGGTAGGGCATTTTATGAGGGACCAGACACAAAAACAGAATGTTCTAGTTAAAAAGTATTAGGCTAGTCATAAAGCTGGTTTAAGGTCTTTGCACTTTTGAATATCTGGTTTAATAAAACCAGATATAGTTAATTGGGTAGGTAATTCTAATTCCTCTGTAAGCCTTCTTAATTTTATTACAACCTGACAAAGCAAGTGCTCTGGCATTTTATCAGTGATGCTAGATGGTTCTCAGAAGGGGAAGTAAATTGCACCCTACTGAAAGTTTTGCCCCAGACCAAGATTGGGACAGTTTTCTTTCTTAGTCCCTCTTTTTGACCAAGTTGAATCATTGAAGATTTGTCTTAGCCAAGAAAAGGACCACTGACATTTTTGTGCTGAGAACCTTAACCGAGTTTGTTGCTTTCTCATTCATTTCCTATATTTTTTATAAATGGTAGAATTTAGACATGGGATCAAGTTATGCAAATGATACATCATTATGATTATCTGCAATATCTGTACCCTTTGACATTATCTCTGTTTTACTAATTTCCTATATTAGATAAGAATTTCTCAGCAGAATCCTAGGGTGATTCTGTGTACTGGTATACATTTATATATTATTAGTATACTTTATATTATTTAGTGCTATATATATATTATATATTTAGTGGTCTATCTCCCTGTATGGTGAGAAATGGGTAAACTGGGTTTTTTGTTATATGTATAAATATATTTTAAATATCAATATTCACTTTACTTTTTCACATTGGACCCTATCTTTGCTTTGCCCACATACCTAGTAACCAAGGTAGTAGACCCAGATGAATATATCATTGCTTTAATAAAATTGGATATGAGAAAGAAAAATTTCCTAAATAGTTTTATTTTGCTCATGGTAAGACATAATACATTTTTAATTTTATGAGTAATTTTAATAGCAAACCGAGTGGTAATGGTTACCTAAAAAGTCAAATCATAATCATATTTAATCTCTTAGAAAAGCCTTTGATGAAAAGGTTGTTGTTGTTATTTGCATGTTTTTAGAAAGATGCTGTTAAATGTGTTTTAAATTGTTGAAACTTGACCCCAATACAAGCCATGTTCTTTGAAGAGAAACTTGGACAACTTGTTGTAGCACAGCTTGGGGCATCTGGAGATAGAGTTGAGAGGATAATGGGCCCAGAGTGGGCGTGCTAGAGAGACATACTGCACTTAACCCAAGTGCGCTATCGGCACTAATTCAGGTTCTGAATTTCATTAGTTGCTGTGATGTTTATTTGACTTAGTATTCTTTCTCCTTATTAGTTTTTGAACTTCCTAAGTCATTCAAAAGTTGAATAGTAATTTTATCAGTCATAAATATCTGAATATTCCTATCTGAGTAGAATCGTCATGAATACCAGAAAATTTGTTTGAACAATAAAATAGTAGAGAGCTCTGTTTTCTGGCTGTAGTTACTGATGCGATAGAGCCCACAGAAAGACAAAGAAGTCACCAGCTCCTCAGTCTAATGAATAACAACATTCCTGAGCTCACTTTTGTCTCCTGTGTGTATTGGTTCAAAATGTCTAAGGAAGTCAAAAAGACTAAGGAAAATGAAATGCCAAGGATACAAATGAAATTATATATTGTTGATGAAAAATTAATCAATCGATATAAGAAATAAATGGAAAATATTATTAGTGCCAAATAGAGAATTATAACCCAGGAACAGCATCTCAGAAAGCTCCAAGAACTGTTCCGCCCATTAGAGGTCAAAACACAGTTATATTAGGTTTCTGAGACAGAGGGCTATACATTAAATGATGTATTATTCACAGAGTACACACAATTCAGATCTAAGCATTATTGTGGTGGGTCACACCACAAACCTAAGAAGGAATATTATATCTTCAGTTGTCTCTTTGGTGCTGGGAAAATGTTGTTCTTTATGGTTGAGCAGGTATTTCTGCTGATGGGGGAGGTCTTGTCAATGCCTAATGTAGATATAATGCACAGTACAGGGGAGAGAAGAGACCAAAGGGCAGAGAACATTTTTTATGTTTAAATTTTTCTTGTCTTGCCATAAAATATGAATTTTATTTCACAATATTTTGCTATGAACACAATTGTACCATTGACTTTTTGCAGCCAAGACAATGTTTTGTACACTTTCAGGGATGCAGTCACAAGACATTCTCTGTCACCAGCACTTAAGCTAGTTTCAGGAGCAAGCATACCTAATGTCAATAAATGAAACACTTTTCATGTAATTTTTCTTAATATCTAATTATCACAAATCACCTAGGCTCCTTATAAATGTATTTATTTTTAAATGTTATCTGCAAAGATATGTATTGCTTTGTATATTTTTTGTTCAAATGGAGCGTTTGCTTAAACTTTGAAAATACTAATGTTTAATTTTTTTGCTTTTTGAGGTCAGAGTTTTGAGATAGACTGTAAACTGGTGTGCCCGTGTTCTTCCCTGTGGTTTACACGAGAAGAGGCACCCCTAACCTATAGAAATATGATTGCTAACATCTACAATTCTAGCATTGCTACTGGGTTAAAAAAAACAGGCAAACAAAATGTGGCCCATGATTAAGAGAATTTGGAATATCTCCAAAAGCTTTAATATTTACATTTCTAAGCTTATAATGCCCTCTATTTCCTGCTTCCTCTTTCTCAATAGTAGGCTTATTGTTTTCTCTTTTTCTCTTCCTTTTTTATGTTTTCATGTTTTGAAAAATATTCTATTTCCATCATTTGGCACTTCTAAAGCATTTTGAATGTTTTCCCCAGTCTTTCTTAATTTTCTTCTTTTCATTTAACTACCTTTAAAAATTATTTTTAAGCCAAAATAATTGAAAAGTCAGAATAATTTCTCCAGCATTTGAATCCTGAACAACTCTTATTTCTGTTTTCATGGATATTACTAGAATGTGTGAGAGATGTTTACTTCCTCAGCACCACCACCATTATAGTATTTACTTAAATAAAACTATTTAAATTAACTATTTAATTTGTAGTCACCCGTACAATCCAGAAGTACAAATGGGAAAGAATAAGATAGTAGCCATCAACTGAGCAGATATAGATTAACTCATTGTGCTGAGTTAATATTTTCAAGATTCTGATTCTATACGTTTTAGATTAAAACTTTTTATCCACACTTTATTTAATACTAATAAAAGCAATAATAATCCAAAAGAAAGTATGTGGAAACTTTTACTATGATTTTCATTTGTCTTAAGGAAGATTCATAAAATGAGTAAGGCAAAACGATGTTTTGCTGGTAATTCTATGGCTTTAACGTAATAATTTGGGCCAAAATAATTAAACTTGATCAACCCTTAAAAATGTAATGATGACTGTGAGGCCGTGTTAGTTCCATTCAGCCATTCGGAGGTTTAACCAGTCTTCCGTGTCGTAGGTGCACATGCACATGGTACATCAGCTCATAGAGTCTCAAAGTTGGCAGTGAAGATAAAGATAGTAGTTTAACTCACTCATTTTTATAGCCTAGATATATCATTGCCCAAGAGACAGTAATTTGCCTGAGATTGCTGGAAAATTACAAGGAAATATTTAATTACTAGATGTAAAAAAGAGAACATAAATGTGAGGACCAATTTCATTAATATATCTTGCTATAACTAGTATATTAGTATCAAGGAACCATATCATTGGAAAAAAATAGACTTTATTATGTTTTCTTAAACTATTACATCCAAAATAAATAAGCAGAAAATATATCCGAATTACTTTAAATAACATAAAATTACCTGTAGGATATAGAAGATTGATTTGAACATGGTTCTTTCTCAGGATCTGGCCTCTATAAAATTGAGTAGTTTCGATATATTTTATTTATGAAAATGCCACGATCCACCCTCTGTCCTCTTTATCACTCCCTGTGTGAATTTCAGTGCAAAGGAGAGAGGAACACGCTCTGCTTGGGATGCCGTGTCAGCAGCCTGTACTCTGGGGTTTGGTGAGTCGTCTGCATTTAGTGACAACACGTGCAAAAAGTGAGGTCACCACTGGGAAGCTCTAGCCCTTTCCTCATGGGAGGATGAGGGGTAGTCTGGGCTCCCCTAGGAAACCTTCCAAAATCTGGTGCCCAGAGCTTCCTTTTTAGGAGGAGAGAGTGTTTCTCATTTCATCATTCCTATAGAGTTTTATAGGTTAGGAAATTGATCACAGTGTATTTAACTGCACATGTAATGGAGAATTTCTTCCACATTCCTATAAATTATTGTTAAAATTATAAGCCAAAAATGTCATTTTAGTTCAGACATTTTCCTTAACCATTGGTTTTATTAAAACCACCAGGGCTAGATCATTATACTTTTTTTGCCTTACTTTTATAAAGATGTAACTTACGTACATGGAAATCTACCACTTTTAAGCATACAAATGAATATGTAGTCACACTTGTATTATCACAGTCAAGATAAAGAATATTTTTGTCACACCAAAAATTTCGTTTGGGCCCCACTGCACCTCTGGTCTCTGGTCACCAATGATCTGCTTTCTGTTACTATCAGCTAGCCTTTTCCTAGAATTTCATGAATTGATTTATGCAGTGTATAGACTTGCTCCCGCATTCTTTCACTGAAAATAATGATTTTTGAGGATTATCCATGTTGTTGCCTGTATCAAGAATTTGCTCTTTTACATCACTGAGAATTTTCCATTGTGTGGCTACACCAATTTGTTTAGCCATTCTTTTTTTGATGGTAATTTAGATTGTTTATAGTTTGAGGTATTATAAATAAGGCTGATATGAAGATTCACATATAAGTCTTTGCATGGATATATAATTTCACAATAGAAGATTTGGGAATTATTCATCAAAACTTAAAGCACAAGACATTTAATATCATCTTTTTCATTAATGTAGTACAATATATTTTTCACAGGATTATACATTTTTTAAAAAATTAAAAGTACTCCTAATATATTGGTTGTATATTTACTCTGATTGTTTGGTGTGGTTTACTTGCAATTAGTAACATCTATTATTTCTATGAAAGAATTTTTTTATTATTCATTTTTTATTCTGGAAATAATCATTTCTAAATTAAGTTTTGAGAGAATATTTTTCCAGCAATGTCCTAAGTTAGGATACCAAATTTCAGAAGCAAACTGGAGATTCTGATTCCCTAGCCAGAGAGATTAGATTTGTTAGATAAATGAAGCCATCTGCATCAGTTTAAATAGTTCTACCAAATTGACTCATGAAGTGTCTAATATTTCCATGTAATTAACAGTGGCATTTTCAAAACTCGATAACTGAGAAGAAAATTTAATCTTCTCTGAAGAATTGCACACTCTAGGGTTGATACTTTAGAAAATTATATTGTTCTAAGGGAATACTCACCAAAGGATTACATCAGACTTTGAACAGATGCTCCAAGATCCCTGCTTCATTGCTGGTGCAGCAGAGTGGGGATACGGAAAGGCTTCTCTCCTCCCACCCATCTGATATGAGAGCAGATTTCCCATTTCTCAGCTGACAGGTTAATGATGGATCTCCTGTGGCTGTTCCAGAAAAAATTCTGCCTTCTCTTTTCTCCTCTGCTGTAAAATTAATTCTAGTCCTTAAATTCAATGTTTATATTTTTCTTGTGACTCTAAGGAGTCTTTTCCTCTAATGGAAATTGAAGGATTTATTCCAGAAGATAATATCTGTGTTTCTCTCTCACTCAAAGAATTTTCTTACTAAAGTATTTTATATCTACATATACATATTCACTTAGAAATAAATAAAAATGTATAATATTAATAGAATTTTATCTATGTCATTGTAATCTATTAGTTTAATATCTCATATGATTGCTTTACTAGGGAAAACCCAGGAGATTTATTTATTATGAAAATGCACAAGTCTGTTAATATGCCATACTCACTTCTGTTTTATCTTTGCTGCTTAGAGTTCTGATTTTTTTTTCTCCCTTGTGCTATGTTAGTTGTTCTGATGCAGATTAACAACTCAGCTCTTTTATATGATGGAGGACAGATGTAGTTAGATAGTTAATCGGGGGAGTGTTTGTCTTCTATGGCATATTGCATGGAGTTACAAGTTAAATTCTAAATCTAGTTATGTTTCCTTATAATATTACTTATTCATGAATTTGGGGGACATTATAGTAGATGACAGCATAGTTTATTTGATTAGAAAATATTTGCTACATTTTGTGAAACAGTTTCATAGAGGATGTTAGATAAATTGGGTGTATCTTAAAAGTTATTTGAAGGTTTTCTTCAGTGCCATACATCATTGATGTTAAAATATAACAACAAGGGCTTCCCTGGTGGCGCAGTGGTTGAGAGTCCGCCTGCCGATGCAAGGGACACAGGTTCGTGCCCTGATCTGGGAAGATCCCACATGTCGCGGAGCGGCTAGGCCTGTGAGCCATGGCCACTGAGCTTGCACGTCCGGAGCCTGTGCTCCACAATGGGAGAGGCCACAACAGTGAGGGGCCCATGTACAGCAAAAAATAAATAAATAAATAAATACATATATATATATATATATATATATATATATATATATATATATATATAAACAACAAAAACACTCTTCCCCAAATGTCAAGTAATGCATGCTAGTTGATCATATTAATGTTGGAAAATGAGTATTATCACTATCCCTAATATTTTATTGCACCTGTTACTAAAATTTGGTTATGTATTTTTATATTTTTAACATTATTCAATTAGATATTATCAAAAATTATGTTTGGTTAATATATAAAATTTCTAAAATATAAGGGACTATTATACATACTTAGTGGAATTTTACTATTAGTGACTATGGTTAACTTTTTAGGATATTCTAACTAGTTGGTTTAAGGACATAATTTGCCACATCCATATGCACATAAAAATCTTACAATTTTTATTGTTTGTCCAAATATTTTAACAGAATTCTAGTTGTAGTTCAGAAAAAGTAACTTCAAGACACAAGAGAAAAATAAAAAGTCATCATTTCTCAATCTTAGTTATCTTGAAGACATGCTGTTAATACCCTAAGGCAAAGAATCTTGTGGATTGTCCCATGTGTTGACAAGCAAATTTTCACGTCTGCCAAACTGATTAGTTGAGAGTTGAACATTGATTTATTCAAGCAGGTTATTTGCTGACGCCTTTAAGAAAATAAGTTGCCAATAAGCATTACTATTTTGACATTGTGCACGCATACCCACAAGCATTCAAATGTGCTCTTTTTTAAAAAGTATGTTAAAAGTATGTGACTGGAAGATTTGACCAAAGATATATGGTGAATCTAAACATATATGGAAATTAGTGGCTCTAGAGTAAATGTAGATTTTTACATTGCATAACTAATCATATAATAACCAAAAAAATATTACAGTTACTACATAAGTAGGCACATAGAGTCCACATAAAACAAGCAGTTCATTTTCAGGTTAACCGTACAGTCAGCAAAGGGTCAAATCTGTCCACATACATACAGATTACAATTTAAGGTATTGGGTTCTCAAATATTTTCATTGAAATACCCTGTTCAAAGAAGAATTGAAAATAGATTTAAGTCTTATCCAGATTTTGCCATACACAGCTCAGTTTTGTTTCAAATTTGCAGTTTTGTACAGTGTTTTAAAAAATAAAATATATATTACATTTACATCCATATTTCTCTGATTACTTAATTTTTAGATAGGTACTTATTGAATATAATTGGCACTAAAAATACAAGCTACAATTTTTCCTATGGTTTTATGAACTTAATAATGTTCTTCAACACATTCTACCTACACAGACCACTGCAGTCAGCTTTGAACCCTCACTGCATTCATATTGCAAGAGAGAAAAAAGTATTCAGTAGGCTACTTATTTTCAAAGCAAGCAGTTATTTCTTAAGCTCTAGTGTACTAGACTTTTCTGTGGTATCTGGTATTCTAGGCTATTCACTATTTTATTTTCACTTTATATATATATATATATAGAGAGAGAGAGAGAGATACAGACAGACAGACAGACAGACAGACAGAGACAGAGAGAGAGAGAGTACTTCTGATATGGAAAGACTTTTCATATGTGCTGGTCATTCAGCAGTTAATTTTAAAAGAAGACATTATTAAATATTAAAATACAATTTAAATTATAGACATTAAGACATTATAAATTATTAGACATTATAAATTATAGACATTAAGAAATATAGACATTATAAATTATAGACATTATATAAATATAGAATTTATATAGAATAAATATAGAATAAATATAGACATTATAGAAATATAGACATTATAAATTATAGACATTAAGACATTATAAATTATTAAAATACAATTTAAAAGTTTAAATCCTCCTTGAGGTATGTGGAGATTAAAGGAGATAAGTAATATATGTAAAGAGAAAACAAATAAAAAAAGAGGTCAAATAAGGAAGAAAAACCAAAATACTCACAAACAAATGACCATCTATACCAAAACTGACAGTTACCCTTCACAAACCCCAAAATACAAGTGGATGGGGATAAATCAATGAAAACTACCAGATCCTTGTGCTATCAGCATTTGTGTGGGAAAAGCAGTTTAAAAAGGCAGTGTGGTATCTGATGGCACAAGAACAGTAAAATCCCAAAATAACAATATTATTTCAGGTAAATCTAAGAACAGAAGCTGAAACCACGCCATGTTTTTAGACCTCAATTTATGGGTAAAATCATTGGGTTCACTTCAAGATCTGAACAACCTGGAAAAGTCTAGGTCCTATGAACTCTTGAAATTCTAAGGCAGAGCTAGACAATGAAACTTCTGGGAATTGCCCCAAACTGAGCCAGGGAGAAAAAACAGGGGCAAAATAAATGGAATAGTGAAATTAAATGGGCCATTGAGAGAGAATGCATATCTCAGAAAACAAGAGGCTATATTTATTATCCCTTTGGAAAAGTAACAAAAGAGGGAGTGGTCGTCCTTACCCCACTTACTGAAAAGTAAAGAAAGGCTCATTTCACTTAAAAATTAGCAACAGAAAGACTTTGGCTAAATTTCATATGAAGTTATTTTAAGGAAAGGATGATGAAGCTTCAAAATGAAAGTGAAACAGAAAGACATGCACACAAAACAAAACATGTAATCTCATATTTAATGGCAAGCTAAAAAAAAGGAAGATGTATGAAATAACTCAGAAAGAGAAAACCTCAAATTGATTTAATTGGGGAAAAGATAAATTCATAAAGAAAGGTAATAGGACCAATGAAAGAATTATAAATAAATGTAAAATGAATTTCAGAAATAAAGAGTAAATTAAGAGAAATAAAAATGCAACTAAAGACAAATGATAATGTCTTAAATTCAAATATAAGTAGAGAAAGAGATGATTAGAATTTGAGAGGATGATGTGTATAGAATACAAGCAAGGAACTCCACCATATGTATAATAGGAGTTCTCAAAGACAAACAAACAAACAAAACAAAGGAACAGAGTAAAAAGCCATAATGGAATAAAATTTTAAAATTTCCCAGAAATTAAAGCAAGACTACAAGCTACATATATAGAAAGTACTCACCATATACTTAGGAAAATTGACCATAAGTTATTACACATATTCTAATACAAACAAACTTAAAGCCTTTGAGCATGCAGGTAAAAATACCAAATAACTTATAAGGGGGCAAAAAAAAAAAATCAGACTATCTCAGCAATGTTTTTTTGTTTGTTTGTTTTTTGGGGTTTTTTTTTTTTTTTTTTTTTTTTGTGGTACGTGGGCCTCTCACTGTTGTGGCCTCTCCCGTTGCGGAGCACAGGCTCCGGACGCGCAGCCTCAGCAGCCATGGCTCACGGGCCCAGCCGCTCCGCGGCATGTGGGATCTTCCCAGACTGGGGCACAAACCCGTGTCCCCTGCATCGGCAGGTGGACTCTCAACCACTGCGCCACCAGGGAAGACCCTCAGCAATGGTTTTTGCCAGAGAGAATCAAATAACTTACATAAGATACTTAAGGAAAGATAATGTGAACCAGGAATTTTTATTCAGCCGTACTGACCCTTATACATAGAAGCCTTCAATTGTTAGTAACAAGGAAGAACCATGGGAATATTGTTCCCATAAGTCATTTCTGAGTAATTTACTACAGGGGCTAAATCTAGTGTGTTTATTGAATTATCTCCATGGCGCATTGCTAAGTGGTAAAGCACAGTTGAAAAAAGTCTGTATGCATTTCTATCATTTACATAAGAAAGGTGGAGTGTAAATATAAAAAATTAAATATAAACTTTGAGCTCAAAACACTCATCATAATACAAGTTAGGAAATCTGTTTTCTTCAGGGTTAGGTCTGTAGGTCTCAGGAGCCAACTTCAAATGGTTCCCTCTGCACAATTTGAGTGTCATTAAGGACAATAATTCCAGTGAATTGAAATACATCAAATATTCTTCATTCCATGGTAGAAGCATACAATGCCACCTAATGAAAAATACTAGCTAGAAAGTTGAGTCTGTTTTTTATCTATTTGATATAATTTTAATGGAAAGTACGAGAGGAAAAAACATGTTAAGCAGCACAACAGTGATATAATAAAAGCTGTACTGTCACAAGCCTGCAGGGAAGAAGTGTCTTGGCATCTCCTACAAGAATAGAAGTGTGAGGAAGTAAAAGAGCTTGAGAGCAACCTGGAAATGAAAGAGACTTAGGAAACATTTGAACCAATCACAATGCATGCACCTAATTTCAATCCTCGTATTAAGGAACGAAGTGTAAAAAATTATAGTTGGATAAATGAATACTAACTTGATACTTGTTAAATAAAAGTTTTATTGATGATTTTTATAGATGATAATAGTATTGGAGTTATGCTTTTTATTAAGTTTCTATTCTTTAGGAATACATACTGAAATAGAGATACACTTTTTAAGAAAAGTAATGTAGCTATATGGAAGAACAATTTTTCTTTATCCCAAAATAAGGTTATAAAGCAATTTCTAAGTTAAAAAAATAGTTAAAAAGAGTATTTCATAAAATACTCTCAGAGATGAAAAGACACCAATATCTTTAAAGGCACTTTCATGGTATATTAAAAGTTAGGAAGAGCAAACTTGTAAACAATTGATAGTATTTAATTTGAGAAAATAATGATTGAGGGAAACACGCAAAATTGAAAAATAATGTCTGAGACACTATTTTAGAAAAATTGTATGCCATTGACAGACTGTCTCTTAGAATGTAAGACTGAGACAAGTACCCATCAAATTTAATTCCAGGGCTTCCCTGGTGGCGCAGTGGTTGAGAGTCCGCCTGCCGATGCAGGGGACACGGGTTCGTGCCCCGGTCCGGGAAGATCCCACATGCCGCGGAGTGGCTGGGCTCGTGTGCCATGGCCGCTGAGCCTGCACGTCCGGAGCCTGTGCTCCGCAATGGGAGAGGCCACAACAGTGAGAGGCCCGCGTACCGCAAAAAAAAAAAAAAAAAAAAATTTAATTCCAGTTTCACTAAGTACATGATATTGACAATATTGGCAAATTTAGAGAAATTTGCTCATTAGATTGATCTTCTTCTGATTATTAGATATGAAAATGATTAATTTTTAATACTTCATTGATATTTGTAAAATAAATTTTTATTTATTCTTTTATTTATTTATTTATTCTTACGTTACGCGGGCCTCTCACTGTTGTGGCCTCTCCCGTTGCAGAGCACAGGCTCCAGATGCGCAGGCTCAGCGGCCATGGCTCACGGGCCCAGCCGCTCCGCAGCATGTGGGATCTTCCCGGACTGGGGCATGAACCCGTGTCCCCTGCATTGGCAGGCAGACTCTCAACCACTGTGCCACCAGGGAAGCCCCTATTTATTCTTTAGTTTAATTGTTATTGTTCTGGCTTTCTTTGCATCTAGATGGATGGAGAGTTTCTGAATTATTTGTACTGATAGTGTCCCAGATTTCTATTTGTTGTGTTATTGGTCCTCGTGAGGATCATGATAAATACTTTTAATATACTTTAGTGGGTTACTGTTACAAGAAATTTTACATTGCCACAATTGAGACAGCATTTACATTAAATTACATTACAGGGCTACAATCAAATAGAATGATGAAAAAATAAAAGTTCCAAGCAGCAGTTCTTTAGAGCCCAGAGAAATTAGATTCATTCATAATCCAAAAAGATGATGAACAGGATTTAGATAACTAAACAAGATCTTTTTGACTGTAATATCTTTGTTAAAGATTAATGATATATCTTTTTAAAAGACTGATGTCTATAAATTATTTTATCTTGATAAATTTCTATAGTAGTATATTTTACCTTCAACATGTATCTATAGTGAATCATTTTAATTTTAAAGTTATGAATTTGGCTTACATATGGAAAAATTGCAATAATTTATGGTTTCCTTAAAAAATTATTCAGAGGAATTTTCACAGTCTGTGCTTCAGCTACCTTGCATGTGCTTAGAAATTGAATGGAAAATGATGTTATAAGAAAATAAAACACATACTTTCCAAGTAAATGTTTAAGGTTAATGTTGATAAATTGTTAATAATATTCATTTTGTCATCCTAGAACATTAAGATCTAGTTCCTTTGTGCATTACAATCACATGTCAATACTATAATTACTACTGCTACTACTACTACTACTACACTAATATTCATGGCCCCTGTACAGACCTTAACATTTAAATGAGATGATCAATGGGTGGAGTGGAACGTAAATACTATAAATTCTGTTTTGAATTTTTATGAGGATGATATTAATTTTTTCTAAAATAATATGTTAATTCAAATTATATACATGTATAGCATCTTTGTATTTTCTTACATAAAGAGTGCATGTTCAACAAATAGAGAGGTATGTGATCAACAAACTTTAGAACATAATGGTCTGATGCCTTAAAGATGCAAACAGCTACATAAATGCTAAAAAAGTAATGGTATATTTTAAAGTACAATGCAATGTAAGGTGAAAATATCTTGTTCTTTGTTTTTAGTCATATTTATATTTTAAGAATTAAAAAATTCGGATATGCAAAGAATTATAATAATTGTATAAAATATTCTCAAACTTACTAGGATTGTAGTCTTACTCCCTTCATTCACATTGTAAATATTGCTGATGAAAACTTAGTTTACATAATGGTGCAAAATGTTGTGGAAACCATAAATTTATTTCCTTTGACAATTTTTGTTGTTACTTTACTGTAATGGCAAATATATTATAATAAACATAATATCTCTTTAGTCTCTTAAAAACATCAAATCTTTACTTATTTAGGACCATATGTTTGATTTCTATGTGTGTGAGTCTGTTTCTGTTTTGTAAATAAGTTCATTTGTACTATTTTTCTAGATTCCACGTATAAATGATATCATATGATATTTGTCTTTCTCTTTCTGATTTGCTTCACTTAGTATGATCATCTCCAGGTCCATCCATGTTGCTGCAAATGGCATTATTTTATTCTTCTTTATGGCTGAGTAATATTCCATTGTATAAACATACCACATCTTCTTTTATTTATTTATTTTTTTGCAGTACGCGGGCCTCTCACTGTTGCAGCCTCTCCCGTTGCGGAGCACAGGCTCCTTACGCGCAGGCTCAGTAGCCATGGCTCATGGGCCTACCACTCCACGACATGTGAGATCTTCCCAGACGGGGGCATGAACCCATGTCCCCTGCATGGGCAGGCGGACTCTCAACCACTGTGCCACCAGGGAAGCCCACAACATCTTCTTTATCAATGGACATTTAGGTTGTTTCCGTGTCTTGGCTACTGTAAATAGTGCTGCTGTGAACATCAGGGTGCATGTATTTTTTCATCTTCTTTGGATATATGCCCAGGAGTGGGATTGCTGTATCATATGGTAACTCTATTTTTAGCTTCTTATGAAACCTCCATACTGTTTTCCATAGTGTCTGCACCAATCTACACTCCTACCAACAGTGTAGGAGTGTTCACTTTTCTCCACACCCTCTCCAGCATTTATTATTCATAGACTTTTTGTTTGTTTGTTTGTTTTTGCGGTACGCAGGCCTCTCACTGTTGTGGCCTCTCCCGTTGCAGAGCACAGGCTCCAGACGCACAGGCTCAGCAGCCATGGCTCATGGGCCCAGCCGCTCCGTGGCATGTGGGATGCTCCCGGACTGGGGCACGAACCTGTGTCCCCTGCATCGGCAGGTGGACTCTCAACCACTGTGCCACCAGGGAAGCCCTATTCATAGACTTTTTAATGATGGCCATTCTGACTGGTGTGAGGTGATATCTCACTGTAGTTTTGATATGCGTTTCTCTAATAATTATCAATGATGAGCATCTTTTCATGTACTTGTTGGCCATCTGTATGTCTTCTTTGGAGAAATGTCTATTTAGGTCTTCTGCCTATTTTTGATTTGATTGTTTGGTTTTTGTTTTTGTTTGTTTATTTGCCTTTTGATATTGAGCTGTATGAGTTGTTTGCATATTTTGGAAATTAATCCCTTATTGGTGGCATAGTTTCCAGATATTTCCCCCTAGTTCATAGGTTAACATATTTTGTTTTTGTTGTTATCATATGATGAGATGAGATGACAGAAAAACAACAAAAACCAAAGAACTTGATTTCTGCAATAAAACAAGCATTATCTCATAGGAGAAATTTTTATATCATGCATATGCTATAGAAAGATTACATTGATGAAGTAAGAAGCCATAAATTTCTTGAATTGGACTTTCTGTTGAAGTTCGTTGTTGCTTATGTTGAATTAGAAATTAGAAGCTGAAGTAATAATCCAAAGAAGATAATAAAATTAATTAAGATAACAAATAATTAAAATAGCAAAAAATTCTAATGAAAAATTACAACTGAAAATAAAGAAAGCAACATATAAAAAGTAATTTAAGTTGTCTTTACAATCTTAATTATTTTTGTTTTTTTTGATATAGTATACAAATAATTCACCCAGAATTTCTTCACCTACTAACATGATCAATAGACTGTGCTAACTTGTGGTTACCTAGAAACTGAAACACAGCAAAATAAACATATTCTCTAAATTTACTATTTGAATACAGACAGATTGATTAAATCAAATAGGTCTATTGCCTTTGGAAAACCTGAGGATATTTTAGAATACAATAAATTCCCACTGCAGTTGGCTAATTAAACATTTTTATTTCAGGAAGAGAAATTTCTTTACCAACCCCAATGGGCAATCTGTTTCCAAAGTGAAACCCTAACAAACTGTTTGAGAGTTTTTTCAAACCTGATGTAGCACATGAATAAATTTGGGTTTTCCTCATGGAGTACTTGTCTTACTCTTTTCTGAATATCATTTATCTGTTTCCTTCAAGAGCCCTCCCTTCTTCAGAAGATTTTATTGTTTTCCCTTAAATCCATTTGAAAAGCTTCCTTTTCCTTCCAGAGACTCTAATTTTATCTCTGTACTATCAGTAGGACTAAAATGACTCTTAAAGGAATTATATATGATGTGCTATGTTAACCCATTTTAGAATTTCACTTGTTTGCATCTACATTTTAACCTTCAAAATGAAAGGGTAGTATAGTAATGCATTTAGGGTGACATCATTTTGGTCACATTAATAAGTATGACTTTGGTTGGCAAGTAGATGACTTCTATTGGTCATGACTCATTTTCCTGTCACACACATGCTATTTCAAGAGATTGAGAACCTCACATCTTCTATATATACTGTGTAAGTCATAAATTCTTCAGTGTTGCATTTTATTTTCTTATACATTGTGGGATACTATTCTTCATAGAGAAATTATGGGTGAACTTTCTGGTTCTTCTTATTTCAGTGTTGGCAAGGTGCATTTTTATTTTTCAAATTAAATTATTTTAAAATAATTGGTAATATTGAGGTGAATTGTATATTTTTCTAGTATTCTTGTTTTCCTTAATGCATATATTCTCTTAATTTTGAAAAAGCACATTAAATTTCTTTACAAATTAATTATATCAGTAGTCAGTAGAACAATATATGATATAAAGTTTTTTCTTTTTTAAAGAAGGAGTTTGCAAACATGAAAGATTATTCTTTAATTTCACATGACTTTAGTTATAAATCCAAATTTGGCAATGCTATTGAAGTATCTTTGATTTTCCTGAGAAAATTGGAAGGGCAAAATTTCATTCTAAGAATATTATTAAGAAAGACCAGAAGACAATATAAGCAAATGGTAATTTTGATGACTGTAAACAGTGTTCTAAATTAGACAGTGAAATAAGCACTGGCTCAAGGGATTCATTTTCCCAGAACAGATAAAGTAAATTCTAATATGTTAACTGGACGTAGCATCTGACAGTTTAACAAAAACAACTTGTCAGTTTAAAAATAGAATGTATGGGAGGACGAAGATATGTGCGACCACTTTGGCTTATGTAGCAAATAGCCATTAAATTTGATTTAAATAAAATGAATTTATCTTCATATTCAGAATTATCCAAAGCTTTTGACTGCATTCTCCACTTTCAGTCAGCTCCCATGTAAACGAGTAGCTCTATCTTTATTTAAAGTGACAGTACACTCATGTAATCATATTTGTATACACTACTGAGACCATGACTAAAAAAGAGAATAAATATATAGGTAGAGAGTGATAAATCCCTTCAATAAAGTTTTTCAGTCCACTGGCCAGAAGTAATTAATAAAGAAGTTTTGCTAAGGAAAAATATAATTATATAACCCTTAATATACTACTAAATCAATTTTATATAATTTTTTGTGTTTTAGGAATTTTCCTTCTGATTATATGCACTTACTCAAGCTTCAATCCATATAATAACATCCAAGGAATGAGTGAAAAATTTAAACAAAGTTTGCAAATCATTTCACTGAAATAATACATGAAATGATTTAGTAAGCAAACAGCACTCTATATATTAGTACATATTGGTGTAACATGCTCAAGAAGTCATGGAATGTATAATGTAACTCGAGAGCAGATTCTGATAAGTTAAAGATGTATACTATATACCTCAAAGCAACCACAAAAGTAATAAAATAGAGTTAGGTCCAATAAGCCAACCAAAGACGTAAGACAGAATAAAAAACAAATAATCAATTAATCCTAATGTAGGAAGAAAAAGAAGTGAAAGGGAACAAATAACAGATGGGATAAATAGAAAACTATTTAATGATAGATTTAAACCTAAACATGTCAATATTCACACTAATGTAAATGGTCTAAACACCCCAATTAAAAGGTAGAGATTGTCAAGTTGGATAAAAACACAGGTTCCAACTATATAATCCTTGCAAGAAACACACTTTAAAAATGAAAAACAAATAGTTAAAAGTAAAAGAACAGTGAAAGATATGCTAACATCAATCAAAAGGAGGCTGGAGTGGCTATGTTAATATCAGATAACTTAGATTTCATATAAGATAATATTATCAAGGATAAAGGTAGTCTCTTCTAATAATAAAGGGGTCAACTCATCAAGAGGACACAATTCTAAACTTTATGCACCTAATCACACACTTTCAAAAATACATAAAGCAAAAACTGTTGCTAGTTCAATGAGAAATGGACAAATCCACAGTTGAGAAATACCCTCTCAGTAAGTTACAGAATACATTAGTATGCTAGAACATACAGACAGTCAGAAAGAGTTGACCTAATTAACATTTATAGAAACATTTCTCCCTACTAACAGCAGAATATACATTCTTCTCTCAAGTATACACAGGACATTTACCAAAAAAATAAATAAATAATACACCGTATTCTGCTATAAAACAATTCTCAATAAACTTACAAAGATTCAAGTGTTAAAAGGATGTTATTTGACCAAAATGGAATTAAGTTAGAAATCAATAATGAAAAATCTCTGGAAAAAGTCCCAAATATTTGACCATTAAATAACACACCTTTGAATGCTGCATGGGTTAAAGAAGGAAGAAAATTACTTTACCTATGACATTTTTCACAGATCTAGAACAAATAATCCTAAAATTTATATGGAACCACAATAGAACCCAAATTGCCAAAACAATCTTGAGAAAAAAGAGCAAAGCTGGATGTATCATGCTTTCTGGCTTCAGACTATGCTACAAACCTACAGTAATCAAAACAGCATGTTACTGGCACAAAAACAGACAAACAGACAAATGAAACAGAATAGAGAGCCCAGAAATAAACTCACACACTTATGGCCCATTAGTCTACAACAAAGGAGGCAAGAATATACAGTAGAGAAAAGACAGGTCTCTTCAATAAGTGGTGCTGGAAAAACTGGACAGCTACATGTAAAAGAATGAAAGTAGAACATTTTCTCACATTGTGTGCAAAAATAAACTCAAAATGAATAGGCAACCTATTGAACCTGAGAAGGTATTTGCAAACAATATATCCAATAAGGTGTTGATGTCCAAAATATATAAAAATCTCATATAACTCCATATCAAAATGGGCAGAAGACATGACTAGACATTTTTCCAAAGAAGACATCCAGCTGGCCAACAGGCACATAAAAAGATGTTCAACATTACTAATCATCAGGGAAATGCAAATCAAAACCACAGTGAGATACAACTTCACACCTGTTGGGATGGCTGTTATCAAAAAGACAAGAAAGGACAAGTGTTGGTGAGGATGTGGAGAAAAGGGAGTCCTCCCTCGTAGACTCTTGTTGGGATTGTAAATTGATTCAGCCACTATGGAAAACAGTATGGAGTTTTCTCAAAAAATTAAAAACAGAACTACCATATGATCCAGCAATTCAAATTCTGGGTGTGTATCCAAAGGAGAGAAAATCTCTATCTCTAAGTGATATTTGCACTTCCATGTTCATTGCCAAATTATTTACAATATCCAAGATTTGGAAACAACATTAAGTGTCTATGGATGGATGAATGGATAAAGAAAATGCAATATATATACATATATAACATATATATGTATACATGAATATTATTCAGCCACAAAAAAAGAAGGAAATCCTGCCATTTACAACATGGATAACCCTTGAGGGCATTATGCTAAGTGAAATAAGTCAGACAGAGAAAAACAAAAACCATATGATTTCACTTATATGTGGGATCTAAAGAACTAAACAAGTGAACACTTGAAACAAAAGAGGAACAGATTCATAGATACAGAGAACAAACTGGAAGTTTTCAGAGTGGAGGGGGTGGGGGAATGAATAAAATAGTTGATAGGAATTAATAGGTACAATCTTCCATCAACAAAATAAATGTCAAAGGGATGTAATGTACATAGAGGGAATATGGTCAATAATATAACAAATTTGTATGGTGATGTATGGTAACTGGTCTTATTGTGGTGATCATTTCATAATGTATAAAAATATCAATTCACTATGTTGTACACCTAGAACTAATATATTATTGTATGTTGTTTATAATGCAATAAAAATGTTAGATAGCCTGATAGCCCTTTATCAACTAAGGAATTTTACTTTTTACTAAAAAGCTTTTCCCCAAAACTCTATGCCCAAATAGCTTCACTGGTGAATTCTACTAATCAAATAAGAAAAAAATATAATATCAATTCTACACTAAACCTGTCAGAATATTGAAGATAAAGGAATATTTCCCTATCCATGCTATAAGGCCAGCATTACCCTGATACTAAAACCAGAAAAAGACATTAATAAGACACATACATATGATAATCTCAATAGATCCATAAAAAGCATTGACAAAATCCAACACTCATTCCTTCTAAAAATACTTCTATTCCTACTAAGAGTTGGAATAGAAGCAAACATTCTCAAACTTATGAAAGACTTCTATCTAAAAACTGGAGTTAACATTATACTTAATCCTGAAAGACTGAATACTTTCGACCAAGTTAGGAGCAAGATAGGATGTCTGCTCTCACCACTTCTATTCAACATTGTGTAGGAGGTTCTGGACAATGCAGCAGGTCAAGCCTATTGAATTAAAGGCATTCAGGTTGGAAAGGAAGAAGTAAATTGTCTTTGTTCAAGGACAACATGATTCGCTTTGAGAAAATCTATTGGAATATTTTTTTAAAAAATCAACTAAAACTAATAAGTTAGCAAGATTCCAAGATACACAATATACACAAGTCATTTTCTGTATTCTTGCAAAAACCAATTCAGATATTTAACTTAGGAAACCATATTTTTTATAATAGTATCATAAATTAAAAATACTTCGGACTAAATCTGAGTAAAATCTTGAAGGAGCTGTATATTGAAAATTACATTGCTCAGAGAAATTAAGGAAAACATAAATAAATCAAAATATATACAGTGTCTGTGGGCAAAAAAACTCAATATTGTTAAGATGTCAATGTCCCAAAAGTGATCTGTAAAATATTAGGCTACTGAGTTATAATTTTTGGACCACGTATATATTATTTTTTAAATATCAACTATATTTAAGTTCCTTCCAGCAATCGACAAAAATTTTTATCTCTGACACTACTGAACTTTAAGGATGAAGACACAAAGAGCTAATTTATATTAAATAGACAGTAACAAATAATCCATTTTAATATATATAACATTATAGTTATTGAAGATGCTGATTTATAGTGGTATTTATTTTCAGTTGGTGTAACCATGATGTTTCTAGTGGAACTGAGCACTAGACTTATATAGATTCATTTTTAGGATTAATAAGTACTAGAATAAAATCATGCCTTTTCATAACTTGCAGTAGAGAAGTTTTAATATCATATTTATAAGAAGTAAATTGATGTATTAAAAATAGCGATGGGGCTTCCCTGGTGGCGCAGTGGTTGAGAGTCTGCCTGCCGATTCAGGGGACACGGGTTCGTGCCCTGGTCCGGGAGGATCCCACGTGCCGTGGGGTGGCTGGGCCCGTGGGCCATGTCCACTGGGCCTGCGCGTCTGGAGCCTGTGCTCCGCAATGGGAGAGGCAACAGCAGTGAGAGGCCCACGTACCACAAAAAAAAAAAAAAAAAAAAGAGCTATGATTTTGCCCTCTATAATTATATAACTCAAATCAAGTTAATGTTCTGAACATTCTAACACTTAGGAAGTGTTTGCTATTTTTCCACTTATTTACTTTGTAGAAGAAAAAAATGTTATAATCTATACAAAGCAGATTTGAATACTGATTTTTACGGACTTTCCTTCTGGTAAAAAAAAAAAAATCCCATTTGATAGTGATTTTTCAGTTTGTGCCACTCATGTTGCTAAATAGAGATAGCACTTATCAGAATATAACATTTTTCTATGACATTTCCTCTCATTAGTTTCTATTTCAGAGTTTTTTAAGAGATAGTTCCCAGACAATAAATGGGTAGTTTTTTTTCCCCCTCATATAACAGTCTTGTTTGAATTCTGAGGATTGTGGAAGAAGATTTTAAAATTCCATTTCAGATTTACATTTCCACTATGAAATGTTGTGCTCATAGTTAAAACTTTATAATACTTGTTATAGACTGTGTCATGTTTTGGTGACAAGTCTTGGGGGATCATTCTTCTTTGTTATGTAATCAGTTTCTGTCTAGAGCAGTTTGTATCCTCCTGTAAGTTTTCAAGGTGCTGCTGACAATCACCACTGTCATGTGACTTTGGGCAGAACTTCTAGGTGTGGTCCATCAACTGCAAGATTAGGGAAAGGCTTTGCTTTAGTGTGCTAGTTTGGTTCATTTGCTGTACCTTATAAAAAAGAAATCAGTTGAGAGTCCGCCTGCCGATGCAGGGGACACGGGTTCGTGCCCCGGTCCGGGAAGATCCCACATGCCACGGAGCGGCTGGGCCCGTGAGCCATGGCCGCTGAGCCTGCGCATCCGGAGCCTGTGCTCCGCAACGGGAGAGGCCACAGCAGTGAGAGGCCCGCGTACCGCAAAAAAAAAAACAAAAAAAACAAAAAAAAAAAGAAATCAGGGCTTCCCTGGTGGCACAGTGGTTGAGAGTCCACCTGCCGATGCAGGGGACACGGGTTCATGCCCCGGTCCGGGAAGATCCCACATGCCACGGAGTGGCTGGGCCCGTGAGCCATGGCCGCTGAGCCTGCGCGTCTGGAGCCTGTGCTCCGTAACCGGAGAGGCCACAACAGTGAGAGGCCCGCGTACCGCAAAAAAAAAAAAAAAAAAAAAAAAAATCAGTGTTAGAAAGTGAAATGAGATTAGAGAATGAAAATTATTTTATAGAAAAAAACAGGTAAATTGGTTCCACCAATATACAGTTGTTTTCACGTGATTGTTTTGTTGTGATTTGTTGAATATTTCTTACTGCGACAAATTCTTTCAAGTAGTAAAATGTGAGTAAGAGAAAGGAAGGTTCTACTCTGAATTCATATAGTGTTGGGGTCAGAGACACTGCCTTAGACCAAGGCTGACATTTACTGAGAACACACTTCTGGCCACCGTTTATGGCCAGAGTGTCTGGATTACTCAGTTTCCAGGAGCATTTGGTGAGGACACATCACTGATTGCTCATTACCCATGCTCTACTGGCCCTTAAGTACTTTAAATGTTGCTCTTGATCAGACATTCCCTGTTAGGTATAATATATATGTTTATAGTGTGAACATTCTATATATATAACTATATGTAAATATATATCTTCTTCTCACCCAGGTAGTTTATTGGGCCTTTGCCAAAGCCAAAATATTTTCTAAACCCTTAGTATGTAGGCAACAATATGTTCAATGCTCTTATATTTCTGCTAGTATGACCAGGAGTAAATTTTCTACAGCAGCACATGGATACAAATAACTGAGCCTCCCAGATTATTTCCAGAAATTATTAATGTGATGAAATGTTTAAAAATGGTTGAATTTGACACCTCTACTTCATTCTACCATTAAATATACCCTTGGATTGTAAGTTGAAATTCCTCAATATAAGCCAGTAGAACCACTGGAAACTAAAATATCTGGTGGGGAGGGAGGGAAGGGGGAAAGAAAAGATCCTTTTTGAGAAAGACTCTTGAGTTGTCACTAGTTTTGTTCTTCCTCTCTGGTTCTGGCTATTTATATTAATGATTGACTTACAGACATAATTGAAAGTCTAAACCTGGTTGAGGGGTGACCGCCTTGGGGGACCTCGGCTAATGACTAAGCATAAATGGCACTGTCAACCTTTGCTGCCACAGGAATGAAATCATTGAAATCATCAGAGCAAGAAAGAAAGCCTAACACAGTTTAGCCTGTGTGATTCAAGAGGGTAGGCGGAGGAGGGAGGGACAGATTGGGAGTTTGGGATTGACATGTACCCACTGCTATATTTAAAATAGATAACTGACAAGCACCCACTGTATAGCACAGGGAACTCTGCTCAATACTCTGTAATAACCTAACTGGGAAAAGAATTTGAAAAAGAATAGATACAAGTATATGTATAACTGAATCCAATATAAAATAAAAATTTAGAAAAAGAGGGAATGCTAATTGTACTTGCCTTAAGAGAAACTCAGAAATGACATGAAATCCATCTAATTTTCTGACCTATGGATAATAGTTCTGGCTGCCATCAGGAGGGTTGAAAAATATAAAGGCTTTCCCTATGTTTTCAAGCATTTTAAAACTAGATGGAACTGATGTTTTTGCCATCTGTGTGGGCTCCTTTGTGTGTGTCTCAGTACCTGACCATGAAGCTGGAGGTGTGGCAGGTGAGTGGGGACACAAAGCTTTCTAGGTTTTGTCTGCAGCTCTGGAAATTGTCACTGCATTAGAAGGGAGATCACAGGACCTTTGGATGAAAGACTGATTATGAACTATCCTGATTTTCATAAGATGTTTTTACCAGAAGAATATGGACTACGTAGAGCTGGTTAAAGTAAAGTGGGGCAGGGTGTGAAAACACTGCAACCAACATAATCCACGTGCCCAAGCCTGCACCACTTTTTCTTTACATCTTGCAAAGCTAAGTGGACCAAGATGTGGGTTCTAGGTGAACTCTAGAGATTTCAAGTTGTGTGACTTTAAAAATATTTTTTAAACCACTAGGCCTCAGTGACTTTGTATTCATCCAATTGCATAAACAGTACAATTTTCTAACTCTGTAATGTTCTCATAGGCATTCCATGTGTGTATTAATCTATAATTTTAGCAGTTTTAAATATCATTGAACTAGTTATATAATAATTATTCAATTATTCAGAAAACGGAAAAGAATCACTTAATTGTGCCCTTGCTGAGTCTGTGTCCAGCATAGTCAACCCTGTGTGCGTCTCATGGCTGTGATGATGTGTCGTCATAAACATTTCTAGCCTTCGTGGAGTACATTCTAGGTGTGTTCTGCCAAAACAGAAATTCACAGTAAGAAAACCGAGATTGGGAGACTAAAGGAGAGTAGATTTGCAGATACATCTTTGTGTATTATTAAGAATCTTCCTAAATGAAACCAGATTCTCATTATTTTCTTGTACCATGTGATTTATATAATTCATTAAACGTATGACAGTTTTATGACCAGCTACCAAAAATAGTTACATTCGAATGAAAATATTTCATGTATTGTATGACTAGACAGAAGTAAAATCTAAGATTTTTCCATTCAGGAAAGAAGTAATTTTAGAATCCAAATTAAGTACTGAATATCAGTTAAGAATAAGGGATTATTCGGCTCACCTTTGTTATGCTAGTAAAATTAGTTAGATTTCATGTTACATAAATTACAATTTTAGATCTTTCAATTACTATATGAATTAAATTATCTTTTTTTCCCTTTTATTCTGTCACTCATACTCTCTCTAGCCAATAATATTATAAATGTTCAAAAGGAAACAGTCTAGACATCCAGGAAACTTAACTGTCATATAGTTATTCACAGAACAATTTGGAGCTTGCATTTTGACAAGTTGTAGGCTTCTCTTGATAAAATTAAAACCCCAATTAAAAGATTGAATAAAAAAGCCTAGCCAGAAAGAAAACCCCCTTCTATCCCTACAAGGACATGGAGCAAGATCTTCTAGTACATTTATACTTTATTTATGAGAAGCTATAAGGAAGAAATTAAGTATAATTGATCCTTATTAAACATACTGGAAATGAATATATTGAAAACTGGGGAAAAAAGCTGTATAGAACTCATTGAGAGTGGAGATATCACCTAAGAATTATATGGAAATATAAGTAATACTTATTTTATTGAAGTACATTTGGAATTAGTACACACACCATGCATTTAATCCCATGTTTTAACAGTATTTTCTTTAAAGTATTAATCATCAGTTTCATTTATATCTCACTGCAACAATCCACTTATTTTTCCAGATCTCTCAATCAAAACTCTGTAGTGCGGCTCTGGGCCCACATGACACCTCTGTAACCTGGGCAGTAGGCCAGCCATGGAGTCCTTTATTCCTTCTCATGGGACCTGCTGTCTCCCTGGGCTGCTCCTGGTTTTGAAACCTTACTCTGCCACTTGCTGCATCAGTGAGCTTTGGTGGCATCTTTAGTATTTTGTGCTCATGCAAATAGGGGCAGTTCCAGCTTGGTGATACCATGGGAAGGTGTCCGGCGATAAGCAGAGCACTGCCAGCAGAGACTGCCAACCACACTGAGTTACTGTAGGGTGTAGACAAGATAACATTTGTAACAGTGCATAGAACAATGTCTATCTGAGAGTCAGTTCATAATAAAATTCGTGTCATCATTGTCGTTGTTAGAATCCTGAGAAGTTTGGACATTTGAAGTAGCTGGGGCAACACACGAGGCCCCTGTCATCAGAGACGGGGTAAAAATGATTCCAAGCAGCTCCTTTGGTAGTGACTTTGAACTTCGAACATTGGTTAGAAATGTAATGCGTCTCTTGAATATCAGAAATATTTTGGTGAGGAAAGAGAAAGACAGATTTTACTGGAGGAGCCTCAGGTGTTTTGTAGGTGTTAAGTATAGGCTAACAGAAGTTTGGCTTCTTGCTGTTAATGTTAAAAAATTGTTTTTAAGACACGGATTGTCAAAATATGACAGGCGGCATGTTGACTCACTCTACACCCTTTTCAAGCCCCTTCTGTCTGGAGGCTGAAAAGCCAACCAGTCTCTCACAGACTCCCTTGCAGCAGCGAGCTCAGTTCCTCCAGTCAGATCCACCCTGGAGCTGGGCGTGGGGGCAGCTGTGGGCAGGAGGTGGATGTCCTGCAGGGGTGGGGTGAGGGCTCTGACCTGGGGGTTGGCTGTGGAAGGGCTCTGGCGATCCCTTGTGAGTGTGGTCAGGGCTGGGTGGTGGACAGCAGTGGCAGATTCACCAGGAAAGTCCTGCAGTGAGCTGGGCATTGTTCTGGCTGCTTGCTTCTCACTGGGCTAACTGACCCTTCCAGAGAACCAGTGATGTAGCTACCACCTGCTTAAGAACCACTTTGCAGTAAACCATCTGGAATGCTGATAATGAAGCTGCTGAAATTTGCCATCTATGTATGTATCTATCTATCTATCATCTATCTATAAATATAGATATGGTCCTACTGACAATTTAAAATTAAGATATGTATGTGATAAAAGTAATTTTCACTCAAAATAAACACTTGATTCTATTATGGCTTTAATTAATTGAAACTATTATTAACATTCACTACATGAGCTATAGCTTTTTAATTAAATTCAAAATTAGAACTCTTTCCTAAACAAACTAATATGTTTTAAAAATGCTTTCAATTGCTGAATGTTTGGATCATGGTTTTTATTTCTATTTATAATAGTTCTATTATGAAATTGATGTTTTAACCTGAATTATCCAGATTATTTAAGTATCTACTTTCAGTTGAAAACTAACCAATATATCTTTAAATGAAAACAATTCATTTTTAAGATACAATATTTTGGCCCCAAATTTTTCCCTTTGTTGCCTCCTTGGTATGCTTTCAACCTGTCCTCCCATCCTAAACCCTGTTTAAATGAAAACAATTCATTTTTAAGGTACAAGTTTTTGGCCCCAAATTTTTCTCTTTTTTGCCTCCTTGGTATGCTTTCAACCTGTCCTCCCATCCTAAACCCCGTTTCTATACCCCATCATTACAACATTCTTCTTTGGTTATCTCTATATCTATGCAGATCTGTTTTCTATTTTAGTCCACTACTATTAATCAAATGTTTCATTTGTAATGTTTAAATTAATTCCTTCTAAACTATATTAATGTTATATTTTACAAAACAAGTTTGTTACATTAATCTTTAAGTCTATTCCTTAAATACTGTAATAATAACAGTAACTAATGTCTATCACTTGTTTTTTCTGTGTCAGGGACTATGCTATGTGAGTATAATCCAGTTTAATCCTCAGAACCCTGTGTGAAATGTTCCCATTACACAACATGTGAAAATTCAGCCTTAGAAAGGTTTAGAAAGTTAGCCATGGCCACCAACTAGTAAGTGGTAGGACTATACTAATTTTTATAATACTACTACTAAATTATTAATAACATAGATAAATAGGCTTTGCTCCAATTTTAAATTGTACTAAATGCATCATTTTAGTACATCATTTTGTACTAAATGCATAGACAAGCAAGCAAATGGACTAGAAAGCACATCAAGTTGTGATAAGTGCTTATGTAGGTAATGGAAGTCAGGTGATGTGATAAGGATGCTCTATTTAGGGGAAAGGTCTTTAGGAAAGACCTCTCTGAGATTTGGCACTGAAGGGTGAGATACCAGGCTGACTCATAAGAAGGAGTCAGCACCTGAGGGTCAGGAACAGACCATTCCAGGTAGAGGAAGAGCTAAAGCAAAGACCAAAAGGAAGGTACATGCTTGGTGTGTCTGAGACACTTATGTTTTCCTTGAATGTAGTGGGTAAAGAGGGAAGTGTTACAAGATGAGGTCAGGACATTAGCAAGGCTGAGATCAAGTAGGATGTTTAAGCCAGAAAGAAGAGTTTGGAATAGAAATGTTATATGAGCCCAAAGATCTGGGGACAGGTCAGTTCCTTGTTCAAGTCAAGAAACATTTATTAGATGTCATTTTCCATTTTCTTATTTTATGTGACTATCCCCTACCACTTTCTTCCTTTATTTTTATGTAAATATTGTCCTAAATCTGTTGCTACATCATTTTAAATCTGTGCTACTCTTAGAAACAGTTCTAACAACTTTATATTTGCTAAACTCATTTTCTCATAATACATTTGAGAAAGTTTATGAAGGGAATGCAAATAATAAACTAAAACAAATAGTAATAAATGATATATAACTAACATTTACTGAGCACTTAATATGTGTCAGGTATTGCTACAAGTGCTTGGGAAGTCTGTTACCAAATTTAGTCATCACAACAGTCCTAAAACATAATTTCTAATAAAAATAAGAAATCAAGACCAGGAAGCTAAAGGAGCAAGTGTGTGAGCCAAGATTATTATTGGTGTCACTGTCACTGGACCAAATGTGGAACTGAGTATCCAGTAATATATTTGGCATAATTCTTCTGGTCAAAAAGCAGAAAACAGTTCTTCAAGGGGGACAAATACTTTCCTAGTACTATATAATAAAAGGATTTTCCCACATGAAGTATTATTTAGGGAGTATTGTATCACCATATTTCATTGATTTTTATCATGCATATTCACATTTCCACATTTCTAATTGATGAATATTACAGTCATGAAAAAGCAAGCAGCAGTCATGATATAGTTGTTATTATCCATGAGCTTCAAAACTTACAGAATGCCTGTTTGGAAGAAAGCCCTGGGGACAGCAACGAAGCAGTCTTTTAGGAAATGCTGAGTCATCAAACATTCCTGATGGCACAATGAGCACACCATGTGGTGGGATAGACACATCGATGGCCCCTGTTCTTCCCCTTCTCTACATGCACTCCCTCTGCGATGTCACTCTGCAGTGCCTTCCCACGGTGGGGGTGTTAGCCTGCCCCCACTTTAGCACTGGGCCCTTGTTTTGACTTGTTTAGTGTACATGATGCAAACAGAGGCTTGAAAAGGAGCTGTTCTCTTTTTTTTTTTTTTTGTCTAATTTATTTATTTTTTTAACATCTTTATTTTTATTGGAGTACAATTGCTTTACAATGGTGTGTTAGTTTTTGCTGTATAACAAAGTGAATCAGCTATACATATACATATATCCCCATATCTCCTCCCTCTTGCGTCCCCCTCCCACCCTCCATATCCCTCCAGGTGGTCACAAAGCATGGAGCTGATCTCCCTGTGCTATGCAGCTGCTTCCCACTAGTTATCCATTTTACATTTGGCAGTGTATATATGTCCATGCCACTCTCTCACTTCGTCCCAGCTTACCCTTCCCCCTCCCCGTGTCCTCAAGTCCATTCTCTAGTAGGTCTGCATCTTTATTCCCGTCCTGCCCCTAGGTTCTTCATGATCTTTTTTTTTTTTTTAGATTCCATATATGTGTCAGCATACGGTGTTTGTTTTTCTCTTTCTGACTTACTTCACTCTGTATGACAGACTCTAGGTCCATCCACCTCACTACAAATAAGAGGAGCTGTTCTCTTGCATATACACCATCAATGTGAGAACATTCCTAGTGTAGCCTGAGGGAAGATGAGACATGTGGAGATGACACACACACACCCAAAGCCAATCTCTACCAGCCAGTAGCCAGCTGACCCCAGACATCTAAGTAAACCTAACGAATATCAGCCAAGCCAACTAGCCAGCACCCAGCTGAGTACAGATGTACAGGCAGCAAAGGTTTACTGTTGTATGCCTTTGAGTTTTGTGCAGTTTGTTATTCAGCAAAAGCTAACTGATACTTATGGGGAAAAAAACAGATATCAATGATTCCGAGTTGAAAAGTTATTCAGAAAATTCATCTCTGAATGTGAAAAAGTTTTGGGAATACCTTAACCACTTTATTTTGTTAATATTGACAATTTTGCATTTGTTACAAATCTGATTAAAACAAATCTGTCTAAATAAATCTAAAAGGGCTCTGTCAATAATACAAAATAAAAATTCTGAGGAAGAAGTAAGCAATGTTTTGAGGTTCAACTGCAGCATTTTTTTCTTTTTTAGTGGTGCATTAAACATAGGTAGGCCTTACAATTGATAGTACTCTTATATTATTATATGTAAGAGTGTGATTGTGTCACATCCTTATATGTTTCTTACCCTGAAAAGCAGGGGCCATCTCATATGTATTATTGGATAATCAGACCTAGCCTTGTGACTAGCACATAATTAAGTGAATAAATATTTTCCATTTGTTTCTAGAGGACAAGAATCTTACTTATCGATTAATTAGCGAGCTCTCCTCACTGTCACTATCCCTTTCCACACGATTGAATGGACTTAAGTGTTAAAGTAAAAAGTTATCAATTATCTCATCTCCTATTAATATAGCAGGATGATATGAGTCATAAGAAGATTTTGGAGATTGACAAAATAATTTTAATTATTTCAAGATAGTTTATTGGATGTTAAGTTTAATATGAATAGAAATAAATTTACTTTGTATCTGGAAAATCACTAAAAAAGCACTCTACATAAAATGCTTGTTACTGGTTGAATGTCACTAAGCTACATAATTGTTTACTTTCAGTGTTTATTTTCATGTGTATTGTGTCATTGCTTTGTAATGTTGATTCTTAGTATAGTATCTGTGTTTGTCAGTAGTGTCACTTGATTTTTCATGACAGGTTTGGTCAGTATTGCAGGAAGATAAATCCATTTCCACCTGACTTGTTCTGCATTCTAGGTGCTCCTTGAGTTCAGCATCCTGTTATGATCAATTCTAATCATTTCCTTCACACCAGCCTAGTTGCACGTTTTTAGGAGGAACTGTAAATTATCAAAACATTACTTTCCTTATATGCTGGCTTATTATCTAATGATGAGCTCTTGACTGGAAGCCACAAAGTGAAGAACTGCAAGGGTAAATCAAAAATACAGAACCTTAAAGTGAGAATCTATAATAACAGGGACAGGTGTATTTATTTTTGGAACACTGGAGGTGGAGTTAAATACTCCATTTTCTTTGTTTATAGGTTTTTCTTCATTATTTTTAAAAAGGTGAATTTCAAAAATACAGTTATTTGTGATATGTGCTGTGTAATAGTTTAACAGAACTCATGTATTAATACTTAATGAAAACTAGTAAAAATATTTGTTCATCTTTGTCCTTTGTCATGTCTTCCTATGTGTTGATTTACAATTATCAATCAAATTTTATATATACATTTGTTAATAAAATATTTCACTTTTTTGCATAAGCCTAAGAATCAGCTATATTAGATATATATTAATTTTCAAGAAGGACTTTGATTACTTTTTAAAAGAGGTCTAGGGACTGTTAGATTTAATATAAAGTTAATTGCACATAAGATTAAGAAAACTCTACTTTCTCATTCTATGAGGTCATGAGTTCTATTGTAACGCACAATGATTGATACAATTGATCTGGACTGCTTTTAGGGAAAAATTACGTGAAGTCAAAAGTCTCCAAAATGATAGCTTTGCAGGTGACGGTTTAGGAAGTGATATTCCTGATCTTCCCTGTCCCACTGCTCACCATACCAGGCCTTCCAGACCATTGCAATTCCTGATGTCTCCATTAAGCCTTGTACAGCATTTTACCTACTTTGATTTTTACCTCCTATACATTTCTGTTCACATAAAGGTACTGTCACATAGTAGTTTCCTTGTTATAATTTTATTTTGTCACTCATTCATTTTACATAATTTTTAAAGTAAAGCTGTAAGCTTCTAGATGACGAAGGTTATGTTTTAGATGTATGTATTATATAGCAACTCGTCAGAAAGAAGCAGCTGTATTTAATGTGTGCAAGAAGAGAGATATATTCCCTTTTTTAGGTTCAGCCTTATGAGATAGGTGGCTGCTAGTCAGAGAATGTTAACTCTGCAGTTTTATTACAGAGGTCTTCCATTTTTATCTATTTTCCCAGGTTGTGAAAAATTATGATAACGAATCTTTAATATTGCACTTAGGTAATTGTGTAGGTGTATCCTTTAGTCCTTACAAGAATGCGATGAGATGGGAATAATTGCCCTATTTTACAGAGAAGGAATTGGAGGATTTTTGAAACATTAACTTGTCATATGTCAAGTTATAACTACTGGATGGTAGATCTGGGACTTAAAATCAGGTGTGTTTAAGTTCAGAGGTGTGTTCTTAATCCACTACAAGTCTTGTCAGTATAGCCCTCTATGCTGATACAAAAAGTTTGGTAAATCAGAATGGAAATTAATTACTTTAAACTGGGAAATTTAAACTTTCAAGTGAAGATTTTCTGACAAATTATTATCCTTTAGAGACTTTACACTTTTGTTTGTATTAATCATTAATGTGGTTTTCAGTATCATATTTTGTGTAGCATGTACATTTTATGATTGCATCTGAGGGAAAAGGAAAGTTTCAGCAAAACATTCCATAGAAGGTAGGATTGTTTTTATCAGTTTCAATTTTAGGGGCTTAACATTTGATGATTCCTTTCCTAAGTCAGACACCGTGTGCTATTTAGAAATGCAATTCTGCTCTGTATTGATTATAGTTCAAATTCATATACTTGTAATAAAGATAAGGATAACCATAACAGTTAACTATTGAGCACTATTGTAAATTCTGTACACATATTTCTTTTACTCCTCACAAAATTTCTAGTGAGATAGTTACTATAACTATCCTCATTTCAAATAAGCAAGTTAGTCTAAAATATATAAGGTAAGTTACTCAAGCTTAAAAAACATTCCTTTTAAGTGGAAAAACTGAAGCATTTGACACTTTTTATTATACCTTGCTAAGGTAAGTATAATAAAAATCTAGCTAAAAATCTATATTTTATTTGCTTTAGGTGACCCTAAATGTAAGCAATATTGTCTTAAATGAGAACTTTTGTGATGAAACAAGTAGTAAAATTGTATGATATTTCAATCAGAATGTATAAGTTTTTCAACTATATCATTTGAAGAGTTCCATGGCTATTTATAGTCAATGCTTGGCATTTGTTAATGCAAAATTAGAAATTTATTTCTGCCTGGTATTTACTTTTGAAGGTATTCTCTACTGGATTTTGTCATTGCACAGTAGAGTTAGCATGACATATATATTTTAGTTTCATTGTTTCTCCAGCATCAAATATGCTTTTAAGAATATGATAAATATATGAAGACATAAATTGGCAATTTTTAAAATTTTTAATGTATGATATTAAAGGTATGACTTAAAGAAAAGCTTCACCATTGATTGAGCATTCAGTTTACAGCCACTAAACATACCTGCAGTGAATTTTAGTTGATATTTCCTAAAGAGTTGAAGAGGTAGTGTGTGTTTGTTCCTTATTAACATAGCTGTATGTTTTAATGGTTTTCTACAGAATGTTAATTATATGTTTCACTTTCTATTTTTGAAAGGTAATAAATAATACAACAAATTAAAAATTCATGAGACCATAAGCATACATAAAATGTGGTCTGGGCATCAATTTTCATACAACTGATGAGTTAGGCAGAGAAGAAAATTCATGAATTTTTAAAAAATATGTGAAGTATGTACATGACAAAAAAATTAGAGTTGTAAACAACAAAACAATCTTCCTCTGACTCTTTCAATCTACCTGTCCTGCTGATATAATTATAAAATCTGGACAAAATACTAACAGAGAAACTATAGTAGTTCCCCCTTATCTGTAGGGGATACACTCCAAGACCCCCAGTGGAGGCCTGAAACTATACCAAATCCTGTATATACTATATTTTTTCCAACACATACATGTCTATGGTAAAGCAGGAACAGTAAGAGATTAACAACAATAACTAATAATAAAATAGAACAATTACGACAGTATACTGTAAAGAATGTTATGAGAATGTAGTCTCTCGCTCTCTTAAAGTATCTTTTTTTTTTACATCTTTATTTGAGTATAATTGCTTTACAATGGTGTGTTACTTTCTGCTTTATAACAAAGTGAATCACTTATACATATACATATGCTCCCATATCTCTTCCCTCTTGCATCTCCCTCCCTCCCACCCTCCCTATCCCACCCCTCCAGGTGGTCACAAAGCACCGAGCTGATCTCCCTGTGCTATGCGGCTGCTTCCCACTAGCTATCTACCTTATGTTTGGTAGTGTATAGATGTCCATGCCTCTCTCTCGCCTTATCACAGCTTACCCTTCCCCCTCCCCATATCCTCAAGTCCATTCTCTAGTAGGTCTGTGTCTTTATTCCTGTCTTACCCCTAGGTTCTTCATGACATTTTTTTCCCCATAAATTCCATATATATGTGTTAGCATATGATATTTGTCTTTCACTTTCTGACTTACTTCACTCTGTATGACAGACTCGAGGTCTATCCACCTCATTACAAATAGCTCAATTTCGTTTCTTTTTATGGCTGAGTAATATTCCATTGTATATATGTGCCACATCTTCTTTATCCATTCATCCGATGATGGAGCATCTCCAGGCTATTGTAAATAGAGCTGCAATGAACATTTTGGTACATGACTCTTTTTGAATTATGGTTTTCTCAGGGTATATGCCCAGTAGTGGGATTGCTGGGTCATATGGTAGTTCTATTTGTAGTTTTGTAAGGAACATCCATATTGTTCTCCACAATGGCTGTATCAATTTACATTCCCACCAGCAGTGCAAGAGGGTTCCCTTTTCTCCACACCCACTCCAGCATTTATTATTTCTAGATTTTTTGATGATGGTGATTCTGACCGGTGTGAGATGATATCTCATTATAGTTTTGATTTGCATTTCTCTAATGATTAACGATGTTGAGCATTCTTTCATGTGCTTTTTGGCAGTCTGTATATCTTCTTTGGAGAAATGTCTATTTTTGTCTTCTGCCCATTTTTGGATTGGGTTGTTTGATTTTTTGTTATTGAGCTGCATGAGCTGCTTATAAATTTTAGGGATTAATCCTTTATCAATTGCTTCATTTGCAAATATTTTCTCCCATTCTGAGGGTTGTCTTTTGGTCTTGTTTATGGTTTCCTTTGCTGTGCAAAAACTTTGAAGTTTCATTAGGTCCCATTTGTTTATTTTTGTTTTTATTTCCATTTCTCTAGGAGGTGGGTCAAAAAGGATATTGTTGTGATTTATGTCATAGAGTGTCCTGCCTATGTTTTCCTCTAAGAGTTTGATAGTTTCTGGCCTTAAATTTAGGGCTTTAGTCCATTTTGAGCTTATTTTTGTGTATGGTGTTAGGGAGTGATCTAATCTCATACTTTTACATGTGCCTGTCCAGTTTTCCCAGTACCACTTACTGAAGAGGCTGTCCTTAATCCACTCTACATTCCTGCCTCCTTTATCAAAGACAAGGTGACCATATGTGCATGGGTTTATCTCTGGGCTTTCTATCCTGTTCCACTGATCTACCTTTCTGTTTCTGTGCCAGTACCATACTGTCTTGATTACTGTAGCTTTGTAGTATAGTGTGAAGTCAGGGAGCCTGATTCGTACAGCTCCGTTTTTCATTCTCAAGACTGCTTTGGCAATTTGGGGTCTTTTGTGTTTCCATACAAATTGTGAAATTTTTTATTATAGTTATGTGAAAAATACCAGTGGTAGTTTGATAGGGATTGCATTGAATCTGTAGATTGCGTTGGGTAGTAGAGTCATTTTCACAATGTTGATTCTTCCAATCCAAGAACATGGTATACCTCTCCATCTATTTTTATCATCTTTAATTTCTTTCATCAGTGTCTTATAATTTTCTGCATACAGGTCTTTTTTCTCCTTAGGTAGGTTTATTCCTAGATATTTTATTCTTTTTGTTGCAGTGGTAAATAGGAGTGTTTTCTTGATTTCACTTTCAGATTGTTCATCATTAGTGTATAGGAATGCCAGAGATTTCTGTGCATTAATTGTGTATCCTGCTACTTTACCAAATTCATTGATTAGCTCTAGTAGTTTTCTGGTAGCATCTTTAGGATTCTCTATGTATAGTATCATGTCATCTGCAAACAGTGACAACTTTACTTCTTCTTTTCTGATTTGGATTCCTTTTATTTCCTTTTCTTCTCTGATTGCTGTGGCTATAACTTCGAAAACTATGTTGTATAAGAGTGGTGAGAGTGGGCAACCTTGTCTTCTTCCTGATCTTAGTGGAAATGCTCTCAATTTTTCACCACTGAGGATGATGTTGGCTGTGGGTTTGTCATATATGGCCTTTTTTATGTTGAGGAAAGTTCCCTCTATGCCTACTTTCTGCAGGGTTTTTATCATAAGTTGGTGTTGAATTTTGTCGAAAGCTCTCTCTGCATCTATTGAGAAGATCATATGGTTTTTCTCCTTCAATTTGTTAATATGATTAGTCACATTGATTGATTTGCATATATTAAAGATTCCTTGCATTCCTGGAATAAACCCCACTTGATCATGGTGTATGATCCTTTTAATGTGCTGTTGGATTCTGTTTGCTAGTATTTTGTTGAGGATATTTGCATCTATGTTCATCAGTGATATTGGCCTGTAGTTTTCTTTCTTTGTGACATCCTTGTCTGGTTTTGGTATCAAGGTGATGGTGGCCTCGTAGAATGAGTTTGGGAGTGTTCCTCTCTCTACTATATTTTGGAAGAGTTTGAAAAGGATAGGTGTTAGCTCTTCTCTAAATGTGTGATAGAATTCGCCTGTGAAGCCATCTGGTTCTGGGCTTTTGTTTGTTGGAAGAATTTTAATCACAGTTTCAATTTCAGTGCTTGTGATTGGTCTGTTCATATTTTCTATTTCTTCCTGATTCAGTCTTGGCAGGTTGTGCATTTCTAACAATTTGTCCATTTCTTCCAGATTGTCCATTTTATTGGCATAGAGTGGCTTGTAGTAGCCTCTCATGATCCTTTGTATTTCTGCACTGTCAGTTGTCAATTCTCCCTTTTCATTTCTAATTCTATTGATTTGAGTCTTCTCCCTTTTTTTCTTGATGAGCCTGGCTAATGGTTTATCAATTTTGTTTATCTTCTCAAAGAACCAGCTTTTAGTTTTATTTATCTTTGCTATCGTTTCCTTCATTTCTTTTTCATTTATTTCTGATCTGATTTTTATGATTTCTTTCCTTCTGCTAACTTTGGGGTTTTTTTGTTCTTCTTTCTCTAATTGCTTTAGGTGCAAGGTTAGTTTGTTTATTCGACATGTTTCCTGTTTCTTAAGGTGGGCTTGTATTGCTATAAACTTCCCTCTTAGAACTGCTTTTGCTGCATGTCATAGGTTTTGGGTCATCGTGTCTCCATTGTCATTTGTTTCTAGGTATTATTTTATTTCCTCTTTGATTTCTTCAGTGATCACTTCGTTATTAAGTAGTATATTGCTTAGACTCCGTGTGTTTGTATTTTTTACAGATCTTTTCCTGTAATTGATATCTAGTCTCATAGCATCGTGGTCAGAAAAGATACTTGATACAATTTCAATTTTCTTAAATTTACAAATGTTTGATTTGTAACCCAAGATATGATCTATCCTGGAGAATGTTCCATGAGCACTTGAGAAAAATATGTATTCTGTTGTTTTTGGATGTAATGTCCTATAAATATCAATTAAGTCCATTTTGTTTAATGTATTATTTAAACCTTCTGTTTCCTTATTTATTTTCATTTTGTATGATCTGTCCATTAGTGAAAGTGGGGTGTTAAAGTCCCCTACTATGAATGTGTTACTGTCGATTTCCCATTTTATAGCTGTTAGTATTTGCCTTATGTATTGAGGAGCTCCTATGTTGGGTGCATAAATATTTACAATTGTTATATCTTCTTCTTGGATCGATCCCTTGATCATTATGTAGTGTCCTTCTTTGTCTATTCTAATATTCTTTATTTTAAAGTCTATTTTGTCTGATATGAGAATTGCTACTCCAGCTTTCTTTTGGTTTCCATTTGCATGAAATACATTTTTCCATCCCCTTACTTTCAGTTTGTATGTGTCTCTAGGTGTGAAGTGGGTCTCTTGTAGACAGCAAATGTATGGGTCTTGTGTTTGTATCCATTCAGCTAATCTGTGTCTTTTGGTGGGAGCATTTAGTCCATTTACATTTAAGGTAATTATCGATATGTATATTCCTCTTCCCATTTTCTTAATTGTTTTGGTTCGTTATTGTAGGTCTTTTCCTTCTTTTGTGTTTCTTGCCTAGAGAAGTTCCTTTAGCAGTTGTTGTAAAGATGGTTTGGTGGTGCCTAACTCTCTCAGCTTTTGCTTGTCTGTAAACGTTTTAATTTCTCCATCAAATCTGAATGAGATCCTTGCTGAGTAGAGTAAACTTGGTTGCAGGTTTTTCTCCTTCTTCACTTTAAATATGTCTGCCAGTCCCTTCTGGCTTGCAGAGATTCTGCTGAAAGATCAGCTGTCAACCTTATGGGGATTCCCTTGTGTGTTATTTGTTGTTTTTCCCTTGCTGCTTTTAATATGTTTTCTTTGTATTTAATTTTTGACAGTTTGATTAATATGTGTCTTGGTGTATTTTTCCTTGGATTTATCCTGTATGGGACTCTCTGTGCTCCCTGGACTTGATTAACTATTTCCTTTCCCATACTAGGGAAGTTTTCAACTATAATCTCTTCAAATATTTTCTCAGTCCCTTTCTGTTTCTCTTCTTCTTCTGGAACCCCTATATTTCGAATGTTGGTGCATTTAATTTTGTCCCAGAGGTCTCTGAGAATGTCCTCAGTTCTTTTCATACTTTTTTCTTTTTTCTGCTCTGCAGTATTTATTTCCACTATTTTATCTTCTAGGTCACTTCTCCATTCTTCTGCCTCAGTTATTCTGCTAATGATCTCATCTAAAGTATTTTTAATTTCATTTATTGTGTTGTTCATTGTTGTTTGTTTCATCTTTAGTTCTTCTAGGTCCTTGTTAAATGTTTCTTGCATTTTGTGTATTCTATTTCCAAGATTTTGGATCATCTTTACTATCATTATTCTGAATTCTCTTTCAGGTAGACTGCCTATTTCCTCTTCATTTGTTAGGTCTGGTGGGTTTTTATCTTGCTCCATCATCTGCTGTGTGTTTTTCTATCTTCTCATTTTGCTTATCTTACTGTGTTTGGGGTCTCCTTTTTGCAGGCTGCAGCTTCATAGTTCCCATTGTTTTTGGTGTCTGTCCCCAGTGGCTAAGGTTGGTTCAGTGGGTTGTGTAGGCTTCCTGGTGGAGGGGACTAGTGCCTGTGTTCTGGTGGATGAGGCTGGTTCTTGTCTTTCTGGTGGGTAAGTCCACGTTTGGTGGTGTGTTTTGGGGTGTCTGTGGCCTTATTATGATTTTAGGCAGCCTCTCTGCTAATGGGTGGGGTTGTGTTCCTGTCTTGCTAGTTGTTTGGCATAGGATGTCCAGCACTGTAGCTTGCTGGTCGTTGAGTGAAGCTGGGTGCTGGTGTTGAGATGGAGATCTCTGGGAGATTTTCGCCATTTGATATTATGTGGAGCTGGGAGGTCTCTTGTGGACCAGTGTCCTGAAGTTGGCTCTCCCACCTCAGAGGCACAGCACTGACTCCTGGCTGCAGCACCAAGAGGCTTTCATTCACATGGCTCAGAATAAAAGGGATAAAAAGTAGAAAAAAAGAATTAGTAGAAGTAGAAAGAAAGAAAGAAGGGAGGGAGGGAGGAAGGAAGGAAGGAAGGAGGAAAGGAAGGAAAAAAAGAAAGAAAGAAGATAAAGTAAAATAAAATAAAGTAAGAAAATATAGTAAAGTTTTTAAAATAAAAAACTAATTAAGAAAAAAAAGAAAAAAATTAAAAAAACAAAAAACGGACAGATAGAACCCTAGGACAAATGGTGGAAGCAAAGCTATACAGACAAAATCTCACACAGAAGCATACACATACACACAAAAAGAGGAAAAGGGGAAAAGATCATAAATCTTGCTCTCAAAGTCCACCTCCTCAATTTGGGATATTCTTTGTCTATTCATGTATTCCACAGATGCAGGGTACATCAAGTTGATTGTGGAGCTTTAATCCGCTGCTTCTGAGGCTGCTGGGAGAGATTTCCCTTTCTCTTCTTTGTTCTCACAGCTCCCAGTGGCTCAGCTTTGGATTTGGCCCCGCCTCTGTGTGTAGGTCGTTGGAGGGTGTCTGTTCTTCGCTCAGACAGGACGGGTTTAAAGGAACCGCTGATTCAGCGGCTCTATCTCACTCAGGCCGGGGAGAGGGAGGGGCATGGAGTGTGGGGCGAGCCTGCAGCGGCAGAGGCCGGCGTGGCATTGCACCAGCCTGAGGCATGCCGTGCGTTCTCCTGGGTAAGTTGTCCCTGGATTCTGGGACCCTGGCAGTGGCTGGCTGCACAGGCTCCCCGGAAGGGGGGGTATGGATAGTGACCTGTGCTCGCACACAGGCTTCTTGGTGGCAGCAGCAGCAGCCTTAGCGTCTCTTGCCCGTCTCTGGTTTCTGCGCTTTTAGCCATGGCTCGCGTCCGTCTCTGGAGCTCCTTTAAGCAGCGCTCTTAATCCCCTCTCCTCGTGCACCAGGAAACAAAGAGGGAAGAAAAAGTCTCTTGCCTCTTCGGCAGGTCCAGACTTTTCCCCGGACTCCCTCCCGTCTAGCCGTGGCGCACTAACCCCTTGCAGGCTGTGTTCATGCCGCCAACTCCAGTCCTCTCCCGGTGCTCTGACCGAAGCCCTAGCCTCAACTCCCAGCCCCGCCCACCCCGGCGGGTGAGCAGACAAGCCTCTCGAGCTGGTGAGTGCCGGTCAGCACCGATCCTCTCTGCGGGAATCTCTCCGCTTTGCCTTCCGCACCCCTGTTGCTGTGCTCTCCTCCTTGGCTCTGAAGCTTTCCCCCTCTGCCACCCACAGTCTCCACCCGTGAAGGGGCTTCCTAGTGTGTGGAAACCTTTCCTCCTTCACAGCTCCCTCCCACTGGTGCCGGTCCCGTCCCTATCCTTTTATCTCTGTTTATTTTTTTTTGTTTTGCCCTACCCAGGTACGTGGGGGATTGCTTGCCTTTTGGGAGATCTGAGGTCTTCTGCCAGCGTTCAGTAGGTGTTCTGTAGGAGTTGTTCCACGTGTAGATCTAAAGTATCTTATTGTACAAATTTAATGCCTTTTTCATCTTTCTTGGTAAGGAGGTTCCCAATTCCAATGGCCTTAGTGGAGGAAATAGGAGCAGAAAACTAGCCTATCTATCAAAGAAATAACCTCTACTTTGTTTTATATTCCTATAGATATACAAGTTTTATTTTGATTAACATTGCCTTTCATAACCCTTTCCATGTTTTTGTTTCTTTCAATGTTATTGTATTGCAATAATTTGGTTGGGTTTCTTGTAATATCACAAAGCTGGACTTTTTTTTTCTTTAACACAATCTGACAACTCCTGCCTTGTAATTTGGGGTTTTATATTATTTATGTTTTTTGTATGTTTAAACCCTTCTATCATTATTCTTAGTTATCTTGATTTGTTTTCGCTTATTTCACTTCATTCCTTATCTTCTTTTAAGTTTCAACTAGGAATTTTTTATTATTCAATTTTTCCAAAATGTATTTGAAAATTATATACTCTATATTAAACTCTATTAGTTACCTTTGAATTGCTTATTATGCCCACTTAACTGATAAAGTTAATATTTTAACTCCATTCATAAACAATAGAAGGAATTAAGGACACTTCAATATTGCCTGCTGAATCTATATTTTACAGGTTCAAGTATTTTAGTTCTGTGTGGGGGGGGAGGGTGTTCTAAACCATCTTTTAGGCATTATTATTATTGTTGTCATTGTTGTAATGTTTGATTAGATTTACCAATATGTTTACATATTTCTGCTCATTCCTCCTTGCATCTCTGGCCTTCATTTTAAGATCATTTCCTACTTCTTGAAGTATATTTTTAGCAATTTCCCTGGAAACATTATTGGTGGAGGCTTAGTTTTCATTCATCTGAAAATGTTTATCTTGATTACCTTTATGCAAGGTAATTTTTTGCATGCATAATTTTAGGTTGACCACTTTTTACTCTCAGAATTTCAAAGTTGTTATTACATTTCTCTCTGGCTTCCATCGTTACCTTTAAGAAGTATGTGTTGATCTAGCTGTAGTTTGTGCAGAAGTAATAATCTTTTATCCCACTCTGGCTACTTTCCAGAAGCTTTTTTTCTCTCTTCTTTGGTTTCACTACTGTATATTTAGAGTGAACATCTTTTATTTATCCTGCATATGATCCATTTTGACTCCTGAATTATATCTTAGATATTATCAACATTTTGAATGTTTCTTCTTCCTCATTCTATTTTCTCCTTTGGACACTACAATCAGACATGGGCTAGACTGTCTCACTCTGTACTCCATTTCTCTTAATACTGCTTTCAAATTTTTCTTCTCTGTGTTGTATTTGGGATCATTTCTTCAGTGTCTTGTTATTTCTTAAGATGTGTCTCAACAAACCTTTAGCTAGAAGCAGAAAGAGAAAGGTTTGTTGTTTTTTTAATTGAAGTGTAATTAACATAAAGCATTATATTAGCTTCAGGTGTACAACCTAATGATTCAACATTTGCATATATTGTGAATCACCACAATAAGTCTAGTTAACATCCATCACTACACATAGTTGCAGATTATTTTTCTTGTTATAAGAACTTCTAAGCTGTACTCTCTTAGCAACTTTCAAATATTCAATACAGTATTAATAACTATAGTCACCATGCTGCACGTCATATCCCCATGATTTACTTATTTTACAACTGAAGGTTTGTACCTTTTGATTCCCTTCACCCATTTGGCCCATTCCTTCACCTCTGGCAACCTGTTCCTTGTATCTGTGAGTTTTGTTTTGTTTTGTTTTTATTTCACATATAAGTGAGAGCATATGTTGTCTTTCATATTTTTTAATCCATTCATTCTTGCTTCCATATATATTGGTTATTGTAAATAATGCTGTAATGAACATAGGTGTGCATATATTGCACCACTATGCAATAACTTTTCACCTTAGTATTTTTAATTTTGTCAGAAAAATAGCCAGCAGTGAAAATGCTGGATCATATTGTAGTTACATTTTTAATTTTTTGAGAAAACTCCATATTGTTTTCCACAGTGGCTGCACCAATTTACATTTCCACCAACAGTGCACAAGGGTTCCCTTTTCTCCACATCCCCATCAAGACTTGTTATTTCTTGTCTTTTTGATAAGAGCCATTCTGACAGGTGTGAAATGTTGCTCCTTTGTGGTATTTATTTGCACTTTCTTGATGATTAGTAATGTTGAGCATCTTTTCATATACCCGTAGCCATCTATATGTCCTCTTTGGAAAAATATCTGTTCAGATCTACTGCCCATTTTTAAGTTGTATTGTTCATTTTTTTTTGTTATTGAGTTCTATGAATAATTTATATAATCTGGATATTAATCCCTTATCACCTATATGATTTGCAAATATTTTCTCCCATTCGGTAGGTTATTTTTTTATCTTGCTGATGGGTTTCTTTTCTGTGCAGAAGCTTTTTAGTTTGATGTAGTACCACTTACATTTATTTTTGCTTCTGTTGCCTTTGCGTTTGGAATCAGATCCAAAATATTACTGCAAAGACTGATGTAAAGGAGCATACTCCCTATGTTTTCCTCTAGCAGTTTTATGATTTCAGGTTTCATATTCAAGTCTTTAATCCATTTGTTTTAATTTTTGTGTGTGGTATAAGAGTGGTTTAGTTTCATTCATTTGCATGTGGTTGTCTAGTTTTCCCAACACCATTTATTGAAGAGACTGTCTTCTCCTCATTGTATATACTTGGCTCCTGTGTCATAAGTTAATATGGGGACTTATTTCTGGGCTCTATATTCTGTTCCATTGATCTGTGTGTCTATTTTTATGTCAATACCGTACTTTTATGATTAATACAGCTTTGTATTATTGTTTGAAATAAAGGAACATAATACCTCCAGCTTTATTCTTCTTTCTCAAGATTGCTTTGCTTATTTGGAGTATTTGTCTTCCACACAAATTTTAGGATTTTTTGTTCTATTTCTGTGAAAAATGCCATTGGAATTTTCATTAAGGATTGCATTGAATCTGGAGATTGCTTTGGGTAAGAAAGCAGTATTACAATAGTAATATTATAACAATATTAACTCTTCCAATTCATGAGCACAGAATATCTTTCCACTTATTTATGTCTCCTTCAGTTTTTTTCATCAGTGTCTTATAGTTTTCAGGATTTGGGTCTTTCACCTCCTTAGTTTAAAGTTATTCCCAGATATTTTATTCTTTTTGATGTAATTATAAATGGGGTTGTTTTGTTGATTTATCTTTCTGATAGTTTGTTATTAGTGTATAGAAATGCAACAGATTTCTGTATACTGATTTTGTATCCTGCAACTTTACTGAATTCATTTATTAATTCTAATAGTTTTCTGGTGGAGTCTTTAGGGTTTTCTCTATATATTATGTCATCTGCAAATAGCCATAGTTTTATTTCTTCCTTTCAAATTTGGATGCCTGTCTTGTCTAATTGCTGTGGCTAGGACTTCAATACTATGTTGACTGAAAATGGCAAGCACGGGCATCCTTATCTTATTCTGGATCTTAGAGGAAAAGCTTTTAGATTTTCACCATTGAGGATGTTATCTGTGAGCTTGTCGTATATGGCCTTTTTCATGTTGAGGTACATTTCTTGCATCCCTGGAATAAATCAAACTTGATCATGGTTTATGATCCTGTTAATGGTGAATTCAACTTGCTAATATTTTCTTGAGAATTTTTACATCTATGTTCTCAGGAATATTAGCCTATAATCGTATTTTCTGTGGTGTCCTTATCTAATTTTGGTATCAGGGTAATGCTGGCCTCCTAAAGTGAGTTTGGAAGTGTCTTCCCTCCTTGTCTGTTTTTTGAAAGTGTTTGAGAAAAATTGATATTAACTCTTCTTTGAACATTTGGTAGAATTCTCTGGTGAAGCTCTCTGGTACCAGACTTCTCTGTTTGTTGGGAGGTTTTTGATTACTGATTTAATCTCCTTACTGGTAATCAGTCTGTTCAGATTTTCTGTTTCTTCATGATTCAGTCTTTGATGGTTATATGTTTCTAGGAATTTATCCATTTCTTTCAGGTTGTCCAATTTGTTGTAAAATTGTTCATAATAGTCTATAATGATCCTTTATATTTATGCAATGTCAGTTGTAATGTCTCCTCTTTCATTTCTGATTTTATTTATTTGAGTCCTCTCTCTCTCTCTTTCTGCTTCTAGCTAAAGGTTTGTTGATTCATTGATATTTTCAGGGAACGAGATCTTAGTTTCATTGATCTTTTCTATTGTCTTTTTAATCTGTATTTCATTTATTTCTGCTCTGCTTTTTGTTATTTCCTTCCTTCTACTGAATTTAGGCTTTGTTTATTCATCTTTTTCTAATTCCTTGAGGTATAGAGTTAGGTTGTTATTGGAGATTTTTCTTGTTTCTTGAGGTAGGCATTTATTGCTATGAACTTTCTTCTTAGTTGGTATGTAGTATTTCCATTTTCATTTGTCTCAAGATATTTTTTTTATTTCTCTTTTGATTTCTTTATTGAGCCATTTGTTCAGTAGCATTTTGTTTAATCTTTACATATCTGTGAAATGTTTCAGTTTTCTTCTTATAATTGATTTCTAGTTTCATACTGTTTTTGTTGGAAAAGAATATTGATATGATCTCAATCTTTGTAAATTTGTTAAGGCTTGTTTTGTGGCATAACTATGATCTATCCTGGAGAACCTTCCATGTGCACTTGAGAAGAATGTGTATTCTGTTGCTTTTGGACAAAATGCTCTGTGTATGTCAGTTAAGTTCATCTGTTCTAACATGTCATTTAAGGCCAGTGTTTCATATTGATTTTATGTCCAGACATCCACTGATATAAGTGGAATACTAAGGTAACCTAATAGCATTACGTTGCTGTCTATTTCTCCTTTAGGTCTATTAATATTTGCTTCAGACATTTTGGTGCTTCTATGTTGTGTGCATAAATATTTACAAATCTTTTGTTGGATTGACCCCTTTATCATAATGTAATGCCCTTCTTTGTCTCTCGTTAAAGTCTTTGTTTTAAAGTCTACTTTGCCTGGTATAAATATAACCATCCTAGATTTCTTTTGCTTTCCATTTGCATGGAATATCTTTTTTCATCCCTTCGCTTTCAGTCTATATGTGTTCTTATGTGTGAAGTGAATCTCTTGTAGGCAGCATAATATCTGCATTTTGTTTGTTTTTCTTAAAACCTATTCAGCCATTCTATGTCTCCAGATTAGAGAATTAGTCCATTTACATGTGAAGTAATTATTGATAGGTGTGTACTTATTGCCATTTTGTTAATTGGTTTCTGGCAGTTTTTTGTTTTGTTTTGTTTTGTTTTGTTTTGTTTGCGGTACGCGGGCCTCTCACTGTTGTGGCCTCTCCTGTTGCGGAGCACAGGCTCTGGACGTGCAGGCTCAGTGGCCATGGCTCACAGGCACAGCCGCTCCGTGGCATGTGGGATCTTCCCGGACCAGGGCATGAACCCGTGTCCCCTGCATCAGCAGGCGGACTCTCAACCACTGCGCCACCAGAGAAGCCCATGGTTTCTGGCAGTTTTGTATGTTCTTTTTTCCTTTCTTCTTCTCTTGCTCTCTTTTTGTGTTTTGATGACTTTCTTTATTGGTATGCTTAGATTCCTTTCTCATTATCTTAGTATTTGCCTTGTGGTTACCATGAAGCATTTATATATTATAAACTTATATTTATAATGTCTTATATGTATATTGTCTATACTCAGTCTAAAGCTTTACAGTTTGCTCTCCTCCATTTTATGTTTTTGATGTTACATCTTTTTATCTTGATATCCTTTAACTTATTATTGTAATTATAGATATTTTTACTACTTTAACTATATGTTTACCTTTTTCAATGGGATTTATACTTCCATATGTTTTCTTGTTACTAATTAACCCCTTTTCTTTTCAACCTAAAAAAGTTTCTTTAATACTTCTTGTAAGAAGAGTTCAATGGTGATGAACTCCTTTAGGTTTTGCTTGTCAAGAAAACTGTCTTTACTTCAAATCTGAGTAACTTTGTCAGGTAGAGTATTTTTTGGTTGGAAGATTTTTGTTTTGTTTCCTGTTGGCACTTTGAATATATCATGCCACTTCTATCTGGCTTCCAAAGGTTTTGCTGAAAAATCTGCTGGTATTATGATGGGGATTCTCTTGTATGTAATAAGTTGCTTTTTCTTGCAACTTTTAAGAATTTTCCCCTTGTGTTTAACTTTTTAGATTTTTGTTATAATGTGTCTTGATGTGGACCTGTTTGGATTCATCTTGTTTGGAACTCTCTGGGCTTCCTGGATCTAGATGTCTGTTTTCTTCCCCAGTTTAGGGAAGTTTTCAGACATTGTTTCCTTAAATAAGTTTTCTGCCCCTTTCTCTCTCTCTTTTACTTCTAGGACTCCTATAATGCAAATGTTAGTTTACTTATTTTGTCCCATAAGTCTCTTAAGTTATCTTTACTTTAAAAAATATTCCTTTTCTTTTTGCTGCTCTAATTGGGTGAGTTCTTCTGCCCTGCCCTTTAGTTCACTGATTCTTTCTCTTGCTTCATCTAGTCTGCTGTTGACCCCTCTAGTGTATTTTTCATTTCAGTAATTGTATTCTTTAGCTCTGTGACTTCTGTCTGCTACTTTCTTGTATTTTTAATCTCTTTGTTAAAGTTCTCACTGTGTTCATCTCCCAATTTCATGAGCATCTTTATGACTATTACTTTTAATTTTTTATCAGGTAAATTACTTGTCTCCATTTAATTAAGGCTTTTTTGAGGTTTTATCTTATTCTCTCATTTGGAACATATCTTCTTTCTTTATATTTCTTGACTTCCTGTGTTTGTTTCTATGCATTAAATGAAACAGCCAGGTTTGTAGGATTGGTCTTGTATAGAAGATGAAGCTTATCATTCAACCCTGCTTTAGCTCTTGGTTGTCTCTCAACCTATGTGATTGTCCAAACAACCTATTTTACTTTAATATCTCCCTGTAGTTGAGGGTATGCTAAGACAGTCAGTGTGCCAAAGCATAGGATCTCAGTCAGCACCCAGATTTAGGCTGATTGGAAGCCAGATCCTCAGGCAGCAGCTTTTAAAGAATGCAAATATTTGATATCCCCTGGGTGACAGTCACTATAATTGGGGCAGCAGACAAGTGTGTGAGCTCATTTTCGGAAGATACTACTTAGCTGTAGTGAGGCAGATGGAGAGCACAAAGATGGCATCCTCCGGCCTGTGTTTCTGGAGGACATCCCCTTAGCCTCTATATGTGTGTTAAACCTGAAGCCTGCCCTTCAGGCCTAAGCTCCAGGAGAAGCAAGTAGTTCTCTTTCACAGAAAGGCTGGAGGGGTGTTTCAGGCTGCTGTCTGTGCAGTGCCCTGGGGTGGCAGCCAACCAAGAACTGTCTCTTCAATTGTTATAGTCCTGTGGGACCCAAGATCATAGGGACTCCTGACCACTAGAGCCAAGCAATCAAGAGGTAGTCCCTGGGAAGCAGTTACAAAAAAACACACACCACTCATAAAATCTGGGGCTCCAGATATGTGTAAGAGCTTCCCTCTAAGAGATCCTGGCACTCGTGTGTAGCAGAGGGAAAGCGCAAAGAGAGTTCTTCCACTCTGAGGTCTCAGGAAAGTTTACAGTCAGCCCTTAGGTGTGTGTTTCATTGAAAGCCTGTCCCTCGGGCTGCAGCTATGATAAAAAGCTCTTCTTTTTTCATTTCCTTGTGTCTCTGTGCTGCATTTTGGTTAATTTCTTCAGTATCTACTTATCTCTTAATCTGTGTCTCATCTTTTTTTGTGTTTTTTTTTTGTTTGTTTTCTTTTTGTTTTTAAAGGAACATTTATTTATTTATTTATTGGCTGCATTGGGTCTTTGTTGCTATGCACGGGCTTTCTCTAGTTGTGGCAAGTGGGTGCTACTCTTAGTTGTGGTGTGGGGGCTTCTCATTGTGGTGGCTTCTCTTGTTATGGAACAAAGGCTCTAGGCACACAGGCTTCAGTAGTTGTGGCATGTGGGCTCAGTAGTTGTGGCTCATGGACTCAGTAGTTGTGGTTCATGGGCTCTAGAGGGCAGGCTCAGTAGTTGTGACACACAGGCTTAGTTGCTGTGTGGCATGTGAGATCTTCCCGGACCATGGCTCGAACCCATGTCCCCTGCATTGGCAGGCAGATTCTTAACTACTGCGCCACCAGGGAAGTCCACTGTGTCTCATCTTTAGATTGCTTTATCAATTGAGTTTTAAATTTTAGCAATTTTACTTTTTTATTTCTAAAAGTTCTATTTTGTGATTTTAAAATCTGCTTTATCATTGTTTATTTTTTAAGCCATATGTATGGTTTTCTTTTTGTCTTCATATTTTATATTTAGGATATTACAAAATATAGTTATTTTATATTCTTATTGATAATAGATCTAAAAACTGTTGTTTTTATATGTATTTTTTCAAACTCACTTGCAATAGCTTATTTTTTGTATGTTTTCAATATTTAATTGAATTAAGTTCTTGGTGATTAAAGAGTTTCCTTCCTTTCTACTAAGCATATAAATGTATTGAAAATTATGCCTGTTGTTATTTCTATGAGGACAATTCATGTTTTAGGGAGACAGTTCTTCAAAATAACTAACCCTTCATACTGCCAAAGTGTACTGGGATGATTTGGTTTTCTTTTTTCATAGTAGAAGTAAATTGTAATGTTCCCTTTTATAAAAAGTGTAGATTATTGTAGTCACTTCAAAATGATGATGGTAGTAGTAGAAATAGTAATACAAATGAAAAGGTTAATAATAACAATAATGTCAATGTGTGGAATTTATATTTGAATATATAACTTATTACCTTCATTGATGTAGCCCTTTTTACAAATGTAACTTTTGTTAATTAGGAATATGAGTGGATTCAAAAACAATTTACTTGATGTTTCAACTGAGGATGCATAGTTGAAAAAAGTGATGTCTTGTAATCCCCCCCACCTCCACCCAGTTTTAATATAAGTAACTAAACTGTTCATGAAGAATCTCCAAAGTGATTTTACCACCCTTAAGTCATTTTCAAACTCGATATAAAGGAGGTGAGAAATCAATAAACAAAATATTTGCTTTGAAAAAAATTTACTATATTTGCAGACAAAGCCAGATTAATCCCCATTACTATCAGATTTATGCACCAATAACATTTAGAAATTGTAATCAGACCTTCAAATCTCTTAAGTGAATTTTGAAAATGGAAGTGTTTTGCCTTTGCTTAAATTAAAGAAAAAGACAGACACAATTCTCAACCATGGATGTGAAAGACTTTCTACTCAAACTGTTTTGATTTAACTAATAAGAATTATATTTTAATTGGATAAGTGATTTTTTTCCTTTTCCACCATATAAACTCCATTTATGTGGTTACAAAGTTTATTAATTGTGTTAGAAGTAGCTCTATGTTGTCTAGTATTCATAATAATTCTACATTGGTAATGTTGACTTTTAACTTAAAAAATTATAGAAGGGTGGTATTGTAGGAACAAATAGTGATATATTCTGCTACGAACACATCCTACATATAACAACTGATAGGTTGTTGTAAATTGGGAAGAGCATCAGCAAACATTAATTCCATCAACATTTACTAAGTTGTGCTTTTCTTATTGTTGATTTTAAATCAATGTTCTCCATTACATCTATTTCCATAGTTACATGAAAAAATTTAATATAACTTTTTATAAAGAGGTCAGGTCAGAGGAGAATAGGGCTAGCACTATGAATGTTGTATTATAGATAATCCATATTAATAGATATACATGTTAGCTCAGTGAACCTACCTGAATGACTATTATTTTATTCACTGATAACATCTGGAATAATTACTCTCTCAAGAGTGATATTTTATTTTAAATTAGTATGTTATCCTTCATATCATCAAAGTAAGCAAATTTCTAACATCAAAAGACTATTTAGAATGATAATATGATGGGTAAGAAGGCTAGTACCCTAGTAAAACTATCAAGTGTTCCATCACATTTATTTTCTTAATTTTTTTTATTCCTTTTGGATTGGGGGAATTTCTTTTTTAACATGATTTTGCTTTGTTGTTATTATCTTTATATTTTAATACGTTTGATAATTTTTTTTAATTCACAAATACTTGGAGGAAACCCCTACTTGGAGACAGTGTTATTAAGATAGGCAAGGACTCTCGTCTTAATTTACAGTATGACTACATACAATGGAAAATAAGTTAGAAAATCAGTGGAAAATGAGTGTAATTTAGCCAAAAAGTAAAGGGAGAAGATTTTATATACCTTAGGTTTATCCATGAAAACGTTTACATGTGAGTAGGTGGTAGGATGTAGCACATATATTAAATTCTCAAAATGATTTTGTTACAAAATTTTACTTGTCTCAATTTTTCTTCTTACAAAAGTTATTATCTTTAAAATACTTTATAGAATCTCATATTTTAATATAATATATAGGATATAAAAAAACTAACAGGAAAATTAAATTATAAGAAATTTTATTTATAATGTATTTTCTTTGTGTCTGACTAAGTATTATATAACACACAAAAAGAACATAAATTAGGGCTTCCATGGTGGCGCAGTGGTTGAGAGTCCACCTGCTGAGGCAGTGGACATGAGTTCGTTCCCTGGTCCGGGAAGATCCCACATGTCGCAGAGCAACTGGGCCCGTGAGCCATGGCTGCTGAGCCTGCATGTCCAGAGCCTGTGCTCCACAATGGGAGAGGCCATAACAGTGAGAGGCCCACGTACCACAAGAAAAAAAAAAAAAGAAACATAAATTAAATGAGACTTTTATAATAGCAATTTATATTTCCTTCTTTGCAATTGTTACTGAATCAATACAATTTTAAAATAATTTTAATGATTGTTATATTGTTTAATTATATATTATAATTTAAATTTTCAGATAAATAATTTATTTCAAAACAAAATAAAAGATGTATTATTTAATAGGTTAAAATAGAGATATTTCTGTAAAAGAGGAAATTAGATAAAGCTAATTTTATAACCCCTATTATCATAGTAATTATTATAGGCAGAAATGGTAGAAAAGAAGGTATTTATGGTATTTAATTAGTATATTTGAAGATACATTTTTATCAGAAAAATTCACCAATGCCAACTGAGTAACAGATATTTTAAAATATCTCAGTTCTTACTTTATTCATTTTTTCTAGTAATAGCAATGAACAAAGAAGAGCACTCACACCCAATAAAATCATTTCCTTTTACACATGATCCATCTTTTAATACTAGAAAATTTGGGGGACTCATGAAGAAAAATATCAAACACCTTCAGTCAAATTAAAAAAAATATATCATTGTGGTGACTAAGCTTCTTAATGCCAATAAAGGAAACTTAGCAACAAAAACGAATGGTTTCCATAGTCTTCATTTTCTGATTACTGAAGGCAAATGTTCTGTTGGGTAAACACCTTACAGAGGTCAGGGAGCATTACACCTCCTATGCTTCATCTAAAGTTAGTACAGTGCCATAACATGATAAAATTTAATTTTCTCTTTGTTCTATTTCACAAGTTCACTTGCTTCTTTTAAATAATTTCTCAATCCATCTCTCCTCAACCTAAGGATGAAATAGATGTGTTAACAATCCAAAAACTTTTCACCTCTGACATTTGTTCATCCCAGTGTCATTTTAGTTCATCTTCTGTATGTGTCATTAATGTTTGCATGGATCCCAATGGCCATGTTTCATGGAAAGGCCAAATTATAAAGTAATGTGAAGAGAGTTTATGAATGACTTGCATTACATTCAGAAGTGAACGTATTAACCAAAATTGAATTGCTACTACTGAATCTTGCTTTGTTGTTACTGTTGGGAATCTTGGTTTTCTGTAATTTTTTTCCACTCTGGACAATTTCAAGTTTGCCTTTTTGTACTACTCTCTCAAAATTATGTGTTATTTTGAAATGTGTTTAATTTGTTCTAATATATTCAGTGTTTCTAACCATAGTGTCACAGTAAGAGGAGCCCCAATATATAAAAAAAATTTTATATCCTCAACTTAAGAAATAGATTTCCTTAGTGATCCTCCATTCATAGAAAATAGTGTGTTTATCTACTTTGTTGAAACTCTGGGTACCTTTGATTGTTTTTATACTTTAAATCAGAGGTTACTAACCCATTAACTCCACTAATTAGGCTGAAGCTTAATTTGCATGTTCTTTAAGGATTTTGCCCTTGAGTTGCTCATCTACTTTTACATTTCACTAATCATTTAAATTGTCCTTCTCAAGTATGGTGACCAAAACAAAAATAAACTCAAAATGGATTAAAGACCTAAATGTAAGGCCAGACACTATAAAACTCATAGAGGAAAACACAGGCAGAACACTCTATGACATACATCACAGCAAGATCCTTTCTGACCCACCTCCTAGAAAAATGGAAATAAAAACAAAAATAAACAAATGGGACCTAATGAAACTTAAGAGCTTTTGCACAGCAAAGGAATCCATAAACAAGATGAAAAGACAACCCTCAGAATGGGAGAAAATATTTGCAGATGAAGCAACTGACAAAGGATTAATCTCCAAAATTTACAAGCAGCTCATGCAGCTCAATATCAAAAAAGCAAACAACCCAATCCAAAAATGGGCAGAAGACCTAAATACCATTTCTGCAAAGAAGATATACAGATTGCCAACAAACACATGAAAGAATGCTCAGCATCGCTAATCATTAGAGAAATGCAAATCAAAACTACAATGAGGTATCACCTCACACTGGTCAGAATGGCCATCACAAAAATTCTACAAAGAACAAATGCTGGAGAGGGTGTGGAGAAAAGGGAACCCTCTTGCACTGTTGGTGGGAATGTAAATTGATACAGCCACTATGGGGAACAGTGTGGAGGTTCCTTAAAACACTAAAAACAGAACTACCATATGACCCAGCAATCCCATTACTGGGCACATACCCTGAGAAAACCATAATTCAAAAAGAGTCATGTACTGCAATGTTCATTGCAGCTCTATTTACAATAGCCAGGACCTGGAAGCAGCCTAAGTGTCCACTGACAGATGAATGGATAAAGAAGATGTGGCACATATATACAATGGAATATTACTCAGCCATAAAAAGAAATGAAATTGAGTTATTTGTAGTGAGGTGAATGGACCTAGAGTCTGTCATACAGAGTGAAGTAAGTCAGAAAGAGAAAAACAAATACCATATGCTAACACATATATATGGAATCTAAAAAAAAAAAGCTTCTGAAGAACTTAGGGGCAGGACAAGAATAAAGACACAGACATTCAGAATGGACTTGAGGACATGGGGAAGGGGAAGGGTAAGCTGGGACGAAGTGAGAGAGTGGCATGGACTTACATATACTACATATACTACCGAATGTAAAATAGATAGCTAGTGGCTGCAGAACCAGCTGCAGAACACAGGGAGATCAGCTTGGTGCTTTGTGACCACCTAGAGGGGTGGGATAGGGAGGGTGGGAGGGAGATGTAAGAGGGAGGAGATATGGGGATATATGTATATGTATAGTTGATTCAATTTGTTATAAAGCAGAAAGTAACACACAAGTGTAAAGCAATTATACTCCAATAAAGATGTTAAAAAAATAAAACACAATAAACTACTCCAATAGTATTCTGACTGCCAAAAAGAAAGTTTTCCTCTTAAACACCATATATCGTTCTTCATGCATAAAAGTTACTTTTCCAGTCAAAATTCCCTTTGACTTTTTTTTAAAAAAAATTATTCCTCTTATGCCAATTGAATATGCTTCTGCTGAAGTTTAGACAGATTTAACAGTACCAGTTTTTCATAATAGTCAAATTTACTTTTATTTTTGCTATTGAAAAACCATGCTTTCCCGAACTTGAACCACTTGAAAATTGTTAGACTTATATTTGGCCTTTTTCAAGGACACTGATTAAATCTCATAAATCTGTAGGATGCTTGATTTGATACTTTCCTCTTCCTTTCCTATCATTCAATTTTTCAATATCAAATTTGTAATAAGTAGCCTTTCCATTTAATTCTAGAGCCCACTGTTGCTCATTCTTTTAGCAATAGTGTAATTATGGGGAATGGTAAAAGGTTTTGCACTTCCGTTCCAAATCTAATGAAGCTAATACTTTTTTTTAAATATGTGTTGAGAAGGATTCTGAGGTTGCATTTGAGCTTAGTAGGAAAAATTGAGATCAATTAATGAAGTTTATGATGGCTGGGTAACTGGGGAAATGGTAGCAAATGCCTCCCAAAGATGTCCACATCTTAATCCCAGAACCTGTCAACATGTTACCTTACATTTTAAAGGAGACTTGGCAAATATAATTAAGGATCTTGAGATGATGGGAATATGCTAGATATCCAAGTGGACCCAGTGTAATCACAAGGGTCCAAATAAGGGAGAGATAGGGGACTAAGAGTTAACAAAAGTGAATTTAGATGTGGAATGAGGACGTGAGGATAGAATCAGAGGTCAGAGTGATACGCTTTAAAGACAGAAGGAGACAAGCCAAGGAAAGCAAGCAGCCTCTAGAACATGGGAAAGGCAGGAAAATATTTCTCCCCTGAAGTCTCCAGAAGGAATGCAGCCCTGCTGACACATTGATTTAAGATTTCTGGCATCAAGAACCTTATGAGAATAAATTTGTACTGTTTTAAGCCACTAAGTTTGTGGTAATGTGTTACACCAGTGATAAGAAACTAATATAATAATATATAATTGAAACAAGTTTTATCAAATTATACTAAGTGTGTGTGTGTGTACTTTTATTTAACTTATCAAACTTTATCAAATCTGGCATGCTCTTTGATATTATTATTCTATTGTACTTCATTCTATTTCATTTTTAAAGTGTCAATTGAAACCCAATAAGTTGATATCATTTATTGCAGTTTGATAAAACATAGGACTAAATTTCTTTTCTTAAATTTATTTTTTTGTTATAAGTCTTACTGAATTTAAGATTTGTTATGTGTTTAATCTCAGATCCATAAGTTCTACTATTTTCTAAAAATGGCACATTTTTTTCAATTTTTAATTCTTAATATTCAGTATTTATGCCAATAAAAGTGGACTTTCAAAGTTGCATATCTCATTTTGCAAACACATATTCCATAAATGTAACTTTTCTGGACTGAGTCATAAGGTCCAAATGATGTATTTACTTACTAAAAATATTTTAAAGGATTAATTTGCACAGAAGCCATGCTATACAATGACTAAACAGGTGTGGAATAAAATGGTCATGAACCTTATAATCATAGAACATATATTTTAGTGAGAATTAAAAACTGCTTCCTTTATAGATATTTTAAATTTTTAGCTTATATTTGCATTTTACCTCTATTACAACTTAGATTTATATCATCTCTCCATCAGCTAAAGTTTTATTGGTGTTCATCTTGTTTTTGTGTTTGTCATTTATGAGAAAATAATTACTTAACGTCCTTTGATTTCTACCATAATATAAGGGACATCTAATTTTTAATTTTAATAATAAAGACCTAATATATTTTATTTTATTGGTATAAAGTTTTTGTCAAACAGACACCACAGTGAGGTCAATGGGCAGAAAAAAACAAACAAAAAACAAACAAAAAAACCAATGCTGAAAAGAAAATGTAGCTTTCATTGATTTAATAGGTTTATTGTTTTTAACTGGCTTTAAAATTCAGTTTGTTCTAGTATTACCAAAGCCTTCTTGGGCTAATGATTTATTATCTGATTTGAGTTGGTTGACTGAAATCCATGTAATATATGGTATAATTTTAAAAAATTGTAATTTTAAGCACTTTAGAGACCAGTAGTAAGATTTAGAAGGACCATTCCTTTGGTCTCATAAACACAACATGTGTATAAAGGAAAGGGTTATAATGAAAATATCTTTAAATTACGTCAATATTGTTGCTCATAATAATGGTGCTAGACCACATTTTAAGTTATAGAAGAGGTTCTACACATAACAAAATGTCAATTCCAGTAACTATGCAAATTTAATTGGAATCTTTATGAGAGTGCTTGCTTGCTAATACAGAAATAAAATATTGCATTTCTGAAGGCACTTCTTAAAAAATCACTTAAGAATGATTTTATTTGGCTGGGAGGTGGTTGATCTAGATATAATAGAAAAGTTAACTATGGAAATTGGTGGCCAGACATTTATACTAATGTAAAGATGTCAGGTCACTTTCCAGGTCAAGTTATAAGATTAGTTTAGTTTTGTTTTTTTTAATTTAATGAATACTTTCATATTGATCTATAATTTGCCTTAGCGCAAGAAAGAATTTTAGTCACTGCAAATGCATAAATGTAAGTTCAGAAACAAAATAGGTGAGAAGATGTAGTCAAAAAAATGTAGATTCTGGAAATATGACTAAGCCTAAAGCTGGTTAGATGCAGTTAAAAAATAAATATGTACACGCATATGTTTATATACGATGTAGTTATACTTAGATGAACATATAGAAATTGATATGAATTTGAGGTGAATTTTGAAGTAGGAAAGTTCAAGAGGAGGGAAAGTGTGTCCATTTTATCCTGTATTCTGCAGATCAATTTGGAATGGACCTAAATTTTTATTTTTATAATCAAGGTGGACTGTTTAATTTTTTGCATAAATTTGGAAAGCACAAAAGTGAAGACAAACATAATATATTTTACAAACATGCCAGAAAAGAAGACCAAAACTGTGTTTTCTGGAAATTCTATAAATGTAGTTTGGTTTGATACCATGACCTCAAAAAATAAAGGTTAATAAATAAATTTGTTTTTCATTCTGGGAAGGAAACCCTCTGTCAAATTTGGCATGTTTGGCCAATTTGGTTTTGTCCATAACATAGAGAAGAAATTGAGTGTTATTTAAAGCAAAAATATAGATCCTCTGACCAAAAAAAAAAATCAATATTTGTTAGAGGAAATTGGAAGCCTTCCAGAAACTTTTGACTAGAATCTTTCAGGAGTGTAAGAAATAGTGATGCCAAAAATCTTGGCTGTCTGTGCACCAATGCCAAATAGAAATATGGAGATACGGAGACAGAGTTTTGGAGGAAAAGAGAGAACAGCTTTATCTTTTACCAGACAAAGAGGGAATACAGTAGGCTAGCACCTCAAGAACTGTGCCCCCTTCCCTGGGGAATCAGTAGAGGTCTTACAGGTGGAGCTCAAAGTCTGGAGTAGGTGATACGGATCAAAGTAGTGAAGGTCTTGCATTTTTCTTCCTCTTGAATTATTTCAAAACAGTCACAGCTGGCGTCAGACAGCCCGGTAATTGGGCCTGGCAGCCTGGTATTTGGGTCCATTCATCTCTGGGTTATCGGCCAGCAACCTTCTTTCTGAAATGCAGAGCACTACAAGGGGTGATTTGCTACAAGGGAGTACAGGGAGTGTAAACACCAGGTGCAGGATGTAATTCACATGGGATCAGAGAATGTTAGGGGCAGGATGTAATTGACACAGAGTTAGGGAGTGGTAGGTGCATGACGTAATTCACACAGTGTCAGAGAGTGTTAGAGATTAGCTTTTGTGAAGGACAAATCTAGTTACAGACACTACAGCTTAGTAACAGTTAAAATAAATCTAGGATTGATTAACTCTTTCAGGCCAGTTTATGTAGTTTCCATAGCCTTCCCATGGTTCCTTTATTTTCCTTGTTTGTCAGAAAAGAAAAAAACCCAAAAACCTTATTTCTGTTTTTGCTGCAACATGACAAGGACAGAGGGGCTTGTACACTGTTTCAATAGCAACAATATATTACAGGTAAAAATTGTCAATGAAGTATGATTACAAAATGGTTGATTGAAGTACTTATTCAATGAATTAATCCAATTGCTTTTCATTCTTTAAAACTGCGTTAAACTGCCTTAATGACTTGTTTTTTGACTAGTGCGTGATCTTTCAGAATACTTTGAAGTTTTCAATGAGTTTTTTCATGCAAGTTTTTAATTTAACTAAATATATTGAAGAGTAAATTTGTTTCTAGTACCACTGTGTACACAATAAATTGTTTTATGTTAATTTATACCTATAATTAAGTTTTTAAATTAATTATGATTACTGTATCTCCAAACTAAGTTACTCTGTCAAACATGATCCTAGTCGATTTGGGGCTCCAACTTCTGTGTCCAGAGCATTCTTCTTAGACATTTTTAGGAACAGTTAATGCTTTCTGAATGTGCTATCATCATTTGTCTCTTCTGTAATTCTGAGCTGATCTTGTGGAAGAATGCTGTCCATCTTTGGAACATGACTGTCATTGTAGCTTAGGAAAAGAACATATAACCTGCACTGGGAGTTAGTGGGGAGAAGGCCTTGAGAGAATATTCTCCAGAGTCAGTGATATATGTTGCCTCTCATTATACATTAAAGGGCTTTGTTGAGGGTTAGGAGTATTCATAGATTGTTGAACACTAAAAGTGCTAATCTAATAGATTAGGATTAAATTGGAAGAAGTCCTAAATTGAGGCAAGATAATTTCATCAGAGGATTTAGATGGGAATGTCAATATCATGCTCAGCAAATCTGCAAGAGATAGAACTTGCAGAGAAATGTTTGGGACAGATATGTGCAGATAAAATTTGAATAATGGGCTACATTTGACTGATTCTTTTCATTAAAATTTTTTACAGCTAATTTCAAAATGTCAATGATGTTACTTGTGAGCATTCAGCAACACATGTGAGATTGTTCTGGAGGTCTCTGTTAACTACAAGTTAAAGAGGGGTCAATGGTAGGACTACCTATCTTATCTGGTATTTACATACCTTTTCACCCAGAGCCAATAGAATGATAATTATTTTCCCTCTACTGTGATAAAATAACACTTTTGAAAAACAACTTTATTGGAGTAAAATTGCTTTACAATGTTGTGTTAGCTTCTGCTGTATAACAAAGTAAATCAGCTATATGTATACATATATCCTCACATCCCCTCCCTCTTGCATCTCCCTCCCACTCTCCCTATCCTGCCCATCTAGGTGGTCACAAAGCACCGAGATAATATCCCTGTGATATGCAGCTGCTTCCCACTAGCTATGTATTTTTATGTATTTTACATTTGGTAGTGTATATATGTCAATGGTACTCTCTTACTTCATCCCAGCTTACAATTCCCCATCCCTGTGTCCTCAAGTCTATTCTCTATGTCTGCGTCTTTATTCCTGTCCTGCCCCTAGGTTCATCAGAACCATTTTTTTTTAAAGATTCCATATATATGAGTTAGCATACAGTACTTGTTTTTCTCTTTTTGACTTACTTCACTCTGTATGACAGAATCTAGGTCCATCCATCTAACTACAAATAACTCAATATCATTTCTATTGTAGCTGAGTAATATCCATTGTATATATGTGCAACATCTTCTTTGTCCATTCATCTGTTGATGGACCCCTAGGTTGCTTCCATGTCCTGGCAATTACAAATAGTGCTGCAATGAACATTATGGTACATATATCTTTTTGAATTATGGTTTTCTCAGGGTATATGCCCAGTAGTGGGATTGCCGGGTCATATGGTAGATCTATTTTTAGTTTCTTAAGGAACTACCACACTGTTCTCCATAGTGGCTGTATCAATTTACATTCCCACCAACAGTGCAAGAGGGTTCCCTTTTCTTCACACCCTCTCCAGCATTTACTGTTTGTAGATTTTTGATGATGGCCATTCTGACTGGTGTGAGGTGATAACTCATTGTAGTTTTGACTTGCATTTCTCTAATGATTAGTGATGTTGAGCATCCTTTCATGTGTTTGTTGGCAATCTGTATATGTTCTTGGGAGAAATGTCCGTTTAGGTCTTCTGCCCATTTTTGGATTGGGTTGTTTCTTTTTTTGATATTGAGCTGGGTGAGCTGCTTGTATATTTTGGAGATTACTCCTTTGTCATTTGCTTCATTTGCAAATATTTTCTCCCAATCCGAGGGTTGTCTTTTTATCTTGTTTATGGATTCCTTTGCTGTGCAAAAGCTCTTAAGTTTCATTAGGTCCCATTTGTTTATTTTTGTTTTTATTTCCATTTCTCTAGGAGGTGGGTCCAAAAGGATCTTGCTGTGATTTATGTCATAGAGTGTTCTGCCTATCTTTTCCTCTAAGAGTTTTACAGTATCTGGCTTTACATTTAGGTCTTTAATTCATTTTGAGTTTATTTTTGTGTATGGTGTTAAGGAGTGTTCTAATTACATTATTTACATATAGCTGTCCAGTTTTCCCAGCACCACTTACTGAAAAGGTTGTCTTTTCTCCAATTTATATTCTTTTTTTTTGTTTTAACATCTTTATTGGAGTATAATTGCTTTATAATGGTGTGTTAGTTTCTGCTATATAACAAAGTGAATCAGTTATACATATACATAAGTTCCTATATCTCTTCCCTCTTGCATGTCCCTCCCTCCCACCCTCCCTATCCCACCCCTCTAGGTGCTCACAAAGCACCTAGAGCTGATCTCCCTGTGCTATGAGGCTGCTTCTCACTAGCTATCTATTTTACGTTTGGTAGTATATATATGCCCATGCCACTCACTCACTTTTTCACAGCTTACCCTTCCCCCTCCCCATAACCACAAGTCTATTCTCTAGTAGGTCTGTGTCTTTATTCCCGTCTTGCCAATAGGTTCTTCATGACCTTTTTTTTTTTTTAGATTCCATATATATTTGTTAACATACGGTATTTGTTTTTCTCTTTCTGACTTACTTCATTCTGTATGACAAACTCTAGGTCCATCCACCTCACTAAAAATAACTCAATTTAATATCTTTATACGGCTGAGAAATATTCCATTGTATATATGTGCCACATCTTCTTTATCCATTGATCTGTTGATGAACACTTACATTGCTTCCATGTCCTGGCTATTGTAAATAGAACTGCAATGGAACATTTTGGTACATGACTCTTTTTGAGTTATGGTTTTCTCAGGGTATATGTCCAGTAGTGGGATTGCTTGGTCATATAGTAGTTCTATTCTTAGGTTTTTAAGGAACCTCTGTACTGTTCTCCATAGTGGCTGTATCAATTTACATTCCCACCAACAGTGCAAGAGGGTTCCCTTTTCTCCACACCCTCTCCAGCATTTATTGTTTGTATATTTTTTGATGGTTGCCATTCTGACTGGTGTGAGATGATATCTCATTGTAGTTTTGATTTGCATTTCTCAAATGATTAATGATGCTGAGCATTCTTTCATGTGTTTGTTGAAAATCTGTATATCTTCTTTGGAGAAATGTCTATTTAGGTCTTCTGCCCATTCTTGGATTGGGTTGTTTGATTTTTTGATATTGAGCTGCATCAGCTGCTTGTAAATTTTGGAGATTAATCCTTTGTCAGTTGCTTCATTTGCAAATATTTTCTCCATTCTGAGGGTTGTCTTTTCATCTTGTTTATGGTTTCTTTTGCTGTGCAAAAGCTTTTATGTTTCAATAGGTCCCATTAGTTTATTTTTGTTTTTAATTAATTTCATTTCTCTAGGAGGTGGGTCCAAAGGATCTTGATGTGATTTATGTCATAGAGTGTTCTGCCTATGTTTTCCTCTAAGAGCTTTATAGTGTTGGCCTTACATTTAGGTCTTTAATCCATTTTGAGTTTATTTTTGTGTATGGTGTTAGGGAGTGTTCTAATTTCATTCTTTTACATGTAGCTGTCCAGTTTTCCCAGCACCACTTATTGAAGAGGCTGTCTTTTCTGCACTGTATATTCCTGCTTCCTTTATCAAAGATAAGGTGACCATATGTGCATGGGTTTATCTCTGGGAATTCTATCCTGTTCCATTGATCTATATTTTTGTTTTTGTGGCAGTACCATACTGTCTTGATTAGTGTAGCTTTAGGAGGCTGATTCCTCCAGCTCCATTTTTAATTCTCAAGATTGCCTTGGCTATATGGGGTCTTTTGTCTTTCCATAGAAATTGTGAAATTTTTTGTTATAGTTATGTGAAAATTGCCAGTGGTAGTTTGATAAGGATTGCCTTAAATCTGTAGATTACTTTGGGCAGTAGAGTCATTTTCACAATGTTGATTCTTCCAATCCAAGAACATGGTATATCTCTCCATCTATTTGTATCATCTTTAATTTCTTTCATCAGTGTCTTATAATTATCTGCATATTGGTCTTTTGTCTCCTTAGGGAGGGTTATTCCTAAGCATATTTTTCTGGGAGTGTTTTCTTAATTTCACTTTCAGATTTTTCATCAATAGTGTATAAGAATGCAAGAGATTTCTATTTATTAATTGTGTATCCTGCTACTTTACCAAATTCACTGATTAGCTCTAGTAGTTTTCTCATAGCATCTTTAGGATTCTCTATGTATAGTATCATGTCATCTGCAAACAGTGACAGCTTTACTTCTTCTTTTCCAATTTGGATTCCTTTTATTTCTTTTTCTTCTCTGATTGCTGTGGCTAAAACTTCCAAAACTATGTTAAATAATAGTTGTGAGAGTGGGCAACCTTGTCTTGTTCCTGATCTTAGAGGAAATGATTTCAATTTTTCACCATTGAGGTCGATGTTGGCTGTGGGTTTATCATATATGGCGTTTATTATGTTGAGGAAAGTTCCCTCTATGCCTACTTTCTGCAGGGTTTTTATCATAAACAGGTGTTGAATTTTGTTGAAAGTTTTCTCTGCATTGATTGAGATGGTCATACGGTTTTTCTGCTTCAATTTGTTAATATGTTGCATCATGTTGATTGATTTGCGTACATTGAAGAATCCTTGCATTCCAGGATAAACCCCACTTGATCATGGTGTATGATCATTTTAATGTGCTGTTGGATTCTGGTTGCTAGTATTTTGTTGAGGATTTTTGCATCTATGTTCATCAGTGATATTGGCCTGTCGTTTTCTTTCTTTGTGACATCTTTGTCTGGTTTTGGGATCAGGCTGAAGGTGGCTTGTAGAATGAGTTTGGGAGTGTTCCTCCCTCTGCTATATTTTGGAAGAATTTGAGAAAGATAGGTGTTAGCTCTTCTCTAAATGTTTGGTAGAGTTCGCCTGTGAAGCCATCTGGTGTTGGGATTTTGTTTGTTGGAAGATTTTTAATCACAGTTTCAATTTCAGTCCTTGTGATTGGTCTGTTCATATTTTCTATTTCTTCCTGGTTCAGTCTCAACATGTTGTGCATTTCTAAGGATTTGTCCAATTCTTCCAGGTTGTCCATTTTATTGGCATATAGTTGCTTGTAGTAATCTGTCATGATCCTTTGTATTTCTGCAGTGTCAGTTGTCACTTGTTTTTCATTTCTAATTCTATTGATTTGAGTCGTTTCCCTTTTTTTCTTGATGAGCCTGGCTAATGGTTTATCAATTTTGTTTATCTTCTCAGTGAACCAGCTTTTAGTTTTATTGATCCTGCTATCGTTTCCATCATTTCTTTTTCATTTATTTCTGATCTGATCTTTATGATTTCTTTCCTTCTGCTAACTTTGGGGATTTTTGTTCTTCTTTCTCTAATTGCTTGAGGTGCAAGGTTAGGTTTTTTATTTGAGATGTTTCCTGTTCCTTAAGATAGGATTGTATTGCTATAAACTTCCCTCTTAGAACTGCTTTTGTTGCATCTCATAGGTGTTGGGTTGTCGTGTCTCCTTTGTCATTTGTTTCTAGGTATATTTTAATTTCCTCTTTGATTTCTTCAATGATCACTTGGTTATTAAGTAGTGTATTATTTAGACTCCATGTGTTTGTATTTTTTACAGATCTTTTCCTGTAATTGATGTCTAGTCTCATAGCATTGTTGTCAGAAAATATACTTGATACGATTTCATTTTCTTAAATTTACCAAGACTCGATTTGTGACCCAATATATGATGTAGCCTGGAAAATGTTCCATGAGCACTTGAGAAAAATATGTATTTTGTTTTTGGATGAAATGTTCTATAAATATCAATTAAGTCCATCTTGTTTAATGTATCATTTAAAGCTTGTGTTTCCTTATTTATTTTCATTTTGGATGATCTGTCCATTGGTGAAAGTGGGGTGTTAGAGTCCCCTACTATGATTGTGTTACTGTCGATTTCCCCTTTTATGGCTGTTAGTATTTGCCTTATGTATTGAGGTGCTCCTATGTTGGGTGCATAAATATTTACAATTGTTATATCTTCTTCTTGGATCAATCCCTTGATCATTATGTAGTGTCCCTCTTTGTCTCTTGTAATAGTCTTTATTTTAAAGTCTATCTTGTCTGATATGAGAATTGCTATTCCAGCTTTCTTCTGATTTCCATTTGCATGGCATATCTTTTCCATCTCCTCACTTTCAGTCTGTATGTGTCTCTAGGTCTGAAGTGGGTCTCTTGTAGACAGCATATATATGGATCTTGTTTTATCCATTCAGCCAGTCTGTGTCTTTTGGTGGGAGCATTTAATCCATTTACATTTAAGGTAATTATCGATATGTATGTTCCTATTCCCATTTTCTTAATTGTTTTGGGTTTGTTATTGTAGGTCTTTTCCTTCTCTTGTGTTCACTGCCTAGAGAATTTCCTTTAGCATTTGTTGTAAAGCTGGTTTGGTGGTGCTGAACTCTCTCAGCTTTTGCTTTTCGGTAAAGGTTTTAATTTCTCCATCAAATCTGAATACGATCCTTCCTGGGTAGAGTAATCTTGGTTGTAGGATTTTCTCCTTCATCACTTTAAATATGTCCTGACACTGCCTTCAGGCTTGCAGAGTTTCTGGTTAAAGATCAGCTGTTAACCTTATGGAAATTCCCTTGTGTGTTATTTGTTGTTTTTCCCTTGCTGCTTTTAATAAGTTTTCTTTGTATTTAATTTTGATAGTTTGATTAATATGTGTCTTGGCATGTTTCTCCTTGGATTTATCCTGTATGGAACTCTCTGTGCTTCCTGGACTGGATTAACTATTTCCTTTCCCATATTAGGGAAGTTTTCAACTATAATCTCTTCAAATATTTTCTCAGTCCCTTTCTTTTTCTCTTCTTCTTCTGGGACCCTTATAATTCAAATGTTGGTGTGTTTAATGTTTTCCCAGAGGTCTTTGAGACTGTCCTCATTTCTTTTCATTCTTTTTTCTTTATTCTGCTCTGCAGTAGTTATTTCCACTATTTTATCTTCCAGGTCATTTATCTGTTTTCTGCCTCAGTTATTCTACTATTGATCCCTTCTAGAGAATTTTTAAGTTCATTTATTGTGTTTTTCATCATTGTTTGTTTGCTCTTTAGTTCTTCTAAGTCGTTGTTAAAAGTTTCTTGTATTTTCTCTATTCTGTTTCCAAGATTTTGGACCATCTTTACTGTAATTATTCTGAATTATTTTTCAGGTAGACTGCTTATTTCCTCTTCATTTATTAGGTCTGGTGGGGTTTTGCCTTTCTCCTTCATCTGTTGTGTTTTTTTCTGTCTTCTCATTTTGCTTAACTTACTGTGTTTGGGGTCTCCTTTTTGCAGGCTTCAGGTTAGTATTTCCCATTGTTTTTGGTGTCTGTCCCCAGTGGCTAAGGTTGGTTCAGTGGGTTGTCTAGGCCTCCTGGTGTAGGTGACTAGTGCCTGTGTTCTGGTGGATGAGGCTGGATCTTATCTTTCTGGTGGGCAGGTCCACGTCTAGTGGTGTATTTTGGGGTTTCTGTGGCCTTATTATGATTTTAGACAGCCTCTCCTAATGGATGTGGCTGTGTTCCTGTCTTGCTAATTGTTTGGCATAGGGTGTCCAGCACTGTAACTTGCTGTTCGTTGAGTGAAACTGGATCTTGGCATTGAGATGGAGATCCCTGGGTGATTTTTGCCATTTGATATTATGTGGAGCTGGGAGGTCTCTTGTGGACCAGTGTCCTGAAGTTGGCTCTCCCACCTCAGAGGCACAGCACTGACTCCTGGCTGGAGCACCAAGAGCCTTTCATCCACACAGAGTTCAAGATGTGTTGTCCAATGTTGCTGAAGCTTTGCTCTGTGCAGATATTCAAGGATCCAGGTTCATGATAACACTTCTATTTTAAACATAGGACCTCTATGGTCCCTCTGTGTACCTCTCAAGCTATTGACAATATCCATTAAAAATCACCATTGTGACCAGAGAAGAAGTTCTCTTAGTGGCTCCCTTTCAGGGGCAGGGTGGGGAGCTGGCTTTCATCAGAGCCACCTTCCCAGGGAGGGTGAAGGATGAGGAACCTGGAGGCAGGGAGAGCAGAGAGAGCAAGTAGAGCAATGAGCCTGGTCGCCAGGAGATCTGAGCTCTAGTCCTGCAATATCACAGTGTCAGCTGGACTGCTTATCACATGCAAAACTGCCCCAAGCATCTCCATTGTATATTCTATCCTCTTTTATCAAAGACAAGGTGACCATATGTGCATGGATTTATCTCTGGGCTTTCTATCCTATTCCATTGATCTATATTTCTGTTTTTGTGCCAGTACCATACTGTCTTGATTACTGTAGGTTTGTAGGGTAACCTGAAGACAGGGAGCCTGATTCCTCCAGCTCCATTTTTCTTTCTCAAGATTGTTTTGACTATTTGGGTCTTTTGTGCTTTCATACAAATTGTGTATTTTTTTGTTCTAGTTCTTTGAACAATACCATTTTTAGTTTGATTGGGATTGCGTTGAATCTGTAGATTGCTTTGGGTAGTAGAGTCATTTTCACAATGTTGATTCTTCCAATATAAGAACATGGCATATCTCTCCAACTGTTTGTATCATCTTTCATCACTGTCTTATAATTTTCTGCATACAGGTCTTTTGTCTCCTTAGGTAGGGTTATTCCTAAGCATTTTATTCTTTTGGTTGCAGTGGTAAATGGGAGTGTTTCCTTAATTTCTCTTTCAGATTTTTCATCATTAGTATATAAGAAGGCCAGAGATTTCTGTGCATTAATTTTGTATCCTGCTACTTTACCAGATTCATTGATTAGCTCTAGTAGTTTTCTGGTAGCATCTTTATGATTCTCTATGTATAGTATCATGTCATCTGCAAACAGTGACAGATTTACTTCTTCTTTTCCAATTTGGATTCCTTTTATTTCTTTTTCTTCTCTGATTGTTGTGGTAACACTTCCAAAACTATTTTGAATAATATCATGAGAGTGGGAAACCTTGTCTTGTTCCTGATCTTAGTGGAAATGGTTTCAGTTTTTCACCATTGAGAACAATGTTAGCTGTGGGTTTGTCATACATGGCCTTTATTATGTTGAGGTAGGTTCTCTCTATGCCTACTTTCTGGAGAGTTTTTATCATAAATGGGTGTGGAATTGTGTCAAAATCTTTTTATACATCTATTGAGATTATCATATGGTTTTTATCCCTCAATTTGTTAATACGGTGTATAACACTGATTGATTTGTGTATATTGAAGAATCATTGCATTCCTGGGATAAACCCCACTTGGTCATGGTGTATAATCCTTTAATGTGCTGTTGGATTCTGTTTGCTAGTATTTTGTTGGGGATTTTTGCATCTGTGTTCACCAGTGATATTGGCCTGTAGTTTTCTTTTTTGTGACATCCTTCTCTGGTTTTGGTATCAGGGTGATGGTGGTCTTGTAGAATGAGTTTGGAAGTGTTCCTCCCTCTGCTATATTTTGGAAGAGTTTGAGAAAAATAGGTGTTAGCTCTTCTCTAAATGTTTGATGGAATTCGCCTGTGAAGCCATCTGGTCCTGGGCTTGTGTTTGTTGGAAGATTTTAAACCACAATTTCAATTTCAGTGCTTGTGATTGGTCTGTTTATATTTTCTACTTTTTCCTGGTTCAGTCTCTGAAGGTTGTGCTTTTCTGAGAATTTGTCCATATATTCAAGTTTGTCCAATTTATTGGCATATAGTTGCTTGTAGTAAACTGTCATGATCCTTTGTATTTCTGCAGTGTCAGTTGTTACTTCTCCTTTTCCATTTCTAATTCTGTTGATTTTTGTCTTCTATCTTTTTTTCCTGATGAGTTTGGCTAATGGTTTATCAACTTTGTTTATCTTCTCAAAAAACATGTTTTAGTTTTATTGATCTTCACTATTGTTTCCTTCATTTCTTTTTCATTTATTTCTGATCTGATCTTTATGATTTCTTTCCTTGTGCTAAATTTCGCATTTTCTTTTTCTTCTTTCTCTAATTGTGTTAGGTGTAAGGTTACGTTGTTTATTTGAGAGTTTTCTTGTTTCTTGAGCTGGGATCGTATTGCTATAAACTTCCCTCTTAGAACTGCTTTTACTGCATCCTATAGGCTTTGGGTCGTCATGTTTTCATTGTCATTTGTTTCTAGGTATATTTTAATTTCCTCTTTGATTTCTTCAATGATCTCTTGGTTTTTTAGTAGTGTGCTGTTTAGCCTCCATATGTTTGTATTATTTACAGATTTTTTCCTATAATTGATATCTTGTCTCATAGCGCTGTGGTTGGAAAACATACTTGATACAATTTCAAATTTCTTAAATTTACCAAGGCTTCATTTGTGACCCAAGATATGATCTATCCTGGAGAATGTTCCATGAGCACTTGAGAATAAAGTGTATTCTGTTGTCTTTGGATGGAATGTTGTATAAATATCAATTAAGTCCATCTTGTTCAATGTGTCATTAAAAGCTTTTTTTCCCTTATTTATTTTCATTTTGGATGATCTGTCCACTGGTGAAAGTAAGGTGTTATCATCCCCTACTATGATTGTGTTACTGTCAATTTCCTCTTTTATGGCTGTTAATATTTGCCTTATGTATTGAGGTACTCTTATGTTGGGTGCATAAATATTTACAATTGTTATATCTTCTTCCTGGATTGATCCCTTGATCATTATTTAGTATCATTCTTTTTCTCTTGTAATAGTCTTTATTTTAACGTCTATTTTGTCTGTTATGAGAATTGCTACTCCAGCTTTCTTTTGATTTCCATTTGAATGGAATATCTTTTTCTTTCCCCTCACTTTTAGTCTGCATGTGTCCCTAGGTCTGAAGTGGGTCTCTTGTAGACAGCATATGTACAGGTCTTATTTTTTTATCCATTCAGCCATTCTGTTTTTTGGTTGGAGCATTTAATCCATTTACATTTGAGGTAATTATCAATATGTATGTTCATATTACCATTTTATTACTTGTTTTGGGTTTGTTTTTGTAGGTCTTTTCCTTCTCTTGTGTTTACGGCATAGAGAAGTTCCTTTAGAATTTGTTGTAGAGCTGGTTTGGTTATGCTGAATTCTCTTAACTTTTGCTTGTCGTAAAGGTTTTAAATTCTCTGTCAATTCTGAATGAGATCCTTGCTGGGTAGAGTAATTTTGGTTGTAGTTTTCTCTCTTTCATCACTTTAAATATGTCCTGCCACTCCCTTCTGGCTTGCAGAATTTCTGCTGAAAGATCAGCTGTTAACCTTATGGGGATTCCCTTGTATGCTATTGTTGCTTTTCCCTTGCTGTTTTAATATTTTTTCTTTTTTTCTCTGTGGTATAATAGCACTTTTTAAAAAATGTTGACAGTTTTACAAGCTACACTTTAGGAAGAATATTAGCAATAAAATAAAATTTTATTTACTTAATAATTCAAAGGCTACATAATAAAGAGATACTAAATTCTGTGTGGCTCAAGAGAGCAAAAATAGCAGTAGATAGAAGTTTAAAATTCTAGCTTTCAACCTGATCTAGAGAACTTTTTAAGAAACAGGGGTGCCCTGAATTTGAATAATTTGCTTTTACAGAGGGAAAGCATTTCAATTTTGCTCCCTACTAACCATTCTTTGATATAATACAATCTAAAACATAAAGTGAATACCTAATTTTCTAATATGAAAGTCCAGGGGCGAGGGGGAAGATATTTAGCAAACTTGATTATAAAAACTTAGGAATATACCTTAAAATAGCCAAATATTCACTTGTAGCATAATACCAAATTGCATACAGAGACATAGTTCCTACTCATTTTATATGTTTAAAGTCTTTAATCAGAGTTTTGACATCAGTATGTCAAAACTGCTTTCCTTAGCTCATCATTTTCATTCTCATGTAAATTATTTGTGATACAACACTCTTTGAATTTCTATATGATGCTCTAATAGGAAATTTTATCCCAAATGACAGATAGCCTTTTATAACGCATTAAAACGTTTTTTACCTTTGCCCTCTAAGGATATTAAACATGATAGCATTGCATTTAAACATAATCTTCAAAAGACTTTTTACATAGCCAATTGTGAGATCATATCTCCAGAAATAATTACATGTGTGCTCGATTTCTTTGTCTCCTTTATTTTTTGACCATTATTGTTAGATGACCTATAAGTATCTCAAGCTAGCATGCACTGATGGAAGTCTTTATAAGTAATGTATCTTCCACAGACAATTTTATTTTAAATAAAGCAATTTATAAAGCCCCATGTAACATGAGAGTTTGAAAGACGTGAATTGAAGGCACCTCTCTATTTCCAGATTGATAATTGTTGGGGAGAAGGATTGTAAGTCAACTTAAAACCAGGTAGATCCAGCATTTCATAAACTGCCTGCTGAATTTTTTCCTCCAAAACTCTGCACTAACTGACATGACCCTCCTCACATACCCTCATGTTCCAGCCTGGATGAGAGAAGTGAAGTCCAGTCCCCAGCTGTGACCATAGGGCCTGACTCTCCATATCAGGTCATGCTGCACCCTTGCACACCTGCCTCCAGGCCTTTGCTGTAAGTCCTAAGGTGGACCATCTAATCTAAGGTATTGTCCAAACTTTAATGCTCTGGAGAGGGAAAGGAGGTGCTATAAATTATTGGGTGAAGACAGTGGTGAGCCTGGGCTTTCTAAGGCAAACAGTTATGTGAGATCACATTCATGACGCTCCTTCCCCTTGAGTCTGTGAGCCCTTCTCATTTTCAAATCCCAGCCATGCTTTAAAACCCAGCTCAATCAATGGCTGCTCTATAATGCTTTGTAGGCTATGAAAGTAGACATTAAATATGTTGAAAAGTAAAGCAAAACTAGTCACTTCTAGTCTGAAGTACTCTTTTTCTAATGTTTTTAAATGTTATATTAGCAATTTTATCACTTGAAAACTGAAGAGCCTTTACTGTTCTAATCTTCTCAATGAATTGCAGCTTTTGCAATATATCTGGCTACTTTCACAAAATTTAGGGACAAAGCCTCTCCTTCCCTAAAGAGACAACACACACATATCCACTGCAAAAACATCTCTCCTTGTTTAGATGCTTTCCCCATAGTCTCTAAGGCCCTGTATTTGTTTCCTACATCTTCTACTTCAGACCTCATTTGCCTTTACTTTCCACTTCATTCTCTACAATAAGGCTACCCTGGCTCTCTCTCTGCTCCTCAGATGTGCCAACATTTCCTGCCTGCAGCGCTTACTCTGGCTCTTCACTTTGCTCCTACCCCCCACTCCCCCTCCAGCTCTGTGCCATCAGCACCAAGCTTGGAGAAGTTCCGTAACCACCCTACCTAGATAATACTCTACCCTTCCTGACTCCTCCCACCCTTCTTTTTTGTTTCTTTTATTGCATTTATGATGTGAAATATACATATACATTTTTCATCCTTTCATTATCTGTCCCTTTCCACTAGAATGTGAACTCAGAGGGCAGATTGGCTTTGGTTACTTCTGTGTCCCCACGTTGGACTAGAGATCCCACGGTGGAGGGCCAGTAAACATTGCTGAATGAATCCACATGTCCAGGAATAAACTCCTATAACTTTTCTTCTAGCTCTGTCACTTACCAGAATTTATTATGTGTAGATGCCTTCTCTCTCCATGGAAACAATGAACTCTCTGAGATTGGTATCTGTCCCCAAACTCTTAGCACAGAGCCTTCGCATGAAGATGTATTTTAAATATTTATTACTTAAATAAATGAATATGTATGTTAGTGACTATTTAGTGCAGAACCACCAATGCAATCTTTCCTGATATTTATTTTTCAGAAAAATCCAGTTTGTTTCAAAAGGGGAATAATAAAGTATTCTTAAATGAGTGATTCGATTTCCTCTTACCAGAGTCAGCTTCTGTTGTGCTTTGAGAGGTGAATTCTATCTCAGTGTCCACTCTCAACCCAAATAGGGCCTTGAAGATTGGGGTGACTGAACCTTTGCATTATCCCTCTTGGCAGAAATCTTCCTTCGAGAATTGAGATATTATTAGAATTCTGGTGACTGCTGAGAGCAGGGAACTTGTAACTGACCTGGTACCTTTCCTTCAGTTCCCAAAGGAGAGTTTCTTGCTGCACCCAAAGCCTCTGCATTCCTGCTGGCTTGTTCCTCTAACAGCTGGCAGTGAGGTAAACAGCAAAAGAAGCTAGGTCAAAATCCAGCCTTATTTTTGTGATATGGGATAAGCCGATCATCAGCTGTGGGCTTGACAGTGATGATGGAGCCAAGTGTTTGAGTCAGTCCATTTTCTAAAATGTTGTCTGCTTTATTGCAATAGTCCTTCGTTTCCTTATAAGTTGAGATGCCGGTAATGTTAACCTATAATGAGCCTTAAATAGATCACAGGTCGGGAAATCCCTGGTATCTCTCACTTCAGTAATACATATATATATATATATATATATATATATATATATATATATAGTGTGTGTGTGTGTGTGTGTTTGTGTGTGTGTGTGTTTGTGTGTGTGGTTGAAAGAGTGGAGTGCCGTTGTAGCCCCCCTGCCCTTGACCTGTGTTCTCTAGATGTTTTCATCCTTGCTGACTCCACAACCATGGACATGCTTGCTCTTGGGCTAGCAGGGGCGGGGAGGAGTTTGCACTGAGAAGAGGTTGGAATAAACCTTTGCAGATTCTATTCATATTTTTATATCCATCCTCTATCAGTGCTATAGGACAAACACTAGTTCTTCAAACTATTATAATTCCACTTTTCTGTTTATGCAGCATTCAAAGATGCTTGTTGCCCAGAGGTAAAGAAAAAGTGAGTCTAAATTCACTTAAACATACATAGGTAGTTCTGAAAGGTTTTCAGATGTTACCTTGAAAATAACAAGTATCAGGGTTTGTGAGAGAAAAGTTCCTTTCCATGAAAAGGTATTTTCTGGGTGATATGAGGCAGAATGCACACCGATCAATATAAAGTGTCATAAGCAGTCTAAGTTCAGGTCCTTAGCTCCTTACTCTTCTTTATAATTTTTCCAAAAACATCAATTTCACAGACTTTAAGAAAAAAAATTGCAAAAGGGTTTTCCACATCCAAGGGAAATTTGGTAGTAGCTCCAGTGCCATATGCTCAAGTTCAGATTCCTGGTAAACAGCAGCACTTGGAAGTTAGTTGCAGAGGGCACATGTACACCCTCCCTCCACTGTGCTCTGACTCTTACATCTTCCGGGAGGCTCTGGTATTGGGTTTGTATTTTCCAGCACTGACAGAACATACTGTAAGTCTATAAAAATGAAGCAGAGGGCTTCCCTGGTGGCGCAGTGTTTGAGAGTCCGCCTGCCGATGCAGGGGACACGGGTTCGTGCCCGGGTCTGGGAAGATCCCACATGCCGCGGAACGGCTAGGCCCGTGAGCCATGGCTGCTGAGCCTGCACATCCGGAGCCTGTGCTCCTCAATGGGAGAGGCCACAACAATGAGAGGCCCACGTATCGCAAAAAAAAAAAAAAAAAGAAGCAGAGATGAACACATCAGAAAAAAAGTTTATACAGTTACCGTTCACTTACTACAAGTGTAGTCTTTCCATGTAATTGAATTCTTTGAAGAATATAAAAATATCCCTACTCTCCCCATCCTTTTGTCAAGAGTATAAAAGCAACGTTCCTCTTAGACATTATGAAGTATATTTTTGCTAAAACAATGTGAAGGACAGAAAGAGAAAATGAAGGTATGATAAGACATTACAACATCTAAAAGATCAAATTCCTATGTCCCCTATCCCCTTGGAAAGTATTTATTATCATGTAACAGAAAAGAAAACTTAACCATTTATTTGACTGAAACAATTAATATAAAAGTATATAGATATTATATATTTTATTAAGATTTAGATATGATCTAAGAAGCACACTTATGTATACTCTGCCCTAATCCACCCCCCCACCTCCAATCTCTCTCTCTCTCTCTCACACACACAGACACACACACACACACACCACGATGCCTACAGAAAAACACTTTGTGTTAGAGGAGCCATGAAACCAAATGTTTTGATGGAGGATACTATCAATATTAGTAATATAATACCAAATATTTATGATATAATCATATTTAGAAGGTGTCACAATTAAGGTTCTGTTGAGCAATCATTTCCGTGTTGCCGTCTGTGTGGAGTCTGGATGAATATGTTTGTTCCGAACCTTGCAAGAAGAACAAAGGTCTACAGGGGTTTGAAAGCAGGTGATGATTTCAAAGAAAGATGAGGATTTTCTAGTGAGTGAAAAACAGTGTCTGCAGAGGGCATGCAGAAGATGAAGCTGGTGAGTTCAGCCAGCACCAGACTAAAAAGCCCTACAATGCTATGTTGAAATTGTTGAATTTTAGGTAAATAAGTTATCAGCAGAGGCTTGTAAGCAGGAACTAGTATGATCTGGAAAACTTTTTACAGAAAGCTAAAAGTGGCAACAATATATATTCTTCTGTTCATGGCATTCATTGACCTTGAGTCCATGTTGTAAATTTGGATGCCCTTTCACACTGATACCAGGTGTATTCTACTCCCTGGTTAGCCACTTTATAGGTCCTAGTGGTGTTTGCTTCTCAGTGTGGCTGCTTGATGAATAGCATAATGCATTTGTCCAAAGTAAAGCCTTCCGTATCCTATCTTCAAGGGCCAAGTTGGCCTGTGTGCTGCCTTGCCTTCCAGGGAGTTTGTGGGGAGGAGGGCAGCATCTCTAGAGTCTGCTGAACATCTTCAGCCGCTTTCATGGCCTTTCTGTTGTTGTTGTTGTTATTATTGTTTTCTCCTCTGGCTTCAGCAGCCTTGTCAGAGCTGTTTGGTATCCTATTACTGTCTCCTCTACAAACATGAATGGTTGTGTATGATGACCTCCCCCAAATTGACAATACACCTCTGGTTTCTTTCAGAACCAGGCATTTGGCTTGTTGCTCCCTGCCAACTGGGATTCACTTTTACTTGCTCTTTCATCATTGGCTGGCAGTGAGGACTTGCCCTTTCAGCATCATAAGGCTCAGAAGCAACTCTGGTCATATCTACCGGGTGAAAGGTGACTGTACTGAGAGCCCCTTACCAGCTCACTAGTTGTCATCACTTCTTAATTTGTTCATAGGTTTCTTTTCAGCACACTTTTCTTCCAGGGCCCTATTCCAATTCAAAAGATGCCTGTCCATGTTTTATTTAAGCCTTTTCATCCTTGAGGATGCCTCTTCCTAAAATGGGAAACAGGATACAGGTACCCTAAGAATCCACATGCCAAGTAAAGTGATTTGTACAATACTTTCCATCTTTACCCATGTCTTGCTAAGAATCCTTTGTTTTGCTTTTTGCTTTAGTCAGCATACACTCAGGATAGTTTAAGTTCTCATGAATTCTAGACTACTGACACTTCTTGGAAATAGGCCTTCTCTTTTTCATTGGTGAAAAAATTTCAACAGACCAATTCCAGGTAGTCTAAACATTGTATTTCTTGGAAGAGCATAATAAATCCCATAATTTATAATGGAATATTTAAAATAATGAATTGTCACCTTATGACATCATCAGCATCCATGGCCCTGGGAGCTATAAAGTCAGGCAGTTCTTGGTGTTCCAAAAGGGCTCCAGAAGGCCCTGGATCATTTCTGGGGTAGTAAACAAAAAGATGCACTTGGCACAGGGCCTGGTACATACTTGCTGGCAAACATATTATCCTTGTTTCTACTGATAAATTTGAAATATTATAAATGAGAAGTTCATTGCCAGTTGTGTTTTTTCCCTTTGTAGATCAAGTTCTAGAGGCTTGTAAGAGTTTTTTGTTGTTCATTTGTTCACTTGCTTGCTTTTGTTTTGTTAAAATTCAGGGATTTTCCTGAGATATACCTCAGTATGGCTCTTTTTCTCTTCAGTTCAGGGTAGAATTAGGTGAGCTCTTATATTATGCAGGCTACAAAAATTTTTCTTCTATTATTTGTTTATTTTTGTACCTTATGTTCTGTTTTCTCCTTGTGCAATTCTTATTATTTACATATCAGCTCTCCTGGATCTATCCTCATGTTGCTGATATTTCCTTCATGAGCTTTATCTATTCTTGTACTTTTCTTTGCATTTAATCTTTCTGTACAAAAGTTCTGATTTCAATCATCATCTCCTTAATTTATTCCACTGAATTGTTGTTTTGCTTTGAGTTTCCCTGGAAGAGGATGTTTTGGAAAGATTTAGTTATGTGAAGTTTATGTGGAAGGAAATCTCTGGAAACCTTGGTAGAGGAGTGAGGAAGTAAAATAAGAAAATGAAGGAATCCCATCTAACATTCATTCTCAAACAGGTTAAAGGCATATCTCTGCTTATGCACAGAGCAATTGCTTTAGTGCAACCGATAAGCTTCGTTTGAAGCAGCTGAAGCCCAGCAGTTGACCTTAAGCAACTGAACCTAAGCAACTGTAAGAAAGGAGAACATGCCTGTCACCCCATCTAAGGATGGAGTATACTGGGGTGTTTATAAGCCAACTCTCCCCAGTCACTAGTTGAGAACTGCTCCTTAGAGGGTTGACTCCCTGGCATTTCCTCCCCACTCTGTGCTTAAGCAGCACTATCCCTCAAGGCCAGACCAAGCCTCTGGCAAGAAGATAAGTAAATGCTGGTTGCCTGAAGATAATAAAGCAAGTGGATATGCTCAGAGTATCAACAGCATCTGTTACAAGGAGTATTGGGGGAATATAATTAATAACAAAAAATCTTCTCCCAGCTGAGAATCGTTCTACACAAAGGATTCTTTTTCTAGAGAAGAAGATACTTTTGTTATTGAATAAGCATTAAATCTGAATGTGATGGGCATTGTGGGCCATTCACTAAGAGATGAAAAGACAGGAAGAAATATCACCCTTTAATAGCCAAGCAGATACAAACTATTACATACTTGTTCTCAAAGTAAACAATAAGTAATCCTCAAGTAAGAGGTCTTGCTCAACAGCACTGTCACACAGAGTGAATCCTAACTTCACCTGGTTGGCTTCACCCAAGAAAAAAACAAACTTCATATATCTTTATGACAGGAGGTAATTTTGCAACTTGGAGCAAGGCCCCCACCAAAGTTAGGCTCCTACACCCCCGCAGAAACTGGGAGGTGGAGGTGTTATTTATCTTTTATTATATATAAATTTATTTTATTTATTTATTATTTTGGGGTGGGCTGCATTGGGTCTTCGTTTCTGCATGTAGGCTTTGTCTAGTGGCAGCGAGCAGGGGCTACTCTTCACTGTGGTGCGTGGGCTTCTCATTGCAGTGGTTTCTCTTGTTGTGGAGCATGGGCTCTAGGCACACAGGCTTCAGTAGTTGTGGCATGTGGGCTCAATAGTTGTGGCTCACAGGCTCTAGAGCGCAGGCTCAGTAGTTGTGGCACACTGGCTTAGTTGCTCTGTGGCATGTGGGATCTTCCTGGACAAAGGCTCAAACCTGTGTCCCCTACATTGGCAGACAGGTTCTTAACCACTGCGCCACCAGGGAAGTCCCGGGTGTTATCTGTCTTGATGCTTGCATTTCAAAGGTGCATCCACATCCTTGAGAAAGACATTCCTAGATCATAAAGCATACAAAAGGCCTATCTTATGTCTTCCAAAGAATTTATGTACTTTTCAAAGAGAGGAGAAAGTACTTACAAGTTTTCAAAAGTAAATGCTCTGAAAAAATAATAAATAAATAAATGAAGCAAATGCTCTGAGAAAAAGAAGTGAGGGAAATCTCTTCCCTTATTTTCAATGGGAAGAATTGTCTCACTTTTAATTTGGAAATCACATCTTTTTAAACCATGAAATATTTGTGCCTGCATTTTATTTCCTCAACTGTTGACCAAAATGTGTTTATTCAAGTGTTCCTCTTTCTCTTCCTGCAATTCAGTTGACTTGTGTTCAGTGACATGTGTTCAGATGTTCTGCCTGACTTTCCTGTCTATGGCCGCGAGTATTACATGTTATTTTTATTTGTCAACTTAGATATGGTTGTCAAAATCAGACAGTGATGAAGTCCTTTAAATAGTGAGTGGAAGACAGAGTGATTATCACCCCTGTGGGCCGCTGATCCCTGGTTTCCAGGATTTCTTCCAGTCTCAAAGCAAAGCATGCGGAACCTACTTCTTTGTTACTTCTCAGCTGTTGAGGTCAGGAAGAGCCATTACACTCACATGTCCTTCCTCCACGAAGTCCAGATCTCTGACATCAGGCTCTTCCTGGGATCCACTCCCCTCTTTCTGTGTCTCACCACTGGGCTCCAACACTGCCCTACAAGTGCTTTCATGTCCCCATAACAGTGGATTTGGAAAGGTAAATGCTAGAGAAGCATATTTAGGTAACTGCGTTCCCAGATCATTCTATTCTCATAAAATAAATGTTTGTATCTTAGTTATTAAGCAAATGGTTTTTAAATTAAATGTCCTTTATTTGTAAATTCAGGAGTTTGACCTGTGATCAAGCCTTCCTATAGGTTTCATTACATCAAGATTGATGACCTTTATTCCCTTGAATAGTGAAATAGCCCTTTTATTGTATTGAGACACTCTTCATTGTTTTGGACAAAACCTCTTCAGAGTTTGAAAAGTCAGACCATCCTTGATGTTTCCTAGAGTAAGTTATTTGATTGTCCTGAACTGAGAGTCATACCCTCTAGTAAACCCTCAACTTCCAAATTAAAGCATAAAGAACCTTCTCTTTGGCACTATCTACCTCTCTGATTTCAAAATCCTGAACTACTTTTTACAATACTATTCTTAGTCCCATTGATGCTTCTGGTCCTTCACTCTTCATGAATCTAGAAAGTGTTACATTGGGTGTGGAGCTCTGACAAGACTACCCTCCAGAGCAGACTCTTTGGGGCATGGATTCTGTAACCTGGGAGAGTTCTTGCCCATTCAGCCCAGGAAAGCAGGGAGTTGTAGGTGAAGGTGACAGGAACTTGAGATGCTCTTCGGGATCAGCCGTTGCTTCTCTACCACATACTTATGTAGATGCATTTGTACAAAATCCCTTTGTAAGGATAAATTTTGGACAAAAGATTGTACATAAAAATAATTCCCACATATGTGAATTTAAAAATGCTTTTAAATTTGTGATTCAGACAAATCCCATTCAGTCCAAGGTACAAATAATAAATGTGTTTCTATTTGAATTTCTTGATCGAGAAAGCTGTGCAGACAATAGACATCTTTTTTTTTTCTGAAGAGGATTTATGTTAAAAGAAGTTCCCTGGGACATTAAGAGGAAAAAACCTGCAAAAAGCACTATAGTAAAGTATATCTCTGAGGATAAAATATGACAAGAATAATTGCTAAAGTAAAAACCAAAGTGTAAAACTTGCATGTACTCTCTATTATGGGTTTTCAACATTTCTTTTTATTATTTAGCTTATTCATGGCACTGGAACAGCTCCTGGGAGAATAATTGGGATCTCTGAATACGTTGACTTTTTTAGTTCATATTTAATTTTTACATTGCTTTGAACCTTAGATATTTAGCATAAAAATATTTGGCAATAGTCATATTTGATTAATGTTATTATTGTTATTAGTATCATCATTTTACCATTGAGGAATCAGAAGCTCAAAATAGTGAGGTCACTTGCCCAAATTTATACAGTATTGAGGGGGAGAGCTGGGATTTTAACCCTGGTCGTCACAATCAGAATCTGGCCTGTCAAAGCTAATATGAAATGTACCCTTTAAAGGTTATATGGTCTGTCTGACAATAAATTTATGATTCATTTGAAAGTTAAAATTCAAGAAAGTACACATGGTGATTTTAATTTTTTCTTCTTCTGAAACACGTGAGCTCTTTGGCTTAGAGTAATTTTTCAAATATACGATCTCTTGCAGTAAAGTTGTACATTTAAACTAACTTAATAATAAGTAAACCACCATCGAAATGATGCACTGTTGGTTATATCAAAGCAATATGTAATTTGAAACTTTTGTAATTATATTCTGTCAAGTGAATTTAATGTTCACAATAAATATCAATTAATGTGAGAGTGTGGCTTTGGAGTCGACACAGCAAATTTAAATCCCTTACTTAACTGCAGCCAAGTTCCTTCGCTCCTTTGAGAGAAGAGCTTTAGCTTTTTGAGTGTTTATAGTGTGCCAGGCACTGTACAGGAAATTTATACATATTACCTCCTTTCACCTTTACATGAGACATCTAGAATTCCCTTTTTTGTAAACTGAGAATCTCAAAAAATGAGTAACTTTCTTCAAATACTGTAGATAATGAATATCAGGGCTGTTAACTCAAATCTAGATCTCTCTGACTCCAAAACGCTTTTTCACTTTTCACTGCTCTCTGCTGCTTCCAATGCCCACCTAAGGAACCTATGAAGAGTAAATGACATAATATATGTAAAATATGCAGTAGTAGCCTCATTGTAGATGCTCAAAAATTAAAATGAATAGTTGCCTTTTTGAACTTTGAATTTTCTTAATAATATACTTTAGAAGACACTCTTTTTGGAAAGTAACATTTTCTGATACCAAAGTTATGACTGGCAGGATGAGGATGCCTGTGAAAGGAAGTCACGTGACATTTTAAAGCCATGAGAAACCTCATGTGGCATTACATCTAATGTCCTCTGTTGTTTTTGGTTTGGCAAAGTTGTGGAACATTGTTATATCTGTAATTTCTGTACATAAACAGGTCTAAGTTGAGCTGATGTGGTTGAATGAGGTGGGAGAGGTCCAAGGTGGTCCATGAGACCCCAAAGAAACTGGGGCCACAAGAGCAAACTGCTGAGTTTGCAGTTAGGAGTGGAGCCATGACTAGAAGAGCCATTACACTCAGCATGTTCTACAACCTGGTCCAAGGTGTTTTCCTGGGCCCAGGGCTACAGAAGGGTATGTACAGAAAAGTACTGGGTGGTATTTGTTCATAGGATATTTGAAATATTTTTCCCTACACATAGAGAGTAATACAAAAATATATCCCAGTCTCTAAGATGGTGGCAGTTGTTGTCTGGACTCCACTTTAAAGGTTGCTAAGGTTGAGTCCTGGGTGCAAAGAGTTGAAATAGCCTAATAATAACTTATGCAATTGCTAATCACATTATCCAATAAGGTGACAAGCCACAGGAGGGACTAGATAGGATGGGTTACTGTCAGAAAGGTAGCTTATTCTACCTTGTTCATGAGCAGCACTGAGTTACAAGCTTTTGTTGTTTTACTTATACAGACTATGTTTGTTCTTATAATCACAGAACAAATACTGGATGTGGTGCAAATTGCAATTGCATAATTATTTGATTACAAAATAAATTATCACTGAATACTCATATATATGATCTATACATTGTTATTCATTTAATGAGACATAGTGAATGTAATAATAATTTGGAGACATTTTTCCTAAGCTAAAAAGAAAATCATATTAGTTCATTCCAATCCAAGGTCTCAGGACAGTTAATGGCTAACCATTAAAAGAAAACCTTAGCATGACAGTAGAGTAAAGATACTGTGCTATGATAGAAGAAAAATGCAGTGTGACTTTTACCCTTGGGTAATTCATTCATCAAGAGTTTATTCAGTATCTTTCACATGTCCTATCTGATATACGTGTATATAAAAAATAATTTGGGGGGATGAGAAAATGATAAAACAGACATGCATAAGGATAAATTTTGAAATAGAATGATGATGCTATAATGGATCAAGGGACAAAATATTGTGTAAAAAACATAATGAAGGAATTAATGTAATTACACAAGCAATTTATGATACAGTAAAATCTCCCTTAACCTACATGCTTTTGGTCTGGAAGTTCTTTGATAATGAAAATAAAGGTTAAAGGGAAATTATAAAAAATATTATAAAGTGGAATAACAGTAACAAATACAACAGTTATGAACAACCTTGGGAACAAATACCACTGGATAACAGTCAGGTTATCTCGGACATTATCTTAAATATTTATCTGGGAGTAAATATTTTATAAATCTAGTGAGTCAGTTAAGTGGGTGAGAGTAAAGACTACTTCTCTTGTAATTAGCTATTTAAGAAAAAAGAACATGTATATAGCATCACTTACTATGTATACATTAAGATGAACACATAGGTGCTTACAAAATGATGAGTAGAGAACTCAGATCAAGATGGGGGAGTAAGAAGATGCAGAGCTCACCTCCCTCGACAAACACGTGAAAGATATATCTACATGTGAAACAATTCTTGCTGAAAACTGGCATAAATACTGCTATATAAATAAGGCTGTAAGGAAGATAGTTACATAATTGGCTAGGAAAGGAAAAGAAGTAATCAGGTCAGGACTGGTGCCACTGGGACGAGACTCAGAGGAAAATGGAGATAACACGGGTGGACACCTGCCTGGGGAGTGAGTGGTAAGAGCCACAGACTGGGCATCCCAGCCCAGGAGTCTGACACAGGGAATATAAGTACCTTGGTTGATTGGAGGGCTGGTGGGACTAAGGATGGCTGAGGGAAGCCTGGACTCTGTTCATGAGGAGGACGTGAATGGTTGCTTGCTCCCAAAGCAGGGCAGAGAGGGCAAATCAAAACCTTGAATCATTTCCTATGACTGCCCTGGTGTGCACCCCAGGACGAGCCAAGTGAATGCTCCAGCACTGTTTTCTTCACATTACAGCTCCACACTGGAACAAGGGCTGTCATGACTGAGGTTAAACTTGGTCGTGAGATGCTGTAGCAGATCAAACCCTAAGCAGCATCTGAGCAGGGAGGGGCCAACCATTATTGGAGATTGCACAAGTGGTGCATCAGAGGCAGTTAAGAGCTCTGGTGGCCAGACCACCATACCTTGTACCCCCACCTTTGCTGAATACCCACACCCGTGCCTCTTGCTTCAGCACCGTTCCCCTCTGGGGTGAGGGTACTGATTCTGGGAAGGGGAAGAGCAAACACTTAAGGGGAACTGAGCTGGCCTGGACTTGACCCTCAGGGTTTCTGCTCCAGCAGCTTGGGACATGCCCACAATAGGGCAAAGATAGCCACTAAGCAGAGGGGAAGTCTCAGTTCACACCTGGCTCTGGCCTTAGCCCCTCCGTCTCCAGGCCCACCTCCTACCAAGGTCATAGCTGCCAGCACTACTCAAGGAAAGACGTGACTTGTATTCATGTCAAATCCAGTTCTCCTAACAAAGTCACTGGTCACAAACAAGACTGTATAGGGACACTCTCACTTAAGGACACTCCTTCAAGACCACAATAAGTAACTGTTTCACCTGAATTCATAGAGATAGAGAAAGATAAACAAAATGAGAAGACAGAGGAATTTGTCTCAATTGAAAGGGCAAGAGAAAACCCCTGAAAAATAACTAAAGATACAGAAATAAAAGATTTATCAGATAAAAAATTCAAAGTATTAGTAATAAGAATAATAACTGAATTAAAGAAAAGAATAGATAAACACAGCAAGAATTTTAACAGGGAACTAGAACATATAAAATAGAACAAGTCAGAACTGAAGAATATAACAACTGAAATGAAAAACAAAGAGGAAGGCATGAATAGCAGACTAGGTGACACAGAAGAATGCATAAGTGATCTGGAATATAAAATAATGGAAATCACCCAATCAGAACAGTAAAACACAAATTTTTTTAAATGAAAAAAATTTAAAGGATCTTTCAGAAAATAAAATGTGTACCAGCATTTGCACCATGTGAGTCCCAGAAAGAGAAGAGAGAAGGGGTTCGAAAATGTGTTTAATGAAATTATGGCTGAAAACTTCCAAAGCCTAAAGGAGACAGATATCCAGGTACAGGAAGCACAGAGAATTCCAAACAAGATGAACCCAAACAGATCCACACCAAGACATAGGGTGGCTCATTAGATAAAAAAACATAATCCATCTACATGCTTCTTACAAGAGACTCATTTCAGATTTAAAGACACATACTGACTAAAAGTGAGGGAGTTTACATGAAAGATATTCCATGAAAAAGGAAACAATAAGAAAGTGGAGGAGCAATACTCATACCAGATAAAAGAGACTTTAAAACAAAGTCTATACAAAATACAAAGAAGGTCACTATATTTAGAATGATGAAGAGATCAATACAGGAAAAGGGTATTACACTCATTAACACATATGCACAGGAGCACCTAAATATATAAAGCAATTTTTAACAGACATAAAGTGAGAAATTGACAACAATGCAATAGTAGTAGGGGACTTTATCACCTCACTTATATTGATGTACAGATCATCTAGCCATAAAATTAATAAGGCAACAGTGGTGTTAAATAACACAACAAACCAGTTGGACTTATATACCTAAAGGACATTCCATCCAAAAACAGCAGAATATACATTCTTTTCAAGTGCACGTGGAACACTCTCCAGTATAGATCACATGCTAGGCCAAAAAGTGAGTCTCAACAAATTTAAGAAGATAGAAATTATATAAAGCCTTTTTATTTTTTTAACCACAATGGTATGAAATTAGAGATCAATTATTGGAAGAAAAATGGGAAAAGCACAAACACAAAGAGACTAAACAACATGCTACTAAAAACCAGTGGGTCAATGAAGAAATTAAAGTGATAATCAGAAAATACCTGGAGACAAATGCAAATGGAAACACAACTTTCCAAAATCTATGGGATACAACAAAGGCAGTTCTAAGAGGGACATTCATAGAGATACAGGCTTACCTCAAGAAACAAGAAAAATCTGAAATAAACAACCTAAACTTCCTTAAACGGATTAGTAAAAGAACAACAATAACAAAAAATCCCCAAATCAGCAGAAGGAAAGAAAAAATAAAGATCAGAGAGAAAATCATTAAAATGGAGACTAAAAAGCAATAAAAAATATTAGTGAAACCAAGAGCTGTTTCTTTGAAAAGATAAACAATTTATAAACCTCTAGCCAGTCTCACCAAGAAGAAGAGAGAGGACTCAAATAAACAAAATATGAAAGAGGAGAAATAACAACTGATACCATAGAGATACAAAAAAAAATCATAAGAGAATACTGCAAACAGTTATATGCCAACAAATTGGACAACCTAGAAGAAATGGACACATTTCTAGACACATACAACCTTCCAAGACTGAATCAGGAAGAAATAATAGACAATCTGAACAAAACAGTCACTTAGTAGTGAAATCGATTTTGAAATAAAAAAAATTCCAGCAAACAAAAGCCCAGGACTGATAGCTTCACAGGGGAATTCTACCAAACATATAAATAAGAGCTAATATCTATTTTTCTCAAACTATTCCAAAAAACTGAAGAAGATGGAGCACTCCCAAATTCATTCTACAAGGCCACCATTACCCTGATACCCAAACCAGATACACTACAAAAATTAAAGAAAATTACAAGCCAGTATCTCTGATGAATATAAAAGCAAAAATCCTCAACAAAATATTAGCAACACAACTCCAACACTATATAAAAAGGATCATACACCATAATCATGTGGGATTTATTCCAGGGATACAAGGATGGTTCATTATTTACAAATCAATCAGTGTGATACACCACATTAACGAAAGGAAGGATAAAATTCACATCATCTCAGTAGACACAAAAAAATGCATTTACCAAAATTCAACATCCAATTATGATAAAATCTGTAATCAAAGTTGGTATAGAGTGAACATACCTCAACATAATAAAAACCATTTTTAACAAACCCATAGCTAACATCACACTCAATGGTGAAAAGCTGAAAACTTTTCCTCTAAAATCAGGCACAAGACAAGGAACAAGACAAGGAACAAGTGATGAGAGTGCCCCCCTCTCACCAATTGTATTTAACATAGCATTGGAATTCTAGTCACAGCAGTCAGACAAGAAAAAGAAATAAGAGGCATTCAGATTGGAAGGGAAGAAGTAAAAATGTCACTATTTGCAGATGATATGATGCTATATTTAGAAAACTCTAAAGTCTCCACCAAAAAACTATTAGATCTAATAAATGAATTCTGTAAGGTTGCAGGATAAAATATTGACATACACATCTGTTGCTTTTTTGTACACTAAAAATGAACTCTCAGAAAGAGAAATTAAAGAAACAGTCCGATTTACAGTCACACTAAAAAGAGTAAAATACCTGAGAATGTACTTAATGAAAAAGGTGAAATACCTGTACTCTGAAAATTATAAAATATTGATGAAGGAATTTGAAAATGATACAAAGAAATGTAAAGATACCACATCTTCTTGGATAAGAAGAATTAATATTGTTGAAATGTCCATATTACCCAAAGCAATCTACAGGTTTAATGAAATGCCTATCAAAATACCCATGGCATTTTTCACAGATCTAGAACAAATAATCCTAAAATTTATATGGAACCATAAAACCAAACTGCCATAGCACACTTGAGAAAAAAGAACAAGCTAGAGGTATTATGTTTCCTGACTTCAGACTATGCTATGAAGCTATAGTAATCAAAACAACATAGTACTTGCACAAAACCAGACACAGAGCAATGGAACAGAATAGAGAGCCCAGGACTAAACCGATGCACTTATGATCTATTAATCTACAACAAAGGAGGCAAGAATATACAATGGAGAAAGGACAGACTCTTCAATAAGTGATGCCAGGAAAACTGGACAGCTTCATATAAAAATTGAAATTAGGACAATTCCTCGCACCATATACAAAAATAAACTCAAAATGGAATAAAAACCTAAATATAATATCAGAAACCATAAAACTCCCAGAAGAGAACATAGGCAGAACACTCTTTGACATAAATTGTAGCAATAGATTTTGGAGCTGTCTCCTAAGGCAAAAGAAATAAAAGTAAAAAGAAACAAATGGGACCTAATCAAACTTAAAACTTTTGTACAGCAAAGGAAACCACTGTCAATTGAAAAGACAATCTACTAAATGGGAGAAAATATTTGCAAATGATATGACGGATAAGGGGTTAATATCCAAAATTTATAACCAGTTCACACAACTCAATATAAAAAAAATCCCCAAAGAACTCAATTAAAAATAGCAGAAGATCTGAATAGACACTTTTCCAAAGAAGATATACAGATGGCCTATAGGCACATGAAAAAATGCTCAATATCACCAATCATCAGAGAAATTCAAATCAAAACCACAATGAGGGCTTCCCTGGTGGCGCAGTGGTTGAGAGTCCACCTGCTGATGCAGGGGACACGGGTTCGTGCCCCGGTCTGGGAAGATCCCACATGCTGTGGAGCGGCTGAGCCCCTGAGCCATGGCCACTGAGCATGCACGTCCGGAGCCTGTGCTCCACAACGGGAGAGGCCACAAGAGTGAGAGGCCCGCGTACCGCAAAAAAAAAAAAAAAAAAAAAAAAAAAAACCACAGTGAGATATCACTTCACACCTGTCAGAATGGCTATCATCAAAAAGTCAACAAATAACTAATGTTGGTGAAGATGACAAAGTAGAACTCTTGTACACTGTCGGTATGACTATAAATTGGTGCAGCCGCTATGGAAAACAGTATGAAATTTCCTCAGAAACTTAAAAATAAAACTACCATATGATCCAGCAATTCCACTCCTGGGTATATATCAAAAGAAAGTGAAAACACTAATTAGAAAAGATACATGTACCCCAGTGTTCATAGCAGCATTATTTACAATAGCCAAGACATGGAAGCAACCTAAGTGTCCATCAACAGATGAATGGATAAAGAAGATGTGGTATATATAATGGAATATTACATGGCCATAAAAATAATGAAATTGCCTTTTCCAACACTGTGGATGACCCTAGAGAGTACCATGCTTAGTGAAATAAGTCAGGCAGAGAAAGCCAAATACTCATATCACTTATATGTGGAACCTAAAAAATGAAACACATGAATGTAGATACGAATGTATATAACAAAACAGAAACATACAGATATAGAGAATAAACTAGTGGCTACAACTGGGAGAAGGGACAGGGACAGGGGTGAGATAGGGGTATGGGATAAAGAGACACAAACTACTATGTATAAAATAAATAAGCAATAAGGATATATGGTACAGAAGAGGGAAATATAACTATTATTTTGTAATAACTTTAAATGGAGTATAACCTATAAAAATATTAAATCACTATATTGTACACCTGAAAATATAATATTTTCAATCAACTATACTTCAATTAAAGAAATGGTGAGTAGGACATCAACTCAGTTACTTAGGTGTTCTCTCTGCTGTTGGTGTTGGTGACTTTCAGGAGACTATGGAAGGACAAAACAAAATCTGAAGTAGCACAAAGCAGGAATACATAGTCTACATCAAATTATGAACAATTTATAGCATATTCTAAAAAAATTACCCAAAGCAGGTGACTGTTCTTCTTAATTTGACAAAATGTAAACATTTTCTTTCACTAAAATCCCACTTTAAACAGCACTCTATTTGTGTGTGTGTTTATGTGATTTTAAAGGGTCATTCCAAGTAACAAATAATGATCACCACTGAGACTTCTAAGGATAGTAGGGCCAAATGTCGTCCCCTTTATTTCATTGAGCTCCATAATGAGCTGGACATATAAGCTTGGGAATTAGCACTCAGTAACTAAATTACTCTGTTTAATAGAGGTGAAAATAACTTGAAATTCCCTAGGAAATTCCAGGTGGGAGGACAGAGTAATAACAAAAATTAGAGACAGAACAGAAAAAATTAAAATTGTGTAATGAAGCAGGGAAGGGCTTGGGGAGAAGAGAAGGAGGATTTTTTTTGAGCTGTCTGTAATGAGATTATCATTACAATGATACAATGTGAACTCTTTGCTTTCTTCCCCTCTGATATTTTAAATGAAGTCAGTGTCACCCATAAATGATTTTTAGAGTGGATCTTATAGGATGTTTTAAGAAATTTTGAGTTTTATGTTAAAATTTGCAGTTGGCAAATCCAGGAACCAAATGGCTTCACCAAAGCACAAGAGGACATCTAATCCTGTGTCCTATTTTGGGGAAGTTGTCTTGAATCATCTGAACTAAGATAAACTACCTAGTTGTGAGCTGACTTGAGTGTCTACCCCAGAATAGAATTGGGGGTGGCAGGTCCTAACCATCCTGCCCTTGCTGTTGGGCAAACTGTTCAAGAAAATAAAAAATGACCTGTCCTGAAGCACATCTGTTTTAGGGATACAATATCAATATCCATGAGAAATTGTGTAAACTAATCTGAGCTCAACCTTAAAAACTTTGGATGAATGCCTTCTTTGGAACTGGCAGTTACAGACACAGAGTTAGGGAATTACAGACACAGAGTTAGTGATGTGAGATCACTAGCATTTTTAGGTAAGCTCTTCATAAAATAGGAGTTGAGTGAGAACGTTGAAAATAATAGTTTCACCCAGCACTGATAACACAGTTACCAAGGAAGCAGAATCTTTGGGGGAGGGAAAGGAAATTCACAGCATATGTGCTTGGTGGATCAAGACCTGTAACCTGCTCTAGGGCACAGTGCAGGGCACAGTGCTACATAGAACTGGATACCAGGAAAGTGTAGTGTCTTTTAGAAACTAGAGATATCCATGGTATATGGATGTATAAAATGTTTACTTACACTTAAGTATGTGTACCGGCAATACACCTATACTGATTAAGAATTTGACCTTTGTGGAAATTGGGGAAGATGGCGGAAGAGTAAGACGCGGAGATCACCTTCCTCTCCACAGATACACCAGAAATACATCTACGCGTGGAACAACTCCTACGGAGCACCTACTGAACGCTGGCAGAAGACTTCAGACCTCCCAAAAGGCAAGGAACCCCCCATGTACCTGGTTAGGGCAAAAGAAAAAACTAAACAGAGACAAAAGGATAGGGACGGGTCCTGCACCAGCGGGAGGGAGCTGTGAAGGAGGAAAAGTGTCCACACACTAGGAAGCCCCTTCGCGGGTGGAGACTTCGGGAGGCGGAGTGGGGGAGCTTGGGAGCCGCGGAGGAGAGCACAGCAACAGGGGTGCGGAGGGCAAAGCGGACAGACTCCAGCGCAGAGGATCGGGCCGACCGGCACTCACCAGCCGAGAGGCTTGTCTGCTCGCCCGCCGGGGCGGGCAGGGCTGGGAGCTGAGGCTCCGGCTTTTGTCGGAGCGCCGGGAGAGGACTGAGGTTGGCGGCGTGAACACAGCCTGCAGGGCGTTGGTGCGCCGCGGCTGGCCGGGAGAGAGTCCGGGGAGGGGTCTGGACCTGCCAGAGAGGCAAGAGACTTTTACGTCCCTCTTTGTTTCCTGGTGCGCGAGGAGAGGGGATTAAGAACACTGCTTGAGAGAGCTCCAGGGACGGGCGCGAGCCGCGGCTAAGAGTGCGGAGCCCAGAGACGGACATGGGACGCTAAGGCCGCTGCTGCTGCCGCCAGGAGGCCTGTGTGCGAACACAGGTCACTAGCCACACGCCCTTCCGGGGAGCCTGTGCAGCCCGCCACTGCCAGGGTCCCGGGATCCAGGGACGGCTCCCCCGGGAGAGCGCACGGCGCGCCTCAGGCTGCAGCGTCACGCCGGCCTCTGCCGCTGCAGGCCCGCCCCGCACTCCGTGACCCTCCCTACCCCCCGGCCTGGGTGAGCCAGAGCCTCCGAATCAGCGGCTCCTTTAACCCCGTCCTGTCTGAGCAAAGAACAGACGCCCTCCAGCGACCTACACACACAGGCGGGGCCAAATCCAAAGCTGAGCCCCTGGGAACTGTGAGAACAAAGAAGAGAAAGGGAAATCTCTCCCAGCAGCCTCAGAAGCAGCGGATTAAAGCTCCACAATCAACTTGATATACCCTGCATCTGTGGAATACCTGAATAGACAACGAATCATCCCAAATTAAGGAGCCCTGTGGATGAAAGGCTCTTGGGGCTGCAGCCAGGAGTCAGTGCTGTGCCTCTGAGGTGGGAGAGCCAACTTCAGGACACTGGTCCACAAGAGGCCTCCCAGCTGCACATAATATCAAACAGCAAAAATCTCCGAGAGATCTCCATCTCAACGCCAGCACCCAGCTTCACTCAACGACCAGCAAGCTACAGTGCTGGACATCCTATGCCAAACAACTAGCAAGACAGGAACACAACCCCACCCATTAGCAGAGAGGCTGCCCAAAATCATAATAAGTCTACAGACACCCCAAAACACACCACCAGAAGTGGACCTGCCCACCAGAAAGACAAGATCCAGCCTCATCCACCAGAACACAGGCACTAGTACCCTCCACCAGGAAGCCTACACAACCCACTGAACCAACCTTAGCCACTGGGGACAGACACAAAAAACAACAGGAATGACGAACCTTCAGCCTGCAAAAAAGGAGACCCCAAACACAGTAAGATAAGCAAAATGAAAAGACAGAAAAACACACAGCAGATGAAGGAGCAAGATAAAAACCCACCAGACCTAACAAATGAAGAGGAAATAGGCAGTCTACCTGAAAAAGAATTCAGAATAATGATAGTAAGGTTGATCCGAAATCTTGGAGATAGAATGGACAATAGAATGGACAAATTGCAAGAATCAGTTAACAAGGACCTAGAAGAACTAAAGATGAAACAAGCAACGATGAACAGCACAATAAATGAAATTAAAAGTACTCTAGATGGGATCAATAGCAGACTAACAGAGGCAGAAGAACGGATAAGTGACCTGGAAGATAAAAGAGTGGAAATAACTACTGCAGAGCAGAATAAAGAAAAAAGAATGAAAAGAACTGAGGACAGTCTCAGAGACCTCTGGGACAACATTAAACACACCAACATTCGAATTATAGGGGTTCCAGAAGAAGAAGAGAAAAAGAAAGGGACTGAGAAAATATTTGAAGAGATTATAGTTGAAAACTTCCCTAATATGGGAAAGGAAATAGTTAATCAAGTCCAGGAAGCACAGAGAGTCCCATACAGGATAAATCCAAAGAGAAATACGCCAAGACACATATTAATCAAACTGTCAAAAATTAAATACAAAGAAAACATATTAAAAGCAGCAACAGAAAAACAACAAATAACACACAAGGGAATCCCCATAAGGTTGACAGCTGATCTTTCAGCAGAAACTCTGCAAGCCAGAAGGGAGTGACAGGACATATTGAAAGTGTTGAAGGAGAAAAACCTGCAACCAAGATTACTCTACCCAGCAAGGATCTCATTCAGATTTGATGGAGAAATTAAAACCTTTACAGACAAGCAAAAGCTGAGAGAGTTCAGCACCACCAAACCAGCTCTACAACAACTGCTAAAGGAACTTCTCTAGGCAAGAAACAAAAAAGAAGGAAAGGACCTACAATAACGGACCCAAAACAATTAAGAAAATGGGAATAGGAACACACATATCGATAATTACCTTAAATGTAAATGGACTAAATGCTCCCACCAAAAGACGCAGATTGGCTGAATGGATACAAAAACAAGACCCATATATTTGCTGTCTACAAGAGACCCACTTCAGACCTAGAGACACATACAGACTGAAAGTAAGGGGATGGAAAAAGGTATTTCATGCAAATGGAAACCAAAAGAAAGCTGGAGTAGCAATTCTCATATCAGACAAAATAGACTTTAAAACAAAGACTATTAGAAGAGACAAAGAAGGACACTACATAATGATCAAGGGATCGATCCAAGAGGAAGATATAACAATTGTAAATATTTATGCACCCAACATAGGTGCACCTCAATACATAAGGCAAATACTGACAACCATAAAAGGGGAAATCGACAGTAACACATTCATAGTAGGGGACTTTAACACCCCACTTTCACCAATGGACAGATCATCCAAAATGAAAATAAATAAGGAAACACAAGCTTTAAATGATACATTAAACGAGATGGAGTTAATTGATATTTATAGGACATTCCATCCAAAAACAACAGAATACACATTTTTCTCAAGTGCTCATGGAACATTCTCCAGGGTAGATCATATCTTGGGTCACAAATCAAGCCTTGGTAAATTTAAGAAAATTGAAATTGTATCAAGTATCTTTTCTGACCACAACGCCATGAGACTAGATATCAATTACAGGAAAAGATCTGTAAAAAATACAAACACATGGAGGCTAAACAATACACTACTTAATAATGAAGTGATCACTGAAGAAATCAAAGAGGAAATCAAAAAATACCTAGAAACAAATGACAATGGAGACACAACGACCCAAAAACCTGTGGGATGCAGCAAAAGCAGATCTAAAGGGGGAAGTTTATAGCAATACAAGCCCACCTTAAGAAGCAGGAAACATCTCGAATAAACAACCTAACCTTGCACCTCAAGCAATTAGAGAAAGAAGAACAAAAAAGCCCCAAAGCTAGCAGAAGGAAAGAAATCATAAAAATCAGATCAGAAATAAATGAAAAAGAAATGAAGGAAACAATAGCAAAGATCAATAAAACTAAAAGCTGGTTCTTTGAGAAGATAAACAAAATAGATAAACCACTAGCCAGACTCATCAAGAAAAAAAGGGAGAAGACTCAAATCAATAGAATTAGAAATGAAAAAGGAGAGGTAACAACTGACACTGCAGAAATAAAAGAGATCATGAGAGATTACTACAAGCAATTCTATGCCAATAAAATGGACAATCTGGAAGAAATGGACAAATTCTTAGAAATGCACAACCTGCCAAGACTGAATCAGGAAGAAATAGAAAATATGAACAGACCAATCACAAGCACTGAAATTGAAACTGTGATTAAAAATCTTCCAACAAAGAAAAGCCCAGGACCAGATGGCTTCACAGGCGAATTCTATCAAACATTTAGAGAAGAGCTAACACCTATCCTTCTCAAACTCTTCCAAAATATAGCAGAGGGAGGAACACTCCCAAACTCCTTCTACGAGGCCACCATCACCTTGATACCAAAACCAGACAAGGATGTCACAAAGAAAGAAAACTACAGGCCAATATCACTGATGAACATAGATGCAAAAATCCTCAACAAAATACTAGCAAACAGAATCCAACAGCACATTAAAAGGATCATACACCATGATCAAGTGGGGTTTATTCCAGGAATGCAAGGATTCTTCAATATATGCAAATCTATCAATGTGATAAACCATATTAACAAACTGAAGGAGAAAAACCATATGATCATCTCAATAGATGCAGAGAAAGCTTTTGACAAAATTCAACACCCATTTATGATAAAAACCCTGCAGAAAGTAGGCATAGAGGGAACTTTCCTCAACATAATAAAGGCCATATATGACAAGCCCACAGCAAACATCATCCTCAATGGTGAAAAACTGAAAGCATTTCCACTAAGATCAGGAACAAGACAAGGTTGCCCACTCTCACCACTCTTATTCAACATAGTTTTGGAAGTTTTAGCCACAGCAATCAGAGAAGAAGAGGAAATAAAAGGAATCCAAATCAGAAAAGAAGAAGTAAAGCTGTCACTGTTTGCAGATGACATGATCCTATACATAGAGAACCCTAAAGATGCTACCAGAAAACTACTAGAGCTAATCAGTGAATTTGGTAAAGTGGCAGGATACAAAATTAATGCACAGAAATCTCTGGCATTCCTATATACTAATGATGAAAAATCTGAAAGTGAAATCAAGAAAACACTCCCATTTACCATTGCAACAAAAAGAATAAAATATCTAGGAATAAACCTACCTAAGGAGACAAAAGATCTGTATGCAGAAAATTATAAGACACTGATGAAAGAAATTAAAGATGATACAAATAGATGGAGAGATATACCATGTTCTTGGATTGGAAGAATCAACATTGTGAAAATGACTCTACTACCCAAAGCAATCTATAGATTCAATGCAATCCCTATCAAACTACCACTGGCATTTTTCACAGAACTAGAACAAAAAATTTCACAATTTGTATGGAAACACAAAAGACCCCGAATAGCCAAAGCAATCTTGAGAACGAAAGAAGGAACTGGAGGAATCAGGCTCCCAGACTTCAGACTATACTACAAAGCTACAGTTATCAAGGCGGTATGGTACTGGCACAAAAACAGAAAGATAGATCAATGGAACAGGATAGAAAGCCCAGAGATAAACCCACGCACATACGGTCACCTTATCTTTGACAAAGGAGGCAGAAATGTACAGTGGAGAAAGGACAGCCTATTCAATAAGTGGTGCTGGGAAAACTGGACAGCTACATGTAAAAGTATGAAATTAGATCACTCCCTAACACCATACACAAAAATAAGCTCAAAATGGATTAAAGACCTAAATGTAAGGCCAGAAACTATCAAACTCTTAGAGGAAAACATAGGCAGAACACTCTATGACATAAATCACAGCAAGGTCCTTTTTGACCCACCTCCTAGAGAAATGGAAATAAAAACAAGAGTAAACAAATGGGACCTAATGAAACTTAAAAGCTTTTGCGCAGCAAAGGAAACCATAAAGAAGACCAAAAGACAACCCTCAGAATGGGAGAAAATATTTGCAAATAAAGCAACTGACAAAGGATTAATCTCCAAAATTTATAAGCAGCTCATGCAGCTTAATAACAAAAAAACAAACAACCCAATCCAAAAATGGGCAGAAGACCTAAATAGACATTTCTCCAAAGAAGATATACAGAGTGCCAACAAACACATGAAAGAATGCTCAACATCACTAATCCTGAGAGAAATGCAAATCAAAACTACAATGAGATATCATCTCACACCAGTCAGAATGGCCATCATCAAAAAATCTAGAAACAATAAATGCTGGAGAGGGTGTGGAGAAAAGGGAATCCTCTTACACTGTTGGTGGGAATGTGAATTGATACAGCCACTGTGGAGAACAGTATGGAGGTTCCTTAAAAAGCTACAAATAGAACTACCATATGACCCAGCAATCCCACTACTGGGCATATACCCTGAGAAAACCATAATTCAAAAAGAGTCATGTACCAAAATGTTCATTGCAGCTCTATTTACAATAGCCCAGAGATGGAAACAACCTAAGTGTCCATCATCGGATGAATGGATAAAGAAGATGTGGCACATATATACAATGGAATATTACTCAGCCATAAAAAGAGACGAAATTGAGCTATTTGTAATGAGGTGGATAGACCTAGAGTCTGTCATACAGAGTGAAGTAAGTCAGAAAGAGAGAGACAAATACCGTATGCTAACACATATATATGGAATTAAAAAAAAAATGTCATGAAAAACCTAGGGGTGAAACAGGAATAAAGACACAGACTTACTAGAGAATGGACTTGAGGCTATGGGGAGGGGGAAGGGTAAACGGTGACAAAGCGATAAAGAGGCATGGACATATATACACTACCAAACGTAAGGTACATAGCTAGTGGGAAGCAGCCGCATAGCACAGGGAGATCAGCTCGGTGCTTTGTGACCGCCTGGAGGGGTGGGATAGGGAGGGTGGGAGGGAGGGAGACGCAAGCGGGAAGAGATATGGGAATATATGTATATATATAACTGATTCATTTTGTTGTGAAGCTGAAACTAACATACCATTGTAAAGCAATTATACTCCAATAAAGATGTTAAAAAAAAAAGAATTTGATCTTTGTTATGAGATTAACTGGATCCTATTCTCTGATTCATAGTCTGTATAACTCTGGATAAGTTTCTCTCTCTGTGCCGTAGTCCCCTCATCAGTAAAATTAGGGGAACAATATTATCTAGCATATAATTTTGCAGATAAAATTAGATAATCCATGGAAAGTACTCTGCATACCTATAATCTAAGAAGTAATACCAAAATTATGACATCTATTCCATTACTGGTATTGTTTTAAAAAATGACTTGAAGAAAATATACTGAAAATGTTAACAGTATATCTTGAATTGTATGCTTGTTGAGTAAAAAAATACATTTGTAATTGTTGAGTTTTTTTTTTTTGAAGTTTTCTTCATTGAACATGCTATTTTGAATTAAGAGGAAATTTCCCCAGCTGTCAAATTATTTCTGGGTCAGAAACATTCTTTTGTAGAAGACAAAATACAAATGATAATTCCTAAGAGAAAGCTCCCTTTAAAATCCTTTTAACAATTAAATACATGAATGCAATTTAAATTAGACTCTCTTTAGTGCCGTGCTATTCTCTAAAAGATAACTGATAAAAACTGATATGTTTTACTTATAGTTTACCTTAAGGTTAGTGTGGGTTAGAGTATTTGGGGATATGTAACACTGGATTTGTTATTCCCTAATGACCTTGTGTAAACAATTTCTAATGTTTAGCAACTAATAATTTTACTTAAAATAATTAGCTTGTGATTCCTTTGTAATAGTTAAACACCACGAATTATCCTCTGAAGGTCAGTGGCTAAAGTAAATGTCCTCAGTGGAATACATATGCCTTTATACATGGAAGACTAAATAATATCGACTGAGTGTCCAGTCTTTTAAAATGGAACTTTGAATCACGTCAAGTAAATTCACCTTCTGGTGTGTGCATCTCACATTCTTTTGATTTATTCTCTCTTCCCTTTTCCATGTCTTTATTAGATGGAGATCCAATGTTCCTAGTGTGAACTTTGGAATGATTCAGTTTACACCTAAGATTTTTCTAGCATTTCTAAATTTCTTAATCTTTTTCTTTACTCTTCTTGCTATTGTGTGCCTGTTCTAACTAGTGTAAGCTTCCAGGGCACTATGATCTTTGTTACAAAACATGCAAGATATGATGGGGCAGAAACATGAAAACACTACCACCCAGTTCATAATTGACTTACTAGGTAATGCATTTATTACAAAGATAAACATTTTTCCAATAATATATTTGGAACTCTTGTTCAATAAATACCTCAAGAGACTGTATTAAATTACTATAAATATACTTACTGGTGTCCAGGCCCTTGTGCTTTTCAGGATGGCTGTGATGTCTGCTTATATTCAAATGAAACTTGGAGCTTTATATTATAAATCCAACCAGGGTGTAAAGTATTGTTTTTGAAAATAAAATCTGAACACTCTGGCAGACTCTGGCTAGGTATTCATCAAAATTAGATATAATAATCAAGTGTCATTTTAACTCACCCTGAATGAGGACTGAATGGCAAAGACAGCTCATAATCAAGCAGTATCCATTCTCACTGTTTTCTGTCGTAAACGAAGCCCTCGCATTTTAGGTGGCCTCACGGCTGCTCGGTCTGAATCCACATACAGAGCCTCCATTGCATCCAGGGCCACCATGTGACCACGCTCTTGCCAAAGACACGTCAGCAGAGTTGATATATGAAGCCTCTGGTACATGTCCTTGAAAGGAAGCTTTTTGCTGTCCACGCTTTCTTTTTTCCACAGAGTGGAATCAGAAGTTGTGATAGACAGCCTCCTTCATCAACACATATGAGAGGAACATCTTAGGGGCTGGAGAAGGGTGCGGAGAAAGACCACCTGCTCCTCCAGCTGCCTGTAGCCGCAGACTCTTGCATTAAAGAGAAATAACTCTTCTTCTTGTTTGAGACACATTTATTTTGGTCCCTGTTGAAAAAAACAAACATTATTTTAAAATACTACTTGAGAAATTGGAAATATTTATTATCATTATTATATTAAATTCATATGGCATTTTTTAGTATACAAAATATTCTTCAATTTTCTCAAAACTCACAAAATTCTTTGAGGTACATACTATTATCTTAACTTCACATATGAAGAAACTAAAGCTTGGGAAATTTTGCTTTGTCAGAAGTCATCCCCAGGAGCAAGGGCAAATATAGCACCTTTGAAGGTATGAGTCTGGTTTTGAAAATAACCAGCAGTAGCTCATGGGAGGTTCCGCTGTGGTAACTTTGGTTCTCTGAAGTCTTTATCAGAGCTGTCCCCTACTGCACTGAGTCCTGGCTCCAGTCCTGACTCACTCTTGACCTTGAAGAAGTTGATTAATCTCCGAAGACTTCAGTTTCCTCATACGCTTATATAAAGTTTGATTGGGGGAGGGTGGATGTTGGGAAAAAGGAAAATGTGTTTTTAAATAGAAAGCTGCATTTTTCATGAACAACAGCCTATTGGTTCTACTGCAAAGATATCTCATCTGGCTTATTTTGAGAGTCTGAAGTCAAGTGTTATAATTCTGATCTCAATACCACACCTCCAGTGGCAGACCTTATTAAATTTGTCTAGTAAGTAGCCCTTAATAACCAGCAGAAAACCAGCTGAGGAAGTATTGAGAAGTGTCAGAATTGGACATTAAGAGAAACCTTTTTAATAAAAGTAAAAACTCTAGTTAGATAGAGAATGTATGCCTAGGAAAGTAAGAGTGTATTCCCGGGCTGACAAGTATTGCTGTGAGAGATTTGAGTAGGTGTGGGAGGCACAGGAAAACAAGCAGGCCTTTCCATCTCTGTTATGGATCCTCCATGTGTTGAAATGATGGGCATTTCTAATCAGATAAACACTTTAACATGTGTAATACAGTTACCTCATATGAAATAGATAGCAAATTTGCTTTTGTTTATCCAGTTTAGGTGTATTCATGTTACACTTCCAATTTCATCCACACATAAAACTAAAAATTACTTTAAAAATTTTTATCCTTTGAAATTTAGTGAAACAATTGCTAGTTTGGGGGGAGGAGAGTCAAGAAAGGTAAAATATAATTAATATTATTTATGTTAATTTTTAACTAAATTTTGCTTCCTTGAAATCCAAATGCAAATCTGGTTGCAAAATGAGCTGGGTTTGAATCCCAACTTGAGGTTACTTAAAGTCTTTTAAACTCAATTTCCTAATCTGAATTATGTGAATACTGTGCAAGGTTATTGTGAGATTGGAGGTGTCTGTAAAACACCTAACACACGTGAGCAAAGTACCTGGATCAGACGCTGATCTGCTCAGCATATGAACTGAATTAATCAGGCCCCAATAATGACTTGGGTGCAGTACTAACAAAAAATCTGAGGGTATGTAGCTCACGCAGAATCAAGGCCAACATAATGCTTAACAGCCATCCCTTTAATATACTCCTCTATACTGACCAATGTGAGGCGGCCAAGATAGCGAAGTGGTGAGTAGGAGCCAAATGATGACCTACACCTGCAGGCATGAGGCTGAGAGAGAAGTCTCGGTTTTGCTCACTTTCATGGAGAATGAGTAACATTTTCACCACTTCTCAAAAAGTATCTAGAAAATCCTGGTTCTCTTAAAGAGCAATGGTCATCTTGGTTTTATTATCTGCAAATGATTACTTGTCAGGCACAAAAACAATCCTTTCCTTCCAGTGGAGTCCACTGAGGAGTTAATGGCATTTCTGTCACTTCTTTTCAGGGATTTAACATTTTTATTTAGCCGATTAAAATGTGGTGTAGATGACAATCATGCCAGATTTTTTTAACATCTTTATTGGAGTATAATTGCTTTACAATGGTGTGTTAGTTTCTGCTGTATAACAAAGTGAATCAGCTATACATATACTTATATCCCCATATCCCCACCTCGAGGTGGTCACAAAGCACTGAGCTGATCTCCCTGTGCTATGCAGTTGCTTCCCACTAGCTATCTATTTTACGTTTGGTGGTGTATATATGTCAATGCTACTCTCTGATTTCGTCCCAGCTTACACTGCCCCCTACCTGTGTCCTCAAGTCCATTCTCTACGTCTGTGTCTTTATTCCTGTCCTGCCCCTACATTCATCAGAACCATTTTTTTTTTTAGATTCCATCTATATGTGTTAGCATATGGTATTTGTTACAATGGAATATTACTCAGCCATAAAAAGTAACAAAATTGAGTTATTTGTAGTGAGGTGGATGGATCCAGAGTCTGTCATACAGAGTGAAGTAAGTCAGAAAGAGAAAAACAAATGCCAGATTTTTTTTTAAAAGAATCATTTAAACACTCAAAAATGGCTTGTACCAGATTTTTATTTCTCAAAGAGTTTCTACTAAGGGAAAATTTGCTTAGATTATGCCCTCTGTCATCTTCTCAGTAAATGTTAAATCAATGCAAAATGAGTGGATTTGTATTTCTAAAAATAACCTTTTTCACAGGAAGAAGAACTAAGGAAGAGTGGGGAAGCCAAATATGCACACTTGAGTGATGAACTTCATGTATTAATTGAAGTGTTTGCTCCACCTGGGGAAGCTTATTCACGTATGAGTCATGCATTGGAAGAGATTAAAAAATTTCTGGTTCCCGTAAGTGCTTTTCATTTTTACAAACATGTTTCTCATCAGTTTCTATTAAAAAATGTGCCTTTGATTTTCACTGACTTTTTAAAAAAGAAACATATTGCAGACTAATTATCTGTAGAGTTGACATGAAGATTAAAATTAAAAAGAGTACAAAAAGCACTTAGCACAGGACCTGGTGCCACATAATGGTGGTTTGGAAGCAGCATTTGTCTTCAGTACACTGCATGCCACACACCCATTTGTAGCCATGAAGAATAAGACAGTTAACACATAAACACAAATACGTAACTGAAATTGTATACTTTTCTCTTGTGTCTTAATTACTTAGTAGTTGACATGTATTGTTCATACTTTTTTTTTTTTTCTTTTGCGGTACGCGGGCCTCTCACTGCTGTGGCCTCTCCCGCTGTGGAGCACAGGCCCAGCAGCCATGGCTCACGGGCCCAGCCGCTCCGCGGCATGTGGGATCCTCCCGGACCGGGGCACGAACCCGTGTCCCCTGCATCGGTAGGCGGACTCTCAACCACTGTGCCACCAGGGAAGCCCTCATAATTTTTAATTAGTAGAGAATATCTTCAGGTAGAGTGGAAGGGGAAAAAGATTAAACATAATATATGTAACAAGACAACAATAGTGTTTGAAAATATCAAATGTATCTTATGCAATAGTATGTCAGGTGCTGGCTCATTATAAAACATAATGTAAAATAATCAATACTAATAAAACTAGACATTTGTTGACATTACACAAAAATTGGAAAAATAAACTTATTGCACTATATGAAGGAAACAGAGATTGTTCATATAGTAAGGGAGCAAATTCAGGGTTGCATACTGAATAGAATTCTCTACTGATTTTCTAAGAAATAGAGGAAGGTTAAATGAATGAAGCTTTCCTAAAGGTCGACAATTTAGCATTCCAGGAAGAGGTTGTTTGAATAAAAATCTTGGTGTTAGGCTTGGAGCTGGGAATAAGATAATTAGAAGAGAATGCTGAGTTAAGTTTTCTGGATTGCCCTGGCAGGAGTCTTCAGTGGACAGAGAAAGAGAGAATAGCTAAGATTAATCTGTGCAATGAAGAAACACTGTAGATTTCTAAACTAAGCAATAAACTCAGAGGAAATGGTGGGTAAGATTCATTGATTGTCAGTGATTTTGATAATGGGGGAAAAAAACAGAGAATTTCATAATGGAAAAGCGTCAAAATCTAACCACATAATCTATTTATATGCCCAGTTTTAAAGTTCCTGTCAAGACAAGGTTATAGAATAATCCCATACCACTCTGATTATTCCATAACTTTATATGCACACAGAATTTCTGCACAATTTATTATCTGGTACTTATCTGAACACTTCCCTAAATAGATCCCATGTTTCTTAAGAATGAGAATGCTATGTTCTCTCTTCCTTTTACTTCTGAACTAAATGCCTGGTTCTGTTGGGTAAACAGTTTTACTATATTTAGCTCAGACCAGACCTCTGGTGATCTAGGTGATCTAGAAAAAGGCTAGGCCTGCCTACATTACTAACTCATTTTGTGACTGTAGACAAGTCAGTTAAATTCTCAGAACTTTAGCTTATTCATCTTTAAAAAGAAGGTAATAATAATAGACTGACATCTGTCATAAGTATTGTGAATATTAAATGGGGTAATGCATATGAAAGGACATAGAAAATTATAAAGCACTATATATATTTTTTATTATATATATTATATATAAGTAAATTGGTGTTTTAAATTTATCTTATTATTATAGTAGATAAAATCTTGGAATGACTTTTTGAGGTGAAATACATAAAATGAAATATTATCTCATTACTACATAGATTTTAGACCTAGGCTGCATGCTAGGTTAACCCTATTTTATTATAAATACCAGTAATACATCTTGCTTACTTCTTAGACCCCTTGATACTTGTAATCATTTCATTTATATCTTCTCCACTGAAATATATGCTCTATGAGGGCAGGGCTGGCAGTGTCTCTCATATTCCCATCATTTAGAGTCATACCTGGCACAATAAATATTTGTTTGATAGACTGACTGAGGGAGTGTCTGGGGATGATGCAGGACATTAAAACCTCATCTGCGTGTGGTCTGGGGAATAGTACCCTACAATCAAGATGCTCTCCCTAAACAGATATAGATGGAGATGGAAAATGGAAAACCTTCCTTTGGCCAGTGTGACCTGTTCCTGCTGCCTCTCGGTTTCATCTCTGCCCGTCCAACAGCTCCTCACTGTGCATCAAACACCCCAGGCTCCCTCTTCACTAAGGGCCTTTGAAGATTCTTCTCAAAAATATTGACACAGCCATCTCCTTGTCATTCAGGTCTCAACTCACATGGTAGCATTGCAGGAAATTCTTCCCTCACTACACAGTCTAAAGTAACCTCCTTATATTTGTACAGCCCTATTATATTTTGTCCACGATACCACCAGACACCCGATTTAACACTGTGATTCACTGTCCCATCATGCCCTGACCCTCTTCACTTATTTATTTTCCTCATAGCTCTTAACAGCTTCATATGTACTATATATATATATTTTTTACTTATTTATTGTTGGTTTTCCTGTAAAATATGTGTCATGAGGACATGGATTATTGTATCATTTCACTGCTTTATTCTCCCACCTTAAACATAGCCAAGCACATAGGAAGCACTTAATAAATATTTTTTTCTATGAATGAATAAGCTTTTAAAAAATAAATACTCTGATAACTCTCATTGTTGAATTAGTAAATTTTACAGTCAATGAAAGCCGTTCTACTTGGTAAATTTTTCCCATTTGCCTTGCTGGCCTCAGCACCAAGCAAAGGATGGTAGCTTCATTCATCACCAGAACCACAAGGGGCAAAAATTAACTGTCAGTTCTTTTTCTTTTATATGAAATCACTTGGTAACTCAGGTTTATTTTGACATTTATATTAAAGTCCATAGAAATACTCACATATCAGGATATTAATATTTACAAACATTACAGGTGAAGAATTATACCCAGTAAGAGGCAAACTAGAACAACATAGAAAGCTAATGTCAAATAGTACGGAGGTCCACTGACATCTAATTCCTCTACACAATGAAGCGTCTTTCCATGGTTAGAACTTTCATCTTCCTCTATGCTATCCACCATCTACCCAATTTCTCCTGCAATGGGCTGTGATCGTCTAAGACTCCCGACTGTAGAACGTACAACTCCTCATGAAACGTCTGAATAATGTCAGATGTTGGAAAACAATACAGTTTTAGTACTTTAAGTGCTATGTTAAGACCAATGAATGATTATTGCCATGGGAAAAATTTCCAGCTTGGTGGTTTCCATTCAGTCCTATCAAAACAAGGAGAGTGGCAGGTCAATAAAATACCAATAACTTGAACCCTGCTAATTTAATTTAATTTAATTTAATTTAAACATCTTTATTGGAGTATAATTGCTTTACAATTGTGTGTTAGTTTCTGCTTTATAACAAAGTGAATCAGCTATACATATACATATATCCCCATATCTCCTCTTTCTTGTGTCTCCCTCCCACCCTCCCTATCCCACCCCTCTAGGTGGTCACAAAGCACCAAGCTGATCTCCCTGTGCTATGTGGCTGCTTCCCACTAGCTATCTATTTTACATTTGGTAGTGTATATATGTCCATGCCACTCTCTCACTTCGTCCCAGCTTACCCTTCCCCCTCCCTGTGTCCTCAAGTCCATTCTCTACGTCTGCATCTTTATTCCTGTCCTGCTCTTAGGTTCTTCAGAACCTTTTTTCTTCTTTTAGATTCCATGTATATGTGTTAGCATACGGTATTTGTTTTACTCTTTCTGACTTACTTTACTCTGTATGACAGACTCTGGGTCCTTCCACCTCACTACAAATGTCTCAATTTCATTTCTTTTTATGGCTGAGTAATATTCCATTGTATATATGTGCCACATCTTCTTTATCCATTCACCTGTCGATGGATACTTAGGTTGCTTCCATGTCCTGGGTATTGTAAATAGAGATGCAATGAACATTGTGGTACATGACTCTTTTTGAATTATGGTTTTCTCAGGGTATACGCCCAGTAGTGGGGTTGTTGGTGAATGCTGCTAATTTTAAATCTTTAATGCTTTAAGAAGGTGCTATATTAAAGTTTTCCTTATATTAGCTAATTTGTCTTGCAAATACTGATTAGGAGTGTCAAATAAATTACTTGACAAATAACAACAAAAGGGCTATAAAACTCTAAACTAATAATGTGAATGCCCTTCTCTTCCCTTTATAAGCTGTAAAGGTAAACAAGCATTGTCATTATTATATTTTGTAACACGCCTTTTTTTTATAGTTCAAGCACTAGGACTGCCACAGAAGGCTGTGCAGACTGTGCCTTGCACAATGTTAGGGGCGACATTTATTAATACATCATAGTTTGTGAATGGGACTCTCTGGTATCCCCAAATACAGCTTCCTTTTTTCCAACCCTAGTCAGCAGATTACCTTAAAATAATGGCTATATTTAATTTTCCTAAATTGGCTGACTCTCACCAGCAATTAAGTTGAATTAGTAAGTTTTACTAATGCTGAATGATTAACTCATGATTAAAACAAAATACACTATCTCATAATCAGGACTTATGAAGCCTTCAGCAAAATTCTGCCCATTGAATGTGAATTTATACATCCTTTAGTAAAAAAAGATGGAAAGAGGAGTTTCCACACAAACAAGAAATTAGATTTAGGTCACAATAACAAATAGGTTACTTTGTTACCTCCTTAAGAGTTAGTTACTGACAGAATTAAGAGATCACAGCACTCGTTTCTACCAACTCTGTCACGGATGGCCTCAGACTTTCCCAGGGGGGCATGTGACCCAGCACTGTGGGATTATCAGAGTCTATTGAACGGGAAAAGTAGTATTTGTCCTGCCTGAGTTGTCTCTGTTGATCGTCACTAAAGGTCTGTACCATTTAAAGAAAAGATGTGTGTGTGTGTGTGTGTGTGTGTGCGCGTGTATCAGATCTCAGCAAAAACACTGTCCTATAGAAAACTAGCAAATCCAGAGGGACAGTCCCAACCCCCCATGTTTAGTTCCTCCTAAATGCCAGAAAGGAAAATATGCTGTTTGAAGCATTTTTATGTCAATTATAGTAACACCAAAAGTGCCGTGAATACTCACACACACACACACACACACACACACACATATAACTTTTATACTTATGTAGTTTTATATCTGTGTGTGTGTGTGTGTGTGTGTGTGTGTGTGTGTGTCAGTGTCTGTGTCCTTTGTTAGTCCTATCAGTCTCATGTACACGACTTTAAGTCAATTCAGCACAGAAAATAATGGTTCATTCCAGGTTATTTCTCTCCTGCATCAGATTCAATAAATATCTTGGACAAAGATGTGATTCTTGAAATGGGCCAATTAGGGCATATTATATAATTTCAAGTTTGAAATATTAGAAACCTATATAGGAAACCTACCAAGAGTGTGACTACAGAGGAAAAGTAAAACTCTTTTCCCCCTTATGGTAAAAGCAAATAGAGGACATTCTTGCTTTCTGTTCTTCAAAGACTGTTCAAAGACTGTAATCCTAGCTTTGAAATGGGAAAATGACACAGGCTGCTAACTGTAATTATACAGGAAAGTAAGTAGATATAAAGAAAATAAAAAAGAAAAGCAGGGTATTTTCAGTCTTGGAGATGGAAGAAGATCTAGACATTCATGCACTGAAAAAAAAATTTATAACGTTTTAGAAGATTATAAACATAATGTTTAGAAATAGATGTAATATAAATGTATAGAAATTCATGCTATGATTTGATTAAAAAGTGAAAATTTGGTCGGAGGCTTTTATGCAGGTGAAAAGAATATAAGGAAAACAATGTATTAAATAAAAACCCACCAGCCAGCAAAAGCAATATTGATAAGTGTCAAGACCACAAGTTACGCGTGCCACAACTACTGAGCCCGTGCGCCTAGAGCCCATGCTCTGAAACGAGAGAAGCCACCACAGTGAGAAGCCCGTGCACTGCTATGAAAAGTAGCCCCCACTCGTGGCAACTAGAGAAAGCCCGCACGCAGCAGTGAAGAGCCAACGCAGCTAAAAATAAATAAATAAATATTTAAAAAAAATTTTTTACAAAGACCACAAGTTGGGGCATGGCAGATACATTTTGTCTGGGGATGGCAGGCGTTCACAATGTAAGGCAACAACATCCGGCAGGCCAGAGAGTGATCAGGTACAGAGTAAAACAATAACATCCAATGCAGAGGGAGAAACAGAACCTGGATGTCATTCCTTCATTGTTGTGGTGGTTGTTAAAATGTTGTCAAGAGTTTCCTCGGATTTCTATCTTCAAAACCAGTGAATTCCCTTTTCTTTCCCATAATTAACTATAGTCTAATAGTGTGGTAGCTAAGAGCACTAAGCACAAGCCATGCATCCGTGTAATTATTACTTGCACAGAAATGTTTCCTGTATTGCTATAGCACTATGATCATATTCTGATTATACTTGCAGAATTTTATAATCATCTAATATTGAGTATTCGTATCTGATATGTTGTAATAGATAATATAGGCCAATGACTTTAAAAGAATTAAAATTATTACTAGTTCTTAGAATAGAACTAATAATAATAATTATATAATTAATAATAATATGACATTATTATTATTATTGACACCCAAGGCCACTTTACCATTGTTAATTGATTGACATAACCTGAAAGACAGAAGAAAGAAGCAGTGGATTCTGTGAGTGTGATTTTTCTACAAACCCTAATACAAGTGTTGTCTTACTCCTCTCCAGTACAGATAATCAAAAGTTCACTTTATGAATCTAGGGTCAGGATGTGATCATCTGCTTTCTATTTAAGAAACAATTTATCATTAATTATCTCTGGTCTCATTGATGCCACTGTTCTGAATTCTCTAAGGCTACTCTCCATGAGCCTTGATTGCTTTTTAGATGCTGAGCATCATTCTCCCATCTCTACTAGCACCTTGATTTCATTTTGATGAGTTACTTCTTCCACACTAACTGATGTTATAATCAAAAGAACTGCTTTTGCAATCCCATATGTAGTCATTAACATGAAGGCTTAGCAGCATTCCTAAAAAGTTATCTGTGTTGTTACAGATTGTAGCTCCTAAGGATACAGGTTTGATCTCCAAGGGGAGAATCTCACCTCTTAATTTTATAGGATTTTATTGTTAAGGAAAGTCTTAGAGGATCAATAGAATGTATATTATATTCAAAACTTTACTGAATGCTAATCCTGCCAAATGCATAGGTACATAATAAACACATGCCAACACTGACCCTGAAAATACTTTTATAGATGGACAAAATGTCTCATGATTACTGAAGAATTTGGTCCAAAGAATTTGGCAGAAAAGCAGCTCAATAATCAGAATCTGTTAAACAAAATATATAAATTTTAACTGAGTAAATCATTCAAATAAGTAAAATAAATGGCACTAATTAATGAAAGATGAAAGGTTTGTTTAAATAAGTAACATAAATGGTACAAGGCAAACAGTTTGTTTAAATTCAGGGAATATTTCTGAGCATCAAATGTATGCCAAGCACAATTCTAGCAATTTGTATTACATCAGCCACTGCCCTTGTAGAATTTAAGAATGAGAAAACTGTTTTCAAGACTTAAAAGATAAATATTATGGAGAAATATTGCAGAGAGAGTTGGAAATGGAAGACCAGATTGGAGAATGAGGACAGTATGGACAATAGTGATGGTAGATCAGGCAACACTGATCAAACAGAAAGTGTTATTTCTAGAGTCAAGAAAAATCAACTGTTGACAAAGACTACTGCCATACAGACAATGGTGAGTTATTCATTGAGACAGAAAGTGAAAAGAGAGAAGGTGGTGGGGGGCAGAGAAAGATAGTGTTTTGATTAGCTTCTTGACAGTGTTGATGACCCACTATTTCATATTGAAAACATATTTTCACGCAACAAGAAAAACTTATAGAGAATACTATATTTTAAAACTGATTATTTTTGCAAAATTATGTATTCCTGAAATGTGCCTTCAACTTCTGTTTTTGCAATTAGGTCTTACTTTTTAAAGAGCTTATCTTGCAGCTCCACAAGATACAATGTAAGCTTATTTTGAATTGCCCTTCCTTGCTTAACTGATCTCATTTTGCTGTTCTGAAGCTTCTTTCAGCAAGCTACAATGGAAAATGTTTGATTCCTCCAGACAGTATTCAACTTAGATATCCAAGGAACTTGGAAGAGTCCTCATTCCCCCAAGAAATGTATCTTCTATTTCATCTCTAATTCTTGCTTTTGTCCCTTTCTCTGCCTATTCTACCCAATCTCTCTACGTAGTGTATGTAAGGATGCATATACAATTCCTTAAAATACAATTACAAATGGCTTACTAGATAGTCTGTGCTCAGTATAGTACACTGGAATTGGTTTTATTTTTTTATAACCACTGTCCTTCTCCCTTATTCATTACCAACAATTTGAGCAAATCACTTAGCTTTATGCTCATTCTCCTTTAAGAAGAGTCTTAATTTACACAACGTAGGTTTTAAGTCCAGTCAGTTCCAATTTATGATTTCAAGTTTAAATCCAGTTCAAAGCTCCCCTCATCCCTGAATTTATGGCTTGGGGCGTAGCGGTGGTGAAGGAGCTGTGAGCTGCTCATTCAACTCCTGCCACTATCTCCACCCCGCAGGGTCTGGTGCTCCTGGAACTTTGTGGATGGTCTTGGCAGGTGGGGTGGAAGATGTTAAGAAATTGGAGAAAGATGGGCTGTAAAACTCACCCTGTAATAACCTGGCTAGTTCGGTTGGTTGGTTGGAGTTGTACTTCATGTACTTTCCTCTGATGGGCTATTTGGATGATAGGCTACGGAATTGTTGTTGATCATCAAATATGAGTGAGCCGAGTGAGCTCAGGGAGCAGTTCAGCTTCTCACAACGCAGTGCTTTCCTTTCTCGCAGTACCTCCGGCTGCAGGTCTGCCTTCCTCCTGCTCCCAGCACTGCAGGTGAGCTTTGTCCTTTCTCTCTGAGCATGTGTAAGTTTACTGCACCTGTCCCCAGCATTGAAGGATTTCACCAGGATCCACGCAGGCCCCACCCTTTCTTCATTTGCCCACGGGGACGTTGGTGAGCTCTTTCCACTGGCAGTGTTAGGTCTTTCTTTCAGGACAATTCTCTCCCCATTATTTGTATATTTTCTCTATATGTTTTCCTTTTTTTCTTCTTTTGTAACAACTCCTATTACTTCTGGCAAGTCTCCTGGATCTTTCTTCAAATAATCTTTTTCTAACAGTTTCTATCTTCTTATCATTTTAGTCATGTGTTCTAGAGATACGGTCTCCAAAGTCTTCTAAGCCACAAATTCAGATGAACTGTTTAGTTGGACATCACGTAGATATTGTTTTGTTGTATTTCTTCAGAAAGTACTATAACTGCATTGTCTAGGTAGTTCTTCTGTTTTTCTGTTCAGGTTTATTTCTGTCCTCTCCAGCAGCTTTATTTCACTGGGCAGGTTTTCTGACTGCTTTTTTCTGCTTTCCCTCGATGTCCTTTCCTTTTTCTTCCTCCTTTCCCTTCCCATCTTGATGTAGGTCAGTTTTCTGGGGTAACTTTAGAGCTCCAAAGTGTTAGAAACTGAAATAGTCTCCCCCATATGGACCAAAAGTGCAGAACTAAGCAGGCCACCAAAAACATGGTGAGAACCTAAAAAATGTCGTCTTGTTCTCCAGTCTCCCATCACTTTCACAGACTTGAAGCCTCACCCATTCTGGTCCTTCTTGGCCTCCCTGCCAGGGAGAATAGACATACTCCAGTGGGTCTGTGGCAGCTTTCCACTTGGATGAAGTTTAGATCCGTGCAAGACAAACTCTTTCCCAAATATCCACACCACCATGACCATTCTGAGTTATCCAACACCGGGTTTCATGTACTCGCTCAGCCCACAGGCGATAAAAGGCCAGTCCAGTCAATTCTGTTAGCTAAGCCTCTCAGAGGTTTCAAGGCCTGACGTACACATAAGCTTCTGAGGATGTCAGCATTTATTTCCCCCAAAATATACTTCTACTTTAGAGCTGGTAAAGAAAAAAAAGGGAGTTGCATTTAGGTCACTATCTTCCCAGAATTACTGTTTTCCACAGTTAGTTTAGTTTAATGAAATCACTTTTTACTTAGCATGTGGAAAAAAGCATCCAAAGTAAGTTTATAGACACCATAGCTTTTAAATTTTAACTTTGTGTATCATGCAACACTTCTAAGATAAGTACTTTATTTTGTGACAAATTATGTATTTAAAATAAAATAATAAAACTTTCCACAGAGAAAAAGCATAGCATTCCATGAACATCTACCTCTGTAAAGACTAGATACACAGTAGTTTCCATATGTTTTGTATAGATGTTACCAATTTGATATGCACGAGTTCTAATGGAGGTGTTTCCCTAATGGCAGAATTATTATGATAACCTATTTGGGAATTCAGAGCATTCATGTAAATGAAAAAATTGTCAGTAACAATTCCTATTTGCCATTAATAGCCAATTCTGAGAGTAAAATTCACTTTAATATGTTTTTCACTAGAAAAGTTAGAATGTTAGTGGTTTATTTCTGCTCTCTTTGTATACCTTCCACCTGTAGACTTTTCTTTAGGGAAGGGACAGTGTGTTGGTTTAGAATCTCTGACCTGCTAGGCAATATGGTGGGTGGCTTATAGGCATTACCTTTTGTTGCCCTCACAAGCCTGAGAAGGATTTGCAGTGCTCATCACATAGGTGAGGAGACCAAGACTGAGCACCAACTGTAGCTACACAAGCACCCGGCACAGCAAGACCCACCTGACATGACAGCCCAGGGCTTTCTCACTTTGGATAATAAAAGCAGAATAGAATGTCTAAGATTTAATCTGGTTAAACATCTGTATTTGATTACAAATCTGTTGGTAAGTGACATAAACTAGATTTAAATAAAACATAGGAGGGCTTCCCTGGTGGCGCAGTGGTTGGGAGTCCGCCTGCTGATGCAGGGGACGCGGGTTCGTGCCCTGGTCCGGGAAGATCCCACATGCCGTGGAGCGGCTAAGCCCGTGAGCCATGGCTGCTGAGCCTGCGCGTCCAGAGCCTGTGCTCTGTAACAGGAGAGGCCACAACAGTAAGAGGCCCGCGTACAGCAAAAAAAAAAACATAGGAAATACTACCTTTGCATATTTTCATTTGGTATTTACCATTTGGTATTTACCAAGATCAATATGATAAATAATTACCAGAAGCTAATAATTTGCTGTTGTAAAAATGCTAATATTACACGGCAGTTTTTAAGTCTATCTTCAAATCCTAATGTTTGGCAGAGATTTCTCTTAATAATGATCTCTTTCCCTATTTTGTTTATAGTTTCTCTTAGGGACTGCCAAAATAACGAATATATACCACTGGTTATTCTCAGGAATAAAAACAAAGCGCTGTTTGAAATTACCATTCCACTGCTTCATGAACGGTCCTCTTACCTGAGTAAACGAAGTTATAGATTTAACCAGTGTTCACTATGGGGAGGGCTGTTCTGTTTAATTTAGACCCTATGAGAAATGATTCATTTAGATTAGATCATAAAACCATTTACAAATAAGTAAACAGGTGGGGGTGGGGGAGAGAGAGATTGAGAGTCAGAGACAGAGGCTGGAGGCAGATTTTCATGGAAATCCTAATCAGGAAAAACAGTGATAAGACCTCACAAATAACTGCATCCTGGGTGGTCCCGGGCACTGCAGGGAATCCCAGAAGTACCTCGAACATGAAAACGTCCCGCCTCTCTGTGTGCCTGGCCACTCCTCCATGTCTCATTTACCAACCCCGCCCCTCCTCCCCCCACTTCTGCTCCCTCAGGCTTCCTGACCCCTCCCAAGCTTGTTTTTCCTTCAGAGATGGTGTTGCCTCTCTCTCTGCCCCTTGGATCTCCTTTCCGTTGTACTCTCACTGTGCCCCTTATTCTCATTCTGCATGTATCTGTGATTACTGATTCAAAGCGCACAGCTTGGAAAATTGACTTAAATATCAAAGCACTTGCAAATAAAACCTAATCTTTTTCTGCCTCATATTTCACTGATATACTGTTACCATAAGGTATTTCTTTCTTCACTTTTTTCTCCCTTTCTTCCTTCTTTTCTTAAATTTCAGTGGAGGTATTTATCTATTTATTTCTTGTAAACATAGGGGAGAGAAATCCTACCACAGTCTAATAATTCAAACATAGCACAAAATTACAATTATAACTTCATACGTGTTGCTATATTTGTATGACTTTAACTGAACAGGATAGTTCTTAAATTTTAAAAGAAAATAGCGCAAATCCTAATTCCCTTAAAATGTATTCCAATTGAAAATACATAATTTTGATAGACCTTAGTTCATAACACTATGCCATCCATAATAAATATGTATCAAATGAATTATTTGATAAATTTCCCAAATATGTTCTTAGTGTTGCTTAAATTAGCTTCATTTTTAGAAATTATAAATATATGAATGAATAAACACCTGATTATGCTACTATTTAGGGAGATGTTTCTTTTAAATACAGGACAGGGAGAGGCAAGAAAAAAATAAAATGTCTGAACCAGGAATATTCACCTTATTCCAGTGGTTTCATGGCCTCTTAGGTCTCACAAAATCCACCTCCCAAAAAGATGAAGTCAGGGTTAGAATGCTTATAAAGTATGCACATATGCAGCTAAGCACAATATTAAGACTTGGGGAAAAAAAGGTAAATATGTGAGATGATGGATGTAAAACAACTCAGTTGGGGGGAATTCTTTCACAATGTACACATATATCAAAGCATCACATTGTATACTTTGTATATCTTACAATTTTATTTGTCAAATATACCTCAATAAAGCTGGAAAAAAACCAAAATTTATGTTATTTATAGACCATAAAAAAAAACTTGGGCTGTCACATCCTAAGAAATCATAAAGACTTTGGCTCCTTAAGATTCGGTGTCATTTTCTTCTGCTAGGTAGATCACTGTTCACTTTGAGGTCACTTTAGAAACAGATGAAACCTCCAGATACTCTGCCTAGAAAAAGGCACAGTCACCTTAATATTTTACACAAAAGTCCAGGGGATCCACATCATGGATCCAAGTTTAAGGGTCTTATGCTAGAAACATCAAATGCTTAGTATGGGAAAAGGAATTATAAAAATGCATGACTAAAACCCCATTAAAATGTTGAATTTGTTCTATATTAGAAAATTAAATGATTTATATTGAAAAGCACAGCTCATTTTGCCTCAAACTTCCTGAAGGTAATTATAATAGAAATGTAGGTTTTCTTACAGTTATCTTCTTAAATGAATGAATATTTTATCTTATGATGAGGTAATTTTACAACCAAACTGTAATTCATTACCTTTCAGCATAATTCTCACTTCCAAATTTCATTTTAATCAGGATACAAATGCTATATCAATTTATTACATTTAGAAAGTACTTTATTCAGAGATTTATTTTCCCTCAATATCAATCATAAGACTTTCAGCAGGAGTAAAATTCTGTATACACTGCATAAATGTGAAGTTTTACTGACTGTTGCCAACTGACCCGAAACTTCTTATCTAAGTAATAAAATCAGGAAATGTAGTTCACTATAAAAATATACACGAGTGAAGAAACTTGACTGTGTGTTGTCTATTACACTTTAGATTACTTTATTGCAGTCACTCAAACCTCCACATCATTGGAAGTGATTCTCTAAACATTATCCCTCAGAATATTGGGAGCCCCATTGCTCTCTACTTTCCTCTCAAGAAAATGCCTTAACATTCTCTGTAATAGGAAAGTTTTCCTGCAGTCCAGAGCATCCATAATTTAAATTGTACCTATTACTTATTTCTGGTTCTTTGGGAATAAAAATAATTGTACAATATTATAACGAAAGAAATGTTTCCATGTATTGGTGACTGGAGTGACTGTTTTTAGGATATTACTAGGATATTAGATTTTCCACAACTCACATCCAGCCAATCTGGAAAACATCCTTCCCCCCTTGCTTTGTGGCCTCTACTTACATGCATCAAGGATGGGGTTACAGGGGCAAAGGTAACTGCAGAAAATAATGTTGACCTGAAAACTAAACATCTCTCCAAATCCCACTTGACTTTTATTATCTGAGTGTAAATACTCAGAAATAGGAAAGAGCAGGAGGCCTGATGTCCTCCTGTGCTCCTCCCAAGCCTGACTCCAGGCCACACTGCAGCAGCCTGGAATCTGGGCCCTCTTGCCTCCTCTTAAGCCCTTCAAGGCTCCACAGGCATAAGGGCATGATTGGTCTGGGGGCAGATGTTTCAAGGGCCGTGAACCTGAACCTGGCTGCTAGCACATGGTGAACCCTAAGCCCTCACAGAAGGGTGTGGAAAAACCCTCTGAGCTCTTATCATTTGATGTCAGCATTTTCCCTATATTTTTTCCATCTCAGCTCTAGGTATTCAACATCAAACTCCCCTTTACCAAAGAGCAACAAGACTTAAATTACACTCCTCAGCCAAGTGCTGTGATTAACAAATTCTCTGCAGTTATCCATTGATATTCCTGAATTACTTATAATATAATGCAATATAAACACTAAAATATCTAAATATGTCTAGATATCCAGATGTTTACTCATGTGTAGAACAAAATGTACACATATTTGACTAAAGATTTTTTTATCCTGTTGACAGACTCTAATTTTGCCTAAACACCTGTGTAGAAATCTGCTCAAGTGGTTTTCTTTTGAAGCATTTTTCTGCCACTGCTATGTAGCGCCTTCATGTGTTATTTATGTCAAAATCACTTGAAATCTCGACCAAGACAATGATTGCTTAATTTATTTTTTTAGGTAACACAATGTCTATAAATCACATTAGCTAATTGTTCCTCAGAAGTTACTTTTAAAAAATTTCAAAACTCCAATCACAACAAGTAATGGTTGTTAATTTCAAGGAAGAAAAACATTTTATCTTTTAGAAATAGTCATTCTACTTTCAGAAATTAAAATTTGATCAATATGCTAGTGCAGGTCTAATATGCTGGAGAGAAATGCAAGTTGACAGTGGATGTGTTATTTGCACATGTATATGTCCCCTGTCCCCTGGAAACCCAGCTCCCTGAAGTCAGAAATCAGAGTTAGATTATACTTTACAAGCCCATTGCTGCCTGATACCCCTACATGCACTGCAGTGTCTCAGTAAATTTTATTTTTTTAACATCTTTATTGGAGTATAATTGCTTTACAATGGTGTGTTAGTTTCTGCTTTATAACAAAGTGAATCAGTTATACATATACATATGTTCCCATATCTCTTCCCTCTTGCGTCTCCCTCCCTCCTACCCTCCCTATCCCACCCCTCTAGGTGGTCACAAACCACTGAGCTGATCTCCCTGTGCTATGCAGCTGCTTCCCACTAGCTATCTACCTTACGTTTGGTAGTGTAAGTAGCTTCTTGCAATGTGAAAGGTTAAAAATGTTTAACTGAATTTTTATGTTTACAAGAAATTCTTCTACAAAAACATATGTATATATGATATGTGTGGGTTTCTAAAGAGCAGTGTTATCCCTCTATAACACCAATTTTGATACAGTGAACCCTAAGTAATAGACATTTTAGGTTCACTCTTGATTTTTTTCTATAAATGGATCCATGTGGTAATGAACTGCCATACAAGGAGGTTTGGCATTTTGTGTTGCAGTGTGTTCAGAGGGAAAGGAGTACATTTCTGGATCTGGATCATAGTCTGTCTTTAGATAACATTACATTTCATAAAGTCAACTGAAAAAAATAAATTTGGCCATTCCATAGGGCAAAGTATGAGATTCTTAAAAGCTGTCTGGAGGAAACAAAGTTTTGTCAGGCTTACTTTTTAACATATTGCTAAAAAATTATTCTAACTTATAGATCACAAGTGTGGTTATCAAGAAGAAACCTTTCACTTGGATTTATCAGGGCTCATATACAGGCTTTCACATCAAAATGTGGAGGATGGGGGGGGCTGTAAGTTTCTGCAGGCTGTGTGCCCCAAGCAGACTACATTAGGGAACTCTCTTAATTTAGAAGGGGTTAGAACACCATTTTGCAAAATATTCTGTGAAACATTCATTCTACACAGTGATCTATGGGAAAAGAAAAAGTTAGAAGGGCCCTTTGGTCCCTTAAGTTTAGAAAATGCTGCCTTCAGTATTTCCTTCTTAGAGATTCACACCCATATTACCATTTTAAAGGCTCTGAGGGGTCCTGAAGCTTCACTGACTTTTTAACCCAGTTTGAAATATTTATTTGACCAAGTATCCCTTTGTTTAGGAAATTATCTCGTTTATTCTCAGCACACTTCAGATAACATTATATATAAGTATCTTTGCTTATGGAAGGTGAGTCCTTACAACAATTGTATTTATCTCATCCTGAAATTTCTGTATTCTCAGGTGTTCTCTTAGATTCATAACATATTACATAACACTAAGTGCCATAATTTAGCATCACCTTAGACCATCTCATCTCATGCTCAGAACATAGTCTTAGGTAAAACAGATTGACATGGGACATTCTCTACTTGTGCACATATTTGACTGCATCAGTGTCCCCTTCAAGCATATTTACTGCCATGCTTTATTTCACTATTAAGTAGCAACCAACTCAAGTGGTATTTGATAATCGAGTCCGCTGCTATCTTTGTGAGAAATAAGAACAGATTGATCAACAAATATGTTTACCATTGAGAATCTTTTCTCTTTAATCATACCTGTTTCCATAACAACAGTTATGCATCTGATTTTCATAAAATTAGCATCTTAGTTTATTGTCACAACCTAAGAGTTACCTGGCCTAAATAACTGGCATTATTTTTTGTCATAAAACAGAGATGAAAATCAATAATTTTTGGCATATATCTATAATATTTATCATAAATAACTTATTTTCTGATGATAAAAATAACCCCCCATACAGTAAATATATTTAACTTTAGGTAATTTACTAGATCTTCCAAATGTAGTAGTTATAATTTTACAGTAATTGAAAACTAATTTCACAAGCAAATGTAGATAAACAGACACCTTTGCAAAAGCTTGACACCTCCCGCAAAAAATCTGACCTCCTGGGGTCTGCAGCCCATGGGTTAGGAATGACTGCAGTGGTGCACAGAACTGGGGGCATGTGTTTTATGTTGTCTGTGTTATAACAGCAGTTTCATGAGGATAGTCTTGGAGGTGCCCGCAGTTACTGCCTCCTCACAAGCTGATTGAGACTTGAGGTCATGTTTCTTTCTACCAAGACAGGAATCCTAAGGAGACCCCTTATTTCTTTTCACTGCCATTTATCATCCCTACCAATTCTTCTGTAAATCAGTGGTAAGCCAAACTAGCCGTCCGTCAGTTAGTACATAGACCAGTTTTTTTGAACTTAACTGTAAACTTTCAAATCATATGGTTATACCTTTGACTGGCAACACAACAGACCTGCCCTTCAGATCCTGCCCGATCCTGCCCAATTCCTATCAAAGCTTAGTTTTGAGACATAATGTTTACTGAAGATTGTCTATAAGATATGCTAGCCTTTATATCATAAATAAAGTCATAAATTACTATTCCTGGAGTGTTTTCCATGGATCAGAGTCCCTAGTAGGTTCTTGGCAAAGAACATACACACACACACACACACACACACACACACACACACATACACACATGTATATATGTATATACATATACACATATATTTGTGTATGATCACAGAGTAATATTTTATAAGAAAGCCCTATAAAATTACCATTGTGGTTATTATATTTATCCTATGGCCTCCACATAGTCTATTTTCAACATAGCAACCAGAATGATCCATTTTAAACTGTCAGCAGGTTAATATGAATCCTATGCTCAAAGCCCTACAATGGCCCCTGCTTTGGGCCGAGTCAAAGTTAAGAATTTATTATGGCCTTCAGGACCCTCTTGACCTCATGCTCTGTGATTTCCCTTTTCCCTCTGCCTCAGCCACTCTAACCTTTGCTCTTTACCTTTGTTCAGGCTGTTCATCTTTTTGAAACCCACTCTCCTTATTTCAGCATCATAGACTTCCTCACGTTTTGCAAATCTGTGTTCAGATGTTACTTTTTCCAATGAATCTTCCCAAAACCCTTCTTGAAACTTCATCTTGCTTCCCCTGCTGGCTCTCCTGATCCCCTTACCCTGCTGTATTGTCTTATCTTTTTATAAAGTACTCATCACCTTCTAAACCACCTTATAATTTGCTTAATTATTGGGTTTATTGTTTATTATCTGTCTTCCTTTACTAGAATGCAAGATCCAGTGATCCCTGTCTGTTTTATTTATTGACCGTCACCAGAGACAAGAGAAATGCCTGGCTCATGATATGCACTCAGTAAATAATTGCCAAAGAATCATTGAATGAAAATTTGTTGTAGGGCTGTTGATGCAGCATTAATATAATGTTCACCTGCTTGAGAACCCATAAGGAAAATTCCCCTCAGTTTTCTCTTTAACCGTGACAGTGCCCACTTCCAAGTTACGGACTGACTTGAGTCCAGGCTGGGGGATAATGGAAGGTTAAAAAAGTAGAAAACTCCCCCACCAGTTCAGTGTCATTTCATGTTCTCCCCCAAAATGCATGGTTCTTTCTGGAGTCCTCAAATAACTGCTTCACACCCGGCAGAGGGAGAGACAATGGAAGAGCCTGCTGATCACATCTGACCTGAGCCAGAATCTCTCAATGTGTTTTTTCTGCTCTTTACCTCATTAAGATCAAGTCTTTTGACTCAAAATTTGCTCTCAAATATATATAACCCTTATCAAAAATAAACTTCTGTAGAAGGAAGAAAATTGGTCATTTTCATACAGCAAATTTATTTAAATGTTTAGAATAGTTTACCTGTAGCTGAATTTTGCTGTTGTTGTGATTTTATGGAGACATACTGCTTCTTGCTGAACTGTTGCAGCTCTGACCTTTTATATTTACTTTATAAAACACATCAGTGTAAGCTAGTCATGTTTTTATTGGTCTGAGGTTCGATGTGTATATTGCTTCTGAATTATCCCACTTTATATGACCACAGCAATGCTGTGGGAAACCTCAAACTGCACATAATTGTGATTATTAACAATCAGTTACTTGATTATAAAAACTCCCTGCTTAAATGCAGTTTTCCCCTATGTTGCTTCACAAATATAAATTAGAAAACCATCGTAATATGCTAATTTGTAATTTTTCCAAAAACAAGTAGAAGGTGATCAATGCTTATGGTCTTTTAAATATCCTTTAGATAATTATGCTTTAACATTTTGTAATAGTGAACCACAACCGATTTCCAAAGATTCCACTTTTCCTTTTATAGGGTATTCTTTCACGACATAACAATTATCATGGTGTGCAGATGATTTTTTTTCAGGAAACATTGGCTTATAAAGATCTTAAATATTTTAGCAAGTATTTATTTGTTTCTTTTTAAAAACACATATTCAGTGGAAGTTTAACCACATTATTTTGACTCTGAATTTTACTTATAATAAACAATCTACTTTCAAAATTATAAAGACCATCTCTAAGAATGTTGTCCAATGTTATATGTCCAATATATATATTAATATGTTCTTCTTCTAAGTTAGCATTTTCAGCATGAAATAATGATTGACAGATTAATAGAATCAGTTGTATTAGTTTGAATGCATGCACCATTTGTCCAGTTGTAAATGAACTAAAATTATAACTTTAAGTTACAGATTTTTTTGTCTTACCCCAATATAGAATTTAGTTGGTGTCTGCTGATTATCCTGGGCTATTGCAATAGTTTTTGTGTGACACTACCATAAATCCTTTCTAGAATGGGTAATTCTTGCTAGTTGTTCCAACATCAGTAGAAGGATACAGGTCTGAAGAGACCAAGGCAGAAGGACTGGAAGATATCCAGGGTTTATAGAGTTAAGGGCCACCAATGGTCAGGAAAGATAACCAGACTAAGTGAGAAAGAATAGGAACTCTAGATCCAAGAAGGAAAGTAGGTTTCAGAGTCCAGGAGATCAGCTTAGACAAAAAAATGCATTAATGGAGGCTATAAAGAGGATGCTTCTGAGCCCTGGGATCATCACAGAGAGCCGTGAATCCAAGTCAGAGGCCTGCAGGGTGCAGAAAAACACTTGATAACAGGGTCACAAAATTAAGCATTCATTCTGTTCTCTACATTTATCAACCAATCTTGATAGTGACATAGTGTTTTCTGAGACAAGGGATTCTTATGTTTGGTGTTTTTTAAATGAAATGGGAACTAAGTCTTGGATCAACTGAAAAGGCAAAACCTATACCAAGCTGGAATATGTGAGCACAGAGGTGGGGAGTCGAGAAGTTCCTAACCGTGATATTTACACATAGTTTTTTATTATAGAGCTAAGGTTTACTTTTTTATTTATTTATTTATTTTTTTTGCGGTACGCGGGCCTCTCACTGTTGTGACCTCTCCCGTTGCGGAGCACAGGCTCCGGACGCGCAGGCTCAGTGGTCATGGCTCACGGGCCTAGCCGCTCCACGGCATGTGGGATCTTCCTGGACTGGGGCACGAACCTGCATCCCCTGCATCGGCAGGCGGACTCTCAACCACTGCGCCACCAGGGAAGCCCTAAGGTTTACTTTTTTATTTTAATTTTCCTAGTATTAGAGCTGCCATTGAAAGCAGACTTGATTTCTGTGGTGAATCTTAAACTGTACTGCATTTGACCTAACCCATAACTGTACTCATATTTTTGCTCACACTTGGCAGAGTCTACTTTCTGTTACAGTTTATTCTTAAATTCTGTTATGTAAGAATAGTAGAAGTATCAAGAAAATAGACTGTATAATCTTATGAAACCCTTATTGACTTTCCCATTGACTTTTCCAATTTCCCTGCAGAAATTGTTTCTATCAGTGTTTTAATTTCATGTGAGCTGAATGACAGGAAGTAAAGAGATTTCAGCAGATGGTTGCCACAAACTACATACCACATTTCAGAACTGGTCTACAGAACTCTGCAGCTTGGCAGTGTGTGGTGGTTCATTTTACTGCCTGTTAATGCCAAAAGAAATCTGTTTTTCCATTTCATCTATTGTCTGACTTTATTAAGAGCAACCAAATTTGATTTACTTATGTCTGATGTATCCATAAAATTTAAATTCAAGAAGTTTTGCAAGTCAATATTTCTTATTTGCATTAACTGAAATTTCATGACATTTAAGATTAAATATTTAAAGAAACTACTGATAGCTTTAAATATGATTTTCAATAGGCAGTCCTTAAATGCAGGTAGTTGAAAGCATTGGCAAGTGATGTGGTTACTAACAGTATGCTGTTATATTTTTAATCCAAATCAATATTTCCATTCTTAAGGATCTCATCCAATAATTCCCTGTGAAGTAGGAGGCAGTGTGTATTACCTGTTAAGTGTAAAGGCAGAGATGTTGGGTCAGAAGACTGGGGAGATGTAAAAAACTTGAAATACTTGTGGACAGCAGGAGATACTAGGAAAACCCTAAAACATTTGAAGAACCAGATGCTGTTGGGTGGCATTAGGTGAGGTTATTGTGGCACCATTGATGTTGAAGTGCGTCTTTCTACAGCTCTGTCTGTCCCTCCAGCTGCCACAGAAACCTGAGTGTGGATGCTAAGGGGTAGAGATTTATATTGGCCCATAGTTGGGTTTGTGTTAGGTGGATTTGAGGTAGAGCCAAGAGCCAAGAAAATTGAAAGCATTGTTAAGGTCATGATTTGAATCACAGATTATGGGGTCAAAGCTCAACAGAGGAGGGAGTAAAGCAGAAGGCAGGAGGGTTACAATAAAGAGAAGAAATTAGAATAGGGTTTTAAATTTTAAGAAAAGAACAATGCTGTAGAAGTAAGAACACCTAAGACAGAATAGGAGAAAACTTGTAAACAGGAATGATGGAGCTTAAATGGAATGTTTAACAAGTGAATGGAGTAATACAAGGTCAAGAGTGTAACCATAAGAATGTGTGTTGAAGTGGAACAGAAGTAGACAGCACTGTGGTGAGATTGTCATATGGCTATTTGAAATCTTTTGTATTAGTGAATGTTTTGTTGGAATAGGCCAAACTTTAAAGTCACAAATGAATGAATACATCTACAAGGCTTATGAAAACAGCATATGAAAAAATGTGGTCAAATGGCCTTCTCCTTAAGAGTGTGGGCATTTTTTTTTTTTAAAGAAGATGTTGGTGGTAGGAGTTTATTAATTAATTTATTTATTTTTGCTGTGTTGTGTCTTCGTTTCTGTGCGAGGGCTTTCTCTAGTTGTGGCAAGCGGGGGCCACTCTTCATCGCGGTGCGCAGGCTTCTCACTATGGCAGCCTCTCTTGTTGTGGAGCACAGGCTCCAGACGCGCAGGCTCAGTAGTTGTGGCTCACGGGTCTAGTTGCTCCGCGTCATGTGGGATCCTTCCAGACCAGGGCTCAAACCCGTGTCCCCTGCATTAGCAGGCAGATTCTCAACCACTGCACCACCAGGGAAACCCTACTGTATTTTTTTAAACCCACAAAATTGTTTGAAAAGTCACACTGGCTTGGTCAAAGTAAGAATATATGGAGTCTGAATGGTATCACTTAAGCTGCAATTTACTCACCTTTAAAACAGAAATGATGTGTAACAGGAACTAACATAGTGTTGTATATCAATTATACTTCATATACAAACAAACAAACAAAGACTCATACAGAAAGAGACTATATTTGTGTTTACCAGAGACAGGGAGGTGGGGGGAGGGGAAATTGGGTGAAAGCGGTCAAAGGTACAAACTTCCAGTTATGAGATAAATACGTACTAGGGATATAATGTACAACATGATAATTAACATTGCTCTATGTTATATATGAAAGTTAGGAGAGTAAATCTTAAGACCTCTCATCACAAGAAAAAAAAATTGCTTCTATTTCTTTAATGTTGTACCTATACAAGATGATGGATTTTCACTAAACTTACTGTGATAATCATTTACTTACTTACTGTGATGATCATTTCATGATGCATGTAGTCAAATTATGTTGTACACCTTAGACTAACACAGTGCTGTATGTCAATTATATCTCAATAAAACTGGAAGAATAAAACAGAAGTGATAATAACTTTCCTACCTTTCACTGAGCCATTGTGAATCTCCAGTTACCTAATATATATGAAAGTGTTTTGAAAATACTAGATAAATATAAGATTTCAAATTGAATGAAATATATAACACATTTTGGAATTTTTTTAAGTTATAATACCAGATATGAATAGGTTTTTTTTTTAACTTTGAGTCTATGTCATTATTTATTTTATTTTATACTGAAGTAACATTGGTTTACAACATTATATGTTTCAGCTATACATTATAAATCTGCTTCTGTATACGCTACAGTGTGCTCACCACCAAAAATTTAGTTTCCATCTGTCACCATACTGTTGATCATTTTACCCATTTTGTCCTCCTCCCTGCCCCTTCCCCTCTAGTAACCACTACTACTCTCTACTCTGTATCTACGTTTGTTTTCTTTGTTTTATTTTATTCATTTATTTTGGGTTTTGGTTGGTTTGTTTTTTATAGTCTATGTATGAGTGAAATCATATGGTATTAGTCTTTCTAGTTCAGACTTTTTTCACTTACCACAATACCCTCAAGGTCCATCCATGTTGTAGCAAATGGAAGATTTCATCTTTTTATGGCTGAGTAATATTCCATTATATATATCATGTCTTCTTGATCTATTCATCTGTTGATAGACATATAGGTTGTTTCCATAACTTGACTACTGTAAATAATGCAGCATAGGGGGGCTGCATATATCTTTTTGAATTAGTGTTTAAGTATTCTTCAGATAAATACCCAGAAATGGGATATCTGTGTCATAGAGTAGTTTTATTCTTAATTTTCTGAGGAACCTCCATACTGTTTTCCAAACAGAACAGAAATGGGAACCAAGAAATAAACTTACACATACATGGACAATTAATTTATGACAGTGGAGCAAAGACCATACAATGGAGAATAGTCTCTTCAATAAATGGTGTTGGGAAAACTGAACAACTACATGCAAAAAAAAAAAAAAAAGAAAAAAAAGGAAAAGGAACTAGAAGACTATCTCACACCATACACAGAAATCAACCCAAAATTGATTAAATATTTGAATATGAGACCTAAAGCCATAAAATTCCTAGAAGGAAACATGTGCAGTATATTCTTTGACGTTGGTTTTAGCAATGTTTTTCAAGGTATGTCTCCTCAGGCAAAGGAACAAAAACAAAAATGAGCAAATGGGATGACATCAAGCTAAAAGCTTTTGCAGAACAAAGGAAACCATTAAGAAAATGAAAAGACAACCAAATGAATGAGGAGATATTTGCAAATCATATATCCAATAAAGGGTCAATATCCAAAATATATAAAGAATTCATGCAGGAGGGAGCTTCAAGATGGCGAAAAAGTAAGACATGGAGAGCACCTTCCTCCCCAGAGATACATCAGAAATACATCTACATGTGGAGCAACCCCTACAGCACACCTACTGGACGCTGGCAGAAGACCTCAGACCTCCCAAAAGGCAAGAATCTCCCCCACATACCTGGGTAGGGCAAAAGAAAAAGGAAAAAACAGAGATGAAAGAATAGGGACAGGACCTGCACCAGTGGGAGGGAGCTGTGAAGGAGGAAAGGTTTCCACACACTAGGAAGGCCCTTCACGGGCAAAGACTATGGGTGGAGGAGGGGTAAGCTTCGGAGCTATGGAGGAGAGCACAGCAACAGGGGTTGGGAGGGCAAAGTGGAGAGATTCCCACACAGAGGATCAGTGCCGACCAGCACTCACCAGCCCGAGAGGCTTGTCTGCTCACCCACCAGGATGGGTTGGGTCTGGGAGCTGAGGCTCTGGCTTCAGAGGTTGGATCCCAGGGAAAGGACTGGGGTTGGCTGTGTGAACACAGCCTGAAGGGGGCTAGTGCACCACAGCTAGCGAGGAGTGTGTCTGGAAAACGGTCTGAAGCTGCCGAAGAGGCAAGAGACATTTTCTTGCCTCTTTGTTTCACAGTGCGCAAGGAGAGGGAATTAAGAGTGCTGCTTAAAGGAGCTCCAGAGATGGGTGTGAGCCGCAGCTACCAGTGTGGACCCCAGAGAAGGTATGAAATGCTAAGGCTGCTGCTGCAGCCACCAAGAAGCCTGTGTGCAAGCACAGGTCACTATCCACACCTCCCCTCCTGGGAGCCTGTGCAGCCCGCCACCGCCAGGGTGCCGTGATCAGGGAAAACTTCCCAGGGAGAACACATGGTGCCTCAGGCTGTTGCAATGTCATGTGGGCCTCTGCTGCCGCAGGCTCACCCTGCATTCCGTATCCCTCCCTCCACCCAGCCTGAACAAGGCAGATTCCCCTAATCAGCTACTCCTTTAACTCCGTCCTGTCTGAGCGGGAACAGATGCCCTCAGGCAACCTACATGCAGAGGCAGGGCCAAATCCAAAACTGAACACCAGCTTCTTCCAAAGCTGTGCGAACAAAAAAGAGAAAGGGAAATCTTTCCCAGCAGCCTCAGAAGCAGTGGATTAAATTTCCACAATCATCTTGATATACCCTGCATCTGTGGAATACCTGAATAGACAACGAATCATCCCAAATTGAGGTGGTGGACTTTGGGAGCAACAATATATTTTTTTTCCCCCGTTTTGTCTTTTAACGTGTGGATGACAGGGTCTTGGTGTTCCAGCCAGGAGTCAGGGCTGTGCCTCTAAGGTGGGAGAGCCAAGATCAGGACATTGGTCCACCAGAGACCTCCCTGATCCACATAATATGGACTGTGAAAATCTCCCAGAGGTCTCCACCTCAATGCCAAGACCCAGCTCTACTCAATGACCAGCAAGCTATAGTGCTGGACACCCTATGCCAACCAACTAGCAAGACAGGAACACAACCCCACCCATTAGCAGAGAGGCTGCCTAAAAGCATAATAAGGTCACAGACACCCCAAAACACACCACCAGATGCAGTCCTGCCTACCAGAAAGACAAGATCCAGCCTCATCCACCAGAACTCAGGCACCAGTCCCCTCCACCAGGAAGCGTACACAACCCACTGAACCAACCTTAGCCAATGGGGGCAGACACCATAAACAATGGGAACTACGAACCTCAGCCTGCAAAAAGGAGACCCCAAATACAGTAAATTAAGTAAAATGAGAAGACAGAGAAACACACAGCAGATGAAGGAGCAAGGTTAAAAAATGCACCAGACCTAACAAATGAAGAGGAAATAAGCAGTCTACCTGAAAAAGAATTCAGAATAATGATAGTAAAGATGATCCAAAATCTTGGAAACAGAATGGAGAAAATACAAGAAACGTTTAACAAGGACCTAAAGAACTAAAGAGCAAACAAACAATGATGAACAACACAATAAATGAAATTAAATATTCTCTAAAAGGAATCGAGAGCAGAATAATTGAGGCAGGAGAACAGATAAGTGACTTGGAAGATAAAATAGTGGAAATAACTACTGCAGAGCAGAATAAAGAAAAAAGAATGAACAGATTTGAGGACAGCCTAAGAGACCTCTAGGACAACATTAAATGCACCAACAGTCGAATTATTGGGGTCCCAGAAGAAAAAGAGAAAAAGAAAGGGACTGAGAAAATATGGAAAATTACCTTAACTGTAAACGGATTATATGCTCCAACCAAAAGACATAGACTGGCTGAATGGATACAGAAATAAGACCCATATATATGCAGTCTACAAGAGACCCACTTCAGACCTTGGGACACATACAGACTGAAAGTGAGGGGTTGGAAAAAGATATTCCATGCAAATGGAAATCAAAAGAAAGCTGGAGTAGCAATTCTCATATCAGACAAAATAGACTTTAAAACAAAGACTATTACAAGAGACAAAGAAGAACGCTACATAATGATCAAGGGATCAATCCAAGAAGAAGATGTAACAATCGTAAATATTTATGCACCTAACATAGGAGCACCTCAATACATAAGGCAAATACTAACAGCCATAAAAGGGGAAATCGACAATAACACAATCATAGTGGGGACTTTAACACCCCACTTTCACCAATGGACAGATCATCCAAAATGAAAATAAAAAAGGAAACACAAGCTTTAAATGATACATTAAACAAAATGGACTTAATTGATATTTATAGTACATTCCATCGAAACACAACAGAATACACTTTCTTCTCAAGTGCTCATGGAACATTTTCCAGGATACCCCATATCTTGGGTCACAAATCAAACCTTGAAAATTGAAATCATATCAAGTATCTTTTCCAACCACAATGCTGTGAGTCTAGATATCAATTACATGAAAAAATCTGTAAAAAATACAAACACTTGGAGGCTAAGCAATACACTACTTAATAACCAAGAGATCACTGAGAAATCAAAGACAAAATAAAAAAAAAATACCTAGAAACAAATGACAATGAAAACACGATGACCCAAAACCTAAGGGATGAAGCAAGAGCAGTTCTAAGAGGGAAGATTATAGCAATACAATCCTACCTTAAGAAAGAAGAAACATCTCAAATAAACAACCTAAACTTACACCTAAAACAGTTAAAGAAAGAACAACAGAAAACCCCGAAAGTTAGCAGACGGAAAGAAATCATAAAGATCATACCGGAAATGAATGAAAAAGAAATGACGGAAACAGAACAAAGATCAATAAAACTAAAAGCTGGTTCTTTGAGAAGATAAGAAAAATTGATAAACTATTAGTGAGACTTATCAAGAAAAAAAGGGAGAAGACTCAAATCAATAGAAGTAGAAATGAAAAAGGAGAAGTAACAACTGACACTGCATAAATACAAAGGATCATGAGAGATTACTACAGGCGACTCTATGCCAATAAAATGGACAACCTGGAAGAAATGGACAAATTCTTAGAAAAGCACAACATTCCGAGACTGAACCAGGAAGATATAGAAAATATAAACAGACCAATCACAAGCACTGAAATTGAGACTGTGATTAAAATCTTCCAAAAAACAAAAGCCCAGGACCCGATGGCTTCACAGGTAAATTCTATCAAACATTAAGAGAACTGCTAACATCTATCCTTCTCAAACTCTTCAAAAGTATAGCATAGGGAGGAACACTCCCAAACTCATTCTACGAGGCCACCATCACCCTGATACCAAAACCAGACAAAGATGTCACAAAGAAAGAAAACTATATGCCAATATCAACGATGAACATAGATGCAAAAATCCTCAACAAAATACTAGCAAACAGAATCCAATAGCACATTAAAAGGATCATACACCATGATCAAGTGAGGTTTATCCCTGGAATGCAAGGATTCTTCAATATACGCAAATCAATCAATTTTATACACCATATTAACAAATTCAAGAATAAAACAATATGATCATCTCAATAGAGGCAGAAAAATCTTTCAACAAAATTCAACACCAATTTTTGATAAAAACCCGCCAGAAAGTAGGCATACAGGGAACTTACCTCAACATAATAAAGACCATATATGACAAACCCACAGCCAACATCATCCTCAATGAAAACTGAAACCATTTCCACTAAGATCAAGATAAAACAAGGTTGCCCACTCTCACCACTATTATTCAACACTATTTTGGAAGTTTTAGCCACAGCAATCAGAGAAGAAAAAGAAATAAAAGGAATCCAAATTGGAAGAGAAGAAGTAAAGCTGTCACTGTTTGCAGATGACATGATACTCTACATAGAGCATCCTAAAGACTGTACCAGAAAAGTCCTAGAGCTAAACAATGAATTTGGTAAAGTAGCAGGATACAAAGTTAATGCACAGATCACTTTCATTCTTATACACTAATGATGAAAAATCTGAATGTGAAATTAAGGAAACATTCCTATTTACCATTGGAACAAAAAGAATAAAATACCTAGGAATAAACCTACCTAAGGAGACAAAAGACCTGTATGCAGAGAACTATAAGACACTGATGAAAGAAATTAAATATGATACAAATAGATGGAGAGATATACCATGTTCTTAGATTGGAAAAATCAATATTGTGAAAATGATTATACTACCCAAAGCAACCTACAGATTCAGTACAATCCCTACCAAACTACCAATGTCATTTTTCACAGAACTAGAACAAAAAATTTCACAATGTGTAGAAACACTTAAAAGCCCAAATAGCCAAAGCAATCTTGAGAAAGAAAAACGGAGCTGGAGGAATCAGGATCCCTGACTTCAGACTATACTACAAATCTACAGTAATCAAGAGAGTATGGTACTGGCACAAAAACAGAAATATAGAACAATGGAACAGGAGAGAAAGCCCAGAGATGAACCCAAGCACATATGGTCACCTTATTTTTGATAAAGGAGGCAAGAATATACAATGGAGAAAAGACAGCCTCTTCAATAAGTGGTGCTGGGAAAACTGGACAGCTACATGTAAAAGAATGAAATTGGAACACTTCCTAACACCATACACAAAAATAAGCTCAAATGGATTAAAGACCTAAATGTAAGGACAGACACCATCAAACTCTTAGAGGAAAATATAGGCAGAACACACTATGACGTAAATCACAGCAAGATCCTTTTTGACCCACCTCCTAGAGAAATGGAAATAAAAACAAAAATAAACAAATGGGAGCTAATGAAACTTCAAAGCTTTTGCACAGCAAAGGAAACCATAAATAAGACCAAAAGGCAACCCTCAGAATGGGAGAAAATATTTGCAAATGAAGCAACTGACAAAGGATTAATCTCCAAAGTATACAAGTAGCTCATGCAATTCAATATCAAAAAATCAAACAACCCAATCCAAAAATGGGCACAGACGTAAATAGACATTTCTCCAAAGAAGATATACAGATTGCCAACAAACACATGAAAAAATGCTCAACATCATTAATCACTAGAGAAATGCAAATTGAAACTATAATGAGATATCATCTCACACCGGTCAGAATGGCCATCATCAAAAAAATCTAGAAACAATAAATGCTGGAGAGGGTGTGGAGAAAAGGGAACCCTCTTGCACTGTTGGTGGGAATGTAAATTGATACAGCCACTATGGAGAACAGTGTGGAGGTTCCCTAAAACACTAAAAACAGAACTACCATACGATCCAGCAATCCCACTACTGGACACATACCCTGAGAAAACCATAATCAAAAAGAGTAATGTACCACAATGTTCATTGCAGCTCTACAATAGCCAGGACCTGGAAGCAACCTAAGTGTCCATCCAACAGATGAATGGATAAAGAAGATGTGGCACATATATACAATGGAATATTACTCAGCCATAAAAAGAAATGAAATTGAGTTATTTGTAATGAGGTGGATGGACCTAGAGTCTGTCATACAGAGTGAAGTAAGTCAGAAAGAGAAAAACAAATATGGCATGCTGACACATATATATGGAAAAAAAAAAAAAGATCATGAAGACCCTAGGGGCAGGATGGGAATAAAGACACAGGCCTACTGGAGAATGGACTTGAGGACACGGGAGGGGGAAGGGTAAGCTGTGACAAAATGAGAGAGTGGCATGGATGTATATACACTACCAAATGTAAAACCAATAGCTGGTGGGAAGAAGCTGCCTAGCACAGGGAGATCAGCTCAGCACATTGTGACCATCTACAGGGGTTGGATAAGGAGTGTGGGAGGGAGAGAGATGCAAGAGGGAAAAGATATGGGATATATGTATAAATATAGCTGATTTACTGTTATTAAACAGAAACTAACACATCATTGTAAAGCAATTATGCTCCAATAAAGATGTTAAAAAAATAAAAGAATTCATTCAATTCAACAACAACAAACAACTTGTTTAAAAAATGGGCAAAGGAGCACTCTCACTACTTCTACTAAACATAATATTGGAAGTCCTAACCACAGCAATCAGACAAGAAAAAGAAATGAAGGGCATCCAAATTGGAAGGGAAGAGGTAAAACTGTCACTATTTGCAGATGCCATGATACTCTATGTAGAGAACTCTAAAACCTCCACACAAAAATTAGAACTAATAAATGAATTTAGCAAGGTAGCAGGGTGCAAGATTAATATACAGAAATCTGTTGCATTTCTTTACACTAATAATGAAACATCAGAAGAGAAAGTTAAAAAAAAAATCTCATGGAATAGTCTATGAACTTATAAAAATAATATTGAAACAGTAATTATTAACTTTGAATTTGTGTTCAGTGCATTCAATGAATAGTCTTGAAAGTCCAAATTGAGAAAATTTTAAAAAAATTGTCATAGCAAGATGATAGAAAAAAGATTAGGTAGAAAATTCAGAAATGTTTTATGATTCCTGTCAATATATTGACCCCATTGTCCCGAGTCAGGTAACCCTCATTGTGCTTCTGACTTGTATATCTGCCAGTTTGCCTTTGCAATACAGTGTTTTTAGTTGAAAAGCTCTCATAATTAATACTTTAAAAGTAGTTAGTTTAAGTCATCACTCAAAAGTGAAAAAATGGAAAAAATGCTCTGCTTATATATTTTTATGATTAGCTGTTAATAAAAATGAACTGGAAAATGTTTATGGAGTCTTATGAATTTTGCCTTAGTCATAAACATCAAAAACATTGATGGCAGTCAATTATATTATTATACTATAATTATACCATTATAGTATATTATAGCATTGTTGGAACCCTCCAATACAATGTGTTGGGTATAATTACAGAATTCTGGTAAACAGAATTGGTCTAAGGAGCAGTTTTCTTTTATTATAGAGGTAATGTTTTACTTCACTTTAGCAAGGCTATTTGAACTGCAAAAACTATAATTATAGAGCATCTCTAATGTGTATTTTTAACTTCTCTGATGGTATGCCAAAAAAAAAATCCTCAATAAGGGAGTGAAGGATTACTCATATAGACACTGATGTGGTAAACACCTTTTATTCACTTCAGGTTAAACTGTGCATTTTAAACATGGCTATAGATAGCTCTGTAAAGGTCACTTTATGGCCACTAACCCAAGATTGGTGCATCCTGTAAAGGTATTCAGTAATTTGCTCTGTATGCTGATTTTCTAATCCTAACTTTGAATGTCTTAAAGTACCCTCCTCAGAAGCTAATACAGTGAAGGAACTGGTGAGTGGGCATGGCAGGATGTTGTACAAATGCCCTGTATTCTTTTTTTTTTGCAGTATGCGGGCCTCTCACTGTTGTGGCCTCTCTCTGTTGTGGAGCACAGGCTCCGGACACACAGGCTCAGCGGCCATGGCTCACGGGCCCAGCCACTTCGTGGCATGTGGGATCCTCCCGGACCGGGGCACGAACCTGTGTCCCCTGCATTGGCAGGCGGACTCTCAACCACTGCGCCACCAGGGAAGCCCTGCCCTGTATTCTTGACCATTATGTTAGGAAGCAAGTTTTCAAGTATTTTCTTAAGAAATGCTTTGATGAAAACAAAAAGCAATACTAGACCATTTTTAGTACAATGCTAGTACAGAAAAAAAAAGTTAATTTTTAAAAACTGAAATGTGCTGCTTTGCATGCCAATTAAAGTGACTGATGGATTGATAACTATAAATTATCCAGTCACTCCCTCACCCCCCCAATATTTTGGAGATCCTGTTAAAGTCCCTCCAAAGCCCTCTTCTCCAAAGGAATTTACTTCCTGTTTGCACATGGAACCATTTTTCAATTTCACGTCTACTTTTTTAGGGCAGCAAAGACACTTTGTCTACAGTAATTTTCTTAGTATGAAAAACTGCCCCCAGTACAGGTTAACTGATATAAAACCAAGTTTCTCTTACTCATTTTTGCCCATTTTTGAATAATGCTTCCAGTTTTGTACTTTCAGATAAAAGAGCATAGAACAAAGCAGAAATAGCATGAATTTGCTACAAATCTCTGTGCCACCTCATGCCTTATGCTTGTCTTGGGGAAAAACCCAAAAGACATGGACAGCTTACCTCTGGGCCTTTGTGTATGTCTGTGATAATTGTTACTTCAGTCACCCCAAATTTGTGCCTGGCAATATTAGTGAGATTTCATTATAAACATCACTAGAATTAACCTGAGTACCCAGCATATTTAAGCTTATATATCCATAAACAAAGAACTACAATGGTACAAAAAAAAAAATGACAGTGGAACTCAGATTCCTTCCCTTCTCTAAGGAGCAGTGACATTTAGCCTCACCTCAAGGGAAAATCAACTTAAAGGAAATATCACTTAAAATCCTCAAGGGATGTCTTGTCTTATACACTCTAAGTCTTGTAAAGACAAATGATCCTACCCCAGAGAGGGGAATAAACCAAAAGGTGAAATAAATAAAGATGAGACAGTTTCATAGAGAATATTCACTTTCCTAACAGTGTGAAGTATATTAACACAGAATTCAGAACTGCATCAACATCATTGATTGATCAGGGGAACAGACGGTAGCTCTATCTATATGGAGAAAAATGTCTAGGATTAAGAGTTTTGGAACATCTGGATGTTAACTTTTACTGAGCTTTAAACACTCTACTATCTTAATTCTGTAAATTCATTTCCTAGCATCTGTTTCAGAAGGAAGTTGATGATATCAGTAGTGATTACTATACGATCATTTACACCAGAGCAATATATTGAATTTGCAACATCAGCACTTACTGTTAAATAGCAAGCCATTCAACTCTTGGAGATGTACTGTATCCAAGGGAAGAGAATTAAGATATAACAAGATAGAATTTTCACACAGAGAGTCTTTTCTGATAGTATATCAGCTGTCATCCAATGAGCTTGCCAAAGACAGCAATTCTCCAAAATACGAGAGTTTTCAGTAACACAGCCACCCACCTTCCTGCTGATTCTGTTATTAGGCTTCCTTTTTTGAAAGGAATAACAACAATAGCAACCACCAGTGTGTTTGATTCCTTTCAGGCTGTTCAGCTGTAATAGAACACTACATTCTGGTTTTGAATATTTTGTTGATAAACCTGCTAACTCAAGAAATTGAGTTTTGCGTTTTTTTTTAACAATTCAAGAAATTGTCCTTTTAAACAATTAAATTAGCTATAGGGCTTCCCTGGTGGTGCAGTGGTTAAGAATCCACTTGCCAACGCAGGGGACATGGGTTCGAGCCCTGGTCTGGGAAGATCTCACATGGTGCGGAGTACATAAGTCCATTCATCACAACTGCTGAGCCTGCGCTCTAGACCCTGCGAACCACAACTACTGAGCCTGCGTGCCACAATTACTGAAGCCTGCATGCCTAGAGCCCATGCTCTGCAACAAAAGAAGCCACTGCAATGAGAAGACCGTTCATCTCAATGAAGACTAGACCCAGCTCGCTGCAACTAGAGAAATATCGTGCAGCGACAAAGACCCAGCACAGCCAAAAATAAATTTTAAAAAATTAATTAAAAAAAAAAAGCCTAGCTGGGCTTCCCTGGTGGCTCAGTGGTTGAGAGTCCGCCTGCCGATGCAGGGGACACGGGTTTGTGCCCCGGTCCGGGAAGATCCCACATGCCGTGGAGCGGCTAGGCCCGTGAGCCATGGCCCCTGAACCTGCGCGTCCAGAGCCTGTGCTCCGCAACGGGAGAGGTCACAACAGTAAGAGGCCCGCGTACCGCAAAAAAAAAAAAAAAAAAAAAAAAAAAAAAAACTAGCTATAGGTAATATTACCATTTCTATTTCAAGTTTAAAACATGAGGTAGAAGAATGGTTGATAAAACAATTTATAGGCATTTTTGCCTTTAGAAAGATATAGTTAAACCTGAAAAGTATTTATACCTGAGAATGTAAATAAATTGTTGGGGGTATGGATTATTCTTTTAAGATGTAGTCTAAATAATTTAATATAAATACACAAGAACATTGGACTGCATAATTGTGAAATATTACCTATAGATTTCTAACAGACTGATCTCAACTTTCCTATTTGAGACAATGTCTTTCACTAAGGGAAGGTCATTCCGTGTGTCCACTTTTAAAAACATAAAATATATGGTACAAAGAACACAGGAATATTAATCAATGTGACTTTTAGGGATATAGGGGACAAATAAACCTCCCTCTCTCCTCCTCCTGAGTTCAAAACAGATTGAGAAACAATTTGCAAGTTAAAATACCACCAGCTTTATTTAAGACAAATTGTGTGGCTTGAAATCTTCAGCCAAAAGGGCTTGATAATATTCACCCCTAATTAAACAGAATTACCATCTATTCTGTGGGGCAGTAGGACAATCCCATACTTCCCCTGAGGAATATGCTTCTGGCCATGTGGAAAGGTGAGGCTGTCCCCTGGAGGAAGGCTGACTCTCAACAGAGGGAAAGAAGAAAGGGCTGAGCCACAGACTAGTTTGGTCTCACAAATCAGCTAAGTCACTGTACCTCCCAAGGTGGTGGAGGGTGGAAAGACCAGGAGTTTTCTTCTTACTGAGGACTTTCCTCATGGAACCATGAAAAGTGGGGTGTAAGGGCTTGCAACGCTGTTATTCTCACCACCACTATCATCGCTAACACCACAACCACCTTTTTGTGAGGGCTTATAATGTGTGATGTATTAACTGCTTATCATGCATTATCTCTAACTTAATCCTCACAGTGACACTTTATGGCAATAATTAGAATCTCCATTTTACAAAAAAATTGATTGGATGACAAAGTTTGGGAAATTGCTCAGAGATGCATAGATGGTTGGATATGCTAGACTCATCGCTTTTATTCTTTAATTGCCAGGATGACACTTCTATAACTTAAAGAAATGGCAATCAAATGGCAAAAGTATAAATATATTTTTAACATTGACTAGTATTTTCTTCAGCTAAAAAAGAGAAATATGGATTTTAAATCACTCTTTCAATGTTATTGGTTATAAAAATACAATGATACAAATCACACAGGTAGAATAATGAATAAATGTTTTTTAAAAGTTGGCTCAAAGACCATTTAGTTAGCTATATATATCATTTATCTGTACAAATGTCCTGATATTTGCTTGCATTTTATATAATTAGTGTTTCTTATAGTCATTTGCCTTCCCAGAATAGTTTCTTCCCAAGTATCTTTGCAGTATAAAATTTAACTAAGTGCAAGCCTTCAGACCCTTTGTTTTCTTTAATATTGTTCTTAGGTGAATTATTAGAAAATTATTTTCTCTACATTTCTATGCAATATGCATTACATATTGTGATTTAGGATACTCATGTATGCTAACATGAAATAAAATTTCCATAATACATATGCTTACTGTTTGCACTGTACACCAAAAATTCACATTTTCCCTATTCATTCTTTATTTCATTCTTTATTTAAAATGCTTGTCAAAACTTGCCAGATTGGATTTTTGTTTCACCCTTGATGTGTGACCTACAGTGTCCCGGACCACAATGTTTGGTTTTTTTTTTTTTTTTAGGGACTCTTGGCTGCAAAGTCAAAAATCACATTCTCCCTTCACTTTCCACTCATGTTTTACCCCCTACCAAAAAAACTCACTCGTTCATTCACAATCTCTCTACCTCATACTACAGAACTTAATTCAACAAGTATTTTGTGAGCTTTACACTTTTTCAGGAACTGTGTCAGGAACTGGATCCATCAGAATTGTCAATGTCTGTGTCCTGGGAGTGAGAAATGAATTGTGCAGTGTTGATAATAGTGAGATTGGATTACCTTGTGCAGCCTTTTCCAAATTGAGCTCTGTTGATATTTCCTTTGCCAATCCCCATTAACTGACACAAGAGCACCTAACTCAATTTTGCAGACGTCTTATATTAGATAGTAGTAGGAAATAGATGATTGTCAGCTGTCTAGTGTCAGTGGGTAAATTTTAATCCACAAAGACTGACACAGAGTTTTACCTTGAAGTTTTGATGAAATCATCCTTGATTTTTTTTAACATCTTTATTGGAGTATAATTGCTTTACAATGTTGTGTTAGTTTCTGCTTTATAACAAAGTGAATTGGTTATACATATACATATGCTCCCATATCTCTTCCCTCATGAGTCTCCCTCCCTCCCACCCTCCCTATCCCACAGCTCTAGGTGGTCAAAAAGGACAGAGCTGATCTCCCTGTGCTATGCAGCTGCTTCCCACTAGCTATCTATTTTACATTTGGTGGTGTATACATGTTCACGCCACTCTCTCACTTTGTCACAGCTTACCCTTACCCCTCCCCATATCCTCAAGTCCATTCTCTAATAGTCTGTATCTTTATTCCCTTCTTGCCCCTAGGCTCTTCATGACCTTTTTTTCCCTTAGATTCCATATATATGTGTAAGCATACGGTATTTGTTTTTCTCTTTCTGACTTACCTCACTCTGTATGATAGTCTCTAGGTCCATCCACCTCATTACAAATAACTCAATTTCATTCCTTTTTATGGCTGAGTAATATTCCATTGTATGTATGTGCCACATCTTCTTTATCCATTCATCCGATGATGGACACTTAGGTTGCTTCTATGTCCTGGCTATTGTAAATAGAGCTGCAATGACCATTTTGGTACATGACTCTTTTTGATTATGGTTTTCTCAGGGTATATGCCCAGTAGTGGGATTGCTGGGTCATATGGTAGTTCTATTTTTAGTTTTTTAAGGAACCTCCATACTGTTCTCCATAGTGGCTGTATCAATTTACATTCCCACCAACAGTGCAAGAGGGTTCCCTTTTATCCATACCCTTTCCAGCAATTATTTTTTGTAGATTTTTTCATGATGGCCATTCTGACCAGTGTGAGATGATATCTCATTGTAGTTTTGATTTGCATTTCTCTAATGATTAATGATGTTGAGCATTCTTTCATGTGTTTGTTGGCAAACTGTATATCTTCTTCGGAGAAATGTCTATTTAGGTCTTCTGCCCATTTTTGGATTGGGTTTTTGTGTTTTTGATATTGAGCTGCATGAGCTGCATGTAAATTTTGGAGATTAATCCTTTGTCAGTTGCTTCATCTGCAAATATTTTCTCCCATTCTGAGGGGAAAAGAAGAAGTAAAGCTGTCACTATTTGCAGATGACATGATACTATACATAGAGAATCCTAAAGATGCTACCAGAGAGCTACTAAAGCTAATCAATGAATTTGATAAAGTAGCAAGATACAAAATTAATGCACAGAAATCTCTGGCATTCCTATACACTAATGATGAAAAATCGGAAAGTGAAATTAAGAAAATACTCCCATTTACCATTGCAACAAAAAGAATGAAGTATCTAGGAATAAACCTACCTAAGGAGACAAAAGACCTGTATGCAGAAAATTATAGGGCACTGATAAAAGAAATTAAAGATGATACAAGTATATGGAGAGATATACCATATTCTTGGGTTGGAAGAATCAACATTGTGAAAATAAGTCTACTACCCAAAGCAATCTACAGATTCAATGCAATCTCTATCAAACTACCACTGGCATTTTTCTCAGAACTAGAACAAAAAGTTTCACAATTTGTATGGAAACGCAAAAGACCCCGAATAGCCAAAGCAATCTTGAGAAAGAAAAACGGAGCTGGAGGAATCAGACTCCCTGACTTCAGACTATACTACAAAGGTACAGTAATCAAGACAGTATGGTATTGCCACAATAACAGAAGTATAGATCAACAGAACAGGATAGAAAGCCCAGAGATAAACCCACGCACATGTGGTCACCTTACCTTTGATAAAGGAGGCAAGAATATACAGTGGAGAAAAGACAACCTCTTCAATAAGTGGTGCTGGGAAACCTGGACAACTACATGTAAAAGAAGGAAATTAGAACACTCCCTAACACCATACACAAAATAAACTCAAAATGGATTAAAGACCTAAATGTAAGGCCAGACACTATAAAACTTTTAGAGGAAAACAGGTAAAACACTCTATGACATAAATCACAGTAAGATCCTTTTTGACCCACCTCCTAGAGAAATGGAAATAAAAACAAAAATAAACAAATGGGACCTAATGAAACTTAAAAGCTTTTGCACAGCAAAGAAAACCATAAACATCCTTGATTTTTGATCCCCTTTAATTTGGTTTGATATATAATTCTAGGGTGAAAAAGGAATACAATTTTAAAAGACTGGGTATCTCTTTTGGATTTTTATCCATTTGCCCACTGCATATGCATTCACCTTCTTTTCTTCTGTAAGTCTAGGAAGGCTGAATCTTGTACCTATCTAACTTCCTAGCTCTCTGGCTTAGGTGGGGTGCCCGAGTTTGGCCAGGGAGAGGCAATAGCAGGGGTGCAGGAGGTGGAAGTGAGAGGTCTGGATGTTTCACCCATTTGTCCTCCTTGCTCTGGAGCTATGTGTCTACCAGTATCTACATCCCCCCAGGACTAAATATCCACTGGGAAGTACCCACTCCATGGTTTCAACATCCCTGTAGCTACTTCCTCCCCTGCTCCTTCAGTATCAGTGATGATCATATCTTGCCATGTTGCTGGATTCAGAATGGCTTATCCTCTCCAGCTCATGCATCTCCAAATAGGCTTTTCATTAAAATCTGTTCATGTGAACCATTTAAGTGAATTTTTTATTCTTGTTAGGATTTGATTCACACAGTATTTATTTTTTTCTCTTTAAGTTAAAAAAATTGGCTTAAAGCATTTTAGGATAGGCTTGACTTTAATACAATCTTCTGCACTATTTGAAAGCAACTGAGAAAGAATTTAGTTCTACATTTAGAAATGTAGTTCTATTTTTAGTTTTTTTAAAGGAACCTCCATACTGTTTTCCATAGTGGTTGTATCAAATTTGCTTGATTTTTAGAGTCCATGTATAAGTGAAATCATACAATATTTGTCTCTCTCTGTCTGACTTATTTTACTTAGCAAAATACCCTCTAGATCCGTCCATGTTGTTACAAATGGCAAGATTTCATTCTTTTTTATGGCTGAGTAATATTCCATTATATACATATATCTATCTTCCTTTATCCAACCATCTATTGATAGGAACTAAGACTGCTTCCATATCTCAGCTATTGTAAATAATGTTGCAGTGAATATAAGGGTGCATATATATTTTTGAATTAGTGTTTTTGTTTTCTTTGGTTAAATATCCAGGAGTGGAGTTGCTGGATCATATGGTAGTTCTATTTTTAATTTTTTGAGGACCCTCCATACTGTTTTCTATAGTGGCTGCACTACTTATTTTCCCACCAGCAGTGAAGGAGTGTTCATTTTCTCTATATCCTCACCAACACTTATATTTGTCTTTTTGATAATAGCCATTCTGACAGGGGTGAGTTAATATTTTATTGTGATTTTTATTTGCATTTTTCTAATAATGAGTGATGTTGAGCATCTTTTCATGTGCCTGTTGGCCATCTCTATGTCTTCTTTGGAAAAATGTCTATTTAAGTCCTCTGCCCATATTCTAATCAGATTGTTTTTTGTTGATGAGTTGTATGATTTCTTTATATATTCTGGATACTAATCCCTTATTGGGTATATAATTTGCAAATATGTTTTCTCATTCATAGGCAGACTTTTTGTTTCATTGATTGTTTCCTTCACTGTGCAAAAGCTTTTTAGTTTGATTAGGTCCCATTTGCTTATTTTTGCTTTTGTTTCCCTTGCCTGAGGAGACAGAGCCAAAAAAAATATTGTTAAGACTAATGTCAGATTGCTTACTGCCTATGTTTTGTCCTTGTAGTTCTATATTTTCAGGTCTTACATTCAAGTTTCTAATCCATCTTGAGTTTACTTTTGCATATGGTGTAAGATAGTGATTCAGATTCATTCTTTTGCATATAGCTGTCCAGTTTTCCCAACACCATTTTCTGAAGAAACTCTTTTCCCCATTGTATTGTATATTCTTGCCTCCTTTGTCATAGATTAATTGTCCATATGAGCCTGGGTTTTTGTCTGGGCTCTCTATTCACCATTGATATATGTGTCTGTTTTGTGCCAGTCCCATACTGTTTTGATTAGTATATAGCTTTGTAGTATAGTTTGAAGTCAAGGAGTGTGATACCTCCAGTTTTGTTCTTGCTCAAGATTGCTTTGGCTATTTGGGGTCTTCGGTGATTCCATACAAATTATAGGATTAGTTTTTCCAGTTCTGAGAAAAATGCCATTGGTATTTTGATAGGGATGACACTGAATCTGTAGATTGCTTTAGGTAGTATGGACTTTTTAACAATGCTAATTTTTCTATCCATGAACATGGTATAACATTCTGTTTATTTTTGTTCTCTTTAATTTCTTTTTTTTTTTTTTTTTTTGCGGTACGTGGGCCTCTCACTGTTGTGACCTCTTCCATTGTGGAGCATAGGCTCCGGACGTGCAGGCTCAGTGGCCATGGCTCACGGGCCTAGCCGCTCCACAGCATGTGGGATCTTCCCGGACTGGGGCACAAACTCATGTCCCCTGCATTTGCAGGTGAACTCTGAACCACTGTGCCACCAGTGAAACCCCTCTTTAATTTCTTTAATCAATTTCTTAGTTTTCATACTATAAGCCTTACACTTTCTTGATTAAATTTATTCCTAGTTATTTTATTCTTATTGATGCAATTATAAATGGGATTATTTTCTTAATCTCTCTTTCTGACAGTTTGTTATTAGTGTATATCAATGCAACAGATTGTATATTAGTTTTGTGTCCTGCAAATTTACTGAATTTATTTATTAGTTCTAGTAGCTTTTTTGGTGCAATCTTTAAGATTTCCCATATATGTAGTATCAAGTCATCTGCTAATAGTAACAGTTTTACTTCTTCCTTTCCAATTTGGATGACTTTTATTTCTTATTCTCATCTAATTATCATGGCTAGGACTGCCGATACTATGTTAAATAGAAACAGCAAGAGTGGACATCTTTGTCTTGTGCTGGATCTTAAAGGAAGAGCTTTAGGTTTTCACCATTGAGTATGATGTTAGCTGTGGGTTTGTCATATATGGCCTTTATTGTGTTAAACATAATTATATGTTCCTGCTATACACACTTTATTGAGAATTTTTATCATAAATGGGTGTTGAATTTTGTCAAATGCTCTTTCTGCATATATTGAGATATCATATGGTTTTTATCCTCTTTTTTTTAATGTGGTATATCATGGTTCATTCAATCTTAATGCACTGTTCAGAATATTAATAATATTGAGGATTTAACAACATTGAACCAAACAATTTTACTTAGGGAATTTGCTCCCACTTTGCAGAATAATGTGCTAATTACTATTATGGTATTGTAAAACCTCAGGTATCATATTCTGTGAATGTATATTTTTAGGTAATAAAATATTAATCATTCCTGGCTATTCTGACAGTCTACAACACAATGTGTTGTGCAAGAACAGCCTCTGAAGAACTCCCTGTTTAGACATATAATCTGTCTTTCTCCAGTTGCTTCTGCACTTTCTCTCACCTCTTTTCTTTGCTGATCCCCACAGAGTTAATCTTCTGCTACCTGGATACTTCTCAACCATTATCTCCCTTCCTGTCTTGTCCTATTGCTAGCTGAGAACAAAATTGACAGAGGTGAGACTGACAATGGCAATAGGCAAAAGAAGGATAAATAAACGTTATAAACATCTCTCATTCAAAATCCACTGATTTTTTCCTTAGTTCCAGGGATCATGAATCTCAGGCAACATTTATTATCTCATGTCCTCTCTTCAGAGGTCTGTTCATTAGCCTCAGTTTTCAAGAGTCTACCTAAATTCCTTTAATGAAAAAATATGATCTTAGGAAACAAAAGAAAGAGAGATATGATATGCCCATGAGAGTTTACTCAATCTTCTATGATTTTTCTCAATCTCCTGAATCTTTGCCCCAATAAATCTGAAAGAATTACTGAATTCCAAGTTTCTATCACCCAATTTGAGAATTCTGAGGGCATTTCCATATATATATATATATATATATATATATATATATATGGAAACACAGCCTTTGGAAACTTGAAATTAAAATTATTTTATTTTCTAAGACAATAAATTCTGGGATTCTTAATCAGCTTTCTATTAATCAAGAAAAATTACCTTTGTAAAGTCAAGAATAAATTTCAATAAATATATCCATTCCATGCAGGACTGCACAATTTATAGAGAAAAGAGAACCTTCCTCTTTAATTAGGTGGTACTTGTTAGATATGTTTCTGTATATCCTTGAGAAGCAATTGTGACCAGTATATGATGGCTTATACCAGTGGGATATCTCACTTTTTTGTAAGATTCAAGAATTGGTTAGTCTGCAATGTTCTCTCAAAAGCATGAAATTTTAATATTTAAAACTATTGCTAGAAAGGTGAGCATATAAAAATGCTTAAATCAACTTCTTTGATTTTATATAAAATCTATGTATCTATTTACATACAAATCCTCATAGATATATAGATTCTTCTCCAAATAAAAGTTTTTAAGTCCAACATTCAGATATTTTGTTTTTTTGGGTAGTATTATTATTTTGGCCTTTATAAAACTTTCAACCTTTATAAAAATTTCAGTTCCTTGAAAATTTCAGCAAATGGCTATCAAAAGCTTATGTATTTGTGACCATAAGCTTTATATCAAACTTTACCCCTGTTATATGATAATATATAAAGGAATCAAACCATATTTTCTTATAGTGATTTCCAATGAAGATCCATATGGGTGGTATTCTAGGCAAAACTTTTAGTAATTTTTACAGTATATTTTCACCATTATAAAGAAAAATATTTTTTTGTTTGTGTGCAGTAAGATTGAATTATTTGGTGATTCATATTATTATGTAAAATTGAGAGGTATATATTTCAGATATGCAAAAGAATAGTTTCTTTGAAACAAAAGTTGTCAGAGATTATTTTTATCCACCTGAGTGAGAAAATTGCATGTGTTAATTTTGAATGATCTTTCTTTGATCTTTTTAAGTTTAACACTGAAATGAAACAAAACTACTGAAACCTGGTACTTAACTTCCTCCAGGCAACTCATGAACTAACTTGCTTAAGTTAACTCCCCCTTCACTTGCTTTCATTATGATTCTCCTTTTTTTCTCTCTCTACATATTCTCATTAAACTTACAGTCACTAGTCATCTTCCTTTAGGGGTTTTATGGAGCCCATTATCACCTGCCAATTCATTCAGAAAGTCCACATGGGCACACAATGGTGAAATTACTCTTTTTTAGCATTTCCTATAAGAATTGCCAATTATAAGAACCTGGCTGTTTCTCAACACTTCTTTGTTCATTGCCTTTACAAATAAAAATGTCAAGCTATAGGATGTTAGATTTGGGGAGGAGAGGGTTAAGAAGTCAAATAATCTTGATCTTTATTTAGTGGATGAGAAGACCAAAAATCCCGGAGAAATGATGTTTAAATTCATGCAAAAAGTTAATACAAATAACAGCTTCATCCAACAATTTTGAAGATATATCTATTTATAGTAAATGTAGGTTAATGTGTTTAAATATTTGTTAAAGGACAGTTACATTCTTTTTAGACTGTTAGTTTTCTGCTTGTCATCAAATTTGTATTCACAGTGTGGTTTTGAAATATTTCATGATAACATTCAAGAACTTAGCAACATCAAGGAGTCTTGATAAATTAATCCACTTTGAGTGAGTAATTTTCTCTCTCCTTGTGATGCATTCCAACTTTCTGAAATATTCCCCGTATCTCACTCTCAGTAAGTTGAATGTGAATGATTGAGGGGTGTTAATAACCCTCAGGTATCCAGATGGTAGAAAATGGCCTTTGGGCAGACTCATGTTATATTGCTATTAACATGACTAAGTGATAGAAATTAGGTAAAATGTTTCCTAAGCCAAATTCATGCAGGTAGAAAAACTGATGTTAGCTTTTGATATTGGCCTAGAGCCACACATGTTAAAGACAGCTATGAGGAATCAATCTGAAGGACTTTCTTGTAAGCTGTAACTACAGTAAAATTAGAATCTTCTTCCAAAGTTGTTTTTCTGATAATTACTTGAAAGAAAAAACTTTACAATCACTCGAGTCAGATAAAATATGACATCAATAGGGTACATATTTTTAACATTTAAGATTAATTTTAAAACTTACTTTCAACACTTTTAAAAATAACAAATACAATTGGATATCACAAAATGATGTGTATAAGGCATCCAAACCACAACAGAAATTAAATGTTATTGGCACTTAGAATTTACATTACTTTGTAAAAGTTTGATTTAGTGAGGATGGCAAAAATACGATTATTCTAGAATATTTAAAAAATAGGGGCTTCCCTGGTGGCGCAGTGGTTGAGAGTCTGCCTGCCGATGCAGGGGACAGGGGTTCGTGCCCCGGTCTGGGAAGATCCCACATGCCGCGGAGTGGCTGGGCCTGTGAACCATGGCCGCTGAGCCTGCGCGTCCGGAGCCTGTGCTGCACAACGGGAGAGGCCACAACAGTGAGAGGCCCGCGTAATGCAAAATAATAATAATAATAATAATACCTCCTAGATAAACAGAAAGAATAATGTTGGCCAATACTTAAATTTGTATATTAACTATTAAAACTACATATGATAAAACATCAGTATTCACTAAGGTATAATTTGATGACAAATGGGAAAGTTGTTACATACTTAAACACAGAGCTGACACATGTTATTCTAATAAAATGACAAACTCCTGAGCTCTAGTTTCTAACCCCCTATGATTATTTTCTTTATGGCTTCCTATATTAGCACTTCTTCCCACTCTATTTTTGGTGACATAGAGAACCACACAGGAGCAAAAATGCACTGTATCCAACCTTCCCATAGATTGAAAAAGGATCATTGCCTTATTTGGATCCTTTTTCAGCCACCTTTAGAGGAAATATATTTGCTTGTAGCAGACTTGTAATTTTTATGCAATTGTTAAAATAAAATATTTTGTAATAAGTAGCACTATTTATTTTCACATTTCACTACCAAAGAGTTGCCAGTAGTCTTTAGAAATAGTGGTAACATGGAAAAGAGAATCAGACAGAAAATCGATATTATGGCCCAACAAACAATCCTAGTTTTAGAATCTTTCTAAAACATCATGAAATCTATTTTTCAGTTATAAATAAGGTATAGATCATAAATTACCTTTGCCATAAAATATGGGTAGAAATATCAAGTATGATAGAACCTAACAAAATATATGTGCCTGTTTGAATAATTGTTCTTCCTACAGTACAAAAATATAATGACAGGCATGTAGTCCTCTGTTAAATCCATGTCATATTGTATCCCCCCACTAAAATGCATATTTATTATGTTTATATGATCTTAAGATATGTTAGAAAATATATTGTGAGTAAAGTCATATTAAATAAAATAAATAAAGTAATTGTATGAGATATTTGGCCATTGTGAATAACAGTATGACTAGTTCAGAATTTAAAATACTCATGCCTCAACAGATAGAGAATTATACAAATAGCAGACTCATATTTCCTCTTCACTAACCTGTCTCCACATAGCAATTTTATATTTTTAAAATAAATTTATTTATTTATTGGCTGTGTTGGGTCTTCATTACTGTGTGCAGGCTTTCTCTAGTTGCGGCGAGTGGGGACTACTTTTCGTTTCAGTGCAGAGGCTTCTCACTGTGGTGGCTTCTCTTGTTGAAGATCATGGGCTCAAGGCTCATGGGCTTCAGTAGTTGTAGCATGCAGGCTCAGTAGTTGTGGATCCCAGACTCCAGAGCGCAGGCTCAGTAGTTGTGGCACATGGTCTTAGTTGTGCCGCAGCATGTGGGACCTTCCCGGAACAGGGCTCGAACCCATGTCCCCTGCATTGGTAGGCGGATTCCTAACCACTGTGCCACCAGGGAAGTCCAGAGAATTCATTCAGCTTTGCTTGACACTTTACACTAAATAAGTTCCAGGAACTACAAATACTAAGTATAAATTTGAATATAGAAGCCAAAAAGAATTGCTGTATTATATACTGAATTTGAATAGGCAATCAAAATGTAAATTGGTAACAATCATATTGTTTTCTATTGGAAACTTCCATTTTTCTGTGGAAATTTTTGCATTTTATACACTGAGATAAACACAAGTACATGGTTTGCTCACCTGTGCAAGCAGTGAGTAGAACCCTGCCATCTCCTTTGATGCTGGAAAGCACTTTGGCGTAGGGAGTATCCAAGATTGGGTGGAGCTCAGAGGGGAAAGGTCAATGGTGTCAATCTCTACATTTGTGAAACAAATCCTAATAATTATTTGCTCTCATAGTCTATTTTATTTGTAGATACAGAACTATCACATGCTACAATTTTATAGTTAATTGCAAAACTTAGCTGTAATATATGAAATAAATATCTCATCCTTTTGTTATTCTATATCTGAGCAACAGATGTACATCATACAGTTTATGCTTTACAGCATATTTTCATCTATTTATTGTGAGTTGAATCAACCTGTGTTTTCAAAGTGATGGATTATGAATGTGGTCACCCTTGGACCACCAAATTGTTACAGTGTTAACAGAACAGATTGGGCAGTTTGGGCAATCAATTCTTAACTTTTGCTTTTGAGGTGGGAGAATGTCGTAATTCTATTTATTTTAAAATGTGATAGCCCTGAGATAGTTGGCTTGGAGACTTAAAAGAAGGAGATGTTTTCTATTCTTTATAATCCTCTGAGTAACAGGCAGTACTATTCTGAAGTTGTCAGTACCCAGTTGAGTATAATTCTCAAATTTTAATGAATAAAATTGATATAACTTCTTTAATGTTTTGTAGAGCAGCTTATAATTGAGATTTTTATGTTTCTTAGGGGTAAAAAAGGTGACTTGCTTGTAACTATAACCTCAATATTTAGCATATAGTAGTTATTCCATACTTACTGTAAAGTAAGTCTACAGACTTTTCATGTGCCTACTTAGTGCTTTATGTTTATTACTTATCTTCCTAAAGACTCTATAAGGTAGGCTATATTTTTATTATTTTTGTTTTACTTTTTCTTGTTGTTTTCTCTAAACTTTAAGCACACTTCCCTGTTTGCCCAGTTATTCATGACAAAGTCAGTAATGTAAAGTCTATCATATTCCAAATCTTAGGCAGCTTCTTTTGAGCTACATTGGGTCAAATAGATACTGTTCCTGGAAAAAGATGATGGATGTTAAGGATGAAGGAGGTGATGAATGAAGTCAGGAAGCCAGAGACTGGTTTGAAATTCTGTCCCACAACTTTCCATTATACAGACATGGGAGATGACTTTAAAAAATAAGAAGAAGAATCGAGCTGTTCTTCCTGGACAACATTCTTCACTCTCCTGCCTGATCCCACCAGTTTGCTGATGACACCAAAACATCTTGCTTCGAATTCTCTCCTGAGTTTCAAAAGACTCAGTGCCCATCCACCTTTTACCAAGAATTTCCATGACAAATAATCCCAAATCCTGGCTGCCTCATGAGACCCCTCAAAGATGGTCTCTGGCCCAGATCATACCAGAGTTTGCTGCAGCCCTTGAGTGCACAGATCTGGACTTGAGCCTTTGTCTGGTGGCATCGGTCTCCTGGTTTGTGTTTCCAAACTTGTTCTCCAAACTTTCCCTTGCTTGCTTTCCACTATCATCATATTATACAGTTACTAACTCAGGAGAGGATTCTATGCCCTTTCACTGCACTGTCTTTCTAAAGCACTTGTATTCTACTTTAAAACTCTTAGAAACTCCCCTGTCTACACGACCAGTTTCAAATTCCTAAGAAAGGTACTTTCACAATCTGCTTTCAAACTACTTATCAAGCTCAGGCCCTGTTCCTCCTAAGCTTACCCACCCCCATACCAGCAAAGATTAATGCCTCTCACACAGTTCTTTTTTAAAAAAAAAATACATGTCCCTTTGCATTTATGGTTCTTTTTGTCATGTGGCCTCTTTTCTGTCACCCAGAATCAGAACCACACATTACTTTCTTTTTCTGCTATGCTTCCCGCATACCCTTGGACCTCCATCTATAAACCCACAGTACATTTTTATAACACCAAAACACTTTTTATAATTATTTCTATATGAAAAAGTTTTCATAATTTTTTATACTCCCTGTGTCTATAGACATGTTATTTAATCTGTGTCAGTTTTCTCATTCTTAAAATGGCAATGACATTACTGCCTACTTTATAGGTATGTAAAATTGAAGATATAATACATGCAAAACAAAATGTCCAGCACACAATGAGTGCTCAATAAATATTCTGAGTAATATTCATGTGCTTACCCCTATTAGAAATTTTTTTACTCCACAAAACTATGAATTCCTTGAAGAAAAGATAATATTTATCTTTGTAACTACAAGAAATCTCATCATTATTGGCACATAATATGTGCTCAATACATTTTTACAAATTAGTTATTACTCCTTAACGCTTCAATGGCACTAATTTTTAATCCTATTTCTCTTTTCAGAAAGTATGGATTGTACAAATACCAATGTAAATTGGATGATGTAATCACTGTTAAGTAGTTATTTAAAGCATGTTGCAAATGACTGCATACAGCATATACCTGTGAAGCAGCACCATTCAACTGTTCTACCTTTAGTTGGAAATCTTAGTGGTCACTCTTCTACCAAACTAATTTTGCAAATATTTACTAATATCAACCAACTCAGTTACAAGCCTGAATGTTGTTTGGGGCACCACTTTATAAAAAAGATGTTAATTTAAGTGAAAGGATTAAATGGCTTAATGTTACTATTAGCAGTTTTAAACCCAAGCCCCTATCATGGTCGTGGTTTATTTAATCCATTCTATTAATGACCACCCTACCCAGTTACCAGTATGGAGGTCAGTAGAGTGGTCTAATTGTGATTATACAGAAAAACACTGAGTGGTATTGAACACATGGAAAGAGGTGTTCCTCCTTGTTTGGCTTCTTTCCCACGTGCCTGATTTTTCTGGGTACCATGTTTCTAGGCTACAATAAACAAGCCTCTAACTGCTTTGTCTAGTCCTCTGTGGGTCTCCATCCTGCTTATCGCCTATTCTCAGCACAACACATCTAGTGATCCCTTTGAATCATATGTCATGTCTTGGCACTCTTCTGTTTAAAAATCCCCAATGACTCCTAGCTTACTGGGAGCTCTAGCCACACTGGCTTTTCTCATGTTCACAAACAGGGCAGGCATACACCCACCACAAAACCTTTGCCTTTGCTCTCTCCACTTCCCTAAAGCTCTTCCCCCAGACCTCTCCATTCACCCCCGTAAGTCTTAGCTCACAAGTAACTTCACAAGACTTTTCCTGAGTTGACCCTGTTTAAAAATTGAGATCACTACCACCTTCTCCAGCATTTTCTGGTTCTTTTTCTTGTTATATTTTTTCATATGGCACATATCATCACATATTCTTAATATAGCAATATCATCACATATTTAATATTTAATACAGCACTTCATCAAATATTATTTTTTTACTTTTTTATTTTTTGCCCATCACTCCCCAACACCAAAATTTTAGCTCACTTCAGGCAAGGATTTTTGTCAATTTAGTTCACTCCTGAATTCCTATACTGATACATTACAGCCTCTCAATAAATACTGAATAAATGATTTAATTGATTAATAAAAAAAGAAATGGAAGGATAATTAAGCTTAACTATTATGTTCCAAGTTTTAACATGTATTTCTGTACAACCATTACTTATAATAAATGATGTATAATTAACATATCTTTATCTACTTAGAATTAATAAATTAATAAACTAATAAATTCTAAATTGAATAAAATCTAAATTAACATAAATAATATTAAATAGAATATGAGATAATATTTACATAACCTTAGTTTTTGACATTTTAATACAACCCAAGTCCTAGATCTTATGATAAAAGATGTTTGACTAGACACATTTATCTATATAACAATAAAATAAAAGATGTCATAAATAAAATCTGAAGACCATTGTTAGACTTCAAAAATTATAATGTTCATTAGAGTTTAAGGATTAAAATTCATAATAAAAAAGAAATATATAAAATTTTTATCAAATATAATATGATTGTTAAAAAAATTGTACCTACTTAAAGTGGACAATTTGATATTTTGGCATATGTATTCATCTGTGAAACAATCACTGCACTCAAAATAATTAATATCTCCATCACTCCAAAAGTTTCCTTATGGCTCTTTGTAAAAAATCTCTTCCTCCCACCGATCCCCATGGCCCACTTACTGTCCCCAGAATGACACTATAAATTAGATCTCATTAAAGAAATAAGCTCATTTGAGGAGAATTGACCATGTAACATTATTGAGCCTTCCAACCCATGACATGGTTTATCTCTCCATTTATTTAGATTTTCCTTAATTTCTCTCACCAGCTTTATAAATTTCAGTGTAAAGGTCTTTTACATCTTTTACAAGAGTATCTCTATTTCATATTTTGATGCTATTATAAAGGATATGTTTTTATATTTTTAATTTCTAATTATTCATTGTGAGCACACAAAATATAATTTATTTTATATGTATTCTATATCTTACAGAATTCCTGAGTTTGTTCATTAATGGCTTCTACTAACTTTTTAGTAAATTCCATTAGATTCCTTACATAGACAAATACGTCATCTGTGAACAAAAGCATTTTATCTAATTTGGATGTCTTTTTTTTTCCTTGTCCTGTTTCATTAGCCAGAACTTCCAATATTGTGTTAGGTAGTAGCGATGAGAGCAGGCTTGCCTTTTCCCTGATTTGAGGCAGAATAATTCAGTCTTTCATCCTTAATGTGATATTAGTTGTAGGTTTTACATAGATCTTTTTTATCAGGTTAAGAAAGTTTGCTTCTATTCTTATTTTGCTGAGGCTTATTTTATTTTTTGGTCAGACAAATATCCCATGCTCTTCAAATTTCTGAAAGACTTTGTGGAGGACTAGTAATATTTCTTTTGTAAACACTTGGTTAATTTCATCAATGAAGTCATCCAAGAATGAATTTTTCTTTGTGAAAAGAAAAATTATTATCTATATCATCTTGAGTGAATTTTGGCAGCTTTTGTCTTTCAAATAATTTATCCACTTTATCTAGGTTGTTGAATTTATTGCCATAAAGTTGGTCATAATATTTCCTTATTATGTTTAATATCTATAAGATCTATACTGATATGACCTCTCTTGATTCTGATATTAGTAACTCATGTTCTCTTTTTTTCTGTTCCTTTTTTTCTACTTCTTATTTATCTCTGGTGTTTATTTTAGACAGTTTCTGTTGCCATCTTTTCAAGTTCATTTATCTTTTTTCTGCAGGATCTAATCTGTTATGATCCTATCCAGTGTAGTTTTCATTTCACGCATTGTGATTTTCATCTCTAGAAATTCAAGTTAGGCCTCCCCACTAGGTCTACTTAACTGTTTCATTAAATGGGATACAGTTTTAATAACTATTTAAAAACCTTTGACAGCTAATTCTAACATTTGTAACAGTTCTGGATCAGTTTCAATTCATTGATTTTTCTCCTGATTATTGATCATATCTTATTGCTTCTTTGCTTGCCTGGTAATTTTAGATTGTTGCTAGACATTGTGAATTTTTATGTTTTTATTACTATATATTGTTGAACTTTATTCTGGAATGTGGTTGTTACTTATAAACAGATTGATCCTACTGTGTCTTGCTTTTAAGATTTGTCAGACAACTACATAGAGCTGTTTAATCCAGGGCTAGTCATTCCCCACACTGATGAAAGACCCTCTCAGCACCCGACCCAGTATCCTCATGATTAAAAGCTTTCCAGTGTAGTTGATCAGTCTCCACTCCTGATCCCCTGTGAGCAACATCAACAGCTTCTTCTAGTCTTTTCTGGTGTTGCTTTTTTCTTGGCCCTGGGTAGTTTCCTCTCACACAGGCAATGAAAAGGGCTCTGTTGAATGTTCAAAATGGATGCTCTTTAGATTTGCAGAGTTGTCTAATTTTGCAGCTTTTCATTACTCTTTCCTGGAAACTCTGTCTAACCACCTTGGTCTCCGTGGACCCTCAAAAATGTCTCTGCAACTCAGGAAGTTTTCTGGGCTCTGCCTGAAGTTTTCTTCCCTATGTCATGGCTTGGAGACTTTCTCAAGGCAGTAAATCATAGGACTTACCTCATTTGTTTCCCATCACTCAAAGATGATGATCCTGAGTTGCCTTCATTCCACAACTTTGAAAATGTTGGAGTTTTAAAAAATTATTTCCCACTTTTTTGTTTTTGTCAGACAGGAGGGTAAATTTGCTCCCAGTTATCCCATCATGATTTGAAACAGAAGTTATTACAAATAGAGTCTTAATATTTACAAATAACCTGATAGAAAAGTGAATAGGGTATTCAGAAAAGAGATCCAGATGACTAATAAGAAGATATTTACCGTGAGATACAATTTTTTACCCATATAGACAGCAAATTAAAAAATGATGACTTACTATCATTAGCAAAGTTATGGGGAATAAACACTTTAATATCCTGTTAGCAGAACTGTGAATTAATACAAACCATTTTGGAAAGTCTGGCAATAAAAAATAAATCCACATCATTTGACACAATAATCCTTTTCAGAGAATCTAACTTCAACATAAAGGCCATGTAATAAAATAATTATCATAGTTGTAGTCACAAAGCAGCAGACTGCTTTTAAACTTCCATAAATAGAAAGGTCAAATGTATCAGTAAATTATACATATATACATAGCATATTCCATATTCTATGGAAAAATAATTAGCTACTAAAAAGAGTGAGTTCTGTCTCATTGACCATGAGGATTGACCATGATATATTGTTCAGTTAAAAGAGAAGCTCTCCAAGCAACATGAATACTATAATCCTTTTTTAATAGAAAAAATAAAAGAACAGTGGAAAAAGTGAAAATAAACACCATCCTATTTTTTAACCTTCAGGAGGGTGTGCTGGAGAGATGTCATGAAAAGTTTATTAACTTTTTCATTACTTATCTTTGTATCATATTACTTTTTGTACTAAGCAAATATTGCTTTCAAAATTAAAAAAAATTAAGAATAATTTGAAAATCCCAAGAATGTTGCCAATCAGTGTCCAATATAATTTGCTAAAATATTTACACACATATTGAAAGAAAATCAATAAGGAAGTCCACTTTAATATGTATGTAATGAAACTTGGGAAGTTTATGGAATATACTGTTATATAGAATTGCAAGAGAAGTTACTTAGTAGATAAATGATATAAGAACACTTGCAGATGGGTACAATTTAACATTTGTTATGAAAATAAGGCACTAGAAATGGCAGGAACATCTAGAAGAACCTCAACATATCCTCTAACTTTGACCTGTGTTGCTCACTGACCAAGTATATTACCATGTAATTTGAAGTGAGACTACTGATTTGAACTAATGAACTGATATCTTATGTTTTCCTTATTTATACATCTCTTCTAAATGAATTGAATTTAAAACGTTTGTCTTAAGTATTTCTTTTCTTTAAAAATTTTTGGCCTTTTTAGTTTTCTTTTATATTAAAAATTATCTGATTTTAAGATGTGTAATGTCCCTCCTCACACTCCCTGAATATTTTGGCTTATGTTGATATTTTATTAATTTTTGCTTTTATGGAGTGATTTACATGAGTCTTCTATTTCATCACAAGCATTTCACTTTTCTCTTTCCAGTTGCATTTCTACAAAACCTTCTTTTAAAAGTCAGTATTTTTGTTTTATTGTTCTTCTATAGACCTTCATTTCATACCAATGATATTATGATCACTAAGTCTAAATATGCTCTAGCTGTAGACTTTTTAGGATTATATCTTTTCCAGATATTCAGTCAAAGCTGGCTTCAGACTTGACTGCTGGTTAAATGTACCATACAAAAAAAGCAGCTCAACACTGATTCATGGTTCTGAATCTTCCTTAATTCATCAAATCAGGGTTTTTCTATAACACATTTTCACCCAAGGCCTTAACTTTTCAAGGATAAATAGTCAATAGCAAGTTTTTCATATTTCATAATTTAGTATTGTCCTGAGAGTCTTTACTACTTTAGAAAAATGTAGGATAAAATGTATTCATGTATATTTAACACTTGAAGATTTCTCTTTTAACTAAAATTCTTCAAAGAAATAAAATAAGGTGGATATAACAGACTTGCCTGATGATTTCAAATAGATAATATATCAGAATTGGAGATCCTGTAATCTGCATGGGAAAAACAATAGCTAACATTTAATATGTGCTCCCTGTGTGTGAGGCATTATCTTAAGCAACTTACATATGTTTATTTATTTAATCATCCAACCAGCCATACTGTTTTGTTTATTACTATTGGTAATTTCATTTTATCAATAAGAGAATTCATGGCCTTGAACGCTTACATTAAGCCACACAGATAATAAGCACCAATGCCTGAATCTGACCCAGGCAATGGGACCACACATTCACAATAATAATTGCTACATAACGTAGCGTCTCCAGAGTTCTATACAGATAATTTTATTTTTTGCTCGCAGTTTTAAAACTAAACTCTTCATAAAATTGGCATGTCCCCTAAATTTTTTTTATCATGAAATTAAACAACCTAAATCCTACCATTGTACAGTAATGCCACAATCATGTGTTATATCTCCTTTAAGCTCTTGATGTATTATTTTTTTAAAGTAGGAAATTATTTTTATTCCAAGTCAAATACATAAAAACAGATTTTCTCACACTACTCTTAGAATTGTAAAAGGGGAGAGAAAGGCACTAAACTGATATTTCACCCCGTTATCCTCTAAAACAGTCAGAGCTGGGCCCCATGTGAAAGTATGGGATCTTACAGCTCCTGCAGACAGAGGGTAGGTCTTTCCTTCTTATCTCATACATAAGCCAGTGGTTTTCAAACTTTGGAAAGGTGTGACTATTTGGTGGTTATTCTTTTTTAGATTTTAAGCCAGTGAACATGGCTGGAAATAATTTGAAATGAGGAAATTAGACAAAAGACTACCTTTCAGAAGGGAGACATTGATGAAAGATCATGTTGTAGTCATGATTTTACAAATAGAAGTTATGCCCAAACTAGCCAGTTCATAAGAATTGGAAAAAAAAGATCTTATGAGCTAGATGGTTTACATGAATAATTTTGACATAACAGTTTTATCTATTCACACTGTGAACTTAGATCTCATCAAGCTTTGTAAGTAATTTCCAACATACCGACAATGACTATGCTATCATTTTTTGCCCATTTTTTTATAATGTGAGCTACTCAACTCCATTTCTCTGTGCCCTGAGTCACACTTCTGTTGTTCTTGCTAACCCTTTCCTGACTCCTTTAGATATCTTCTGTATGTTTTAAAATTTCTGCACAATAACATATTTCATATGAATATCAGGCTGCTCTATGTTCTGCTTTTCCCTTTACCTGATCCTTTGGCCTCAGTTTTTGTTCTCTTTCTAATGTACACATAACAGACACACATGCATGTAAATGTGGTTACCTAGAGGCTCACTACCTAGAGTAGTTTGAGTTTTCTTCAGATCTCCAGAAGTGGTGTCAGGTTTTCTGTTACTCCACTTATGGATAAGAAAATAGGTAGTAGACAGAGGAAAGTTGATTTTTGTAATGTCACACAGACAGAATCCAAACTAGAGCTCAGAATGTCTGTCTTTAGGCCTAGAAAGCTGCCTATCTGATGTCTACATTTATCTAATCATTTGTTTCACTAGTCTCAGTTCCTTAGTCAGATAGCTACCAGTAACACACTTTACACACATGTCAAAAACTCAACTTCATCACCACCACCAACAGCAACAGCAATAATACCAGTTTAGCAACAAGGGCAGAATGATATTCTTTGACTGCCTTTTCTGTTTTCAAAAAGAACACATGGATTTGGAAGGGCATCCCCCATACAGCCTATAATAATGTATGTAGACTAAGGGACTTGGAGCTCTGATTCAGAAATCTATGCTCGTTTGATTCCAGCATGCTTAATTTCTGAGTAGGCCTAGGCTGACAGGATCTCAGACAAGAGGAAAATAAAAAAGGAGTAAGTTAACTGGGATAAAGATGAGAAATATGAGGCATTTAAAACGTTTTCTACTACTAAATTCCTGCTTGTGATTTGCCTCACATTCATTACTTAACCTGTGAGTCTATAAATGGGGGTAATAGAGCTTCCACCCTCATCACTCACTGGGGAGCCATGAATAGGACCAGGCAGCCCAGAAAGAGGAGGTTTTAGCAGCCTCCTACCTCTGATGAGCAAAGACATACTTATATAGCACCAGAATTTGTTAAGCTTGCATGAGCTGTTTCAATTCGATAAAAATGGTCTTTATATCATAGCATCATGCCATATCCTGGTTGCCTTTGTAAATAAACTTTATTTTTTACAGCAGTTTTACGTTCACAACAAAAGTGAGAGGAAGGTACACAGATTTCCCATACACCTTCTGCCCCCCACCCCCCAAGCATAGCCTCCCCCATTGTCACCATCCCCCACCAGATGTTACAATTAATGAACCTACATTGAAGCATCATTATCACCCAAAGTCTATAGCTTATATTAGGGCTCACTCTTGGTGGGGGATATTTTCTAAGAGTTTTGACAAAGTCATAGTGACATGTATTCCTATAGAGTCCCCCTAAAATCCATATGTTGAAATCCTAACCTCCAATGTGATGGTATTAGGAGGTAGGAACCTTTGATGTGATTAAATCTTGAGAGTGGAGCCCTCATAAAATGAAATTTGAGCCCTTATTTGAGACATCAGAGATCCCTCACCCCTTCTGCCACCTGAGGACACAGAGAAAAAGAAGTTTATCTATGAACCAAGAAGTAGGTCCTCACCAGACATTGAATATGACAGCTCCTTGATCTTGGACTTAACTTATAGAACTGTGAGAAATAAATTTCTGTTGTTTATAGGCCACTCAGTATTCTGTGATAGCAGCCTGAATGACTAAGACATGTATCCACCATTATTGTATCATGCAGAACAGTTTCACTGACCTAAAAATCCTCTATGCCCCACCTATTCATCCCTCCCTTCCCACTGCCCTTGGTTACCATTGATTCTTTTACTGGCTCCATAGTTTTGCCTTTTTCAGAATGTCATATAATTGGAATCATATACTATCTATTTAGATTGGTTTGTCTCACTTAGTAATATATATTTAACTTCACTCCATGTCTATTCATGGCTTGATAGCTCACAGTTTTTAATCGCTGAATAATATTCAACTGTCAGGATATACCAGTTTATTTACCCATTCACCCACTGAAGGACTTCTTTGTTGCCTCCAAATTTTGGTAATTATGAATACAGCTCCTCTAAACATTCGTACTAATTTTCAACCTCTTTGGGTAAATACCAAGGAGCATGATTGCTGGATTGTACGATGAGTAAATTTAGTTTTGTAAGGTACTACTGAACTGTCTTCTGAAGTGGCTGTACCATATTTTGCATTCCTACCAACAATAAATAAGAGTTTCTGCTGCTTCATAGCCTTGCTATTATTTGGTGTTGTCAGTGTTTTGAATTTTTGCCTTTCTAACCGGTGTGTGGTCATATCTCATTATTTTAACTTGCTTAATGGCACAGGTTGTTGATCACCTTTTCATATGCTTCTTTGCAACCTGTATATCTTCTTTTGTGTAGTGTCTTTCATATATTTTGTCCATTTTTTAATCAAGTTGTTCACTTTCCACAAGTTGGATTGCAACTACCTATTCATTTTCCAGGCCAGGAATGGCTTGTGCAAAGGGACAAAAACTAGTTAAAAGCAAAAGTTGAATTCTGCCCTCATTCAACCTTTCTTGTCTCACGTCTGGACTGCTATGAAAGATCTTACCATGATCAGGTTTTAGTAGAACAGCTAAGTAGCATACCCCTGACTCAGATCCCTCGTCCACATACCTGAGTGTCTCTCCAAAGCCGATGCTTGGTGAGGTCATCCTGTGAGTGCTCACTGTCTTGAGAACACAAGCCCTGCATCCCAATCTGTGTTCCATCCACACACTGTTTACTGTCCACCTCAGATGTGATGCTTTAGGAAAACTGGATTATTAGCTGTTCCCTAACCCTATCAATTTTCTGTCATGGCTTCATCACTTTATACATGGAAATCTTCCTGGATTGTTCTCTTTCACCTCAAACTAACAAATTTCTACCTCTTCTTTTTTGATCCCTAGGTACCTTCATGTAAAGGTATTTATTTTCCTTTTTATGATTGTCTTTGTCTTTTGCCTTTTTAAATTTTTTATTAAACAGGGTGCTTTCCTTTTTAAGAAGAGAGACAAGAAGGAAACTCACATTCACTATCTTTCCCATCTCAGTGACGACACCACGATTAAATCCTTTGCACAGTCAGAAATCTAAGCATCACACTTGAGTCCATGCTCACTCTCCTCCCCTCTCACTGTGGCAGCACAGACGACAGCATTGGTATGTGCACTGCTCAACACTGTCCCAACCCTGTCCCGTTTCCAGTCTAGTTCCATTTTAATCTATTTTCCTTATTATGTCCCTAATATTCCCTTTAAGATATAAAACTGGTTATTTCACTGTCCAGATAAATACTACCTAGGCCTTCTATTATGTTTAGAATAAAGCCAAGAAGAACCAGTATGATTCAGCCCCTGCCTGCTTATCTGACCTCATATCACTCTCTCTGCTGTTCACTAAAATCATGATATATATGCACTGACATTATCTCTGTCCCTTAAAAAGGCTCAACTCCTTCCTGGCTCATTGCCTTATGTTCCAGCTCCTAGAAGACCAGGGCTCCAGGCTCCTTCTCATTTAGATCTCAGTCCTTTGTTACCTCTTCAGAGAGACTGTGACTGACGTCCCCTCTAAACCTGCTTCCCCAGGCCCTCAGTGTTGTTGCCCTGATTCCTTTCTTCATAGCATATTAATGTCTGAAATGAGCTTGTTTATTCCTTTCTTTGCTTTTTTTTTTTTTATCTCTTCCCACACATTAGTATCTAAGCTCAATGAGGGCTATCTTGTTCACTGTATTCTTAGAACCTGGAACAAATATATAACAAATAAGCATATTTGATTATTTAACTATATAATGTTAACATATTTAATAATAATCTATTTCTTCACCGAGAAAGGCAGTAAGAGAGTGCCAAATGCTCCCTTCCTGGCCCTGGCCATGTTATGTTTGTACAGTTTCAGTAGAAACAATCACCTTCTGTCCCCAGCACTGAGTGCTATGAGCTTTGCTGGTACTCTGGATCTTTAGAACAAAGTAAAAAGCCCATTTTCAGGCAAAGGACAGGAGCATTGTAGATAGTATCCAGATGTTGCCTGACCCTGCATTTCATAGGTACTAAAGGAAAACTGAAGTTCCTTTGGCTGATCTCCGCTCTTGAGAGCCTACAATTTCTCTCATTGGGATAAAAACAAATCAAAGGATAACCTTCATTACAGGGAACAGACTTAACGCTAATGGATCCTAGAGCATTGTTCTTATAGAACAATTAAATGTTTACCTTCTCCCAACCAGCGTTTGCAGAATAAATGTTTTAAATGAGTGGTGAAGGGGGCTGGGGAAAGATTATGACCTGAATGCCAATTCTTGATACTACTGGGTTGGCCAAAAGTTCATTTGGGTTTTTCCCTGAGAAGTTACGGAAAAACCCAAATGAACTTTTTGGCCAACCCAATGTTTCTTCCATGTCTTTGATGAAAGGACTTGACAGACACAAGCATCTTGGTAGGGAGGCTGAAGGGTCTTAAACTATCTGATGTTGGACGTGATTCCAAGAAAGGAGGCATTACTTTTAACCTTTGAGATGCAGCGTTAGGGAGGGTGGATATCCAAGCCCTGAAAGGAGCCTTAGAAAAGGACCATCAATGCCCTGATGGCTGAGAGCATCTGGTGGCTTCCTGCAGTGAATCCCTTCAGCAACATGCAGAATTGGATTGACTCTGACTACTCGCTGTGTATGTTCATTTTGTGGAGGAAGGAGAGAGGGACTGCCTGATGCAGTTAACTCTAGTGCCCTTGAGGATAGCTTATACAGATGTCCTGTGGGATTGAGTCCTGGGGGAAGCCTGAGAACAGAGAGATGTCCCATTCCCCCTTCAGAGGGTCAGCCCAGCCTGCCACCCCCTGCATGCCCACCAGAGCAATCCAAGTCTTCCTTGCTTAGAGGTTTGCCCCTTACAAAGAGGTTCGAGCACAAGAACTTTTTGAATGCTGAAAAAAATCCACCTTGCAGATAGGCAAACACCATTTACCATCCATTTGAAAGACCTTACAAATTGAGAAAGGGAAACCCAGCTGAACAATGCAACAGGCGGTTCCCATTGAGGCAAGAACAATGAAGCAAGGAAAGGAATAAAGGACAGCACCCAGGTCTTCAAACTCTAAATCTGTGTTCTTTCACTTTGCAATTCTGATTTATTTCACGAGGCTACTTCACATCATATTTTGACATATTTTTTTCAAATACTTATTTTACTGTATTGCACTCATATACCACAACAAGTCTATTTCTTCAGTTACTGACCATGGAACTAAAGTTTTTTATCAACTGTCTCTTCTTTTCCTTTCTTAGGTATTCAGTAGCTGGAATTTTCACTCAGCATCCTTCACCGTAGCTGGATACTCTCATTCTAGCTCACTTTTGCTCATCTTCTGTGCCAGATTCACCTTTCCCATCTGGCAAACAATTCTGCTCTCCTCTAATACACTGTTTGAAAAAGTAGCACTTTAATTATGTTTAAGGACTACTCTATTCTAATATGATTAAATATTCAGGAAGAATACTATGCAATGAGTTTTTGTGATTATAGTGGAGATAGCTAGAAGCTGCAAGCCCAATAAAAGTATAACATTTTTTCAAAAGGCAGGCAAAGCATATTTTATACTCTTTTCAAATAACTTTTAAAAAGTTATCATGACTGAGTGGGTTGTTGTTTCCTGACTAAAAGATAATTCAGAAGAAATCATCACAGCATTTTCATTTGGGAGAAAACAAAGGAGAACTTCTAGGAGAGATTTTCTCATGAGATATTTACATAGCTCTCCTCAGTTAATACTTTTTTTTCACTTTAGAGTTCAACATTTTTTAATAAAACAAAATTTTAAAATAGCAGCCACAAAATCCTACTGAATGGGAGAAATATTTGCAAATGATATGACAAATAAGGGGTTAATATCCAAAATATTTAAACTACTCATACAAATCTACATCAAGAAAACAAACAACCAGATTAAATAATGGGCAGAAGAACTGAATAGACATGTTTCCAAAGAAGACATACAGAGGATCAACAGGCACATGAAAACATAATCAACATCATTCATCTTCAGGGAAATGCAAATCAAAACCACCAAGAGATATCACCTCACACCTGTCAGAATGGCTATCATCAGAAAGAACACAAATAACAAATGTTGGTGATGATGTGGAGAAAAGGGAACCCTTGTACACTGTTGGTGGGAATGTAAATTGGTGCAGCCACTGTGGAAAAAACAGTATGGAGGTTTCTCAAAAAACTAAAATTAGAACTACCATATGATCTAACAATTCCATTCCTGGGCACATATCCAAAAGTAACAAAAACACTAGTTGAAAATATACATGTAACGTGGATGGACTTGGACAGTATTAGGTTTAGTGAAATAAGTCAGACAGATAAAGACAAATACTGTATGATATTACTTATATGCAGAATATAAAAATAAAACAAACTAGTAAATATAACAAAAGAGTAGCAGCCACTAAAACATTAGCATAACATTGGCAATAAAAAATTTTCTAAACCAACGAAGGAATCAGAGTTGAATTGGGTGAACAGTGACTCAGAGGGTTTTAAGAAGGCCTCTGTCCTTGCCCAGGTATGTTGCTGAAAGTTGCTTGCTCTAACATTTCCTGAACAAGTATAGGGATGCAGTATCTACACTCACTTATGCTCCACTGGTTCAGGCCTTTTCTGTACTGTGTCCTCAGCACTTACCTCAGTGCCTGGCACTACTTGCTGCTCAAAAATACATTGAATAGTCTCTCCACCCCATCTCCCGTCTGCTTCTGTGCCTCGTCCCCTTCTCTCAGTTTCTTTCTTCCCGATCACTTCCCCAGACACCGACACCCAGTTACTCCAGTTTCCCCGATTTCAGCTTTGGTCTTCAGCCCCATTCACCCGAGGATTTGCCTGAAGGCCACCCCCAACTCTGCACCTGCCCCCTTAGGGCCACTAAGGACCATAACTAAGACAGGGCCCACCCCCATGGCCCCACCACTCAGGGCGGAGGAAGAAGACGAGGAGGACTATGAGCCTGTCCCAGAGCCCCCCAGCCCCACCCAGAAGCGCTGGCAGAAGCCTACTCCTCAGCATGCCCCCCCACCCCCAGGACTACGCCTTCACCTTCTTTGACCCCAACGACCCTGCCTTTCAAGAGATTCTGTATGACCCGCAGACCACCATCGCTGAGTTGTTCACCATTGTGCACCAGTGGGTGCCCCAAGTCCAGTACAAGATCGATGTCATTGGCAATGAGATTCTGCGACGAGGCTGCCACGTGATGGGCTGACCTAACATGACACTGCTCCATTATACTTGTAAGGCTGGGGCCCACAGAGTCGAGTTCCCCGCGATGGCTGTGCGCCTCTTGCAGCAGCTGCTGGCGCTGGGCGCAGACGTGATCCTGCGCAGCTGCTGGACCAACATGAACATGCTTCAGTACTCAGCCTATTTCGACGTGCCCGGTCTCGTGCACATGCTACTGAAGGGTGTACGGCCCCGAGTGATGAACTCCAAGTGCAGTGACTTCAGCCACGGCTCAGCCCTGCACATCGCTGCAGGGCTTGGCGCGGCCAAATAATTTGCTGGAACATGGCGCCAACCCGGCACTTCGGAACAGAAAGGGACTCGTGCAGGCGGAGGTTGTCCCAGAGGAGTTGTCCCATGGACATATCCCTGGACAAGGCCGAGGGGCGCTGATGGCCAAGGAGCTGTGGACGCTACTGAAGGAGGCTGTGCCGCTCTCCTGCGCCCTCCCTAGGGTCACGCTACCTAACTATGACAACGTCCCAGGCAATGCCATGCTCAGCACACTGGGCCTGCACATGGGAGACTGCATGCTACTGGGTGGCCAGAAGACCCACAGCTACAGTTCTGCAAGACCTCAGAGTTTGCCAATGGCTGGTGGGTGGGCATGCAGCTTGATGAACCTGAGGGCAAGAATGATGGCAGTGTTGGGGGTGTCAGGTACTTCATCTGCCCTCCCAAGCAGGGTCGCTTTGCCTCTTTGTCCAAGATCTCCAAGGCAGTGGGCGCACCTTCCTGATCTGTCACCTCCACACCTCAGACTCCCTGGATGGACTTCTCCCGAGTCACTGGCAAAGATCGCAGGGAACACAAAGGTAAGAAGAGGCCCCCGTCAGCCCTGACTCTGGGTGGCCTGCAGCAGCGTGAGGGAGCCAAGGCTGAGGTTGGAGACCAAGTCCTCATCACAGGCCAGAAGCAAGGGATTGTGCACTTCTGCGGGAAGCCAGACTTTGTCCCAGTTTACTGGTATGGCATCCAGCTAGACCATCAGCAAGCACGATGGCTCTGTCTTCAGTGTCTGGTACTTCACCTGCTCCCCTTGGCATGGAGTCTTTGTACCAGCATCTGAAATTCAGAGGATTGGTGGATTCACTAACCCCCCTGGGGACAGTGTTGGAGCCAAAAGTGAATCAAGTGACAATGATGCAGACCAAAACACCTTCACAACAGTCTGGACCCCAAAGGACATCACATCAGAGAGCTCCATCTCTAGGTTGCTCTTCTGCTGCTGGTTTCCCTGGATGTTGAGGGCGGAGATGCAGTCTTAGAGGCTCTGGACTTTCCACAGAGACACAGAGCCCCCTCTAGCATCTCCTGACACAAGGAGCCCCATAGTCACTTGAGATAGCGTTTCCCAGTAACGTATCCAGAAGAGAGATCCCATTAGCCAGCCCTCGATCACTAAGGCCCCATTATTAACAGATTCTCCCGTGATAACCCCCCAAATATAGACCCTATGTTACCCAGAAAAAGATTCCCTGAGTGTAGTACCTTTAGGCTAGTCCCAACCCCTCAGATCAGATCCCCCAAAAACAGATTTCCACATCACCCCAAATGATGGTAACTTTCTCTACATAATGCTCTACAGCAGAACATTCCTGAGTCACTGGCTCAGAACCCTTCCTTATTAACAAAGATTCCCCCTATGCCCCCATCAAGTCCCCTTGAAAGAAACACCTCTAAAGCAACAGAGTAACAGACTCACATTTAACATCAGTCCCCTCAAGATATTTTGACCCCCATGGTCACCCCCAAACGCTTACACTGCAATCAGAGACTCCCTCCATTAAAAACAAACCCTGCTCTTACCCCTCAAGAAGAGACCTACATCAACCAGCCCACTGTCCCCTCCAAGTTACAGGCCCCAAAACAGTCTTGGAAGTGCTAATTACAGGGCCACCAAGTCTTCCTGTCCTCTGCACCCTCAAGAAACCCCCAGTACCTTGTATGAAGCCCACCCCATTCAGCCCACAGCACCTGTGCTGGCCAGGCTCCCAGAAAATTCTCTATTTTTTAAGTAATTATTTCCCCCTTTGGGGAACCCCAAAATTTGAAGGCCCCATTCTGGGACTCTGAGGATCCCAAACCCCAGAGTACATGTTCCAGACTTTCCTGGGTCCCCAAGTCCCACAACCCCTAGGAGGCTCCAAAACCCTAACTCCCAGGACCCCCAAATCATGGAAACACCAAATCCCCCAGGAATCCCAAATTTTAAAAATCCAAGCCTCTAGGAAACCCCAGTCATGGAGGTCCTTGTGCCTGGGATGGAGGAGACTGTGGTCCAGATATGCATCCCGGGCTCCCGGGGCACCTCAAGCCCTATTCGTAGGCACTAGGGGACAACAAACAGGAATTCTCATCTCTGGAAACCAGAGGACTTCAATGCCCTGAGTCCATGGATCTTTAGACACCAAAATTCCAAGAGCCCCAGCCGCAATGCCCCCGATCTTCAAGTCTACATCTCTAATACATGAGGGGCACCAAGGCCTTGAGGGGATCCCAAATCCTGGACCCCCCATTTCAATGTACATTCTTGTCACAGTTCCAAAACACCAAACCTAAGTTACTGGCACTGAAGGACTTCACAGCACCCTGGCCAGACTAAGAGCCTGATGGAGATCCTGAAGACCTAGGGGGTCAAGGGCAGACCCTGAAACCAAGGACAGCTCACGAATGTCCCTCACTGCATGTCTCCAAACTCAGCATGACCCCTACTCTCTTCAATAAAGATGTTTCTGTGGCAAAAAATAAATAAATAAAAAAAATACATTTAATAAATAAATGGATGATTTATTTTAAGAAAACTTCTTTAGGCACTTTTAAAACTCCAGCTGGTTAGATGCTTTACTATCTTGAATATATAAATTTTTCATGTCCAGGGAAGGACTGGAATTGCAAGATTATTGATAAAAATCAGCCATGTAGTCCATGTTCTATCAACCTTATTCATACGCAGAATTTGCACTCTCCTTTAAACATATCCTTATCATGATGATTTCTTTGTTAAGAATTTGGGCCCCTTAGGTCAATGTATCAGTACCAATAACTATCATCAGTTCTATGTTAACCAAGAGTTCATTTTTCATACTTGTAAATTAAGGTATATATTATATGCCAAAGTATTAAATTACAGTAAGTCCCCTACATATGAACCAGTTCCACTCTGAGAGTGTAAGTCCAATTTGTTTATAAGTCCAATAAATTTAACCTAGGTACCCAGCTAACACAGTCAGCTTATAGTACTGTACTGTGACAGGTTTATAATACCTTTCACACAAATAATACATAAACAAACAAACATAAAATAAAACATTTTCAATCTTACAGTATAGTACCTTGAAAAGTTCAGTAGATAGTACAATAGCTGGCATACGGGGGCTGGTATCCAATGAACAGGCAAGAAGAGTTACCAAACGGAAGAGGGAGAGGAGATGGGAGATGGTAGAACTGAAGGATCATCGGTAATAGGAGATGGAGGGCAAGCTGCAATTTCACTCATGGCTGATGTTCATGGCACAGGTTCTGGTTCCTTGCTGGATTCAATTCTATCTGCCCTCTTGAAAAAATGATAGTAGTAGCTATCACTGGGTAGTAGCTCTTTTTTCCTCCTCATAGATGACACTGTAGCACTGGATTGTGTTCTGAATGGCTGCTGCAAATTTCGTGTATCATTCTATGTTCAGGTCCTGTGCCTCAAAAACTAACAGTGCCTCCTCAAATAAAGAAAATCCCCTTGCCATTTCCCGTGTTGTGAATCTCTTCAGTTCTTTGGTTACTTCTTCTACCTGTTGTCTCTCTTCATCCTTTCTGTCAACCTCCAATTCCATCAGGTCTTCATTAGTAACCTCCTCATGTTGCACAGCAAGGAGTTCAGTGAAGTCATCCTCTTGCAGATCTAGCTCCAGCTTCTCACTGAGGGTCAATGAATTGCTGAAGACCTCTTTGGAATCCTTATCCACCTTCTCAAATCCACGATAATCATAAACAAACTGTGGTCAAATATTCTTCCAAACCCCATTCATGTTGATGACTGTAACCTCACGCCAAGCAAAGTCAATTTTTTTTATGGCCTTGTAGATGTTATAGTCCTTCCAAAATAGTTGCAAGGTTGTTCCTGATTCATCACTCATCTTTACTGCCTGACAAAAAGTGTGATGTAAATAATATTTCTTGAAAGTCGCTCTAACTCCCTGGTCCATAGTTGGATGAGCGATGTAATATTAGGTGGCAGATGCACTACTTTGACGTTGGAATGAAAGTCATCCGTGAATGGAGGGTGGGGTGGGGGGGGGAGCCGGAGAACTGTCAAGCAGCAAAAGGATGTTGAATGGGACATCATTCTCCAAGCAATATTTCTTTACCTCCAGGATAAATTGGTGGAAAAACCAGTCCTGGAAAATGGCCTGTGTAACACAGGCTTTGGGGTTACTCTTCCACACAACAGGAAGAGAGCCACTGGGTATGTTTTTAAGGGCTCTTGGGTTCTCTGAATGGTAAACTAAAAGATGCTTCAGCTTCATATCGCCAGAAACATTGCCACCAAACAACAGAGTTAGCCTATTCTTTGCTGCTTTGTAGCCTGGCGTCAACTTTTCTTCCTTAACAGATATAACTTTCATCTGGCATCCTCTTCCAGTACAGTCATGTGTCATCCTACATCAATGTATGCACCTACATCAATAATTTCTCAAAGCATTTCAGGAAATTCCTGGGCATCTACCATATATGCACATGCTGCCTGCCTTGCCACTTACTTTTACATTGTGAAGGTTGGTTCTAGCCTTGAACCAATGAAACCAGCCATGACTGGCATTAAAAGATGCACCTCTGATTCTTTGCCATGTTTCTTCTTCAAGTCTTCATAAAGGCTTTCAGACTTCTCTTGAATCATCATTAAGCTGAGCATGATTGGACACTGATCCTGATCCTGCATCCACACACTGAGAAATTTCTCCATCTCCTTCAACATTTTCCCACACTTCTTCAATATTATTGTCGACATCGTCGGCACAGCAGATTTCACATGTTCCATGATGTTGTTCTTCTTCTTTATAATTATGCTGATGGTTGAATGATTCATGTTATGAGAAGAAGCGACACTTACTTTTCACCTCACTCCACTCTCTCAATTATTTTAACTTTTGTTTCCATCATTATCACTTGGCGCTTCTTAGCAGTACCAGCTACATCACTGCTGTTTTTACGCTTGCTTCCAGACATTCTGGTCTTGAAATAAAGATACTGTACTACTGAACTCTGTACAGTACCGTACAGTAAAGTACACAAAAGCACACCACTTGTAGAGGATGCATACCCGTGACAATGTACGCCAGACACATGACCTAACTTACGTGATCGGACATGCGAACGTTCATTCGAATCTTTGAAGGTTCACAACTTGAATGTTCATATGTAGGGGACTTACTGTAATGCCTATTTCAACTTAGAATGCAGATAGAGCTCCTATATCATGTGCACAGTAAGTTGCCAAGAAAATTTCCTGAAGAAAATTTAGTCACTTTGACTCTACCTAAACAAATGGAACTTGGTATTTTTAGAATAACAACTGAAGTCTCTCATTTAGTTTTATATAAATATTTATCTAACACCCTAAATCTAACCTGAGGTCGTGGCTGACTTTATAAGCTAGGATTGGCAAAGGCATAAGACTAAACACATGAGTCTTTCATGCTCATTCAAAAGGTCTTGGTTCCTAGACCTCATATATCAGTGGCTAATGTTTACTAAGGTAAAATAGAACAAGGTAGAATATACACCCTCCCAATAATCCTGCAGAATATCTACATAAAATCTATATAGTTGCTATCTTATTCTTTGGTGATTTTTACATAGTGTGCAGTATGACTTTAATAATGGTTAAAGAAGAGAAAACAGTTTGGAGTAACAAATCACCATCACCAGTAGTTCAAGTCCACAACATTTTTACTTTGTGATATTCAATCCCCTTTGATAAATATGCTTTATAAAGCCTTTATAGAGACCTTATGCAGAGTAATACATTGAGCAGATTTTTAGTAAATATTAATTAACTGTTCTCTGACCACATTTTCTTAATGAATTTTTCTGATCCCTACCCTGGGCTGGTTAAAACTCACCTTGTGTTTGCTAAAAGCTGTTATCTAATAGCCTAAGATGTTTTGCTAAATAATAGTGTGCCTAGCACAGCAGTAGTTGTTTTCTGAAATAGCTTCCTACCCTTTCCAACTCGCTACAGATTTGATATTGGCACAAGACCCATTACCTCCCATACTTTCTTGTTTATTAAGCTGGTCAAAGTGTCCTAACCTAACTATTTGTAGGGGCTGAGGAAGTCCCAGGTCTTTTTGTCCAGGTCATGAATTTCATGGAAATTGTTTCATAGGGACAGTTTGCATCACCCTGAGAAAAAGGAACATATAACAGTGCTGTGAATATGTTTTTTTTTTTTTTTTTTTTTGCGGTACACGGGCCTCCCACTGCTGTGGCCTCTCCCGTTGCAGAGCACAGGCCCTGGACGCGCAGGCCCAGCGGCCATGGCTCACGGGCCCAGCCGCTCCGCAACATGTGGGATCCTCCTGGACCGGGACATGAACCCCGGTCCCCTGCATTGGCAGGCAGACTCTCAACCACTGCACAACCAGGGAAGCCCAGTGCTGTGAATATCTTTGTTGTTATTTCAAGATAGCAAATTTTAAAAACTGATTTTGGTAGCAAAAAAGACAATTTTTGGACATCACAGGAAATATAAAATTAAAATTTCAATTAATTCTTAAAAGGTCTTTGATGTACATGTATTATTTAAGCATTGATAAACTCCTATCAGATTCACTGTTAATTATTTGAATCCTTCTATCTGAAGCCAAACCTGCAGATCAAACCAATCAGCAATTCTAACATAAATTTATAATTCAACTTGCAATGTAAGGAGTAAATTAGTGTGTGTATGTCTTATTCACTGCAAGTATACCCCAAAGTAGTAAAGCATTCTTTATTATTTGAAGTGCAGAATCCCAAAAATTTCAAATCCTATCTAAAATAATATTAAAATTTATGCGTAAGTATAACTTATTTTTTTGACAAGAACGTTGTCTTCATACTATGGATTGGCCTTATTATAAAAACTTTGGAATAATCCAGTTTTGCATACAAATTAAACATGTATATTAAGTTGTCTTTTATTATTTATTTATTTTAAATGACTGGAATTTAATTTTTTCACATATATTCACCCTGAATTGTTATAACTTTACCTGTCTTTGTCCCTTATGAAAGTTTTCACAAGCTTATGTGATTATTTCCCTATCTGCATCTCTTTATCCCTCAAGGGTCTTTTAACATTAAAGTGGTAAATAAAATAATAATAAAATAGTATCAGGAAAATACAGATGATTATTATTACTACTTCTGAACTTATATTTTTACTTCTCAGTGAATATCTGTTTTAGTAAATTAAGCATAAAAATTATAAGTGCTATAAAACTATAACTACCCATTCATATGCATAATTATTTTATGACTCCAAAATCTTAGAACTCAGTAGTACTCAAGTCAACTAATATGTAGTATATATTTATTTTCAAGTTTTATTTTATATTGAAGTATAGTTGATTCACAATGTTGTGTTCATTTCAGGTATACAGAAATGTGATTCAGTTATACATATATGTGTATCTGTTCTTTTTCAGGTTCTTTTCCCGTTTAGGTTATTAAAGAATATTGAATAGAATTCCCTATGCTATAAAGCAGGTCCTTGTTGATTATCAATTTTATGTATAGTAGTATGTATATGTTAACCCCAAACTCCTAATTTATCCCTCCCCCACCATCTTTCCCCTTTGGTAACCATAAGTTTGTGTTCTGTGTCTGTGAGTCTCATCTGTTTCATAAATAATTCATCTGTGCCATTTTTTTAGATTCCACATATAAGGGATATCATATGATATTTGTCTTTCTCTGTCTGACTTAGTTCACTTAGTATGATAATCTCTAGGTCCATTCATGTTGTTGCAAATGACATTATTTCATTCTTTTTATGGCTGAGTAATATTCCATTGTATATATGTACCACATCATTTTTATCCATTCATCTGCCGACAGACATTTAGGTTGCTTCCATGTCTTGGCTATTGTAACAAGTGCTGCAATGAACATCAAGGTGCATGTATCTTTTCAAAGTATGGTTTTCTCCAGATATATACTCAGGAGTGGAATTGCTGGATCATATGGTAGCTCTAGTTTTAGTTTTTTAAGGAACCACCATACTGTTCTCCATAGTGGATGTACCAATTTATATTACCACCAACAGTGTAGGAGGATTCCCTTTTTTCCACACCCTCTCCAGCAGTTCTTGTTTGTAGAGTTGAAAAAAAAAATAATGGTGTATAATTGCTTTACAATGTTGTGTTAGTTTCTTCTGTACAATGAAGTGAATCAGCTATATGTATATCTATATCCCTTCCCTCTTGGACCTCCCTCCCACCACCCCATCCCACCCATCTATGTCGTCACAGAGCACAGAGCTCCCTGTGCTATACAGCAGGTTCCCACTAGCTATCTATTTTACACATTGTAGTGTATTTATGTCAAACCTAATATCTCAGTTCATCCCACCCTCCCTTTCACTCTCTGTGTCTACATATCCATTCTCTACATCTACGTCTGTATTTCTGCCCAGCAAATAAGTTCATCTGTACTATTTTTCTAGTTTCCACATATATGCATTAATATATTTGTTTTTCTCTTTCTGGCTTACTTCACTCTGTATGACAGACTCTAGGTCCATCCTCATCTCTACAAATGACCCAGTTTAGTTCCTTTTTATGGCTGAGTAATATTCCATTGGTTATATATACCACATCTTCTTTATACATTCATCTCTCCTTGGACATTTAGTTGTTTTCACGTCCTGGCTATTGTAAATAATGCTACTCTTCATTGCAGTCCAGGGGCTTCTCATTGCAGTGGCTTCTCTTGTGGAGCACAGGCTCTAGGTTCATGGGCTTTAGTAGTTGTGGCAGGTGGGCTCAGTAGTTGTGATGCACAGGCTTTGTTGCTCTGCAGCATGTGGGAACTTCCCCAAACAGGGATCAAACCTGTGTCCTCTGCATTGGCAAGTGGATTCTTAACCACTGCACCACCAGGGAAGTCCTAGGATTTTCTATGTATAGTATCATGTCATCTGCAAACAGTGACAATTTTACTTCTTTTCTAATTTGTATTCCTTTTATTTCTTTTTCTTCTCTGATTGCCATGGCTAGGACTTCCAAACCTATGTTGAAGAAGAGTGGTGAGAGTGGACAGCCTTCTCTTCTTACTTATCTTAGTGGAAATGCTTTCAGTTTTTCACTGTTGAGAAAGATATTTGCTGTAGCTTTGTCATATATGGGCACAGGTTCCCTCTCTGCACATTTTCTGGAGTGTTTTTATTAAATGGCTGTTGAATTTTGTAAAAAGCTTTTTCTGCATCTATTGAGATGATCATATGGTTTTCATTGCTTAAGTTGTTAATATGGTGTATCACATTAATTGATTTGTGTATAATGAAGATTCCTTGCATTCCTGGTATAAATCCCATTTGATCATGGTGTATGATCCTTTTAATGTGTTATTGAACTTTGTTTGCTAGTATTGTGTTGAGAATTTTCACATCTATGTTCATCAATGATATTGGTCTGTAATTTTCTTTTTTGGCAGTGTCTGTGTCTGGTTTTGGTATCAGGGTGATGGTGGCTTCATAAAACAGATTTGGGAGTGTTCCTCCCTCTGCAATTTTTTGGAAGAGTTTGAGAAGGATAGATGTTAGCTCTTCTCTAAATGTTTGATAGAATTCACCTGTGAAGCCATCTCATCCTGGACTTTGGTTTGTTGGAAGATTTTTAATTAGTTTCCATTTCATTATCGTGATAGGTCTGTTTATATTTTCTAATTCTTCCAGTTTCAGTCTTGGAAAATTGTACCTTTCCAAGAATTTGTCCATTTCCTCGTGGTTGTCCATTTTATTGGCATTTGGTTGTTTGTACTAGTCTCTTATAATCCCTTGTATTTCTGCAGTGTGAGCTGTGATTTCTCCTTTTTCATTTCTAATTTGATTGATATGCGTCCTCTCCCTTTTTTTCTTGATGAGTCTGGCTAAATGTTTCTCAATTTTGTTTATCTTCTAAAGAAACAACTTTTAGTTTTATTGATCTTTGCTATTGTTTCCTTTGTTTCTATTTCATTTACTTCTGCTCTGTCTGCTCTGATCTTTATGATTCCTTTCCTTCTACTGAGTTTCGGTTTTCTTTGTTCTTCTTTCTCTAGTTGCTTTGGGCATAAATTTAGATTGTTTATTTGAGATTTTTCTTGTTTCTTGAGGTGAGATTGAATTGCTATAAACTTCCCTCTTAGAACTGCTTTTGCTGCGTCCCATATGTTTTTTTGTTTTGTTTTGTTTGTTTTGCTTTGTTTTTTGCAGTACGTGGGCCTCTCACTGTTGTGGCCTCTCCCACCGCGAAGCACAGGCTCCGGATGCACAGGCCCAGCGGCCATGTCTCATGGGCCCAACCGCTCCACGGCATGTGGGATCCTTCTGGACTGGGGCACGAACCCGTGTCCCCTGCATCGGCAGGCAGACTCTCAACCACTGCGCCGCAAGGGAAGCCCCCATATGTTTTTGATCATTGGGTTTTCATTGTCAAGTGTTTCCATGTATTTTTAAAATTTCTTCTTAGATATCTTAAGAGGTCTCTTGGTTATTTAGTAGCACACTGTTTAGTCTCCATGTATTTGCGTTTTTACAGTTTTTTTCCTGTTATTCATTTTTAATCTCATAGCGTTGTGGTCAGAAAACCTACTTGATAAAATTCAATTTTCTTAAATTTTATGAGGCTTAATTTGTGACCCAAGATGTGATCTATCCTGGAGAATGTTCCATGTACACTTGAGAAGAAAGTGTATTCCACCACTTTTAAGTGGAATGCCCTATAAATATCAATTAAATCTGTTTGCTCTATTGTGCCATTTAAAGCTTATTGTTTCCTATTTATTTTCTGTTTGGATGATCTGCCCACTAGTGTAAGTGGGGTGTTAAAGTTCCCTACTATTATTGTGATACTGTTGATTTCCCCTTTCATGGTTGCTAGCATTTGCCTCATGTATTGAGATGCTCCTATGCTGGGTGCATAAATATTTACAATTGTTATATCTTCTTCTCAGGTTGATCCCTGGATCATTATGTAGTGTCCTTCCTTATCTCTTGTAACATTCTTTATTTCAAAGTTTATTTTATCTGATATGAGTATTGCTACTCCAGCTTTCTTTTGATTTCCTTTTGCATGGAATATCTTTTTCTATCCCTTCACTTTCAGTCTGTATGTGTCCCTAAGTCTGAAGTGGTTCTCTTGTGGACAACATGTATATGAGTCTTGTTTTTGTACCCATTCAGCCAGTCTGTTCTTTGGGTTGGAGCATTTAATCCATTTACATTTAAGGTAATTATTGATATGTATGTTCCTATTAACATTTTCTTAATTTTTTGGGGTTTGTTTTCATTGGTCTTTTCCTTCTCTTGTGTCTCCAGCCTAGAGAAGTTCCTTCAGCATTTGTTGTAAAGCTGGTTTGGTGGTGCTGAATTCTCTTAGCTTTTGCTTGTCTCTAAAGCTTTTGATTTCTCTGTTGAATCTGAATTAGATCCTTGCTGGGTAGAGTAATCTTGGTTGTAGGTTTTTCTCTTTCATCACTTATTATATATCCTGCTGCTCCCTACTGGCCTGCAGTTTCTTCTGAAAAATCAGCTGATAACCTTTTAGAGATTCTTTTGTATGTTATTTTTTGCTTTTCCCTTGCTGCTTTTAATATTTTTTCTTTAAACTTAATTTTTGTTAGTTTGATTAATATGTGTCTTGGTGTGTTTGTCCTAGGGTATATTCTGGGGACTCTGCACTTCCTGGACTTGGGTGGCTATTTCCTTTCCCATGTTAAGAAAGTTTTCAACTATAATCTCTTCAAATATTTTTTCAGAACATTTCTTTTTCTGTTCTTCTTCTGAGACCCCTGTACTTTGAATGTTGGTGCATTTAGTGTTGTCCCAGAGGTCTCTGAGATTGTCTTCAACACTTTTCTTTTTTTTTTTAATTATGCTCCTTGGCAGGTATTTCCACCATTTTGTCTTCCAGCTAACTTATTCATTCTTCTGCCTCAGTTATTCTCTTATCGATTTCTTCCAGTGTATTCTTCATTTCAGTTACTGTGTTGTTCATCTCTGTTTGTTTGTTCTTTAGGTCTTCTAGATCTTTGTTAAACATTTCTTGTGTTTTCTTAATCCATGCCTCTATTCTATTTCTGAGATTCTGGATCATCTTTACTGTCATTACTCTGAATTCTTTTTCAGATAGGTTGCCTATTTCCTCTTCATTTATTTGGTCTTGTAGGTTTTCTCCTTGCTCCTTTATCTGTAACATATTTTCTATCATCTCTTTTTTTTTTTTTTTTTTTTTTTGATGGTGAGGTTGTGTTCCTGTCTTATTAGTTGTTTGGCCTGAAGCTTCCAGCACCGGAGTTTGTAGGCTGTTGTGTAGAGCTGGGTCTTGATGTTGAGGTGAGGACCTCCAGGAGACCTCACTCCAATGAATATTCCCTGGGTCTGAGTTTCTCTGTTAATCCAGTGCTTCAGACTCAGAATTCCCACCACAGGAGCTCTGGCGCAACCCCTGGCTTGCAAACCAAGATCCTGCAAGCCACACGCAGTGGCAGTAAAAAAAATAAAAAAGAAAAAAAGGAGCAGAACAATAACAAAGAGTAAAAAATAAAATAAGATTAGAAAACTAAGAGCTATGTTAGAAAAAATAAAAATAAAGATGAAACAACAACTGGAAGAATTGGAAATTAAAACAGAACCACAGTGGCAAAAGTGAGAAAAAAAAAAAGCTGGAAAAGGCCTTGGCTGTAGGGAGTGGGGCTTAGGCAGGGTGGGGTTTAAGTGGTGGGTAGGGTCTAGGCTTAGGACCCATGTGGACGGAAAAGGCCCTTGGGAGGGTGGGGTGCAAGGCTTAGGCTCAGCATGGCCAGAGTGGCTCAGGGTGCCTCTGGCCTTGAAAGGCAGAGGACAAGTCCCAGAAACCCAGCAGGCTTCCTAGGGCCCGAGTGGGTGGGGGAAATGCCAGCCTTACCCCACCTGATCCTCTGGTCCTATAGGGACCCTCCCCATCTGCCTCTCCTCTCCCCCACCCCCATGCCCTCAGGACCAATGCAGCTGGAGTGGGCCTTGGAGGGTGGAGGACCCAACCTGGGAGCCCAGCAGGCTTCCTGCGGCCCAAGTGGGTGGGGGAAATGCCAGCTGTGCTTCCCCTGATCCTCCAGTCCTAGAGGGTCCCTGTCCATTCACCTCTGTCCCTCTTCCCCCCTCCTCCCTCCCTCCTTTGCCCCTAGGTCCCAAGTGGCTGGAGGGGGCCTCGGAGGTCAGAGGACCCAGCATGGGAGCCCAGCAAGATCCCCAGGACCCAAGTGGGCAGGGGAAATGCTAGGTGTGTTCTCCCTGATCCTCCAATCCCAGAGGGCCCCTCCCAATCCACCTCTCCTCTTCTTCCCCCCTCCTATGCCCCTAGGACAAATGTGGCTAGAGGGGGTCCCGGAAGGTGGAGAATCTGGCCTTGTATTCCAGCAGGCTTCCTGGGGCCTGATTGGGCAGGGGAAGTGCTAGCTGTTCTCCCCCCAATCCTCTGAGCACCAGGGTGTCCCTCTAGGCATGGGAACACATCCCCTTTCCCAGCCATCCCTCAGAGGCACTGGTCCCATCTGGCGTCCACTTCTCCTCTCCCCTAACTACCCCCCATGTCCTACCCAGTTGCTCTGGGGTTCCTCCTGTCTCCTTGGGTATCAAGGTTCCCCACCAGCATCTGGTAGGTGCCCTAGTGGAGGGGAGACAAAAGCTCCGCCTCCTCCACTCTACCATCTTGACCCGTACTCTTTTGATGACTGTACCTTTGTATTATATCTGAAGTCAGGGAGCCTGATTCCTCCATCTCTGTTTTTCTTTCTCAAGATTGCTTTGGCTATTCAGGCTCTTTTGAGTTTCCATACAAATTTTAAGATTTTTTTTCTAAATCAACAAAATTGCCATTGGTAATTTGATGGGGATTGCATTGAATATGTAGACTGCCTTAGGTAGTATGGTCATTTGGACAATATTGATTCTTCCAATCCAAGAATATCGTATATCTTTCCACCTGTTTCTGTCATCTTTGATTTCTTTCATTAGTATCTTATAGTTTTCAGAATAAAGGTCTTTTGCCTCCTTAGGTAATTTTAGTCCTAGGTATTTTATTCTTTTTGATTCAATGATGAATGGGATTGTTTCATTAATTTCTCTTTCTGGTCTTTCATTGTTAGTGTATAGAAATGCAACAGATTTCTGTGTATTAATTTTGTATCCTGCAACTTTACCAAGTTCATTGATGAGCTTTCATTTTCTGGTGGTATCTTTAGGATTTTCTATGTATTGTATCGTGTCATCTGCAAACAGTGAGTTTTACTTCTTCTTTTCCAATATGGATTCCCTTTATTTCTTTTTCTTCTCTGATTGGCAGGGCTAGGACTTCCAAAACTATGTTGAATAAAAGTAGTAAGAGTGGACATCCTTGTCTTGTACTTGATCTTAGAGGAAATGCTTCCAGGTTTCCACCACTGAGTATGATGTTAGCTGTACGTTTGTCATATATGGCCTTTATTATGTTGATGTAGGATAACCTTATGTCTTCTTTCTGGAGTTTTTATTATAGATGGGTGTTGAATTTTATCAAAAGCCTTTTGTGCCTCTATTGCGATGATCTTATGTTTTTTTATTTTTCAGTTTGTTGATGTGGTGTATCACACTGATTGATTTTTGGTTATTGAAAAATCCTTGCATCCCTGAGATAAATCCTTCTTGATCATGGTGTATCATCTTTTTAATGAATTGTTAGATTTGGTTTGCTAGTATTTTGTTGAGGATTTTTGCTATTGGCCTGTGAATTTCTTTTTTGTGGTTCCTTTATATGGTTTTGGTATCAGGTTGATTGTGGCCTCATAGAATGAGTTTGAGAGTGTTTCTTCCTCTGTAATTTTTTGGAACAGTTACAGAAGGATAGATGTTAACTCTTCTCTAAATGTTTGATAGAATTCGCCTGTGAAGCCACCTGGTCCTGGACTTTTGCTTGTTGGGAGATTTTAAATCAAAGTTTCAATTTCAGTACTGGTGATTCATCTGTTCACATTATCTATTTATTCCTAGTTCAGTCTTGGGAAATTGTAACTTTCTAAGAATTGGTCCATTTCTTCTAGGTTGTCCATTTTATTGACATACAGTTGTTTGCAGTAGTCTCATGATCCTTCGTATTTCTGTGGTGTCAGTTGTAACTTCTTTTTTGTTTGTTTTTAAATTTTTATTATGGGATACTTCAAACATACATCAAAATAAGAGCGTATAAAAAAATTTACCGCATTGTATTTATCACCTGGTCATAGTATCTTCCAGCTATTTGGCCACTCTTGTTTTCATCTATATCCTTTTTCCTTCACATTATTTTGAAGCAAATCCAGTTACAGGATAGATTTGTTTTTGTAAATATTGTTAGATACTCCCTCAACCTCCTATTTTTATATATATAAATATGTTCATATATATGTTTATATATATATATATATATATATATATATATATATATATATATATATATCCAGAACTTTTATCTGAGTTAGAAGATGGATTCTAGCTTGTTGTCTGAAATTCGGTAGTTGTACAAAGTGCAACTTTTTTGGAATCAATTATTTTTTTATTTTTTCACATACAAACACTGTATTTTATTTTTACAAGGGATAAATAAACTGACATCAAGCATTGTAAGTGGATGAACACAACAAAAGCAACAATGATTGCAATTACCAAACACGAAACACACTCATACTATGTCATAATATTGACATTCAGTCCACTAGTCCTCCACTGTAACAGCTCCTTTACTTTGCAGTGAAAATTGATTTGTATATTTTTTGCCTCTGAACCCTTGCAGGATTTTTTTATTCAAACAGAAAGTCACAAAAATTATAATTATCCTCATCAGTTCACTCAGTCCCATGTAATTAATTTTTTTTTCAACTTGATCTTTTGTTAGCACTCATATAAATTCATCAGTTTTCCATTAGAGTTCTGAAAATGTTTATTCATTCAGTTCAACAGGCTGTTACCAGAAACCTGTACTTGTCAGAGTCTTTTCCATGAATTCCTTGAAGATGAAACCCTTTCATAGGAACATTTTTGCAAAAGCATCAGAGTACACCCAGAACTGTCTGTAAATGACAAAAGACTTAAAAATGACCACGGTTAAAGATCTGATGAATGTTCATAATAATGCAATTGACAAGGAAATTTAGTTATTTCTGAGATATACATTTTAAAGTAATAACTAGAATTATGACTTATAACATTATACCAGAATATATAATATTTTTAGAAATTTCATGTAATGTCTGAAACATTTATATTAACATATTTCCATACAAATAACCCAAAGAAAGTTTAGTATTAGTTTGTTTGTTTGTTTGCATTTTTATACTGCAGGTTCTTCTTAGTCATCAATTTTATACACATCAGTATATACATGTCAATCCTGACCCCCAATTCAGCACACCACCATCCTCACCGCACCGTGGTTTTCCCCCTGTGGTGTCCATACCTTTGTTCTCTACATCTGTGTCTCAACTTCTGCCCTGCAAACTGGTTCATCTGTACCATTTTTCTAGGTTCCACATACATGCGTTAATATACGATATTTGTTTTTCTCTTTCTGACTTACTTCACTCTGTATGACAGTCTCTAGATCCATTCACATCTCAACAAATGACTCAATTTCGTTCCTTTTTATGGCTGAGTAATATTCCATTGTATGTATGTACCACAACTTCTTTATCCATTCATCTGTTGATGGGCATTTAGGTTGCTTCCATGACCTGGCTATTGTAAACAGTGCTGCAATGAACATTGGGGTGTATGTGTCTTTTTGAATTATGGTTTTCTCTGGATATATGCCTAATAGTGGGATTGCTGGATCATATGGTAATTCTATTTTTAGTTTTTTAAGGAACCTCCATACTGTTCTCCATAGTGGCTGTATCAATTTACATTCCCACCAACAGTGCAAGAGGGTTCCCTTTTCTCCACACCCTCTCCAGCATTTGTTGTTTGTAGATTTTCTTATGATGCCTATTCTAACTGGTGTGAGGTGATGCCTCATTGTAGTTTTGATTTGCATCTCTCTAATAATTAGTAATGTTGAGCAGCTTTTCATGTGTTTCTTGGCCATCTGTGTGTCTTCTTTGGGGAAATGTCTATTTAGGTCTTCTGCTCATTTTTGGATTGGTTTTATTTCTAATTTCATTGATTTTAGCCCTCTCCCTTTTTTTCGTGATGGCTTTGGCTGAAGGTTTATCAATTTTGTTTATCTTTTCAAAGAACCCACTTTTAATTTCATTGATCTTTTCTACTGTTTTCTTCATCTCTACTTCTTTTATATCTGATCAGATCTTTACTATTTCTTTCCTTCTACTAACTGTGGGTTTTGTTTTATCTTCTTTCTCTAGTTGCTTTAGAGGTAATGTTAGGTTATTTATTTGAAATTTATCTTGTTTCCTAAGGTAAGCTTGTATTGCTATAAACTTCCCTCTTAGAACTGCTTTTGCTGTGTCTCATAGGTTTCGTATCATCTTGTTTTTGTTATCACTTGTCTCTAGGTATTTTTAAATTTCCTCGTTGATTTCTTACATGATCCGTTGGCTATTTAGTAGCATATTGTTTAGCCTCCACGTGTTTGTGTTTCATAAAGTTTAATTCCTGTAGTTGCTTTCTAAAATCACAGTGTTGTTGTCAGAAAAGATGCTTGATATGATTTCAGTTGTCTTAAATTTTAAAAGGCTTGCTTTGTGACCCAGCACGTGATCTATCCTGGAGAATGTTCCATGAGCACTCGATAAGAATGCATATTCTGCTGATTTTGGATGAATGTTCTATAAATAACAATTAAGTACATCTGGTCTAATGTGTCATGTAAAACCTCTGTTTCCTTATTGATTTTCTGTCTGGATGATCTGTCCTTTGATGTAAGTGGGGTGTTAAAGTCCCCCACTATTATTGTGTTATTGTCAATTTCTCCTTTTATGGCTGTTAGCATTCGCCTTATATATTGAGGTGTTCCTATGCTGGGTGCAAATATATTTACACTTGTTATGTCTTCTTCTTGGATTGATCCCTTGATCTTTATTTAGCATCCTTTTTTGTCACTGGTAACAGTCATCTTTATTTTAAAGTCTATTTTGTCTGATATGAACATTGTTACTGCAGCTTTCTTTTGATTTCCACATGCATGGAATAGCTCGTTTCCATCCCCTCACTTTCAGTCTGTATGTGTCCCTAGATCTGTAGTGGGTCTCTTGTAGACAGCATATACATGGTCTTATATTTATATCCATTCAACCAGTCTATGTCTTTTGGTTGGAGCATTTAATCCATTTACATTTAAGGTAATTATCAATATGTATGTTCTTATTGTCATTTATTTAATTGTTTTGAATTTGTTTTTGGGGTCTTTTTTCTTTCCTTCCTCTTTTGTTCTCTTCTCTTGTGATTTGATGACTATCTTTTGTGTTGTGTTTGGGTTGCTTTTTTTCTGTTTGTATCTATTATAGTTTTTTGGTTTGCAGTTTCCATAAGGTTTTTATATAGCAGTATATGTAAAAGATTGCTTTACAAAATTGTTATAAGTTGCTGGTCTCTTAATTTCCAGTGATTTCCAATATCCTGCATTTGTACTCTCCTCTTCTCACTATTGCTTGTTTTGATATCATATTTGTGCATGGTTGATTTCCTACGTTTACTTTATATTTGCCTTTACTGGTGGGCTTTCCTATTCATAATTTTCTTAATTCTAGTTGTCGCCTTTTCTTTTTAGCTTAGAGAATTTCCTTTAGGATTTGTTGTAAAACTGGTTTGGTGGTGCTGAATTCTCTTAGCTTTTGTTCGTTGTAAAGCTTTTGATTTCTCCATCAAATCTGAACAAAAGCCTTTGCTGGGTCGAGAATTCTTGGTTGTAGGTTTTTCCCTTTCATCACTTTAAATATATCATGCCACTCCTCTCTGGCCTGCAGAGTTTCTTCTGAACAATCAGCTGATAACCCTTGTATGTTATTTATTACTTTTCCCTTGTTGTTTTTAATATTTGCTCTTTGTCTTTAATTTTGTCAATTTGATTAAAATGTGTTTAGGTGTGTTCCTCTTTGGGTTTATCCTGTATGGGACTTGCTGCATTTCCTGGACTTGATTGACTATTTCCTTTCCCATGTTAGGGAAGTTTTTGACTATAATCTCTTCAAATATTTTCTCGGGTCCTTTCTCTCTTCTCCTTCTGGGACCCCAATAGTGCGAGTGTTGTTGCGTTTAATGTTGTCCCAGAAGTCTCTTAGGCTGTCTCCATTTCTTTTCATTCTTTTTTCTTTATTCTGTTCTGCAGCAGTGAATTCCACCATTCTAACTTCCAAGTCACTTATCTGTTCTTCTGTCTCATTTATTCTGCTAGTGATTCCTTCTAGTGTATATTTCATTTCAGTTATTGTATTGTTTATTAAAAATGTTTATTTATTTTTTTATCTTTGGCTGCATAGGGTCTTCACTGCTGCACGCAGGCTTTCTCTAGTTGCGGCAAGTGGGGGTTACTCTTCATTGCGGCACGGGGGTTCTCATTGCAGTGGCTTCTCTTATTGTGGAGCATGGACTCTAGGCATGCGAGTTTCAGTAGTTGTGGCATGCAGGCTCTAGAGTGTAGGCTCAGTAGTTGTGGCACACATGTTTAGTTGCTCCATGGCATGTGGGATCTTCCTGGACCAGGGCTTGAACCCATGTCCTCTGCATTTACAGGCAGATACTTAACCACTGCACCACCAGGGAAGTCCCAGTTATTGTATTCTTCAACACTGTTTGTTCTTTATACCCTCTAGGTCTTTTTTAAACATTTCTTCATCTTCTCAGTCTGTGCCACCATTCTTTTTCCAAGATCTTGGATCATGTTTGCTTTCATTACTCTGAATTATTTTTCAGGTAATTGCCTATCTCCATTTCATTTAGTTGTTCTTCTGGGGTTTTACTTTGTTCCTTCATCTGGAACATATTTCTCTGCCATCTCATTTTGCCTGTTTTCATTGTCTCTGTTCCACAGGATGCAGGGCTCTAGTTTCTCTTGCTTCTGCTATCTGCCCGTGGTGGGTGAGGCTGGTCTAGCTGCTTGTGAAAGCTTCCTTCCTTCCTCCACTCACTTGTGCCTACCCACTGGTGAGTGGAGCTGGGTCTTGTCCCTCTGGTGGGCAGGGCTGTGTCAAGTGGTGTGTTTACAGGCAGCTGTGGGCTCAGTAAGACTTTCACAAGCCTGTCTGATGTTGGGTGGGGCTGTGTTTCTGTCCTGTTGGTTGTTTGGCCTGAGGCATCCCAGGACTGGAGCCTACAGTCTGTTGGGTGAGTCCAGGTCTTGGCATCAAAATGGTAGCCTCCAGAAGGGCTCATGCCAATTAGTACTCCCTGGCACCTCTGTCACTAGTGTCCTTGTTCCTACAGTGAGCCACACCTGCCCCCCCCACCTCCCCAGGATACCCTTCAAAACCAGCAGGTAGGTCTGGCCCAGGTTCCTATGAATTCACTGCTTTTTTCCTGGGTAGTGTACATGAGAACTTGTGTGGGCCCTCCAAGAGTGGAGTCCCTGTTTCCACAAGTCCGGTGGAGCTCCTGAGATCAAGCCCTGCTGGCCTTCAAAACGAAATGCTCTGGGAGTTCCTCCTCCCAATGCCAGGCCCCCAGGCTGGGGAGCCTGATGTGGGGCTCAGAATCTCACTACTGTGGGAGAACCTCTGTGATATAATTATTTTTCAGTTTGTGGGTCACCCACCCAGTGGATATTGGATTTGATTATATCGCACATGTGCCCCTCCTACCATCTCATTGTGGCTTCTTCTTTACTTTTGGATGTAGAATATCTTTTTTTTGGTAGGTTCCAGTCTTCTTTGTCAATGGTTGTTCAACATTTAGTTGTGATGCTGGTGTTTTCTTGAGAGGAGGTGAGCTCAAGTCATTCTACTCCACCATCTAGTCTCCAACTCAGGCTGTAGTATATTTCTAATAAGATCACATTTACAAGGCAATCTTGGAATATTTTGTTTATGAGTATTTTTAAGATTCTATGTAACTGAAGCATCAGCAACATATGCCACAATTAAATGTTCAACAGGATGGACTCATGTCCTAGTGATGAAAGATTAATTCAAAGTTAGATCTGTGCTTAATGAAGAGCTGGATATAAGCATATAATATACAATTAAAGATTTGGGGGGTTAGAAAATTATATCTATATCATAAAAATAATACACAGGATATATTCGGTCTAGAGAATACTTAGAGTTTCAGTATCTCTACATTTGGGCATTTAAAATTCTTTTGTATTTATTTGAGACACCTAGATGCTTCATTACTATAAATACAGTGGTATATATATTTTAGTTGTCTAATTAGAAAAACTTGAGTTTATTAAAGACCTGGTCATTTAATGATCATAATATTGTAATAAGTCAACTGATTTTCTTCAGTGATATAAATTTGCATTAGAAGTATGAAGTATGATTAGAAAATGTTTGTCACTACATTATGTTACTATTCTCTTAGGCAATCTCCATGTTTCATTTATCACAAGTGTGTGCAAATGACATTCAGATTTACTCCCCTGACCTAGATCTGAATTTCTAAGATAAACTTTAATGTCTCCTTGGCATTTTAAACTTAAGATTATCAAGACAAAATATAAATTCTCTACCTCTAAACTTTTTTCATTCCTTTCTTTCTTTGGTTAATGGTGTCATTATACTTCTAGCCATTTCTGCATTTAAAATTTCTTTTATTCCTACCTTCCCAAGTCATACAGTATAATTTCCACTAAGGCACTCTTGAATAGCTTGTGGTTGCCCAACCTCTCTTTCTCTATCTCACTTCACCACACACATACACACACCAACCAGCCTTCTCTCTCTTTCCACAATTCATCTATGTCAGCCAACGCCCAAAACATGCCTTATGTTAGTTCACTCTATGTCTGACTCTTTCATACATTTTTATTAAGTGAAGTGATTTAGAAAATTGGGCAACATACAATTTACTTTCTTAAAATAAACATTGATTACTACCCTTTTTGCTAGTCAGTAATCAGTTCCATGTTTAATCTGTATGTAACCATTTTAAAGTAAGAGAATGGCAAATACTCCAATTAATCAGAGTATAAGGTATGTTGAACAGAATAGGTTCCACCAGCATTAACATCAGTGGATTTACAAAATCTCTCAGCTTGTAATTTTAGGAACTTGATTTTGTCAACATTCTGTGTGTTAGTTTGGGTCCTCCCAGAATCAGGATTAGTTGAGATTAAACATGTAAGGAGTTCATTAGGAAAAATGATCTTGTGACAAAAAGCTAACTAAATAAATAAATAAAATGAGGAAGCCAAGGAAGACTGGAGAGCCTTCACACTAGAATATCTGACCCAAAGGAAAGAGGTCATAGCCCAGAAGCAATGGTATTAAAGGGAAATTCATCCCAGCTGTCTAGGAATCCTTGAGGCACGGGCAGAGGAGAACTGTGACTCCCAAGAATGGACCTATTTTAGCATTTCAACCACATTTGGTCATTGACTGGGAGTTGCTCTTTTGTACCATGGCCTTGGGAGCAATATGATTTCAGAACAGAGCGACACATATTCTAAGTCAGTTACACCTGTATTTAGAGTTCTGCATTCATTTCACCACCACAACCCTGGAAGATGATCCAGTTCTTAAAACGAGTATATCTAGCTGAGCTCATAAGAAACTTGATTATACACTAACAGTAGTGTTTTGCTTACAGTAAGAACTAACTTAACCTGTAGTGTCAAATATTCATGCTAATATCCACAATAATATATTTTCTAATTCTGGCATAAAGATATTCTCTAAAGTAAATTTTACATGTATGAATTTATCTGCTATTTGTTAATTTTTATCTCAACCCTCAATGTTGCCAAAAATGAGAATCTATCTCTTTTTATAATTCATAAAGACCTTTAGGAGTCCATGGATTTTTCTTAGATAAGAAGCTGCAAAGATCTGCTTTCAAATTAGGAATATTACATGGGAAAATTATGGAATTAATTTTTCATTTTCATGGTGGCTGCTCAGTTCAGTCAGAAGTAGCAATTCATCACATTCCCTGTACCTAATAAAATAGTAGACATGCTTATTCTTCAGTTTGGTTGTTGCTTGAATGTGAAAATTAAGAGGTATAAATTGAGTAATTGTTAAAAACTATCATTTTCTACTATAGCTCTTCTGTCAATCAACTGTCTTGAGCCCATTACCACTATAATCAGGTGCTGAACAGGATAAATGTGAAAGCAACATGTTAAAAATAAAAAGTAAGTGCTTTGGAGTGACTAGTACTTTTGCTTGTGAACAAGGCAGTTTTTGGACCATGAGGTAAAGCTGTGCTTTAGAAAAGCTTGTAGGCTGAATGCATCCCCTCCATCTTCTAGACCAGGCTGTGCAGGTGAGTGCACGGTTTCCATGTGCTGTTACTATAACTCACAAGTGCAGAGCTAACCTGGCTCAAGTGTCCACTACCAGACCTCAGACATCATTTATGTTAACCCAGATATTTCTACAAATATTTCTCGTCTCAACTGCTAGACAGCTCATGGTTTTCACATAAACACATCTTTACTGAAAAAGAATTTACTTGGATTGCCCATTAGGCAAAAATACCAATTACTCAGTTTTGTACTGTTCTACCAGGGTGTGTGTGTGCATTCATGTGTGTGTTAGTAAAAAGAGAAACAGGTAAGACTGACACTTGTTTTTTGAAGATAGCATTCATCTTCAGTGACTCAGATCCACTCTTTGGTCCTATTGAAATGACTGATACATTTCCACTGATGAAGGATAGAGATCGTCTCTTTGACTTTGACCAAATCTCTGGCTGTTACTGTGAAGTGTGTCTTCTGCTATGACTGTCATTCTCCATCAGCCCAAAGCTAGAACACATAGAAAATTATTTATTTCTAAACATTGCCCCTCAAGTTTTTTAGTTGGATTGCATAGCTTCCCAGTTGTCTGAAACTGACATTTTTTTGCACTTTTTAATTATTTTAACACAGTATCTACTTTGGTCCTTGGGATTGCCCCTTTTCAGTTTATGCATCAGGAACTATTTGAGTATTATGCAGTCTTTAACAATCTACACGTACTTATACCACGAAAGTTGTTTTTCAGTAATCCTCTTATTAGAAAACCATGACCTTGGGACCTTCCAAGATCTTGTTCTATATTGTTACCTTTCCTTTTCTAGCTAACATATAAAGTGATATCCCAGCAAATCTCATCTGATTTCCTGCTGAGTACTTCCTTGGTAAAAGAAGCAACTTCAGTTTCTCTGAATAAAACTAGAAACTTAAATTATATTTACTTTTACCTCATTTTAGATTTTTGTATACCAGAAAATAAGTGAAACATTTCCTTTCTTACTGTGTTTGTTCAGTTCTAAGAACTCCATGCTCCATTTTAGCTCATCAGGTCATGTTTTTTCTTCTAGGACTACAATGATGAAATTCGTCAGGAACAACTACGTGAATTATCTTACTTAAATGGCTCAGAGGACTCTGGTCGTGGCAGAGGTATTAAAGGCAGAGGGATCAGAATAGCTCCCACAACTCCTTCAAGGTACATTTGTTCTTACTTTAAATAAATTAACAGCCAATAAGGATGGCAATACTTTGCTGGCCTGTTCTATGTCATGATCACAGCTAGGAATAAACAACAACAATATCAGCAACAATAACCACCACCACCACAAAAGCAATAACAACAGATGCTTACATAGCTTGTAAGAGCTTTATATAAGTTATTAACTCATCAAATCCTCCATAGTAGGGTTAAGCATTATTTACAGGTGAGCAACTGATAAAGATGTAAGCAATATGCCTGAGGACACACAGGTAGTCTGACTCTAGAATTCAGAGTTTGAGCTCTTAACAGCTTCCTAAGAAAATAAGAGGAGCAAATCTAAGAGTTTCTACTTTTTGGTTTTGTCCCCAGGATTAGGACATGCAGATGATTCAGTCATATGCATCTTTGAACCAGGATGACCTTGAATGAAGAGAAAATTACAAATATTATCTATGCCTTAAATGGCCCATGAATTGATACAGTCTTGCCAGATAGGTAGACAGATAGATGAGGATAATGATAGATATAGGTAGGTCGGTAGATATACAGATATTTAGATAGATAAGTAGATTATATATATATTATATGTATGTGTATTATATATATACACACACATTATATATATATATATATATATATATATATATATATATACACACCACCAGTCCAGAAAGCCAGAAGCACATTTGTTACATGGCTGATGGTAAGAATATTTAAAGCTTAGTTATATTTGACTCTGCAATGTCATCAGAGAAGATTTTATTTGATATTGTTCACTTTGCAAAGAAATTGGAATTTTTCTGCAACAGAATTTGTCTTGTAGGAGTCTACATTTGCCAAGATTTCAAGAGAAAGCATTGTTTTGCAAAGAGATAAAGTGAAAAATACTCATAGCCTTCACACACAGACTGTGTAACTCTGTCATTCTCTTTATCCTGTTATAGTTGGCCTTCAAATCTCTAAACGACTTAGATTTAGAATACTATTTCATATATTGCATAGAAACCATCTTAAGAGATTCTAAGATACTTTGCTGATTCAATTTATTTTTAAAATTACTCCCCAAATATTTTCACCACCTTTCAAAACACCACTGTTTTTAACATTTAAGTCACAGACACCTCAAAAAATTTTACACTATCAGAAAAGAAGTTAAGAATGATCAATTTCCAAATAAAATATCAAGGAAATAATTAACTAAAGGTAAAATGTGGCAATTATAGAAATTACTTTGATTAAAGGAAAAACTTCTGAAAATGTTTCAGTGATTATTTTCACATTTTTTTCTTAAAAAAATTTTTTTTATATGAGCTTTCTAATGCTACCTAGGAACATTAGTTTATTGCTAAAAATTAATGTGACATAACATTTTTTATGGACTTTCTTTAATGGAATCAGCCTTTTACAAAGCCTTTATATTAACTTCAGCATGATGGGTTGTGAAATGACACCATTGCAGGCAATCTTAAACTGATTAAATCATAGGGTTTTAATAATGAAATTGTCAATTTTGTAGTTCAAAAAATGATAATTTTGGCGGTTATATATGGTGTAACCTAAGTATGTATTGAATGACTATAGAGGCAACAAGTTTTTTTCTATTCTATATTCCTTGGAATAGGGACCATTTAAAAGAATAATGCATTAACCTGCTTTTGAGATTATAAAATCATCATATTAAAAGACTTTGTTTTGTTATTGGTGTTCCTTAAGGTAATAATACATTTGTCATATTTGAGTAGACCATATAAGATTTCAATTTCAGTGAAGTTTTAATGTAAAATATTAATCTCTTTAATTATTTAATAAAGAAGAGTGCATTATAATCTAGACTTTTAAATATCTTAGAAGAAAAATTTGATTGAAAGCTTTTGCTTTTTAACATTCCATATATCATACAATCTGATACTGCATATGTTAAAAAAGAAAATTAATATTGAAAATTAAACCTCACTTTCAATGCTATCTTGATGTAATTAATGTATTAACATTAATAAAAGTAAATGTAGCAGAACTCTGTTGTCTTCTGTTTCAAACCACATGATGAAATATATCTGCAATTAAATAAGAATAAGAAAATAGCTTCACAAAACAGAAGATCATATTGATCAGAAAGTTCTTGAACACATGGGTTAATGGATGCTGATTTGTACATATTTATGAAATTGTGACTTTTTAAAGTTATTCAGTTACACTGAAATTCAAAAAGAACGGTACCTGGTATATTTTTAAAACTTTAATTTGTTGAAAATTTCTTTAATTAAAGGAATTTATGTTTCAACAAGCATATCTATGAAAACTATCTAATCTTCCAATAATAATGCATACCAGAAAACAAAGTATTACATCTATATATTATAATAATATATATTATGTAATTGAAGAATTAAGATCTTCACACACATCACTGCTACATGTTGAATGAGAGTGAACAGTGGAAAGTAAAACATTTGAGGCAGACTTTGAAGGTTTTGTTTACTACAATGAGAACTAATACATAGATAGAATCTAATGGAGCTTTTTAAAGAGGGGACTAATCATATTTGTCTCCAAGAAAGACTACTCAGTCACCACTGTGAGTGATAGAGAAGAATTAGAGCAAAGAGAGAAAGACAGACAGAGAGGTGTGTGGCAAGGAAGCCAGGGAGAATACAAGTTCATTATCCAACACAGAAATGAATACCACTTGGAGTATTAGAGAGATAAAGGACTAGATTAGAGATTAGAATTTATACAAATTAGTGCCCAATTAGATGTTGGAGACAAGAGAGTGGTCCTAGACAGTATAACTCTCTCATGTCTGCCCTGGCTAGAGATTAATGACATCATCCACTAAAATTAGGTGAAGGACCAAATTTAATGAAGAATATAATTAATCCTAGGTCTATGGATTGCCAGTGTGACCTTGGGAAGGTGACTTGTACTTTCTGTGACTTGGTTCTCAACCTTTAAAATAGCTTAGAAATGGCTACATGACCAGGTTGTCAAGATTTTTAAGTTAGATGACAGATGTAAGGCAGTGGTTCCCAAACTGGTCTGCACATTGGAATCACTGAAAGCTCGCTGCTGCTAGAGACTGTGACTTAATTGGCCTGGGGTATGGTCTGGAGTCTGGAGGTTTTCAAAGGTCTTTAAGTGACTCTAATATGCAGACCAGTTAAGGAGACATGATCCAGGGTATGGTGTGTGGTAGGAAGGAAAGAGATAACAGCCATCAGGGTTAGAGACTGCAGGGGTGCACCATGAGGCACAGAAGGAGGGTGGGGGGAAGAAAATGGGGATAGCAACATTCCAAGGTGGGCCCAGGAGTAGATGTCAATGAATGAGCCTGAAGAATATAAAGGAGGGAGGAAGAAATATGGAGAAAAGCAGAGTCATAAAAGTTCAAAGAAGGCGTTTTCCAGATAGTAACCCATAGTGATAAATATAACAGTTACAGTGGAATGGGGACTGATTTCCAGTGGATTTAGAAACCAGTAGGCTTCTGGTGATACCAGTCAAGAATATTTTCAATAAAGAGGAGAAAGCAATAACTAGATTGCATTTGATTCAGGAATGAGCAGGAGGTGAAGAATTAAGGATAGAAAATTTTCAAGAAGTCAGAAAAATAAAGGAAAGAACATTGTAGAGTGGATTCAGCCAGGGACACTATGTTCTAAATAGATGATGTGAATCTTGAGTTGAATTGAGGACTTGAGTTAAAGAGAGATATAGGGTTAATATTCCAGGGAAGGGATGTAATATGTAGGAGGTAATGAGTCAGATTCAAGAGACAGATTTTCCAGGGCTCTGTCTGGGAGACAGTTGATGAAGGAATGGGATGAGAAATTAGATTTGATTTGAGCATCATATAATTTTAAAGCAGGAAGAATGGCTACAGATTCAGAAATCTTATTTTACCCTTTAGAAAAATAATCTACCTTAGGCTCAGGGAGTTATAACACTTACCTGTGATTATTCAGTGGTATAGATATAACTTGTGAATATAGTTTAAAGTAAGGTGACATATAACTTACCACCCACACAGGGACACTGTTGAAAGTATTAAAATGCTAAACTAGGACAACAGTTGTAATTCTGAACTATTCTGGGCAAACCTGGATGTATGCACACCCTGTATATAAGGTGCTTGGAGATCCAGTGAAGGTAAAATTACTCTTTATATCCATCTTATAGATCAGCTTTTATATTATCATGCTAATGTAGAATATTGTGGTCTTAGTTACATTGTGCTTGAAGTGGGCACTGGGCCTTCTAGGGTCTCCCAGTGCAGGAGAGCATTCTCTGTACATTAGACTCACAGTAAGTTCTCTAATAATCTCTCTATTCATCAGCTCTATAATCTATTTAAAACTTTTAAAAGCTTTACCAGCATTCTTATTGTTCACTCGTCAAGCTCATTTTCTGCAAGAGCCAGCTGATTGCTCCTCATAGCAGAAAGCATAACCTACAACCCCATCTGTGGGTGCAGCCAAACAGTGTGATGGTTCACAACCCGTGATCATTATTTCCCCCAAAGCTTTAGCGTTCTTGCTGAAAGCAGTACTTTCTAGAGGCCAAACTTTCAGACATAATAAAAAGTGAAATAACCATGCTTTTGCCCAAAAACTTTAGACAAACACTCAACCTTTCCAAAGGCCTCAGAATACCATAAGAGTTTACTGCAACCATTTGATCTTACACTTTTAATACAAGTTAATTTTGTGTCAAGCACTGCAGTACCAAGTACTCAGTGTGTTATTTTTTTTGCAGAGCCCTCATGTATTTCACTAGCACCATAGTTACCATAGGAAATAAATTTTATCAGGGACTGTACCAGTTCAGGGGGTTACATGCATAATGATAAATCAGTGACAATGACCTCAAACTTAAGCTACTATAATAAGCAGAATGATATCATGATGGTTAGAGTTCCACATTTTATCGAAGTGCAGACAGATTTTTTTTTGTAAGTGACAAAATTGCCCATCACTGTCAATAACCTCCAGCATGGAGGAGACATTGACAATTAGCAGCTATGGATGGTACAGTGAGTCATGTACTAGACACTGCTCTTATTTGAGACTTTTTTGGTAAATTTGGAATAAAAATCAGAGTGGGTTGATTTTTGTTTGCTTTGCTTTGAATTTTTAGTGTTATAAAAGAAAATATCAAATTATTTTATATGGTTTTTATGATAACTAAGTCATAACCAACATTTACAAAACTTATTCTGTGGAGGTCAAAATGCTTTATACACTAAAGAATCTCCATTAAACACACACACTCACAACACTCAGACATGCAGAAATAAATGTGTTTTCTTCCCATTGTAGAGGCTATAAGATGAGAGCTTTGCCTGCTCTCATTACTTGTTTCTCATCTGTATGTGACCTGTTTCTCCTAGGGGCCGTGGGGGTGCCATTCCTCCTCCCCCACCACCTGGACGAGGCGTTCTCACCCCTAGAGGGACCACTGTGACCCGTGGTGCTCTTCCAGTGCCCCCTGTAGCAAGAGGCGTCCCTGCTCCGCGAGCACGGGCATCACCCACTGTGCCAGGATACAGGGCACCCCCTCCTCCAGCCCATGAGGGGTATGAAGAGTATGTAAGTACTTTTGAGAAATCAGTTAATTAGGAGGAGTTAAGTTTGATGGGGAATAAGTTAAACTTCAAAGACATTCATATACCACGAATATAGCAAATAATGTTTGTTGCAGAAAACAAATGTCATTTGCAACAGAATTTAGCAGTGCATTTTAAATGAGGACATTTTTTTGTTTTTGGTTTTTTTTCCGGTACGCGGGACTCTCACTGTTGTGGCCTCTTCTGTTGCGGAGCACAGGCTCCGGACACGCAGGCTCAGCAGCCATGGTTCACGTGCCCAGCCACTCCGCGGCATGTCGGATCTTCCCAGACCGGGGCACGAACCCGTGTCCCCTGCATCGGCAGGTGGACTGTCAACCACTGCACCACCAGGGAAGCCCTAAATGAGGGCATTTTGAGAAAATCCTTCATTGTACAGGTGCCATCATTGTTGTTAGTATCAGTTAAATAGCTTAGATTTTAAGAAACAAATTATCCTCAGGTTTTCTTATCTTTAGAACACTCAATCAATTTCAAAATGGAAATAATTATAAACATAATGTGAATAGTCATGTATTTAGAAGATTATCCTGGGACATGATAAAGATGAACATAACTCAGAAGTATTTGACAAATATAATGTGATTATATTATAAACTTTGTTAATAATTTAAGACCATGTGGTTGGTTTTTCATTTAAATATCCTACTCTCTCACTATATAAAAGATATGGAATTGGCAGGTAAGAATTCAGAACTCAAAAAATATAGACTGAACAGAAGAAGTGCAGTGTCTCTAAGCACCTCCTCCCTTTCCAGTCCTCTGTATCACATTATACTCCCTTTGACCTCTTTCATCCAGGTTGTTAGCTTTCCACTGGTCATATATTCTAGTCCCTGTATCTATTTCTCCTACTAGATTGTGAAACTTGTAAAAAGGGGCAGTTTTCTATTCACTTGTATAACCATACTAAGTCCACTCTAAATGTTCAATTGAATTGATGCAAGCCAGATCATAGTACTATGAAACAGATATATTTTGCCTTTAACCTCTCCAGGGTGCCCGTCCCCTAATCTAGGTGTTTGTTTCATTCAACCATCCATAGACATGCCATCCTCTCAAATGTCCTCTGTGAATGATTACTAATATAAACTCTTCAAGGACGGTTACCGTCACATTCCGTGCATTCAAAACATATAAATGTTTTATGGACTGGTTAATAACCAAGAAAAATGTAATCTTAAAGTGAAAATGGTTGATAGGTGTCACTAAGAACATATTAATGCTTAAAGCATGTTAGTTTTTAGGAACGCTACTGATTAAATATGAAACACTGACTAATATCTATAAGAGTGAAGAAAAAATATTAAGTTTAATCTTGCTCGCGCGGAAGCGGCGCGGCTGGGTGGGGAGTCCGGCAGCGGGAGTCGCGGACCGTCGTCGTGGCTGCGCGTGGCGGTGGTGCGCTCGAGCAACCAGAACCGGAGCATGGAGGCGGCACAACATCCTCAGGTAGTTGGGGCCTCCACCCTGGCCCAGCGCGCCCCGCGGACGCCGGCCGACCGGCCGTCCCTCCGGCCTTCCCGGCCCGTGCTGGGTGGCGGCGGCCGCGGTTCCCGGCCCCAGTTCTCCCCGACCCGTGCTCGGCGGCCCAGGTTCCCAGGCAACCGGTGCGCCGCGGCCCCCGAAGGACGGCCGAGAGGCGTCGCCGCGTCCGGGTTCTTTGGCTCCAGGGCCGAGCCCAGCGAGGAATCGACAAAACTCGGTCCGCCGCGCGGTCCCCCACATGTGCTTAGCGTCGCGAAAAAAATCACATTCTGAGCCGAAATGCTTCCGGGTCGCCGAAACCTCAAAGCTGCTAGTAAACCTGAAAGGATGATGCTGTTCGCGTCTACTTCGTACGCGCGTCTGTGTATCTGAAAATCATGGCCTCTGTAAAATGCTCAGCAGTGAGGCGGTAAGTTCCAAGACCAAGGTTAGGGTTCACGAGAGGTTAGGCCGGTTGTGCCCAGGGCGTGTCGCCTTTTTATCAAATATGGAAAACTTGCGCGACAGAATCTCAGAATAAAACAAGTCGTAAAAACACGGAAATGGCCTATTTTAACTTCATGCATTTGTGTATTTGCTCCTATCTACATTTTTCAAGTCTCATGCAAAAAAATCCTTTCTCCTCCCTTGGAAAATCTCCAGTCGATAAGTTCTGAACCACACGTGAGTTTGGTTTCACGCTTCTAGTTTATATTTCAGTGCTAACTCTCCTTTTGTGCCCCTGGTGTTGTATATGTTTAATAAAAGTTTATTCCCGTTTGATAAAAAAAAAAATTAAGTTTAAAAATCCATTTCTGTGAGAAAAGGGGAAATGTGTTCATCTCAGGTATCTTGTACAACATCAGGTATCAGTATTTAAAATCTTAGTCTGAAAATTGCAACATCTGCAGCAGAAAACATATTCTACCCTCTGAACAAGACCACTGATCTGAAAACACAAACCCTGGTCCTGGTTCTACCATCTCTTCCGTGAAATGTACTGTGTAGGAAATAAGTGCTTGTTGAATGAATGAATAATCCACAACAGGGAAGGTGGGATTGTTTTTTGTTTTTCTTTTTGTTTTTTATCTCTGAGGAACTAGGTCTACCATCTTTATGTGCTTTGCCACTATGGTGTATTTGTCTTCCAAACAGAAGCCTAAACAGTCAAATCTTTATTTCAAAAATTAAAAGAGAGAGAAATAGCGGTCAACATTGTTATTAATCAAAGAATTTACAGGGCTTATAGGGCACAGTGAAAGAGAACAAGATTGGAAAAGCATTGTAGTTTTTCATGTAGCTCCAAAAATATTGTAATCTTTCACATGCATTCCAATTTGTAATGAATAGATCAAGGACTGCAAGGCAAAAAACAGTAAGCTACAAAGGAATAAAGAGTTTATGGAAGTATGGGCATATTCCGATAAAGGGTATATTCTGAATGGGAAAATTTAAGAGGAGTGTGGTTCTTTTATAGTAAGTAAAAGAAAATGCAAAGCCATGTAAATCTGATTTTTAAAACTTAGATTTAAAGTATCCAGTCCCTTTAATTCATTCACTCAATCCTTTACTGAGCCTCTATCTTATTTCAGGCACTGTTCTAATGATCCTAGAGATGTAGCTGTGAACAAACCAGATCAAATATTTACTTTCATAATGCTTACATTTTAATGGGAGAAGACAGGAACAAACATATATAAAGAAATGAATAAAGTCAAGTCAGGTAGAGATAAGGGCTCCAGAGGGAGGTGGCAGGAGGGCACCACCATCAAAAGAGCTGTTAGGGAAAGTCTCTCTGACCTAGAGGCTCCAGCAAGTGTCTAACTAAAGGTAGAGTCTAGGCCAAGGGGCTGCCTCTATACAAAGGCATCCCTGGTTAAGGAAACAGCAAGCAGAAAGGCACTGAGGAGGAACATGCTTGAAGTGTTTGGGGATCAGCAAGGAAGACATCAAGGCTGGAGAGAGTGTGTGAAGGGGACCAGATGAGGTCAAGGGATGGACAGACCAATTCATGTTGCTATTGGAGAGTTTGGGGCAGGAAAGTGACATGAGCAGATTTATTTTTTAAAAGATTTCTTCTGTATACATTGCAGAGAACAGAATATGTGGTGAGGTGGGCACAAGAATTGAAATAAGGAGACTGGCGGCATCCCCATCGACAAAACGAGGCTTAGAGGGGTAAGAAGAGGTCTATTCTGAGTGAACTGTGGAAATGATCTAGTAGGATTTGATGATGGGATAGATGGAGGAGGTAGGAAAAAAGAAAAGAGTAAAAGATAATTTTGTGAAGCGAAGGTTAAACTGAACCTTGGACTGAACAACCAGGTAAAACTGAGGTGCCATTTGTTGAAATGAGGAGTACGGAGTGACGCAGACAGGGGGTTGGAAAGTTTGGCCTTCAGGAAAGTCTGTTGTGTTGCTGGGTGAACACCACCCGATTTTTGAAACAGAAAGCAGCATCCCACAATTTGAAATGTGTCACTAGCTATGTAATTTATAACACTCTGTGGCTTGCATTTCCTCTTCTATATAATGGCGATAATCATTTCAGCCTCACAAGACTGCAATGAATGTTAGGAATAAGCATCCATAAGCACTTAAAACATAAGCATGCATAAGTACCCCGAACATTATAGACAGTCAATAAGAAATAACTATTACACAAAATTTCATCATGTATTATACTCTTAAATTTCTCCCTGGGATAAGCTATGGACCCATTGAAGTCACAGACATTTAGCTACTTTTTGTGAATTAATTGGGCATCATTATTTGCAAATAGGAGAAGCTATGTCATCTTCTTTTAGCAGTAAATAAGTAAACAAACAAACCGGGGGGGGGGGACTCTGTCAATGAAAATCAATAAACAATCTATAACAGGAAGAGAAAAGAGTTTTATTTAAGCCAAACTGAGGACTATAATCCAGAAGCCAGCTTCCCGCATTACTCTGAGCAACTGCTCCAGAGAAGCAGGGTTTTCAACACTGTTTTATGCATTGTCAGAGCAAAGAACATCAAACAAGTCAGGGATACTTTCCTTCAAGGTTTCAAAAAAACAGATCAGCATGTACACAGCAAGTCAATATGGCCCTGTCCCCTGGGAAGGGAGTCTTATCATCAAAGGAATACCAGCACTGGCATCCCAGGAAGGAAGGCATTTAGTCTTTATTTTAACATGGACATTCTTTACTTCTGGTCAATGCACCCTTTTCTTTAATAATTAAAGCAGATATACAATGTATGTTTTATAGGCCACAAACAGGCTGTTCTAGTTAGAATATAATTCAAGTTAACTCATGTATAAGCCAGAATGACTTCCCCACATCTCAACATGTAAAAATTTCCTGTATTAGGCATCATGAAGTCCAGTAATAGGAATGCCATCAGGTCTTAAGAAATAGCTAAACCGAGGCACTAGAATCCCTCCCCACATTTCCTCTCTGGTTTTTTTGCATATGTTTTCATTCCACTTTAACATACAAACTGGATATTTGGCTACGCTGATCAACATGACTCAGCACATGGTGCTGCCAAGTTTACACATCCAAGTCCAGTTCTCCTCACCTACAGATACTGACTGGCTAGCCATCTCTCAGCCCTAATCTGGATCCCCAGGTGGGAGAATTGTGTTCATTCGGGCTTGCCAGGTGTCTATGACTGTAGAGCAGGTGTCTCTTGAAATCAGATCTGGGATCTACAGACTCATCAGCTACCAGTGACGTGGGTGGTGTAGGCGTGACATTCACACAACATAAGCATGCTTCCTGGGTACCCAGCCCCAAGGACCATATGGAGAGGCATTAGTTTCCAGAGAAGGAGAAAAATATTATGAACTTGACAGAAATCCTAAATTTTAAATAATTCGTTCCTCTGTAAGAGGTAAGAAAAACAAAAGTTTAAGTGTCTCAGTAGCAAAATAACAGCACCATGCTGAGTTGATTGTGAAAATATCAAGGGGTTCTTAACTTTCAAATAAAATTACTGAGACAAGATTCCCTTTATTATAAATGACAGTATGGGGCAATTCACTCTTCAGACCTTTCTTCCTTCCCTGCTGAGGCTCTGACCACGTGGACTGTCTACAGGTGATCAGATCTTCTTGTGGCTGCTTGCCCGACCTGAAACAGCTCACCGTCAATGAGACTGCTGTTCAAAACCATCTTTAGCGTTAGTTGAATCTTTTAAAAAATGTGAACTTTAGTTTGTTACATGTCCTAATCCAGACTTTAAATATTTTAAAGCTTCTCTTCACTGACTTTCTGCTAAGAAGAGTACATTTACTTTTTTCAGCTCCATCATCATGATTGAAGTAGATTTGGGGAATAGATTTTTAAAAAGCTCCCACACAACAAAATATAAAGTTCTATCAGTGGATAATGTGTAAAATAAACTTAAACTTTTGAATACCTACTAGGTTCTCGTCACTAATCTCATGATAACACTACCAACCAGCTATAGTAGACTGAGGCTTGTACCCAGTTTTATATTCTACATAGTACTTGTCTCACAAAGAACTCAAACACATGTATACAGGTCATTTGTACTTCATACCTTAAATCCAGATCATCAGTCAGTGTTTGAATCCCCTCAGCAATATTTAGGACATCTCCCAGCCCCTACACGAGCATCTACAACTATAGAGAACTCAATACATCTAGAAACTAGGTGTCGGAAAAATAAAAACTGTGGGGCTTCCCTGGTGGCACAGTTGTTGAGAGTCCACCTGCCAATGCAGGGGACACAGGTTCGTGCCCCAGTCTGGGAAGATCCCACATGCTGTGGAGCGGCTAGGCCCGTGAGCCATGGCCACTGAGCCTGCGCGTCCAGAGCCTGTGCTCCGCAACGGGAGAGACCACAACAGAGGCCCGCATACCGCAAAAAAATAAAAAAATAAAAAAAATTAAAACTGTGATTAAAGAGACGCTGCCTCTGCTTTCAAAAGCATGGCTCTAGTGGGAGGGTCCAAAAGTCTAACAATTAACATATAATATGTAATTGCTGTGTGGGGCTCTTATCTTACTCTATTATAATTGTCACTCTTATCTTCTCCCACTTACAAGATTTAGACATCCTATAGGCAGAAACTGTTTCTTACATTTATCTTATGTTTGCAGTTCTAAGTAATGTGCTTGGTAATAGCAAATAAATTAAACCTGTGATATTGTTGGAAAGATGTTATACACATGCACAGTTCCATACATATACACATTCTATGTAAACAATAACTGAATGAAGGTACAACATAGCATATATTGTGTCAAATAGAGACTATACCTTCTCCAGCAAAGATAATTATTTTCACAACTATGGGTATTTAGAAAAACCTCTAAGACGGTAAGCAAAACAACAGCAGACCAAGATGAATAAGTATTACTTTGAGAATTAGAGAGAAGAGGAAGGATGCTCCATGCAAAAAGGAATGATAAAGGGGAAGGCAAGAAGAGGGACTTTTCAAAGCAAACCCAAAGAATACAGGAAAATAATTTGGGGAAAGAGAGTTCATTTAAAATAGCAGGGGAAATAATTGGGGTTACAGATGAGTTCAAAGGCTGAGGTTATAATGCCACTGATTGTATAATAAAGGGCCACGTGAAGGTTTTTAAGCAGAGGATAAACTAAGATTTGGGGGAATTTTATCATTCTCAGTTGGTTAGGGTGGATTTAGGGATTCGACTACAATGGTGAAACTTAGTGAGAGGTGGCCTTGACTATGAGCACAGGAAAGTGACTGGAAGAATCAAGGCAAAGGTAACACTGAAGATGGAAACACTAAGGTTTGCTGTCAAGAGGATGAGGGAGGAGTCGGGACAGGCAGCCCAGGCTCGGCAGAGGTGTGTTGTGTGGGGGTATGTGCGCAGGGGGCAGGAGGAGGGAGAGCCGTGCTGGAAGAACTGACCTTCCAGGCACGGGGAAGTGCTCACACAGTCATGTTCCTTTGTTGCAAAAGTAAGGTGTTTTACGTGCTATCAGTTGCGATCACTTGCCTACCTGTCACACTTTCCCATGGGTGGGGTCGTGTTGGAGTGGATAAGGCTGTTTGTGAGAGCGTGCCAAGTGGAGTTTGTGTTGGAGATTCTTTAAGTTTGGGTTTAGTCGACTAGGTTTACTTGTATGAGTTAGGTACTGCTAACATTGCATTGTAGAAGTAACTCCGGGGATACTCTTCCTGGCTCATCCAATGTATTCATGGATGGAGATCTGAGTCTGCTGTTTAGTCGTGCCCTCGGCACTGGTGCTGGGACGTGTGCTTAGTGTTGGAGGAACCGGAACTGAATGGTTTGGGGCTGGAAATGTTCTGTCAAAAACTCTTCTATGTCATTTAGCTCAACTGTGAAAGAAATTTGATAGGGGCTTCCCCAAATGTGACAATTCTAACAGTCTATAACTAACCATCAATGAGATGTGAAACTGAAAGAAATGTTTCAAAACTATCAGTGTTAACAATGTTTTTCTATCAACCATGCTAGAGGGAAAAAACTGAATTTCTTCAGCTCTCTATAGAAAATATTATAAAATCATTGTCATATTAGAGGTGATAAAAACCTGTGCTTCAAAAAATAGGGAAAAGTCGTTTAGGGGTACATCAGGCAGTTAATAAAAATACTATATGATTTTCGGGAATTTGTGATATTTGTAGTATTTTCAGCTTTTAAAATTTTGCAATTTGTCCTGATTGCTTTTCTCGTTCAAAATAAATATTCACTCTCATGCTTAACTTATATTAATAATTTTGTAACCTTTTTCTTAAAGATAGAATGCAAAATTATATAACCTTCAAACCCATAATCTCTGGATCCTGTAGAGGAAAACAATGGCAACATTTATAGGAAAGTTTATATATAGGGCTGGAGGGGTCCAGTGGGGCATTGCTTAAAGAAAGAACTGTGTAACCTTAGTTTCTAGTACTGCAAGTCTGTTCCACTGTCCTTAGTTACAACCATGCTGGTACTGTTGATAAGTATGCTGTTCCTTTGTGGAAATGCTGTCCTTTTAACAAAAGTTTTGTGGGAGAATTGAACGTGCAAGTAAAGGCACACAACTTCTGGAAGTGCCCACCAGAACATCACACTGTATGAAAACATACTGACAACATCATAAATACTCTCTTGCATCTTATGTGTTGGTATAGCATGAAAACAAACAAACCAAAACCCTCAGACACGCAAAATAGTTTCTAGTTTCAAAAGACATAGGTCTATTTTTAAAATATTTTTTTAAATTTTTAAAATTTTAAAAATTAAAATTTTTTAAATTTTAAAATATTTTAAAATTATTTTTAAATTACCTCGTGGTTTTTCCAACAGTTCATACCCAGACAGGGACTTGTATGGGGGCAAACAAAGCAAAGAGAGATGTCAGCTCAGTTCTGCAGGAGAGGTGCTGGTCATGTATAATCAGTCATGTTAGCCTAATTTATGAAATTCATTTTGACAAATTGTTGAGAAGCTTTTCTTCCCATCGGTCTTACTAAGCCTGTTGGCACTGTAGCACATCCTACCATATATTTCAGACTCTGAGGCATCCTCCCAGTAACAATGAGAGAACTAGAAAATTCACTGTAATTCAATAGCACTTAAAAGTTCCATAAATGAATTCAGGCTGCCAACCTTCAGTTTCAAGTGTATGGAACATTTTTTTGACAGGAGAGGGAAATAAGTATTGAATGATAATTGAAATCAATTCTTGTGCCATTTTTGTGGAAGGAAAGATTATGAGCCTGATCTATAATGCATTTCGAGGGGCACCACATGTGGTTTTCTGTGTAAAAGCTAAGAGCCTTCACCCAGCAAAGAGAGATTTTTATTAGAGTTTCTAGATTGATATTTGTATTCCATTAAACAGTCTTGTTTAAGTTTCATGCTCAAGTCTCCTCTTAGCAGAAACTAATTTACCAGAATGTGTTGTAGGATTTTGTTTTGTGAAATGTTACTAATATTTACAATAACCAACACATGTAAGGTTAATGAAATATTTTCTGAAACTATAGAATGGGCATAATACTACCTGTGGTTCAAATGTTCATAGAAAGTTAGTGGTATTTAAACACTATTAAAATATTAAATTATGTGCCCAAATAATATAAGATGGTGTCTTTTAAAATTGTGTGTATTTTTCTTCTAAAGTTGAAGCTTGATTAAGCCATCCTTCTTCTAGCATCGTGTTTTACACGTTTAAGCCATTTTAGAACAGATGCAGGTTCTTCTGTTGGCCACACACTTAACGATTGTATCCAAACCTGTACCTTAATTACCATGATGACTAAGGTCTTTTTTAACACTTACAACACTTACGAGGATGAACATAGGTTTTCTCTCTGAAGCTTTTTTAAGGTGAATTTTAGCTGATGGAAAATATTATATCACAGTGTATTTTGAAGTTTCCTCCAGGCTCTGCAGCTGTGATCTTTTTGTAGTGTCTGCTATAGACAAGGGGGAAGACAGCAAAAAATGCCACCTCAGCCTTGAGGAGATCTACCATTCTCTTGGTTTTTTTTTTGTTGTTTTTTTTGTTTTTGCGGTACGCGGGCCTCTCACTGTTGTGGCCTCTCCCGTTGCGGAGCACAGGCTCCGGACGCGCAGGCTCAGCGGCCATGGCTCACGGGCCCAGCCGCTCCGCAGCATGTGGGATCTTCCTGGACCGGGGCACAAACCCGTGTCCCCTGCATCGGCAGGCGGACTCTCAACCACTGCGCCACCAGGGAAGCCCCATTCTCTTGTTTTTTACATTATTAGTATATATTAGTTTTTTTTAATCTATGGTTTATATACAGCATGGCTTAAGGATTAATAATGAAAGTGAGTTGAGCATTACTTTATTTCTATAGGTATGTTCTTAAAAGGCTGTGCTGGGTACAAGTTAATAGTTTCTATATCATTTTTTTCTTCTGAGTTGATTATGAGTTTGCCAATTATATGCCCACTGAAAAATTAAGACCCAGTATAGGGTGACAAATACCTAAGCATACCTAAGAATCCCAAAATTCATTTTTTCTTTTGCTGGTTGAAAAGCATTGTTTTATGTGTTTTACCAACACCTCTCTCATAATTTTCTGTCAAAGAAAACTTAATTAAATACGACTTGTATGGGTAGCTTGATTATCAATGGCTTTTCCAAATAGGAATGGTTACATTGCATTAAGTCCTTGTCCATATTTTGGCTGTCTTCCACTATGGATTCTCCATTCAGTGGAAAATAGTGGCTGCTAAATCTTTCCATCAGTTACAGATTTTTGTGATTATTTTTTGTCATATGAGCTAAAGGCTTTTACTGGGGAAGCTACAAATGTCCTTTGCAATAACTTTTAATAATCTCATTATTTGAATTAAGGTAATTTCTCTTCATTATTGAAGATCGGAAACTGTATTTTCCTTTAAATGAAACCATATTGTATTATAGTTTTCATATGTAACTTAGGCAGCAAATATCATTCCAAACTAAATCTACCAAAGCCCTTTCCTCCATGAAAAAAATCTCCACTAAAATTTCTTCCCAAACTACCAAGTTTCATCTAGCTGTATTCCCCCTTTTCTATTCTAAGCTCCTTACAAGGCTATAATAACATCACATTTTCAGTTTTCATCTCCAAAACTATCTTAAACTTTGACTGTCGCTATGGACCTACTTGTTTGAGAGGCTCCAACTATTTGTGGACTTTTCCATTCAGGGTTCCTCCTGATTTGTCTCCTTCTATTTAGTTGAACATCAAAAAATATACACTCATCTTTTGCTTCTTGGTTTTGTTTTAAATGCTAAATTCACTTTTGTTTTCCTAAAATACTAAATTCATCACGTCACTTCTTTGTTAGAAAACATCAATCTCTCCCTGTTGCCTGAAGAATAAAATTCCAACTTCCTAATTTTATTAGAAGATGAAGTTCTTTAATTTTATGAGCTTACTTGCTATTAACTGTGTTTCATTTTCAAATGAGATTTTGACCATGAATAATATAAATGAACAAGCAAGAGAGAAAACTAAATTTATGTAGCCAATCCAGTTATCAGCATCTTTATAATTCTTAAACTATTAAAATGTATTGTGCTATTTGATTCAATTTAACTTATCATTTATTGAATGCCCATTTTATATTATGTGAAGTTCCACAGGAGGAGGCAATGAGAGATAAAAAATATATAGTTACCTTTAATAGGTGGCTGTTGTATTTTAGGACTTTTAGATACATAATCTCACAACAATAATAAAGGGTAAGAGGTATAATCCTTGCTTTTCCATTAGGGAATTGTGGGGTCAGAAGATTAGAGAAATCTATCAGTGACCTGTCTGACAGCAGAGCCAGACAGCTCTGTCTTAAAAATTAACATCTTTTTTTGATATGAATATGTAAAAGGCAAAGCTTCTGGCTTTAAAAGGGCAACAGATAACACACCTGGACAAAAAAAAAACCCCAAAACTCACAGGTTCAGGGCAGAGTATAATTTGTGAGAGTTGACTCAAGACTTCATTGTGAGAAATATGCTAATATTTTCCTGACTTACTTCACAAACTGGGTTTAAAGTAGTTATGACATCAGCTGGAAATCCCATTAACTGAACATACCTGTAATTTTTTATTTGCTTTTCTTGCACTCAGAAAGTTTAAAGAACTGATTTGTTCTAATGCTATCTATTTGATATAGTGTAAATTAAAAAATTTAGGGGGGAATGTGACCAATAATCTTCAACTTTATAGTAGTAGGATAGAAAAGACTAGGGCAGTTAGGCACATCCTCAAGTTCTTTGGAACTATAGAATATTAAAAGTAGCAAAAAAGCCCAATGATGGCAATAAATAATGATGATACTCATAGTAGAAACAACTAATATAATTAAGTACTTATTATGAGCCAGACACTATGCAAAATTTTTCATCTTCAACATTGAATTTTTACAATAATCTTATTAGGTTGGTATTATTCCCATTTTACAGTTGAAGAAACTGAGGTTTAAAGAGGGTGAGTAGTATTCCCAAAGTTACAAGACCAGTAAGCAACAGTGCAAGGGTTCATAGAAGTCCAAGGGTAGTGCTCATACTCTCCAAGCTATAACATAGTGCTTAATACACAGCAGGTGCTTGCCTAAGTACTCTACATGCATAGACTCAAGTTACCCTCTTGGCACCTCTATGAGTTAGGTACTATTACTTTCTTAGAAATAAAAGCTTACATGCAGGGAGAGATTGAATAGCTGGACCAACATCAGCCAGGTAATCAGAAACAGAGCTGGGATTTCAAACCTTCTGGCTCCAATCCACCTCACCTTGCTCTGATGTCTCTGGGTAAGCTAGCAAAAAAAAAAGTCATTTGAAAAATTAGTTGCAAATGATACCAATGGAAAAGAAATTAGTGAAATACTTCAAAAAACCACCTAGTAAATCCACCTGGACTATAGTGAACAAATAAAATAAAGGACTTGTGGGGGATGGGGCGAGGAGGGAAGGCTTGATCGTGAGTTGGAGCAAAATAATAAAATGAGTTGTGAGAAAAATGCCTGGAAGAAAATGTAGTATTTAAGTTGACTGTTAGTGGGGACTGGGTGACCATTTCTGAGACATCCGAGGATTAATGTGGCTGTGCACATCGGCAGGGACTGAGGCAGGCAGACACCAGAGGCCGGAAGCACCATGAAAAGCTTTATGTCATGATCTCAGCAGGAGTGGAATAGAAAAGAGGGGACAATGAAGGACATAGTAAATTAATTAGGAGCTCTGGAACTAATTCCAGAATTTCAGCCTTGCAAACCATTTTAGGCAATCCAAAAATAAAATCTTATTCAATATTATTTCTTTTTTCCTTTTTTCATCTTGAAAATAGTTTATTATAGAAAATGTCTCTTCAAAATTTATAAATATGGCAATTAGTTTCTCTTCCAGCCTTATTGAGATATTATTGACATAAAACGTATGCAAGTATAAGGTGTACAATGTGATGATTAGATACAGTATATATTGCAAAATAATTACCACAGTAAGGTTAGTTAACACTTCTATCCTCTCACGTAATTACAATAGTTCTATGTGTATGGTGATAACATTTAAGATCTACTTTCTTAACAGCTTTCAAGTATATAACACAGTATTGTTAATTATAGTAACCGTAAATCTTATTTATCTTCTAGATGGGAGTTTATGCCCTTTGACCAATATCTTCCCATTTCCCCACCCTCAATATTATTTTTTGTCACCCTTTTTTACTGTAAATCTTGCTTTCCAATTTATCTACATTGTGATAAAAGCTTCAGTTAGGACACATTTTAGACAGTTGTTTATGAAAACCACAATCTTTAAATGAGATTTAGAAAAGAGATTTAGAAAAGAAAAATGATATTCATTTTTTTACTATAAGTAAAATAATATAATGTAGTCCTATAATGACTATAGATTTTGTTTCAGCCCATGCTTGAACCACTTTCTGAAGTGATGTTTTAAACATAATATTACTGTAACACCACGGTTTTTACATTAATTCTTTTTAGAGCACCCATCTGTCAAAGGCAAGTTTAGCCCTTGCTCTGGTTGCATAATAGTGGAGAAAGAGTTTTCTGTTTTGTTTAGTTCTGTTTAGTAGTTTAATCTTTATTATATGTCAGAGGTCACTTCTCTGCAGAGCCTCTGAAGCCCCTCTGGGAATGGTGTGGGGTGGCGAGCAGTGACCTCTGAGGGAAGGAACAGGGCTCAGTCTGAGGGAGGAAGTGATGTGGGTGAGGAAGGGGAGGGAAGGAAAGCCAGGACTTTCTGATGACTAATAAAGACCCCCTTCCTCTACCACATCACCTCCATTACGTTTTATTTCTACTCTGAGGAGAACATTTCAATGTTTAGGGATTGTGGAACTGTCTTTATCCCAGTGTATTTTCTAGGCATTTGCATTCCTTCTGGCTCCCTACCTTTCCTTCTGTTCCTTCAGGTCCTTCAGCCAGAACCACTGGGACATCTAGACAGTGCACAACAGAGCTGGTCCAACTCAGGGGTCAGCAAGCTCTAATTATAAAGGGCCAGAAAGTAACCATTTTTGGTTTGCGAGAAACACAGTATCTGTCACAACTACTCAATTTTGCTGTTGTAGCACAAAAGCAGCCATGCACAGCACACAAATCAGTGAGAGCAACTTCTGTGTTCCAATAAAACCTACAAAAATAGGTGGTGGGGCTGATTTGGCCCATGGGCTTAATGTATAGCATCCAATGCATTTTGTATTTATCCCATGACAAATGTCAGAACCAAATTTACAAGAAACATATTTCTGCAATGGTGGCAAAAGGAAGATTCTGGAGTTTTAGTTTATGTGAATTATCTGAGGCCACTCCTGTTCTCATAGGAGCTGCCCACCAAAGAAGAGGTGTAAGATATTACATCAAACCATATAGAATTTACTCCATCAGTTCTCAGAGATAGTGGTTTGCATAAAATTAATTTCATTTCAAGCCCCTCCTGCCCTTTTAAAGATGCAAGTGTGGGGCTTCCCTGGTGGCGCAGTGGTTGAGAGTCGGCCTGCCAATGCAGGGGACTCGGGTTTGTACCCCGGTCCGGGGGAATCCCACATGCCGCGGAGCGGCTGGGCCTGCTGAGCCTGCGCGTCTGGAGCCTGTGCTGCGCAACAGGAGAGGCCACAACAGTGAGAGGCCCGCGTACCGCAAAAAAAAAAAAAAAAGATGCAAGTGTGATGTAGCACACTGCCAAAAAGCTCACAACAACAGCTAAATACCACTAAAGAAAAAAATCTCATTTTCAGCAGAGTTTCTGAAGGTGGGGGCGTGGAGGCACTGTGCAGGTGTCTTGTTAAATGATAAATGAGCTTCGATCCAAATATTTTTTAGAAGAATGTAGGTACAGTAATACCAATATTCTATAAAGCTACCTACTCCTGATGATAAATTCTCCGGTGTAACCTCACTGGTGGTGCTATGTCCCCGCCATTTGTAATAATCCAATATTTTAAGCTGCAGTCAGATAAATATTCACACAAGTGCATTACTTGTTTTATCCTGAAAGAACCTGTTCGCCATCGTACCTCAGACAGAGTCAAATTTAATGCATCCTTTAAAAAATGTATTTGGCAATAAAAATGTTGTGGAAATTGATCTTGTTATAAAATTTAGAACCTTAGATTTGACATTAAGGCCACTTAGAGACTTCAGCAATCAGTAAGGCAGAGAGGAGACAACTGAATTTCAAGGTAATAGTTCTGAGGCCATAAGGTGAGAAATTGGAACAGCTTACAAACATAATCTTTCAAGTTCGTCATTTATTTGTCACCTGCTACTGCTCTAGGGTACTCCACATGTACAAACAAATAAATAAATAATGTCTTCCTTTCTGGCATTTTTTTAATCTGAGGGGAATAGACCTGAGTCTTTTAAGATTATTCCATCTTAACAGAGGACCAGCAGGATAACACAGAATCATGCAGCAAATGATTTTTAAAAGAATATAATAATCTAATAAATAAGCATAATAAGATGATTATAATTAAATTTAAATTTGGAGAGTTATAACAAAATAGGCTAGTTTGACTTCAGAAATAAAGTAATATAGAATCTATTATGGGCGTGGAGATTAAAATAATTATCAAGTTGACAAGAGGGGGTGAAAATTCATATTTGTACTTGATGCCTGTTAGAAGCTTGATTTTATGGCACATGTAATAGTCATGACACAATTCAATGGAAGGAGTGATGTAATACTTTGTGGAAAAGTGGAAAGTTCCTTGTTCAAGGCTCCCTGTGGTCTGTGAAGGACAGGCAGCTATAGAGATGTAATTGCAACCAATTTCTCAAAGTTAAGCCTGAATCAGTCCTGACAATGTAGATTGCAAATTTCTGAAGAGTGTCACCTTCAAGCAAGAGTGGGGTCTGAGTGAAACAGATTGGAAGGATTTTACTTATTGGCACCTGTTACAGGCTTATATGATAAGGTGTTTTTGTTTACCCTGGATCTGGAATTTCATTGTAAGATTGACTTCCTGCTTCATTTTCCCCTGCATCTTGATCCTATAAACCCTAGCTTCAGCCCGATGTATTTACTATCCCAGAACACAATATGCATTTTCACATCTCCTGCATTTACTCTGTATGTAATTCTTTCTAACTTTAAAACACACACTCACACACACACACATACATACAAACATTTACACATGACACGGTCTACTCAAACTTTCAAGTTCTCAACTCAGAAATCACACCAGCATTCCTTTAACTAGCACCTTGAAAAGTGATGCTTGGTACGATCTGCCTTTAATATAATTAATTACCTACTTGCGCATCTCTTCTGCTAGATTGTAAGACCCATTGAGGACAGTGTAGGGCTTATTCTCATTTATTTCCTACACTACTTGCAAATAATAAGTGGGCAATAAAAAAAATCAGTTAAACGAATGACTTTTATCAATCTAGCCAGTCAGTTGAAAAGAGATGTGAAAACCCAGAGAGGGGATAAAATGATGTAAAAATCCCAAGAGGCTTTTAAACTGTGGCATCAGGAGTTCTGACTGGACTATAGGACTATAGGACTATAGGACTATAGGACTATAGGACTATAGGACTTGGGGATAGGTGTGGTGGAAAAGGCTGGGCCATGTACAACTAGGCTGCCATCTACCAAGTTTCTTCGATTGTTCAGAGGGTGTTTGACTCTCATCCCTGAGATCTTCAGGTGCATCTAGATGAGGTGCTCATCCTGTCACTGGTGTTAAGCTATATATTCTTGTAAGACACCACTTTCTCTAGCAGGGTCAATGTTGTGGTGCAGGTATAAATAATAAAGAGGCAACTGAACAAATATTTAGACCAGTTACTGATTAGGTAAAGTATTTCTTAGTAGTAATTACTGGTTTGGGTGGAGAAGGAGGAAAATAAAAAGTATAGACATTTAGGTAGAAGGGGGCTAAATCACATCAGTTAATTCCTGATGTAAATTAGAGACTACTTTTTTGTTTGTTTTGCCAGCTATTCTGTTTAATCAGTATGAATTCGTATATGGGATATTAACAAATGTTTTAAATGAAGCACTTTGTGGAAAGGGTTCAATTATTAGATTTCTTAGAAAAAATTACTTATCAGCATTTATTTTTGGTGAACACTTTTTTTTTTTTTGCGGTACGCGGGCCTCTCACTGTTGTGGCCTCTCCTGTTGTGGAGCACAGGCTCTGGATGCACAGGCTCAGTGGCCATGGCTCACGGGCTCAGCCGCTCCGTGGCATGTGGCATCTTCCCAGACCGGGGCACAAACCCGTGTCCCCTGCATCGGCAGGTGGACTCTCAACAACTGTGCCACCAGGGAAGCCCCAAGACATTTATTTTTAAAGTTATGTTTCCTGTATACATGTAATGAATGTTAGTTACTATTTCTTATCTGAAAAAATATCACACAAATGAATCAATTCCTCTGGTATTTAATATAAAGACAGCATTATAAAATCAAAGGCAGTTTTCAAAAATTAAAAATGCAATAATCCCATTATCCTAAACTGCTTTTATTTTTCTTTATTTCTGTGAAAATTTTTATGTATATAAGAGTTTATATCATTAATGTGTAGTTTAAAGAATAACATTATTCATAAAATAAATACACATAAAACACAGAGACTAAAACAATGAAACATTACAGGCTCCCCACACATCCCTATGCAGTCATACCCCCTTCACATGTAATAGACTGAACTGAATGATAATCATCACCTTGCTTTTCCTTTGTCACTTATTCACTTATGTATTAAAAAATACATTGTTTAGTTTTGTTTCTTTTTAAACTTTATACACAGACTATGCATATTCTTAATTTTAAGGTATATTTATATTGATACAGGTTCATTTTCACTGATGAATATACCAGAATTTTAAAAGTTCATTTTACCATGTATAAACATTTGGATAGTTTCTCATTTTTGCTTTTATGAACATTCTTATGCTTGTTTCCTGGAGCTGTGGCATAGGGAACATTCAACTTTTTGAGATAAATTACCCAGTATATTATTAGAGTCCTTATTACTCCACACTCTTGCCAACTAATCAAAAATTAAATCAAATTTGATTATGGTTTGAATTTGCATTTTTATGACTACTAATGAGATTTGTTATATTTTCGTATATTTATTGACGCTATTTTCTCTTTTGGGTAATCTTTGCATGATTTTTGCCTCTCCTGGGTTGTCTTTTGCATTTATTTGTAAGAATTCTCTCTCTATATATGTTAGTAAACTTTTGTCATTTATATTTATTCTTTAAATCATTCCCTGGTTTGTGGTTTATCTTTTCATCCTCTTTTATGATGTTTGGTGAATATAGGTTATTCTTTGAATGTGGTAGAATTTATTAGATTTCCTTTTACAGAATATAATTTTTGTGTTTTATTTAAGAAATCCTCTCCTACTCTGAGATAGTAAAAATCTTCCCATAAGGTTTCTTTTAAAAATGATATTGTTTTTCTTTCAAATCGATTGCCCAGCAACAAATTTCATGTATGGTATGTGAAAAGAGTTTTTTTTCCCCTTCATGATCACCAATTAAATCAGTGCAATATATTGAGCAGTCTGTTCTTTGCCTACATGTGTGCAATACTGATGCTATCATGTGTCAGGCTTGTGTATACACATGGGCAGATCCGTTTCCAAGTTCTCTGGTCCCTATTTTTCTTTCTGCAAGCCTATACAACACCAGTTTATTTTCATAACTTTTTCATTGAGTCCTAACATGTAGTCATCCAAGTCCTCTTGTTCCCTCTTCAGGACCATCTTAGATTCCTTTGAGCCTGTTTTCCTTCATATAAATAGGATTGATATATTATTTGGGAAAGAATTAACATCTTTATGAGATTAAGTTAACTATCTTGGTACATGGCATATCTCTCCATTTATTTAACTTTGCCCTAATTTCCTTCAAAAAGTTTTATGTTTTTCTATATTAGTCTTTACCATCTTTTAGGCTTATATAATACGTGTTAAATTTTTAAAATTTAAATTATTCTAAGTGATTTTTTATTGTATAGTAATTTAATTAAATCTTGTATATTAACATAATTTCCAGCAATATTACAAAACTTTCCTAATTCTAATAATTTGTCTGAAGGGTCTTTGGGTCTAGAAATTTAGAGCTGTGTGCATTACATTTAACTTAACAAAATATACAGTCTCTCAATGTTCTAAAACTCCTCCTGAATAACACAAGGAATGCAGAATTAACTAATTGCAATGTCCCTCTCAAATCCTATGTTACTTTCCAGTAATTTCTCAGTTTACTTCTGAATTCTTCATGTTTTCTTAATCTCAGACCTTCTTTGGATAAATTTCCTTCTGTCTAAAATATATTCTTTAAAAGCTAATTTTGTCAGCCTATTAGTAGTAATTCTCTCAGTTTTTGTCTGTCTAAAATGTTTTTATTTTACCCTTGTTCACTGAAAGACACTTTCACGTGACATAGAATTCTGTGTCGCCAAATATTTTCTCTCATTATGTTGAAGATATTCAGCTTGCTTCCATAGTTGTTATTCAGAAGTCAGCCTTGACTGGTAGGGAATCTGTTTCCCTCTGGTTACTTTTAAGATGTTCTCTTCATTTTTGATGTACTACTGTTTTTACCCTGCAGTGTCTAAATGTGGTTTTATTTTTATGTATTCTACTTTAGATATTTTAGGCTTACTAAATTTGTGGGCTAGATTTTTTCAACAATTCTAGAAGCTCGTGTAATTACAAAAATGTCCTTTTCTTATTCCATTTTTTATGTCATTTTCAAACACTGATTATAATATATGGAATTTTCTCATTGTTTTTTTACTGTGGCTCTTAAATATTGTCCCTTATTCCTCTCATTTGCATGAATCTGTGTAAGTTCAGAGATATTTCTTTGAGTTTACTTCATTTAATGTTATTTGATTTATTTTAATAATTATATCTTTAACTTATAAACATTCTATATTTCAATCCAATCAGATTCTATTGCCTTCTACTTCTTCTCAGTTATCCTCTTCTATCTATGTAAATGTATTGAACACACATACACCCTTTCTGCAATTCTGATACCTGAAGTCTTTCTGAAAGTCATTCCGCGCTTTGATGTCTGTGTTGATTCATACTCATGATGGCTTATTCTCTCATGTGTTTGATGAAGGGTGAGCTCAGAACCCTTGGAACTACACTGAGGCCAAAGATGCTTCCCAGGCTTCTGGGAGCACTGCCAAACAGGATGAGTTAACCAAATTTTTGGCTTGAAGGGCTTTGGGCCAATTGATATTATGAATATAGTCCCAAATCCCACATGAATGGGAATTTTTTTTCATTTTCACTCAGAGATAACATCATTTCAGGAAGGTATTTGCATTGGTTTTCTCTGTTAGATGATTTCTTTTTCCCTTACTTACCAACTAATGTGTCATCCTAAAAGGAGTTCTAAATTTTTTTCAGTTCTTTTACCTGATTTTTACCTTTCTAGTCCTAAAAGGTACTATATCTCCACCCCAGGCATGCATGCATGCAGGCTTTTAAAAATCAAGCATTAGGCAGCATGTGTAAGTAGATTGTCCAAGGAAAAAGTTTGGCCATAGTGGTTTGTTTGTTTGTTTTTAATATGAATTAAAGAGTCTTTAAATTCTTTTGTGCTTTACAATTTTCAAAAGTTTCACACACATGATTTCATGTAATAAAACCTTTTTTCCCCCTACCCCTAAATTGTCCTGATCCACTTCCCTCCCCCACTGGTAACCATCAGGTTTGTTCTGTATATCTGTGAGTTTGCATCTTTTATTTTTTACTCACTAGTTTGTTATATTTTTTTAGATTCCACATATAAGTGATGTCATACACTATTTGTCTTTCTCTGTCTGACTTATTTCACTCAACATAATGCCCTCCAAGTCCAACCATGTTGCTGCAAATGGCAAAATTTCATTCTTTTTTATGGCTGGGAAGTATTCCATTGCATATATGTACCACATCTTCTTTATTCATTCACCTGTTGATGGGCACTTAGGTTGCTTCCATACCTTTGGCCACAGAGCTTTTTAACTTTTCTGAAATAACATTTTCTAACCATTTGAGGCTTGTTTATTTTTATATCTACTCACCTATATAATTTTAGAATATTTTAAAATATATTTTGTCCCTCTTGTTTAGGTCTAATATGTTTGGTCTAATATATTATGTCCCTCATGTTTAGGTCTAAAAGCTTTTACTGAATTTCTCATCCATAGTATCCAATATCCAGAAGGAAATAACTTTCATTTTTCCTTTTTTTTTAAGTCTTTATCCACATCTATACATAATTTTAAATGTATACATTACAATATATATGATGAGATGAGTATTGATCAAATAGATTATGTCACTTGCATAGGTTCTTAGAGAATCTGGTCAATATACAGCTCTTATGTAGAAACTAGCCATTATATATAACATTACAAAGTTAATAATTTTTACAAAATTGATAAAAATAGAAAATGAAATAATAAGATTCAATGTGGAATCATATATTCCCTTATGAGTAAATTTAACCTTTACAAATTATAAAGAAACAAAACTGTTGTATTACATCATATCTTTTTTTGTTTTTTTAAATGGAAAGGAAGATTCTTGGAAGTGAAATATTAAGTTTCTCAAATACAAATGTCTATTAAGGGAATGTAAAATAGCAAGTAGGAAAAAATGCTTCTGAAGTGCTTATTTGATTGTTTCAGAGATAGAAAAATCAACAAAATAAGTCTGGTTATTTGGCAATATGGTTAATTTAAACCCATGCCATGATACCAATCTTGAGTGCATTTAATTCTGCACAGTCAGTACATGTTACTTGACCTATGAGTACTGGTTGACTCTGGAATTTTTCAGATTTATACAACTATAATATAATATGGTATGATATGATTTGATATATTAAAATATGACATACTGTGTCATAATAAGACTTAACATAGTATAAATTTAAATAATACATTTAGCAAGTTGAATAGATTTGTCATATACATAGATGTGTGCTATATTCTGACAGTAAAATCTCCATGTCATGTTGTACTATTTTTAATAAATGAAGTTATCAGACACCAAGAATTTCAAAGTTTTACAGAGAGCAGGAGTTGCCACAAATTATTTATAATCTCATCAGCATTGCCCTGCTTGAGGTTTATGAGATCATACTGTTCAATCAATTCCAAAAACTATGAAGGGAAGATCCATGTATATAAGTTGCTGGGGTTCACTCTGGTATTGGGTAAGCTACCTGCAGTATGTTACTAACATGGCTTTTTCTTAAAGGTGCTGTGACAATTTCAATTGTTATTTATTTTAAATGTGTAATAAATAGTTGTATTTTCCTTTATCCATGGAAAGATTGATTATAGATTCTGTCAGGCTCCAGAGGAAAATCAGATTGTTATGCCAGCCTTGATTTTTTTTTTCTTTCTTCACTATGAGTGCCTATTCTTTATCATGAATGCTAGTTGATCATATGTGACAATTTTTAAGCTATAGTTATAGTTAAATGATGACATACAAAAAGGGACACCATGAAAGAGTGATGGAAATTTAAGAGAAAATTTTAATCATTCTTTTAACTTATATAGTGAAAGTTACATTTTCAAATTCTTTTTAGTCAATTTATGTATTTCACTTCATAAGTTGAAATGAGTGTGCTATTATATCCAAGACTCATCTAGCATACATTTTCCATGTATTTCTTAAAGACATAATTAGAAAGTTACTGGAATCCATGAGTCTTAAAGAAAAATAAGGTGGGGGAGTCAACTTCAGGAAGGCTAGTCACTTAATGAAAGTCTATTTGACAATATTATCATTACTAAATTGTATTATTAAATGTGTCCCAGAGCAAGATTAGAGCTGTGCTCATCAGCACAATATTTGAAGGAGACCAGGTTATTGACTCTCATGATTGTTCTCATATTCTGGACAGAAAAACTGCAAAAACACAGAAGGATGAACAAACACTGCATTGTACTGCTGGTCTCACTCAGAAATCCCAGGAGTGTGCTTGGACCTCTTCAAGCACCTGTAAGTCTTAAAAGGCACTGCTCTTGAAGTATCAGCAGAAAATACACGTATACACCTAGGGAAAAGCACAAGGAAAAAATGATGGTTTTATAAAACAACACACTAACTCAGTAACCTGGGACGGAATCTTCTAGATCGATCTTCTAATATAAGAAGGAAAGGAAACTCTTCAAAATAAAACTTACCTCTAAAATAAGAAATACTTCACAATTATCTGTCAAAATAAAGTGACTGTGACATGGGCTTTTCATCATACCCCACAATATACTTCTATGTTCAGGTAAATTAAAACCAGGAGGCATTTTAAAAGATTTATAAAGATTGGGGAACTTCCTTCAGACTCAGTCCTCTGCCCTTTATGACGATCACAAAGAAGTAAAAACGAAGGTGGCTTTGTTTCTGTTATTAGCAGGGCAATATGCCAACCATCAGGTTTCGGTTGAATCAGCGTCATCTGCTCTTCACTGCACTAGCGGTGAAGATCAGACACTAAAGTATGAACATGAGTGTCAGGTATCCCAGCGTGGATCGTGAGTGTAATAAAGGGGCAGGAAGGAGAGGCGCAGAGAAATTAAAATACTAAATGGAGAGTTAAAATACAAAGTGAAAATTTAACATCAAACATGAGCGAGATGGGAAAAATTAACTGCGTAAAAACTCACTATACACAAGAGAAGGGAAATGGCAGTGAGACTGGAAGGTGGTGGACAGAAACCTCAGATGTAGCTCAGACTGAACACGAGAATGGTAATATTGTCTTAATTTTTGTTCTGACAAAACCAGAGCTGGAAACAAGGAGTTGGCTACAGATGGTTTATTTACGAAGATATAGGTGTAGGTAGTTTACCCAATAACCAGAATTTAAGGAGTAGGCTGATTGAAAGAAAAGAGGACACAAAAACATAAAAGGTGTGTCGCGAACTGGTTACTACTGTGGCTCATTCTCATTGGTGCCCTCTACAGGGCCACGCGGAAGACACCTCAGGGACATCTCACCAAAGGAAAGGGGAGTTGGGACAATGTATGAAATGCTGTCCCCAGAGTCCTGAGTGCCTGTGTGGACTGAGTGCTTTCCCCAGGTTTCAGGAGAAAACAGCAACAACCAAACCTCAGGCATATAAGTCTGGTTCTGAGCAAATATTTAAGCTACAAAAGGCCTACTTTAAAGAAGGAGAAAAGAAAATGAATAAAATTCTGAAATAATTAACAAATTCAAATCAAGATGCTATAAGTCAAAGGCGATATTAATAGAATAAGGAGACAGAAGAAAAATTAGAGTATATAGTAAAATTGCCTTGGAGAGAAGAACATTCCACAACTTGAATTCAACTATTATGTTTTGAAATTTGCAGAATTATTGAGACTGTGCCAGAAATGCTGAGTTTTCTTTTCAATAACTCTTCTCTGTGTTTCATAGAAGAGATAGCTAGCCGGGACCGTGGACATCCTTGCAGATAGGGGGAGACCTGTGAATAGGTTCTGGCCAGTATAGCATAGCATGTTCTATGGGAGTTTCTAAAAATCTTTCTTAAGACAGTATATGAGATCTTTTTTCTCTTCGTCTCAATTTCATTCATCCAGCTCTCAGAAAAGCAGATGCCACCCCTAGTAGACCTTGGGGTCAAAGTCCTGCAGCAATAATAGAAGGGGCTGACATTTAGAAAACCACATCAAACCTAAACCATCCACCTTAACTTTTAGGCAAAAAAGCAATATTTAAAATATCTCTGGGTCTTTATGTTTCCTGCTGCTGAACCTAATCCTACTGGATATAGAGACAAAATTCAGCAAATATGAAGTGTTGCTACTGTTGCTGCAGATTTATATCAATTAGCATTTTTATATATATGCATACATATATTTGATGTATATTTGATATATATATCAGTGTATATATTGGTTTACATTTGAGATATATATACACATATATATGTATATGAAGTTCCCTGAGTAGCCATTGCTTTTCAAGACATTTTTATATTCCCAACTGATGCAGGATGAAAGAAGGTAGGAGACAGAAATCATTGTTAATATTTTAGTTTATTTCCTTTGAGTCTTTTTTTCCAATGACTATTAACATAATTGTTATTATATTTATGCAATTTTAAAATTATTTTTCTATGGTATTACATAGTCTTAACACATAAATTTTAATGGCTATAAGTTGTTAAAGTTGTTAAAGTATATGGGAAGTAAATGTAAAGGTTATAAAGTGTGAAGTTGTAAGAATAGTTTTGTTAGGCAACAAACTCAGTGACCAGATATGGGGATAGGCTCTAGATGGCTGTAGTAAGAACTCACTGGAACAACATACAGCCTGAGGAGCAGAGGATACAAAGGCTGAATCTATAGAGGAGGGCGGAACCCACAGCCAAAGAATATAAAACCATCAAACACTACCAGCTCTGTAAAGGCCAATGGCAGGGCAAGAGGTGGTCACAGCCAGGAGCTCACAGCTCAAGGGCAGGATCCTAACAGATAAGTACCCCAAAAAATGTGTGTGCCTGTGTGTGTGTGTGAGCATGTGCATGGGTACAAGGATGGCGGGAACAGGGCCTTGGCATTTCAGTAGGTTTTTGCTTAAGTGATTAGGTGTGGCAGGCAGAGTTAAGATGAAAGTGATCCTTAATATACCATGGTCACATTTGTGAGTGGCTTTTAATTTTTCTTTATAAATGATATTTCAATAAAGAAAAGTAAACATAACCCCATACACACACACACACACAGGCATTCAATTTTTGAGATTACTTCCGTGAATCATTTAGGAGAAATGGAATTGCTGGGCCACAGTCCATTTTATGTTTTTTTAAATCTCTTTATAAAATTTTCTCAATCGCTTTCCATAAAAGTTCTAGCAAATAAGACTTCTACCAGTAATGGATTTGACCTTCTTCTTTAATCACACTGAGTATTATCAGAAATAATTAAAAGGAAAACAATCTGTGTTCGATGGGTGACAAAATCAATGTTATTCGGATTTACATTTCTTTGATTAATACAGAAAGTAGATATTTTCTTACAATTATATACTAATTTCAGTTCTTCTTCAATAAATTGTGTATTAATATCCTTTGCCTATCTATCAAACACATAATGCAATCCAATTTATTTATGCAGTAGTACATAAGGGACAAAACTTAGTGAATATTTTTTAAGACATGTGTATTAGTTTGCTTAGGGTTTCCCTAACAAAATACCACAGACTGGGTGGCTTAAACAACAGGAATTTTATTTTCTCACAGTTCTGGAGGCTGAAAATCTAAGACTGAGTTGTCAGCAGGTTTGGCTTTCTCTGAAGCCTCTCTCCTTGGCTTGTAGATGGTCACCTCTTCTCCATGTCCTCACATGTTCACCCCTCAGTCTGGGTGTTGTCTGTGTCCTAATCTTTTCTTATAAGATCACCAGTCATATTGGATAAGGGTCACACACATGACCTTATTTCACCTTAATTACCTCTTGAAAGGCCCTGTCTCCAAAAACATTCACGTTCTGAGGTACTGGGCCAGGTTAGGACTTCAAAATATGAATTTTGTGGAGACACAATTCAGCTTATAATATCCAAATGCTGAAAGATGGGATTTGTAAAGCAAGTAGGGGATACTTTTTGCTCAGTTTTCTTGAAGAGGTTTCTAGACAAGGAAGTTAAAATAATATTTGTTTCATGGATAGTTAATCCTAACAACATTGTTGAAGGTAGGCTGGATTAGAGAAAAAATGGAAATGAGTGATCAGCTGGAAGACTCTTGGAACAGCCTAGGAAGGTAACCTTGAGGTTCTCAACCATGTTGTAGCCAGCAGACAGGGCAAGAGGACTATTCAGGAAGTATTTTCTGATTCTTAGACAAGTTATCTACAACCTTCTCCAACAAGAACAGGCCTGGAGGATATAACAAAACCCTTTGGTTATGGTGGCTGTGACAACAATGATATGGTGGAAGGGCAAAGTTCTAAAGCATCCCTGCTGTCCTGGGTCCTCTTAGCTGCCCACCTCCAGAGCCCCCACACTCCCTTAAAGAGCATTGCCTCAGCCTGCCCTCAGCAACTGCCTAAGCTGGACTGACAGGAGCTCTGTGCTAGGGAGTTAACGATATGAAATGCAGGTTTGTATCTGCATCCTTCCTGTTAGGAGGTTGAGGCTCTGAAGGTTACTCAAGGATGAAGAGTTAGTAAGCATCAAGGCCTAGATTTGACCGAGGTCTCTGGGTGACAAAGCCTACCCTGCCCTGCTGAGGAGCTTTGATTTTAGGAAGCATTCATATCTGAACATTCTTTTGTTTTTCAAAGTTCAGACAGACTAAGTTAACTGAGATGCTAGTAAATTTATTTACATTAAGATGGCCCGTGGGTACCAGCACTGCCACCTCAGCCAGTGAGTCGTGAGTCCTACCACAGTGAAAGCATTGCAGCATGCTGGTCCCTGTTTCTGCCATAAGGTTAAGATTAGTTCTAATAAACCTTTAAGCACAAGGGGGAGCTTAAGAGATCTTTATCCACTATAAAATTCTGAAGATGATAATCATGGTCTATGATTCATATTTGCATTTTTTAGCTTAAGTATAGTTGATTCACAACAATGTGCCAATTAATAACATTTTATGAATCTTGTTGAAAGCTCCTTCTGTGTCTTTGGGAAAGATTTAGTTTAAAAAAATACCTAATTTCTCTGAGGAACACTACTTGTCAGGCCATTGACGTCCAAAGTCAACGCTGAGGACAGGTACGTTATCTTAGACTTGGCACTTTGATTATTAAAATAAGCCCATTATTGATAATCCTAAGAAGGATGCTAAATTCTCTATTTTAGAGCACATTAAAGAGATTTTTAGTTTGAATAAAATTTAAGTTTGTATACTTTTTAGTTTATTTTTATAAGGAAATTATTTTAAAATAGCCTGATGTTATTAACATGTAAATAACTTCTACGTGATGTTTTGAAAACAGAAATAGTTCTTTTAATAGAAAAAAAGTATTACTATTAAAGCTCAGTTTTCAAAGAGGTAAAATCATTCCTCTCAGACAAATATTACAGAAATCTGTGTCAAAGGTTCTATTTAACCTATTAATTAATGAGGGAAGCAGTGATACTGTGATTGGCTCAAGGAGCATTTAGGAAATTAGGGTACTTATAGGTAATTTAATGAAGAAATGTTAAGATAGTATACAAATGGTTAGTTAGATACAAACTGGTTAGTATCTAACAGGCCATCAATCATTATAGTTATCTGTTCCACCAGACAGAAATAATTTGCATCTCTACTGGAGGAAATCTATTGAATACAAATTAGCAAGCAAAGTCTGGGACCTTTAATGAAGAGTAACAGTGAGAGGAACCAAATTCCTCCCTGGACAATCCTTGGGTAGCTGTTGCTCATATGTGATATTTAAAGATGATGCTGCCCATCTGGTTGCTTGTTTTCTAAGTTTTGAATAATCTTTCTGGCAATTAAATGCTTAAATGCAAATTTGTGTGCAAATACCTTTATTTAAATATTCAAAATTATATGTGTCTACTTTTCATCTCAACATAGGCTGAAAGTATAAATAAGAAAATTTTCCTGTCTGCAAATAGTTTACAGTATAAAAGGGAAACAAATAGGTATACAGTGTATTATAATAAATGCAGTAAAAGATATATGAATGAGTGATGGTAGGATTCTGAAGTGCTCCAGGGATTTCAGGTCTTGGTGATCAGGGAAATTCCTTAAAGAGGTGACATTGAAAAACAGATAAGATGTATGAGACTCATGGAATCTGGTAAAAAGAAAATATACCTCTATCTCTCTCAGTATATAATTTTTGGTGGATTTCCTTCTATCTTCATTTCTATATGGGGAGTTTTATACAATGTTGTACATATAATATTGTGACCTGCTTGTTCATTTGTATATATATTAAGCAATTTTCTATAGATATGTTAAGTTTTTGGAGTTTGGATGTGGAGGAAATAGAGGCAGGGTAGTCAGTTTCAAAAATGGTGTTTCATAAAGTGTGAGCTCCAGATCACCTGTATCAGAATTAAGAGGCTTGTTTAAAAGGCAGTTTCCTGAAGCCACTTCCCCATGACCATCTTGCCTTGTCTTGTACCCACAGTCCCTGTGTATAGTCAGGCACATCATGATATGTAAGCAATTACTTTCTAAACTGAACTTTAGGAGTTAGTATGGTAACAGATGTTTCGCTAAGGGATTAGAGATTACCAAAAGTGTACCAGTGAGGAAACTAAGGAGAAGAGGAATGCAAAAGTATATAACAAATATCAATTATGGAAAGGCAGTGATTTCTCAGTTTAACAACAATAACATCAGTTTATAACATTAAGCAGAAGCAGTCATTTTTAAAGAATTTTATCAAATATATTCTAACCTGTAAAATACCATTAATTGATTATATTCATTGCTCTGAAATAACATACCTATATATGTAAATAACTTACAAATTGTTGGGGAAATATAATTAAAAGCAAAATCTTCTCCCAATCCAGAAACCCTCTCCACAAACGTAGTAGAGAAAGAAAATAGTTTTATTATTGAATAAGCATTAAACAAGAATGATATGTGCAACACAGGCAAACCACTAAAAGAATATAAAACCAGAAAGTAATCTTACCCTTTTATATACAACCAATACAACCCATTCCACATACGTTTTCAAGATGGACAATAGCTAGTCCTCAAGTAAGAGGATTTGACAGCATCATTCGTCACACAGAGTTCATCTTAACTTTATCTGGTTATTGGGGTAACCATCTGTATTGGCTAATTGGCTTTATCCAGAGGAGAAAAAACCCATATCTTTATGACAGGAAGTAGTTTTACAACCTGGAGCAAGGCCCCAACCAAAGTTAGGCTCCTACCTCCCAACAGAAACTGGGAGGTAGGGGTGTTATTTATCTTGATGCTTGCATTTCAAAGAGATGGCTTCCAAGTCTTTCTTCAGGTCATAAAGCTGACAAAAGGCCTATCTAGTCTTCAAAAGGATTTATATACATTTCAAAGAGAGGAGAAAGTGCTTATAATCACAAGTTTTCTAAATTTCAGTCAGCCCTCCTTATCTGCAGTTTCCTCTTCTGAGGATTCAATCAACTGAGAATCGAAAATATTTGAAAAAAAATAATTTCAGAAAGTTCCAAAAAGCAAAACTTGAATTTAGTACTGACTGGCAACTGTTTACATAGCATTTACATTGTATTAGGTATTATAAGTAAACTAGAGATAATTTAAATTATATAGGAGGATGTGCCTTGGTTATATGCAAATGCTACATCATTTTATATAAGGGATTGAGCATACCCAGAATAAAATTAGAACCACTTTCTCCAGGTAGGTAAATGTTTGTTGTTTGTATTAAATGACCACAATACATTTTACATTAAATAAAATATTTACTCAGTAAATTTATGACAAAAGTATATTTCTCAGGAAAATTTATGATAGTTATAATTTATTTATTCTCTTTCTCTACAACACTGAAAACCATCATACATGAATTGTCATAACTATCATTTTCTGGAACAAAATATAGGTACAGCTCAGAAATATTGTGGGTTTGGTTCCTGAACACCACAATAAAGCGTATGCCACAATAAAGGGAGTCACATGAAATTTTTGGTTTCTCAGCACATATAAAAGTTATGTTTATATTATAGTCTCTGAAGTGTGCAATAAATTATATCTAAGAAAACAAAGTACAGACCTTAAATTAAAAATAATGTTGTTGGAAAAACGATACTGATAGACTTGCTCAACGCAGGGTTGCCACAAACCTTCAATTTGTAAAATACTCAATATCTGGAAAGCTCAATAAAGTGAAACAATAAAATGAGATATATCTATAACATTTCTTTCTATTTTTAAAAGGCACTGAAGGAAAATTTATTATAAATGCAATTTAAAAGATCTTTTACTGTTATTATGTAATAAATTATGCTTATCAGGTATATTTTTCTGCAATGGCTCTATCTTATATTTTTAGAACCACCAGATTCTGCAGTGTTTATTTTTGGAGTCATTACTTCATGCAACAATTTAAAGCCTACAAGGAATATCTTCTAATTTTGAGAATTGAATTATAAATCTCTGTAATTATTATAGGACTTCTTAGTGGATAGAGAAAACTCTATATGCAAATAATTTATTCTTAATATTTTAAAGTTTTAACTCTAGTTTCTCATACGGAAATATACTCAAATAGAGAAATATTTAAAATAGACCAAAACCCAGCTCAGGTCAGATTTTTCTGACCTCATTGCCAAGAGGTAGACACCAGTCATGCACTGTGACCAACCAGGAAGGCAGTACACAACAGTACACATGCAACATGTCTATATGACTTATTCTATGGAAATTGTAGCCACTTTGGGGTAAATAAGGGTAGCAACTGTGGTTTAGAGTATCTATTATATCAGAAATTGACTTATAAATTGATATACAAAATATTCTTCATGCAGAATGTAAGTTGATCCATAGTCTGTAATTTGGTCTATATTGCCTTTGTCTAAAAATGGTAATTAAAGTAATAGTAGGGAAATGAGGGTGCACATCTTCTATGAAATACTACGTTTTTTTGAGAGACTGGTAGATAGAGAGGCTTTCTCAGATTTAGTCTCCCCACGTCCACCATCATCACAACCTCCCAGTAGCAGTTAGTGAGAAATGTTCTAAAATTCCATTGAGATCAAGTCCGATCTCATAGGTGAATCAGAATTGGGAAATGATAATCTTTAACATCAGACTATTGGTAATGTAGGAAAATGCTTTTAATATCCATGTTTGCCTTTAAAAGCTACAGGTGTTTTGAATGACTTTTATTTATGTGGGCTCATATGTCAGTCATACTTATTTTTAAAAGACACATTCTGGGAATTCCCTGGTGGTCCAGTGGTTAGGACTCTGAACCTTCACTGCCAAGGGCACAGGTTCAATCTTGGGTCAGAGAACTAAGGGCTTGGCCAAAAATAAATAAATAAATAAAAATTAAAAATTAAAAAAAGACATTCTATAAAAATTCAAAATTTCTCCCCTGAAAATATCATGATGTGTATCATTTTAAACAAAAACCAAATAATTAAAATTCCGAGAATTTTCCTTGTTCATTGTTAAGTAAATTTTTTCTCTTTCTAAGCATGTAATATTTATGTAAACCAGCTTGCCGGGGAAAAATGCAAAGCAGATAGAGTTTCCAAAGTGGGGATATTGGGCTCTGTTGATTGATTTAATTCAGCCAGTATTGACTGAACAGAGACTAAGCTTTAAGGTGAGATATAATAAAATGCAGAAATGAATAAGAGACAAGGAATATAAAGATAAATACTCAGATAAATGTACAACAGGATATTGAGTACAATGAAAAAGTTTTACATGATTTTAGAAGGAGAGAGAATTGGGCTATCAGGAAGGTATACAGAAGCTATTCATTCCTTCATTTAAGTGTAAATTTATTTTTACTTATTTGCTTATTTATTGTTTGAATTTCTACTTTGTGCAGGCAATGTTCTGGTCACTGGGATTAAACTAGGGAACAAGACAAATTTCCTGCTCTTAGGCTATTTCCCTTTTACATGTGATTGATTATAGCCTTAAGAAGTGGATGGAATATCAATAAGGGTAAATGAAGTGAAATCTTTCCAGGCAGTGGGAAATCCAAGGATCCTGGCAAAAATGTGTGAGAAAATAGGAAATAGGAAGGAAACTATTTGGCTGGAGTGTAAGGTACATACAGGAATTAGTAGAATTTAAGGTGAGAAGAGGAGTTGAAACACCAGTAGGATCAATAGGAAAGTGGTATTTACTGAAGGTTTTAGAGGAGAGAACACTGTAACAGAAGGTGCTTTGGTGAGGATTAAATGTGATGATAAATGAGAGAGGTGGGGCCAGAGTCCGCTGATGCTAGTTGAGATCATTTTTATAGTCCAAGTGAAAGGTAATAAAGTATCTGAAATCATGGAAAAGATTTTGATAAATATGGTGATTTGAAACCTTTATTTATTTTTGTCTGAGAGATAGCACTCTATATCCAGTAGACTTTTAGAAATAGAATCACAAATTAGAAATGGCATCATTCCCTTCCTTCATCCCCTTACCCAAAGGCAATAGGAGAAATTCAAAAACAGCTCAGATTTTAAACCAGTGTGAATATTAACAATGGCTTAATTCTCATTATTTGAAACAGAAAAGATTGACACATTAAACACATTAAAGAAATTTTTTAAAAAATTAAGGGTTCGTTAAGGGTTCATTCAATGAAAAGAGAAGTGAAAATATTAAATGTGATAGGTCAAATGATAATTAGATACACTGACAATTATATATTAAAAAATAAATCCTGGGCTTTTTGATAAAAATGTAGAATCGTGGTTATTATAATTGAAACTCTTCTTAAAAGAAAGTCATCCAAATAAGCTTCCTATTTGCTTGTGGAAAATATAATGGCCTAATAATGTCTAATAAGAAGATGCATATCACATGGAGATGTCAATAATAATAAGTGAATTTTTTTAGATGTAATACAAATGCCATACCTTTCATCCTTTTAAAGTGACGATTCAGTGGATGTTAGTATATTCACAGAGCTGTGCACAACCTCATTCCAGAACATTTTTCTCACTACAAAAAGAAACTCTGTGCCCGTTATTAGTCACTCTCCACCCACTCTTCCCCCAGCCCTTGGCCCACACTGATCTACCTTTTGCTTCTATGGATTTGCTGATTCTGAACATTTCATAACAATGGAATTATGTAATCTGTGGCCTTTCATGTCTGGCTTTTTCACTCAGTATAGTGTTTTCAAGGTTCATGCTGTTCGTATTGTGTATCAGTAGTTTATTCCTTTTTATGTCTGAACAATATTTCATTGTGATGATGTACCACAATTTGTTTATCCATTCTTCAGTTGATGGAAATTTGGGTTGTTTCCACTTTTCACATACTACGAATAAAGCTGCTATGAACATCTGTGTACAAATTTTTGTGTGAACATATGATTTCGATTATCTGGGTATATTCTGGGTCATATTATAACTGTGTTTAACTCTTTTGAGCAGCTGCCAAACTGTTTTCCAAAGCAGCTGCACCATTTTATATTCCCACCAGCAATGTCTGAGGGTTCCAATTACTCCTCATCCTTGCCAGCACTGTTACTGTCCAGCTAATATGTGTATTTTGTCAGCAAATTTGGAAGCATGCTTATGCTGTTTCACAGTGTGGTCTTTCTAGCTCTTTAGACATGTAAGACACAATCACCAGGTCAATATCAGGAAGAATTCAAAATCTCTCCCCTCTTTACTGTGAAATTTGGGTCACACATGCAAAGGTAATGTAGACTGTCATTATTCAAAACAAGTGTTAAATGTGAATGTTTGTGTCTCATTGAATAACGAAACCATGCCTCTCACAGCTGGGATGCCAGGCCCTGTCCCCCTGCACAGCAGTAACCAATTTTTCTTTTCATTGTGTATGTCACTAGAAAACTGCATAAGTAATAGCTGTTAGATTCCTATGCTAACCTGGTGTTCTGACCTTGTTTTGTCATAGGTGGCAGCATGAAATACCTTAGCAGCTTTAACACTGGTGGCTAGGTAAACACTGCTTTTGCTTAACATCAAGCAGGAAAGTAATAAGGCAGCAATTTCAGATGTCATAGAAGCCAAGAACACATAGGGCGAGGCGAATTTTCTTTACACAGCCAAAAATATAAAGGATGGACATTCTTCACCTGCCAATGCACTGAGGAAGAAACAAAAATGGTTTAGCACTGTTTAAAGCTCATAAACTGCAACCATAAATCAGCAAATTAGCTAATGATTGCTTCTGGGTAGTGATACATGATGAAAAACAAATGAGGAAAGGTACTCAAGGATTGCACTTGATAGATGCTGAAAAAATTAAAGCTCCATCTTCATAAAAAAATTGTTTAAGTGATTTTATAAAGGGTTGTGCCCTGGTAGCAGAATAATTACCACTTCAAATGAGTATGTTTTATAATAAATGCTACCACATCAACTGTGCTTTTCAGTGCTAACTGTTGTAAATGATTCATACTGTTCCCAGGAAGATGCAAGTGTGGGGCTCATTTGGAAAGATGCAGTCAATTCTGTCCCAGCAGAGTGCATGGAAATAGCAAGAGTTTAATCCATAGTACCAAGACCTGGGCCTGTCATCAGTAAGGACACAATAAATATTTATTAATGAGATTGCTTACAAAATCAGAGAGCAACATTAATCTTTGTAAAGCCAAATTAATCTTCTTGATCTTGTTTACTATCTATAACTAATCTGCTCCTTTATTTTAAACATAATAATGAAATTTTTAAAGGTTCAATTCTTTTGTGTTATAAATGTATTTAAGAGTATTTACTGAATAGTTTCCATATGAAAACCACCATTATAGGAAAAGAGATAAATTTAAAGACATGGATCCTGCTAGAAACCATGCAAAACAATGCCTGTGTATTTATTTTATTACCTATTTTCAGAGTTTTTAAATAGCAGTAAGGGAGAGTAAGCTAGAAAAAAATTCAAAACTGAGACTTGTTAGTTCCAGTGAAAGCTTGTTTAGATGTGTGGTTTACCTTAAAAATAAGAAAACTACCATTTCTTGTGATTAGTACTAGCAGAACTCAGATGCCCTGATATTTTGGACCGTAAGTTGTTTTAAGAGCTACTATAAGGCACAAATTCAGATTTATTTTGATAAAAAGTTTAACTCTCAAATTTAATTCCAGAATATAATAAATCCATATGAAACAGATGGTCCCCAAGAGTCACTGAGGCCTATTGTTTGGGCTGTATGTCTGTTTCAGTTTATAAAGATCATTTTCTATGTCATCAGGCAATGAAAGATGGGAGCTTAGACAGAGTTAGCTGTTTTTCTCCTCCCACAAAGAAGCAGGATGAGAATTTCATTTCTCCCTGGGTAAAACCTCTGAGCTTAATGAGCTCAGCTGGGGCGCCAACACTGCGGGTTCACGACGGAATGAGGTGGGAGCAGAAGCTGGCAGTATGACCAGACCAGCCTTGCCACCTTGGATGAGAAGGTGACTTCTCCCTCCGTCTCTGTGAGCACCCATCATTGTTTTTGTCTCTCTTGGTGCCCAGGACTTCTGCGAGAAAGCCAGCTCAGCATAAACTGGTTAGAATCAGCTCATGTATTTATCATTATCTATTAGCTCCTTGTTTTTGTTGCAGAGGATTTTAAGCTTCAAACTGTTCCCCCTTTCCTTTTGTTTTTTGTTTGTTTTTAGGAAGCACATGTCCAAAGAACTGATAGAAGCTTTAACTATTTTTTGCTACATCAATTTTTAACAGAATATTGCTTTTATTTAAAGGGACTGGACTGTGTGTTACAGTTGAATCTTTGACTACAGGAACTGAGATATTGCAAGCAACCAAACAAAATCATATTTGTATTGTCTACTTTTACGATGTCAAAAGTCATTTCTTGTAATACTGTAGAAAAAAAAAAGATCCCTTGCTACTAGTTTGACATAGCAAACATTATATACTTAAATATAAGCTATTTTAATGTCATTTTGCAATGTAAATTTAGGCTTTTTGTTCAATTTTCTACGATTTGAATTGAAAACAGTGTTGCAACACTCATTTGAAAGTTCTGTGAAAATAGCCCTTTGTTTCTACTCACGATATTTGTTTTTTCTTGCCCTAGTAATAATTGAGGACAAATATTACTATGTAAAGATAACACAAACCTGGATAGATTTTTTTCACTGAAAATATTTGTTTAAAATTAATGCACAGACAATATGTGGATATTTTCGTTCTTAAATAAATATTCTGTCCAGCGGAGGAGAAATGGCAAAACTAGAAGGCGCCAATAATGAACTTCTACACTTCTTTCCTTCTCCATGTTTCTTCATCATCCACACTTACGTCCTTCTTTCAAGAACCATATGATATGCTGTGTCCTCTTTTCAGGCAATATTTTTGCTTCTTTCTACTGTAAGACTATCCAAACACGTGTGTTCTTGATCTTTCACTGACTTTCAGTAACTTACTAATGTATCAGTTTTTTCTATATCTTTGACACTTTTATCTCTTGGCTAACTTTCTCATTCAACAAATCATTTCAATTTTACTATCATAGTAAAACCAAAATCATAAACTTAAAAGAAAAAAGACTTACAAAGTTTATTAACTTGTCCAATCTCACAAAGAAAATAAATAGCTAAGCTGGGATTTATTTATTTATTTATTTTTGTTAGAGTATAATTGTTTTACAATGTTGTGTTAGTTTCTGCTGTACAATGAAGTGAATCAGCTATATGTATACCTACATAGCCTCCCTCTTGCACCTCCCTCCCACCCCCCATCCCACCCATCTAGGTCATCACAGAGCACTGAGCTGATCTCCCTGTGCTATACAGCAGGTTCCCACTAGCTATCTGTTTTACACATTGTAGTGTATTTATGTCAAACCTAATCTCCCAATTCCTCCTACCCTCCCCTTACCGCCCTGTGTCCACATGTCCATTCTCTACATTTATGTCTCTATTCCTGCCCTACAAATAGGTTCATCTGTACCATTTTTCTAGATTCCACATATATGCATTAACATATAGTATTTATTTTTCTCTTTCTGGCTTACTTCACTCAGTATGACAGAATCTAGGTCCATCCACATCTCTACAAATTACCCAATTTTGTTCCTTTTTATGGCTGAGTAATATTCCATTGTATATATGTACCACATCTTCTTTATCCATTCATCTGTCGTTGGACATTTAGGTTGTTTCCATGTCCTGGCTATTGTAAATAATGCTGCAATGAGCACTGGGGTACATGTGTCCTTTTGAACTATGGTTTTCTCAGGGTATATGCCCAGTAGTGGGATTGCTGTGTCATATGGTAGTTCTATTTTTAGTTTATTTAAGAACCTCCATACTGTTCTCCATAGTGGCTGTATCAATTTACATTCCCACCAACACAGCAAAAGGGTTCCCTTTTCTACACATCCTCTCCAGCATTTACTGTTTGTAGATTTTTTGATGATGGCCATTCTGACTGGTGTCAGGTGATACCTCACTGTAGTTTTGATTTGCATTTCTCTAATAATTAGTGATGTTGAGCATCTTTTGACATGCCTCCTGGCCATCTGTATGTCTTCTTTCATTGAAATGTCCACTTAGGTCTTCCATCCATTTTTAAATTGGGTTGTTTGTTTTTATGGTATTCAGCTCCATGAGCTGTTTGTATATATTTGAGATTAATCCTTTGTCCATTTCTTCATTTACAAATATTTTCTCCCATTCTAAGGGTTGTCTTTTCATCTTGTTTATGGTTTCCTTTGCTATGCAAAACCTTTTAAGTTTCATTAGGTCCCATTTGTTTATTTTTGTTTTTATTTTCATTACTCTAGGAGGTGGGTCAAAAAAGATCTTGCTGTAGTTGATGTCAGAGTGTTTTTCCTATGTTTTCCTCTAAGAGTTTTACAGTGTCTGGTCTTACATTTAGATCTTTAATCCATTTTGAGTTTATTTTTGTATATGGTGTTACGGAGTATTCTAATTTCATTCTTTTACATGTAGCTGTCCAGTTTTCCCAGCACCACTTATTAAAGAGGCTGCCTTTTCTCCATTGTTTGCTCTTGCCTCCTTTGTCATAAATTAGGTGACCATATGTGTGTGGGTTTATCTCTGGGCTTTCTATCCTGTTCCATTTATCTATATCTCTGTTTTTGTGCCAGTACCACACTGTCTAGTTTGTGCCAGTACCACACTGTCTATTTTGTTTTTGTGCCAGTACCACACTGTCTATTTTTGTTTTTGTGCCAGTACCACACTGTCTATTTTTGTTTTTGTGCCAGTACTATTTTTGTTTTTGTGCCAGTACCACACTGTCTATTTTGTGCCAGTACCACACTGTCTGTGTACTGTGTCAGTACCACACTTTGTAGTATAGTTTGAAGTCAGGGAGCCTGATTCCTCCAGCCCCGTTTTTCTTTCTCAAGATTGCTTTGGGAGAAAAACAAATACTGTATGCTAACACATATATATGGAATCTAAAGAAAAGATCATGAAGAACCTAGGAGCAGGACAGGAATAAAGACGCAGACCTATTAGAGAATGGACTTGAGAACACGGGGAGGGGGAAGGGTAAGCTGGGACAAAGTGAGAGAGTGGCATGTTCATATATACACTACCAAATGTAAAACTGATAGCTAGTGGGAAGTAGCCACATAGCACAGGGAGAAGCTTGGTGCTTTGTGACCACCTAGAGGGGTGGGATAGAGAGGGTGGGAGAGAGGGAGACGCAAGAGGGAAGAGATATGGGGATATATGTACATGTATAGCTGATTCACTTTGTTATAAAGCAGAAACTAACACACCATTGTAAAGCAATTATACTCCAATAAAGATGTTAAAAAAAGAAGAAAATATGGTATAAACTTACAAAGGAATACTATACAAACTTAAAAAAGAATATCTGCAGTGTGCAACAATGTGGACGAACCTTGAAGACATTATGCTAAGTAAAATAAACCAGTCACAGGAAGACAAAAAAAGGAGACTGCTTTGGCGATTCAGGGTCTTTTGTGTTACCATACAAATTGTAAAATTTTTTATTCTGATTCTGTGAAGAATGTCATTGGTAATTTGATAGGGATTGCACTTAACCTGTAGATTGCTTTTGGTAGTATGGTCATTTTCACAATATTGATTCTTCCAATCCAAGAACATGGTATATTTCTTCATCTGTTTATGTCATCTTTGGTTTCTTTCATCAGTGTTTTATAGTTTTCTAAGTACAAGTCTTTTGCCTCTTTAGGTAGGTTTATTCCTAGGTATTTTATTCTTTTTGTTGCGATGGTAAATGGAATTGTTTCCTTAGTTTCTCTTTCTGATTTTGCATTGTTAGTGTATAGGAATGCAAGAGATATACGTGCATTAATTTTGTATCCTGTAACCTTACAAAATTCATTGATTAATTCCAATAGTTTTCTGGTGGCATCTTTAGGATTTTCTATGTATAGTATCATGTTTTCTGCAAGCAGTGGTAGTTTTATTTCTTCTTTTCCAAATTGTATTCTTTTTATTTATTTTTCTTCTCTGATTGCTGTGGCTAGGCCTTCCAAAACTATGCTGAATAAGAGTGGCAAGAGTGGCCATCCTTGTCTTGTTCCTGATCTTAGTGGAAATGTTTTCAGGTTTTTATCATTGAGTATGATGTTTGCTGTGGGTTTGTCATATATGGCCTTTATTATGTTGAAGTAGGTTCCGTCTATGCCCATTTTTTGGAGATTTTTATAATAAATGGGTGTTGAATTTTGTCAAAAGCTTTTTCTGCATCTATGAGATGATCTTTTATTTATTTATTTATTTTTTGCAGTACGTGGGCCTCTCACTGTTGTGGCCTCTCCCATTGCGGAGCACGGGCTCCGAATGTGCAGGCTCAGCAGCCATGGCTCATGGGCCCAGCTGCTCTGTGGCATGTGGGATCTTCCCAGACCAGGGCACGAACCCACGTTCCCTGCATCGGCAGGCAGACTCTCAACCACTGCGCCACCAGGGAAACCCTGTTGGAAGACTTTTAATTACAGTTTCCATTTCATTATTGTGATAGATCTGTTTATATTTTCTAATTCTTCCAGTTTCAGTCTTGGAAAATTGTACCTTTCCAAGAATTTGTCCATTTCCTTGTGGTTGTCCATTTTATTGGCATTTGGTTTTTTGTGCTAGTCTCTTATAATCCCTTGTATTTCTGCAGTGTCAGCTGTGATTTCTCCTTTTTCATTTCTAATTTGATTATATGTGTCCTCTTCCTTTTTTTCTTGATGAGTCTGGCTAAATGTTTCTCAATTTTGTTTATATTCTCAAAGAACCAACTTTTAGTTTTATTGGTCTTTGCTATTGTTTTCTTTGTTTCTATTTCATTTACTTCTGCTCTGATCTTTATGATTCCTTTCCTTCTACTGAGTTTGGGTTTTCTTTGTTCTTCTTTCTCTAGTTGCTTTAGGCATAAGGTTAGATTGTTTATTTGAGATTTTTTCTTGTTCCTTGAGGTGAGACTGAATTGCTATCAACTTCCCTCTTAGAACTGCTTTTGCTGTGTCCCATATGTTTTGGGTTGTCGGGTTTTCATTGTCATTTGTTTCTATGTATTTTTTAATTTCTTTTTCGATTTCTTCAGTGATCTCTTGTTTATATAGTAGCACACTGTTTAGCCTCCATGTATTAGTGATTTTTACAGTTTTTTCCTATAACTGATTTCCAATCTCATAGTGCTGTGGTCAGAAAAGATGCTTGATATGATTTAAATTTTCTTAAATTTTCCAAGGCTTGATTTGTGACTCAGGATGTTTTCTATCCTGGAGAACATTGCATGTGCACTTGAGAAGAAAGTGTATTCTGCCACTTCGGGTGGAATGATTTATAAATATCTATTAAATCTATCTGGTCTGTTGTGTCATTTAAAGCTTATTTTTCCTTATTTATTTTCTGTTTGGATGATCTGTCCATTGGTGTAAGTGGGGTGTTAAAGTCCCTCACTATTATTGTGTTACTGTCAATTTTGCATTTTATGGTTGTTAGCATTTGCCTTATGTATTGAGGTTCTCCTATGTTGCGTGCCTATATGTTTGCAACTGTTATATCTTCTTCTTGGGTTGATCCCTTGATTATTATGTAGTGTCCTTCCTTATCTCTTGTAACAGTCTTTATTTCAAAGTCTATTTTATCTGATATGAGTATTGCAACACCAGGTTTCTTTTTTTTTCTTTTTTTTAAAAAATATCTTTATTGGAGTATAATTGCTTTACAATGGTGTGTTAGTTTCTGCTGTATAAGAAAGTGAATCAGCTATACGTATACATATATCCCCTCCCTCTTGTGTCTCCCTCCCACCCTACCTATCCCACCAAAAACAGAAATATACATCAATGGAACAGGACATATGCACATATGGTCAACTTATCTTTGATAAAGGAAGCAAGAATATACAATGGAGAAAAGACAGCCTCTGTAATAAGTGGTGCTGGGAAAACTGGATAGCTACATGTAAAAGAGTGAACTTAGAACACTTCCCAATACCATACACAAAAATAAACTCAAAATGGATTAAAGACCTAAATGTAAGGCCAGACACTATAAAACTCTCAGAGGAAAACATAGGAAGAACACTCTTGTGACATAAATCACAGCAAGATCCAGCTTTCTTTTGATTTCCATTTGCATGGAATATCTTTTTCCATCCCTTCACTTTCATTCTGTATGTGTCCCTATGTCTGAAGTGGGTCTCTGTAGACAGCATATATATGGGTCTGGTTTTTGTATCCATTCAGCCAGTTTGTGTCTTTTAGTTGGAGCATTTAATCCATTTACATTCAAGGTTATAATCAATATGTAAGTTCCTGTTACCATTTTCTTAATTGTTTTGGGTTTGTTTTTGTGGGTCTTTTTCTTCTCTTGTGTTTCTCACCTAGAGAAGTTCCTTTAGCATTTGTTGTAAAGCTGGTTTGGTGGCGCTGAATTCTCTTAGCTTTTGCTTGTCTGTAAAGGTTTTGATTTTTCCATCGAATCTAAATGGTATCCTTGCTGGGTAGAGTAATCTTGGTTGTAGGTTTTTCTCTTTCATCACTTTAGTATATCCTGCCACTCCCTTCTGGCCTGCAGTTTCTGCTGAAAAAGCAGCTGATAACTTTATAGGGATTTCTTGGCATGTTGTTTTTTGCTTTTCCTTTGCTGCTTTTAATATTTTTTCTTTGAATTTAATTTTTATTAGTTTGATTAATATGTGTCCTGGTGTGTTTCTCCTAGGGTTTATCCTGTATGGGACTCTCTGCACTTCCTGGACTTGGGTGGCTAGTTCCTTTTCCACGTTAGGGAAGTTTTCAACTTTAATCTCTTTGAATATTTTCTCAGAACATTTCTTTTTCTCTTCTTCTGGGACCCCTATAATTTGAATGTTGGTGCTTTTAGTGTTGTCCCAGAGGTCTCTGAGATTATCTTCAATTCTTTTCATTCTTTTTTATTTATTCTGCTCCTCAGCAGTTATTTCTACCGTTCTGTCTTCCAGCTCACTTATTCATTTTTCTTCCTCAGTTATTCTGTTATTGATTCTTCTAGTGTATTTTTCATTTCAATTATTGTGTTGTTCATCTCCATTTGTTTGTTCTTTAGTTCTTCTAGATCTTTTTTAAACATTTTTGTATTTTCTCAACCCGTGCTTCCATTCAATTTCCGAGTTTCTGGATCATCTTTACTATCATTATTCTGAATTCTTTTTCAGGTAGCTTGCCTATTTCCTCTTCATTTATTTGGTCTTGAAGATTTTTACCTTGCTCCTTCAACTGTGATATATTTTTTGTTGTGTCATTTTTCTTTTTTTTTTTTTTTTTGATTGGTGGGTTTGTGTTCCTATCTTACTGGTCGTTTGGGCTGAGGCTTCCAGCACTGGAGTTTGTAGGCTGTTGGGTAGAGCTGCCTTAGTGCTGAGATGAGGACCTCTGGGAGACCTCAGTCTGATGAATATTCCCTGGGGTCCAAGGTTCTCTGTTAGTCCAGTGGTACAGACTCAGAGCTCCCACTGCAGGAGCTCTGGCCTGACCCCCATCTCGAGAACCAAGATCACATAAGCCATGCAGGGTGGCAGAGAAAAAAAAAGGAACAGAACAATAACAAAGAGTAAAAAATAAAATAGGATTGGAAAACTAACAGATATGTTAGAAAGAATAAAAAAAATAAAAATATAGATGAAACAACAATTGGAAGGTAAAACAGAACCACAAGGTAAAAAAGAGGAGAAAATAAAAAGCTAGCAAAGGGCAGGGCTTAGGCAGCGACGGGTTTTAGGTTGTGGCCTATGCTTAGGACCCACAGGGCTTAAAAAGGCCCTGGGGACATGAGGGATGGGGCTTAGGCTCAACAGGAGCTTAGGCTCCAGCAGGAGCAGCCCAGGAGTGCCTCTGGCCTTGGAAGGTGGAGGCCCCCAGCAGGCTCACTGGACCCATGTGGGCAGGGGAAATGCTAGGTGCATTGCCCCCTGATCCTCTGATCCTGGAGGGTCCCCCCCACAGTCTGCCTCTCCTCCTCCCTCTTTCCCACACTCCTAGGACCCACAAGGCTGGAGGGGGCCCCAGAGAATGGAGGACCAGGTCCAGGGGCCCAGCAAGTTTCCCGGGTCCCAAGTGGGCAGGGAAAACGCCCTCCACACCTCCCCTGATCCTCTGATCCCAGAAGGCCCCTCCCACCTGCCTCTCCTCTTCTCCTCCCCCTCACTGCCTCCCTCCTATGCCCCATGACCAACGCAGCCTGTAGGGGGCCTCGGAGGGCCGAGGACCTGGTCCAGGAGCCCTGCAGGCTTCCTGGAGCTGATTGGGCAGGGGAAACACTAGGTGCACTCTGCCTTGATTCTCCAAGCCCCCTGGAAGGTCCCTCCAGGAGTGGGAACCCTGCCCCCTCCCAGCTACCTCTCAGGGGTAGCAGTCCTGTCTGACCACCACCTTCTCCTCCCCCTCACTCCCCCCACATCCTATGTGGTCACTTGGGGGTTCCTCCCATCTCCTTGGGCATCGAGGTCCCCCACCATTGTCTGGCAGGTGCCTTAGCTGTGGGGAGATATGTACTCCATGTCCTCCCCTGCTGCCATCTTGACTCCACCTCAAAGCTGGGATTTAAACCTCAACAACAATGGACCATATACACTTTCACCTCCTTAGATGTTAGCCCTGGGCTCTGTCCATTCATCCACTTGTCCATCTCTTCAGTCATTTATTCACTCCCTTACAAATAGTTATATTTATTCCTTTGCTTCTAGCCATGCCCTTGCTAGGCACAGGGTATCCAATGCAAAGCAACTAGAAAATGGTCACAAAGTACAGTGAGGTGATAGAGAAATCACATAGATAATCACAGAAATAAACACATAACTACAAATTATAATCCAATTGCTATGTAAGAAAGATAGATATTGCCATGAGACAATATGAGTGACTTTTCTACACTGGAAACTCTGTGAAGCTTTCTTTTTTTTTTTTCCTGAGGAAAGGGCTTTAAGATGAGATCTGGAGGATGTGAAAAATTAGCCATTTATAACAATGGGAACACCATTCCAGATAAAGGAAAGGCATCTGCAAGATCCCTCAGGTCGGCAAGGGTTGGTCTATTAAAAGAAATCTAGAGTTGCTGGAACATTGTAAGCCTGGAGGAGAGAGGTGAGAAATGACCCTGGGGAGGTAGGCAGAGCTAGATTAGTCAGCCACTTTTACTCACGTTGAAGGTTTTATTGTTGCTGTTGTTTTTACCTTATGCAATAAGAAAACTTTGAATCAAGAGAATATATGAACACATTTGGATTTTTAAAAGACCACCCTAATTGCAGCATAGAAAATGAATTGGAGGTAAGCAAGTGAAGAAATAGGGACCAGTTATGAACCCATGATAGTAGTCCAAGTGAAAGATGGTAGTAGCTTGGTTTGCTGTGGTGATGATGGAGATGGTGAAAAGTAGGTGGATTCAGGTATATTTCTATTTAAAAGCAATCACAGAAGCCTGAATAAATCACAAATCATTCTAGGTTTTAGTGTCTCCTTTATATCTTTCCTGCATTCTCTACCATCTACAGATGAAGAAAGAAATATAAGTTAAATAGCTTTGATTTATTAGAAGAAACAATAGGTGTTTTCATTATTGTATTATGACAATGGTATATATAATTATTTTTGAGGTAAATTGTATATAGAAGAAACATTTCAAAGATATATGAAATAATATTAAGAATAAGAAAAACATCATGTCCTTTGTTTATGAGAGTCATATGATAGTCCTTTCTTTAATTTTTTGTATCTTTGACAGGCATTACTCAAATACAAGTGTAACTTAATAGAAGTATTACATGTCAACACTGAACCAAGACCATCTGTCATTAATTCTTATGGAAAAAACCACATACAGGGAGAAAAAAATATGGTCAAATTAGTGTGAGTCCTTTCTGCCTTTTGCAAATTGTTCTCCTTCCCTTTCCTTGGTTCTAAAGAAAAGTGTACTGTGTTTAAATTTTTTTTGACTCTTGTACCAGAAGAGGATCTTTTTGCCATTATCTAGAATTAATGGGAGTTCTCCCCTCCATGGTCAGGTGACAGGGCATCTGCTTCATTCTACTCCTAAAGGTGTCCAGGTTCTTCACCTCCATGTGTGGTTTGGATAGTAGACAGGTGCTATAGATTGTCTGAATTGTTGAATGAGGGTTTTTCACAGAAATTGGTCAGAATGGGTGTTCCTGTACATCAGGCAAGCTGTTAATTTGTTGTCCAACCAGAAGAAAAAACTAGTTGTAACTGGTCACTAACACAGTTTCCATATGGTCTCTAGTGCTGGCAAAAAATGGCATGTGACCCTACTAATCATTGAGTCAGGAGTCATCCCTGCCAATATGGTCACTCCTCACATGTTCCCACCAATATACGATCACAACATTGAAGGAAAGAGGAAACAGGGCAGGAATATTCACTCTTGTTTCTATCTTACACTAAGTCTGGCTGTTTTCTTCACTCCAGAGTCATGGATTCATTGCCTTTGATTTTGGGTTTTATTGTGACCCTCTCCTCCACGGAAAGAGTAGCTAACATGTGTCTTAGCTGTTGGTGCTTAAGGAAGGGGTGGTCTCTAGAGGAAAAAAGTTTGGTGACAACAGAGGCAGGAAAGCATGCAGAATCCTGTGTTAAAGTTATATTCCACACATTCCCTATTATTTCAGTAGCTACCAAAATGTGGAACAATATTGGACATGTTGAATAGTTATGTGACACTCAAATACTAATGCTTTGTCTTTAGTTAGTGATAGAATAAAGCATGTTCTGATTTGTGAATTATATTTTCTTATTGAAACTTAAAAGTTACAATCCAATGATGCAAGCAAGTTTCAAAATACTACACTTGCCTTACACAGAGTCTATGCATGAGGAAAATTTGGGAATGTGTATGGGACACAAAAGTTCCTGCATTTAGGGTAAACCCAGAATGGTGCTCTCCATCTATCTGCTTTAGTCCACCTTATTATACATTTAAGATCTTTGTAAGACTCCTTATATCCCTGGTCTAGTGGGACTGTGTCATGGATGAATGCATTCTGCTACTACTGCTCAATAGGTAAATTCTTAAACTTCAATAATGTATTTTCTAATATATAAATATTTAAAGAAAAAATAGAATTCTATCTGCATAATATGATAGAAGAATTTTAAGCCTCTTGTCAACACCAACTAATTAAAGTATAAATACTTTGGTCTCCTAAAAGTAATATGGTGATTGCTTAAACTTTGGTGCTATTAATCTATTTTATGTATTTGTGTGTATATATGCACATTCCATCTTGAATTTCTATCCAATAGGTGTAACACTAAATATAGCTACAGCATCATTATTTTTAGCCAATTGACACTTCATCCTTACTAAATAATTGAAGAGAGGTCATAGACATCTATTTTATTTATCTAGTTAGTTATAGCACTGATGTCTGAATATAAATCAGATTCATCTTTTGCAAATAAGGCAGTTACAGGATTTTTCATGCTGCAGGCACATTTTTCTTATTTATTGGAAGCATTAAAAATGTGTCCTACCTAATTTTATCTGAGTAGATAGATAATAAAACATGAAAAATTTCATAAAATGAAAAAAAAGTCAGGCTGTCTGATCTTCCTGTCATTTTGTCAGCTTGTGTGGTGCATGCTTCCGTCCAAGATGCATCCAGGTCTCATGGGGAAAAAATACAAAACTTGCCTTATGTGGACTCTGTGTGTAAGGGAAATCTGGGAATATGTATGGAATGCATGAGCTAAGATCCTACATTGCCTACCAAAACAGCCACACAGAGAGAAGAAGATTCCAGAGTAGTCTGAATTGCCACTGTGCATCAAACAAAATGGTGGCAGAGAACAGATGATGTTGCTGATATTATCGGGCAAACACCTAATCTGCTAAACAGTTCTGATTCCATATGGAAGATGGTGAAAAGGAAAAAGAAATTCAGAATCAGAAAACATTATCATTCCAGCTCTACACTCACTGAGTCAGGTGACCTTGTGTGTAGCATTAATCCTTCATGAACCTCAGGATGACCACTTTAGAACTGGGCACAGATTAACATAGATGGTTGCTCACAATCAATGTTGTCATTCTGGGAAAAAATAATGAGATAAACAAGTTCTCAGTATGTGCAGGAAGGGCTTAGGAAATAAATGATGGTCATTAGATTTGCAAAACTGACTAATTCATTGATAAGGCTGCAGTATATTCTTAATTTTCTTAGTACATTAACTGTTCCTAATAGGGTTTGTCTTAGAAGTATTATATATATTACATGCAGTGACTGACATTTACATATATATTTTTAGAATCTAGAAATGATGTCAATACAAATGTTATTTTATTCTAAGGGGGGATGTGTTTTACATGTACACATACAATCTACACACATGTATACTCTTATTGAAATAATAAGTCCTTGTCTTTCTACAGTTTGCTATCCCGTTCAAAGCTTTTGCATATTCATTATCTCAGTAGATTCTGGTAATGACACTGTGAGAGGGCTTAGCTGATGGTAATGTCTCTGTGCCATGGGAGAAATGCAGCACGGTGATTAATGAGCTGTGTCCAAGGTTCTCACCACAACTGATTAGTAAAAGACCCTGACACTTACTCAACGACTCTTCTTACACCTCACTGCTCTTGCATTTAAAACACTTTAATATTAATAAGAAACGTTTAATATGGAAGTAATATGCAGGCATAAAAGGAGTATTTTTAGAGAACCTTCTGCAACTGATACAGTCTGAAATTGTTATCTCCATCTGCCTTAGGCAAAATGTCAGCAGTATATTTTGGCTGTATCTCTACAGACTTAAAAGCTCAAATATTCAAAAGATGAAGCTCAAGCTTTTCTCACTTTCCTAATCAAATTGGCAAATTTAAAAATCTGATGAGAGTAAAATCTGTGATAGTGAAGGCATTATTCTGGCAGAAAGAATTCCAGTTAGAGGGCTTGTTGAATAAAGAGGCACTTTGCATCCCTTTGCTTTCCTCATTGTGGGAGCTTAATGTTTGAAAGAAAAGAAGGAAGACTGAAAAAAAGAGGGAGAGAGAGTGAGAGATGGAGGAAGGAAGGAAGGAATATGACTGTGATAAGTAATTGTGATAAGTAAATATGAATAAAATTTATAAGTAAACATAGAATAGAATTACACTTTCTCTATTAAATTTTTTACAAAAGGACACATATGCACTGAGATTGAATCAACTAAACTTGTTTTCAGTATACTCTTCCTAATAAGAAGAAGTGAATGGTAAACTCTACTAACAATCCTGAGAAGGCAACTCTACCTTATGATTCTCATCGGCTAAGATGTTAACATAGTAACATCTTTGTATTTGCATCTAGTGTAATAGACATAAAGAATGCAAATACAATAGATGCCCTTAAACCAAAAGGAATTAACTTTGGAGAATATTCTTTACAGCAATTATGATAAAGAAAATTAAAACAGAATCAAAATTACCAAAGGTGAAAAAATCTCATCCTCTCTATTGTTAATTGGTTTTATGATGCTAAGTGAATTACATTTACATGTTCTCTTCATTATGTAGTTTCATTGTATCTTATAATTCATATGCTTATTAAGCACATTTTTAAAAAAATAACAATATCAAAAATACTTTTCAGTTCCAAAATCTAGGAGAATACATTTGGTTGCACATAATCTTTGTTTGATTAATTCTACCACAAGAGCATTTCTTTTTTCAAAGCTATTAATGTTTAATAATATAAACAGAAATAATATGATTGGTAAACAAAGACAAAACAGAAATACAACTGAGCTTAGTGGCAGTATAGGCAAAAGCTTACTTGCACAGAAAAGTAAAATGATTTTCTATTTATAAAATCTACTAACAAGTATAGATCAAGTCATCGGTATTTATCAGATGTTTGTCCATTTCTATTTTATGTCCATGTATAATCTTCAGCCAAACAATGGTTGCTGTATAGAAACACTTGTAACAATCATTTGAAAAAGTTCAAATGAAGAGTAGAGGAAAAGAGGGAGGTGAGAAAGAAAAATAGAGAGGGAGGGCGGGAGGCCAGAAGAAAGAGAGAGATGGAGTGAGAGTTTTCTTTTTAATTTTAAAGACATTGAGAGTTGCTCAGGATATTCTGTTCTTTCAATAGTTTTCTCAAAAAGTCCCAGAAATATATTTTACTGGAGAGAAACTGGGCACAAGTTCAGTGTAACCATAGTGTTTTTCACACCGAAATGTTTAGAGCTGCACTTGCCCTTGGAAGAGCTTTTCAAGTCATTAAAGCCTGCCTTGTCCAACTACCTCCAATGACAAATGATGGACAGCTGTATGCTGGGTTTCATTTAATTTGTATCTGGAAGGAATATTATAGTTCATGACCAAATGTCTTCCAAATAAACACCTTGTTGATTGATATGACACATCATAAGACAGTAGGTTTTTTTGAATTGGGAATATATGATAGAAGCTGAACATATTGTATTATATAGAAAAAGAAGCTCTTCCAGAATGTGTGAATGAAATAGCATTTTCAAAACTATTTCAGAAATATTACATTTTGGAGATGTTAGCAATTGCCTGGCCTAGAATTTAATCAACAGTAAGAGCTTTGAAAAGACTCCAGGATAAAGAATGTAGATAATGTAAAAACTGTCTCTCAGGCCAGAAAGCATTGGTAACAACTTTTCGTGGTTGTGCTACAGGATCCTTCATACTAATGTCAATAATAGCCCCATAAACTGTAATTTCATAGGTATACCGAGATATCTAATACAAACGGCCTGCCCATTTTGTCCTTTGAGCATCTATTCTGGTAAATCCATTGAAATATTAAAGAAGAGATGGTGCTCTATTGGAAAGTGGTAACAAAAAGAAACTGTCAAGTTGTGACTAGTGTATATAAATGAAGATCAGCATATATTGCATATATCTGATCTACATGTTTATAATGTATTATGAACAAAATTTAATTTCAATTTACTAATTTTAAATTGCTATTAATTTCAAATTGCTATTTTAAAGATAAAAATATGGAACCTAAATCTGATCTTCAAAAACATTTAAGAATTATCTTCTTTGCTAGAGACGTAAATCCAAAAATGTTACGATTCAATCATACAAAACCATTTAGCTACAGAAGACTGTGGGACTCCCATTCTGTCCCACAGGTCTTTTAGGTTGCAAATATACCAAGGGTCAGCAGCAGCCAGTTCATGACTCTCTTTCTCGATTGGAATCATTCTGATGGGCTTGGTTATCATCAGCTGCCCCTAATCTCTTACAAAGTGCTAGTTGCTGAACATGACACTTTGCAGTTTAAAACAGGCTCTTGTAAACTTTTTCTCCTCTGTTCCTCCTAGCAATACTTTGAGATGAGTATTCTAATTATCTGGTTTGAGAAAAACAAATCTGGAGGTTTTCCAATGCAGAAATGGCAGCTGAGTTCAGATTTCCTGATGTCAAATTGTAGCCATTATTTACTTTATCATATTATTAACATTTTTGAAGCTATTTGAGGATTTGAGACATGCAAAGAAGACAAGAGGGAGGAGACTTTTAAATAAGAAGGCATTCATGCCACACTCCAAATCATGATTTAAGTGGCCTTATTTCTAAAGCCAGCCCTGAGTGAAGTATCTATTCATAATATTTAGAAATAATTAAAAACATTTAATATTTCCCACTTTATTAATGTACAAATATATTCACTTCATATAATGACTTATTATCCCTAATTATGCTTAGAATATGTTTATAGTTGATTATGATTAAGATTGCCCTTGGAAATTGTATGGAAAATTATTATGTAATAAAATTATTCCTTAAGTTATTTTATTTTGATGTATTTTGAATAGCTGTAAAATTTCATTTGGGTTTGACAATAAGGAATTTTTTGTTAACAAAACTATATCAACACTATAAGATTTTAAAAGATACTTGAGAAATTATAGATAAATCTATTGACCATATTATATACATTTAATGTGTACTGATCTATTAATTACATTCATAAAAATACAGGAATCTCCCAACTTTTAATTGAGTTATATTACAAAGTTTCTTGGATTAATCAGTTGCTTGGAATTCAACTTCTCTTTGATAAATATCAGAAATATTGGCTAGGATCTCAGGATACCCTTCAAGGGTCTCTTAAGTCACAGTATAGATGAAGGAAACAAAATAAATAATAATTGGTAGAAACCTATAATATTTTGTAAATTAAAACTAGGAGTACATTCTAATCCCTAATGTACACACACATATTTTTCCTTCCTTTTGCCTTCAGGAATTGCACAACTGGTGGTACGTTAAATGTAAATAGGTATGTCACTTTTGTTGATTATTTGTGTTCTTTAGTCTATAATGTAGTAAGATACTAATTACAAGCCAGTAATTTGATAATCTTCCAGAATTAAAACAGCAAAATGATATTGCTAGATGTTCTTTAAGGCTAAGAATTCATTCAGTATAGAAACTACAGAACATGTCATACAATGGTTTAAGGAGCTAATAAAAGGTTTACTAAATTTAAAAAGAGGGAAATCACTGAACCTCTGACCTGTCATTGTGTTCAGTGCATTTTTTAAGTATGTTAAAAAAAAATATCTGATCCAACTACAGTTTTGCTCAAATTTTCAGATGCATATTTTTTATGTTCTAATATCCCTGGAAAAGAGGTTCATCTTAGAGTCAAGAGTTGGAGCATTTTTTTCTTCCTTAATGGTACATAAAATTATGATCTGTCTTATAACTACCTTAGATTTATTTAATAAAATGAAACAAACTAATGAAATGAAACTAATAACAAGGCTTTAGAGTATATTGTCACCAATTAATAAGCATATATTTCAACTCCTATTTACCCTTTGGCTCAGAGGTTGAATGGCAAGCAAGCTTTAACGGGGACCCAGGTCATGACATTAGACCTGCAAATGAGAAGCCAGGGACAAAAGTGCCAAGTTAAAGCAGACAGACTGATGAGAAAAGGCTGTACTGCCAGCTTCTATGTCAACAAGAAGAGAGAGGGAACAGAATTAAAAGCTTCAAAAAATAAATTCTGTACAGGATACAGAAATGCAGAATTCAATAATAAATGGAGATTTCAGCATTCATATCTCTCTCCATCACTTTAGGGAAAAATTGCAGATAGGCTGCCAAAATTCTCTATTGCTCACCAGTTATTCCTTTCAATTTCCTTTCAAAAAGTGAGTTGGGGAAGGACAAATTTGGAGAGGACTTGTATAGGTGTTAGAGCAGATCTCTAACAACAACTCCTGAAATTATTGCTCTCAGTATATCATTCCTGTACTTCACTGTGGACTTTCTCTAAGCAGGAAAAAAAAAGAGAAACTACTCAAAACCTGACTAGGCTGAGGTGGAGTACACATTCCTATATCCTAAGACCTGGCTCCACACTCACAAATATACACTCAAGCTTCTTGTATTATCTGCTTCAAGAATTTAATTAGAAAGGACTTGGGAAGTGTGGTTTCTCATGGCATATATTCCATATTTCTTGTCCTTCAAGCTTCTTAAGATGTTATCTATATGCAGCATAAACATGTCTTTTTTTGCCCCACTTACCCAGAGCAGATTCAAACTAGGAGTCAACTTAAGTAGAAATTGTAAGAAATCCCTTTGCAATTTCTCTGGAATTTATGAGTGGACATAGGAAATAAAAGATTAAAGCACATGTTAAAATTTGGGTCCTAACTTCCACGTTGCTGCCCAGCTGGGCTCATCCAGTCACAGCAACTTTTTTTTCTTTCACCCTGGCTGAAATCTCTCTAAGATCCCAAACTATGGGTTGAATGTTTGCTCTGACCATTTTTAATTGAACTAAACATTGAGTATATCATGTATGACTCCAGTTGTAAATTGATGTATAGCTATAGACTCTTACTAAAATGATTTGGTATGTAAGTTTATAGGGATCATTTTCTATTTTTGAATTTTAGTTGATTTACAATACTGTGTTAGTTTAAGGTGTATAGCAAAGTGACACAGTTATAGATATATATTTTTTCAGATTATTTTCCATTTTAGGTTATTATAAGATATGGATATAATTTCCTGTGCTATACAGTAAGTCACTGTTGTTTATATATTTTATGAACAATAGCGTGTTTCTGTTAATCTCATACTCCTAATTTGTCCATACCCCCTTCCCTTTCCCCTTTGGTAACCATAAGTTTTTTTTCTATGTGAGTCTGTTTCTGTTCTGTATATAGATTCATTTGTATTATTTTGTAGATAACACATATAAATGATATCATATAATATTTGTCTTTCTCTGTCTGACTCACTTCACTAATATTTTCTAGGTCTATCAATGTTGCTGCAAATGGCAATATTTCATTATTTTTTATGACTGAATAATATTCCATTATATATATCCCAGGAGTGAGATTGCTGGATCATATGGTAGGTGTATTTTTAGTTTTTTGAAGAAACTCCATGCTGTTCTCCATAGTGGCTGCAACAATTTGCAGTCCCTCCAACAGTGTAAGAGGGTTCCCTTTTCTCCACACCCTCTCCAGCATTTATTATTTTTAGACGTTTTGATGATGGCCATTCTGACCAGTGTGAGGTGATACCTCATTGTAGTTTTGATTTGCATTTCTTTAATAATTAGCAATGCTAAACATCTTTTTATATGCCTGTTAACCATCTCTATGGCTTTGGAAAAATGTCTATTTAGGTCTTCTGCCCATTTTTTTTATTTTTTGATATTGATTTGTATGACCTGTTTGTATAGTTTGGATATTAACCCCTTGTTGATTGCATCATTAGCACATATTTTCTCTCAGTCCTTAAGTTATCTTTTTGTTTTGTTGATGGTTTTCTTTGATGTGCAGAAGTTTTATGTTTGATTAGGTCCCATTTGTTTATTTTTGCTTTTCTTTCTTCTGCCTTGGGAGACTTAGCTAAGAATATACTGCTATGATTTATGTCAGAAAAAGTTTTGCCTGTGTTCTCTTCCAGGAGTTTTATGGTGTCATGTCCTATATTTATGTCTTTAAACCATTTTGAGTTTACTTTCCCATATGATGTTAGGGAGTATTCTAATTTCATTGATTTACATGCAGCTGCTAGCTTTCCCAACACCACTTGCTAAAGAGACTGCATTTTCTCCATTGTATATTCTTCCACTTTTGTCATAGATTAATGGACTGTAGTTGTGTAAGTTTATTTCTGGGCTCTCTCTTCTATTCCATCAATCTATTTGTCTGTTTTTGTGCCAGTTCTGTGTTGTTTTGATTGCTGTAGATTTGTAGTATAGTATGAAGTCTGGGAGTGTTATACCTCCAGGTTTGTTCTTTTTCCTCAGGATTGCTTTGGCAATTCTGGGTCTTTTGTTGTTCCATATAAATTTTAGGATTATTTGTTCTAGTTCTGTGAAAAATGTCATGGGTATTTTGCTAGGGATTGCTTTAAATCATTAAAATTTTAATTACATTAAATTTGGGTATTATGGTTATTTTAACAATATTAATTATTCCAATCCAAGAACATGAGATGTCTTTCCATTTCTTGGAATCATCTTCAATTTCCTTTATCAATATTTTATAGTTTTCAGCATATAGGTCTTTCAACTCCTTGGTTAAGTTTATTCCTTGGTATTTTATTTTATTTTATTTTTTGCAATTTTAAATGGGATTTTTTTAACTCTCTCTTTCTATTTCATTATTATTGTAAAATAATGCAACAGAGTTCTGCATATTAATCTTTTTTTTCTGCATATTAATCTTGTATCCTGCTACCTTGCTGAATTCATTTATTAGTTCTATTGGTTTTTTGTGTGGAAACTTCAGGGTTCTCTACATAGAATATCCTGTCATTTGCAAATAGTGACAGTTTTAACATCTCCCTTTCTAATTTGGATAACTTTTATTTCTTTCTGTTGTCTGATTGCTGTGTCTAGGACTTCCAAACTATTTGAATAGAAGTGGTGAAAGTAAGCATCCTTGTCTTGTTCCTGAATTTAGTGGAAAGGCTTTCAGCTTTTCACCATTGAATAGTATGTTCTCTGTGGTACTATTGTAAATGGCTTTTATTATGTTGAGATATGTTCCCTCTATACCCACTTTGATGAGAAGTTTTTTATCATGAGTAGAAGTTGAATTTTGTCAAATGCTTTTTCTGCAACTAACGAGATGATCATACGGTTTTTGTCTTTCCTTTTATTAGTGTGGTGTATCACATTGATTTGTGTACCTTGAACCATCCTTGTGACCCTGGGATGAATCCAAGCTGATCATAATGTATGATCGATCTTTCTTTAGACATTGTTGGATTCTGTTTGCTAATGATTCATTGAGAATTTTTGCATTTATATTCATCAAAGACATTGGCCTGTAATTTTCCTTTTTGGTAGTGTCTTTGTCTGGTTTGGGTATCATGGTTATGGTGACTTCATAGAATGAATTTGAGAGTGTTCCCTCTTCTTCACTTCTTTGGAATAGTCTGAGCAGGATAGGTATTATTTCTTCTTTGTATGTTTGGTAGAATTCCTCAGTGAGGCCATCTACAGCTGCACTTTTGTTTGGAGCAAGTTTTTGTTTTCTTTTTAATTACTTAAATTTTTATTACAGATTCTAGAGATCAGTCTGTTAAAAGTATCTCTTCTTGACTCAGTGTTGACAGGCTGTATGTTTCTAGAAACTTCTCCATTTCTTCTAGGTTGTCAAATTTTTTGGCATGTAAATGTTCATGGTATTCTCTAATGATTTTTTGTATTTCTGCAGTATTGGTTGTTATTTCCTCTCTTTCATTTCTTATCTTATTTACTTGGGTCTTCTTTTTTTTCTGGTGAGCCTGACTAGAGATTTGTCTGTCTTGCTTATCTTTTCAAAGAACCAGCTCTTGATTTTCTTGATCATTTCTATTGTAATTTTTGATCTCTATTTTATTTATTTCCTCTCTGATCTTTATTATTTCCCTACTGCTGACTCTGTGTTTTGTTTGTTCTTCTCTTTCTGATTCTTTTAGGTGGTAGGTTAGGTTGTTTATTTGAGGTTTTTCTTGTTTCTTGAAGAAGGGCTGTATTGCTATGAACTTCCCTTTTAGAACTGATTTGATGTATCCCATAGATTTTGTAAGGTTGTGATTTCATTTTCATTTGTCTTGAGGTATTTTCTGATTTCTTCTTTGATATCATCATTGACCCCCTGGTGTTTTAGTAGCATGTTGTTTAGTCTTCAAGTGTTTGTTCTTTTCCTGTTTCTCTTTCTGTGGTTGATTTGCAGTTTCACACCATTGTGGTCAGAAAACTTGCTTGAAATGATTTCTATCTTCTTAAATTTTTTGAGAATTGGTTTGTGAGCCTAGTATGTGGTCTTATCCTAGAGAATGTTCCATGTGCACCTGAAAATAATGTGTATTCTGAGGGGTTTTTTTGATGTAGTATCCTGCAAATATCAATTAAGTCCAACTGACCTATTGTGTTATTTAGGACCTTGGTGACCATATTGATTTTCTGTCTGGAAGATCTGTCCATTGATGTCAGTGGGGTGTTAAAGTCTCCTATTATTATTGTACTATTGTCCATTTCTCCCTTTGCATCTGTTAATATTTGTGTTATATATACTCAAATGCTCCTATATTGGGTGCATATATGCTAACGAGTGTAATATCTTCTTCTTTTATTGATCCCTTTATCATTATACAATGTCCTTTGTCTTTCTTTATGGCCTTTGTTTTAAAGTCTATTTTGTCTGATATGTGTGTTGCTATCCCCACTTTCTTCTCATTTCCATTTGCATGAAAAAAATCTCTTTCCTTCCTCACACTTTCAATCTGTATGTGTCTTTTGCTCTGAAGTGAGTTTCTGGTAGGCAGAATATTGTAGCTTCTTGGTTTTTTTAATCCAATTTGCTACTCTATGTCTTTTGATTGGAGCATTTATTCCATTGGTCCACTGACATTTAAAGTAATTATTGATGGGTATGTACTTACTTTCATTTTAAAGCTTGTTTTCCATTTGTTTTTGTAGTTCTTCTTTGTTCATTTCTTCTGTTTTTCTTTTGTGGTCTGATAATTTTCTTTTGGAGTTTGCTTGAATTCCTTTTTCTGGTTTTGTGTGTGTGTGTGTGTGTGTGTGTGTGTGTGTGTGTGAATCTCTTGTTGATTTTGATTTGTGGAGTCCAAGTATGTTGCCCCATAACTATATATACTTATTTTAAACTGACGGTCAGACAAGTTCAAACATATTCTAAAAGACCTACATTTTTATATTTCCTCCCCCACATTTTGTGATTTTGATGTCCTATTTTACATCCCCATGCTTATTCTTTTGCTGTTAATTGTACTTATAATCACTTTTACAATTTTTTATCATTTTAATCTGTTTACTGGCTTTTTAAAGTGCTCTTCAGTCCTTTTATATATTTGCCCTTCCTATTGAGATGTTCTCTTTCCTATAGACTCTTCTTTTCTATTGAGAGAAGATCCTTCAATATTTCGTTTAAGGTAGGTTTAGTATTGTTAAATTCTTTTAGTCTTTCTTTGTCTGAAAAATTATTTTATCTATTTGAAATTATATTCTTTTTGGGTACCTTACCCTAGGTTCCAGGTTTTTCCCTTTCACGACTATGAATACATCATGCCACTCCCTTCTACCTGCAAAGTTTTATGTGGAGCATTTTCTACTTTGCTTCTGACCTTACCTACAATATAACTATATAACTTTGTTTGCCACAGTGCTTAATAGACCCATAGGTAAACACTTTTTAATAAATATGATTAATGTATTTTCTTTCATCTGATCTTTTTGATTTCTAAGCTTCTTCAATTTATCTTTCCTTGATTCTGTTTATTTTTCTAAGTAAAGACTTTTAGAATTACTTTGGGTTATGTGACTCACACTAGAAAAATTATGAAATTATTCTGCTTTCAAAAACTTTCCAAATTTTAAGTTAAGTGTTGTAAAAAGGTAGAAAATATCACCACAAAAAAACACTGAATTTTTATGTAAATAAACATTTTGATGTAGTTTGTTCAATTACTTTGAAAATTCAACAAGAATTTCTTTAAAAGATAGAAAGGAAAAATTTATAACTAATGTATGAATACTGCCTGTATGGGCCAGGTTGCCAGTATTGGCCAGATGACACACTCACAGAGGTAATTCAAGAGAACACAATGAAGGGACTACTTCAACTAGGAATGGTGAAGCAGCCAAGGGTTCAGTGTGTAACAGCTTGAAGTCTTTAAAACCCTACCCTGAAGCGGCAAATAGAAGACACTGTGATGGAATCTATGAAAGCAGTCACACAATGTGAAAGGGGCTTCCTACAGGAGCCACTGTCAAACCTGGGTCCAGCAGAAGAGAGCAGGGTACAGGGATGAACATCCTCATTTCTTTCTCTCTCTGTCTTCTGATTTCTTGTGAGTGCCTCCCCTGGGCCTAACCCAAGAGAAAACCAGGTGGCAAGAAACCCTGAGGGACACAGCCTGTAGAGGTCAGCCTCCTGGGCCACAGAACAGAATGAAGAAGGCAAAAGTAGTGGTATGAGAAGGCAAACAAAAATAACTGTCAGAATAACCCTAAAAATGCCAGAATTCTTTATATGAAGGTTGGGGCCAAGTCTCAAGATAAGTTAGGATCATTTGGAAAACAATCAGAACATTTGGGGGAAAAAATTCCTTTTTCATTGTTTGCATGCTTTTTACATTATTTTGTCAGGTTAAGGATGTCCTGTCTCCTATTTTTGGAAGGGAGAGAAATGTTTTAATTAGTGACATCCTAATCTAGCACTATTTCTTTAAAATGTAATTTACAATTGATTTTACAGTGCTTATTATGTGAGTGATGCTGCTCTAAAATTTTTTGCAAATACTGACTTCTTTAATTTAATCCTCATATGGTAATGTGACCTAGGATAGGTCACATTCAGTATCTGAGGACACTAAGACCCAAAGAAATGAAGTGCTTGCCAAGTTCACACAGATAGGAGGTGGTGGAGCTGCCCCTTAAACAGCTCTGTGCTCCAGTGTCCATGCTCCTAAACCCCACAGTGTGTCACCACTTTTATGGGGGACTTGTTCCATGACCAAACTCCCAGTACAAATAAATTTTAAATGGATGACCATATCAACAGATCAGAGGTGGTGATTTTTTGCAACCCTCTCTACCATAATGACTTGTTTGTAGGAACTTTAGAGAAGATGCATTTTCTACTCACAGTCAAACCCAGTACAAAAACTATTCAAGAATATTTTGATGTAAGTACGCACAAATCGGTTGCTGTTTGTCAGAGCTACAGATTTTAGAGGGACATTGGAGGATTAAGTGTGATTAGATGCAGAGGTATGGCAGCTTTCTTTTTTTAGCTTTCAAACTGTATTTTTTTTTTTTTTTTGCGATACGCGGGCCTCTCACTGCCGTGGCCTCTCCCACCGCAGAGCACAGGCTCCAGACGCACAGGCCCAGCGGCCATGGCTCACGGGCCCAGCCGCTCCGCAGCACGTGGGACCTCCCCCAGACCAAGGCACAAACCCGCATCCCCCGCATTGACAGGCGGACTCCCAACCACTGCACCACCAGGGAAGCCCTCAAACTGTATTTTTTAATATTTTTTATTGAGGTAAAATTGATTTACAATTTTAGGTATTTACAATTTTACAATTTACAAATTTTCAGGTGTACAGCGAAGTGATTCAGATATATATGTATATTCTTTTTCAGGTTCTTTTCCCTTATAGATTATTACAAGATATTGAGTATAGTTCCCTGTACTATAAAGTAGGTCCTTGTTGTTTATTTTATATATAGTAGTGTGTATATGTTAACCCCAAACTCCTAATTTACCCCTTCCCCCCTTTTTCTCTTTACTAACTATAAATTTGTTTTCTAAGTCTGTGAGTTTATTTCTGTGTTGTAAATAAGCTCATTTGTATTTTTTTAAAGATTCCACTTATAAGTGATATCATGATATTTGTCTTTCTCTGTCATTTAGTATGATAATTGCTAGGTCCATCCATGTTGCTGCAAATGGCATTATTTCATTCTTTTTCATGACTGAGTAATAGTCCATTGTATATAGGTACCACATCTTCTTTATCCATTCATCTGTCAATGGGCATTTGGGTTGCTTTCATGTCCTGGCTATTGTAAATAATGCTGCAATGAACACTGGAGTGCATGTATTTTTTCAAATTATGTTTTTTCCAAATATATGCCCAGGAGTGGGACTGCTGGATCATATGGTAGTTCTATTTTTAGTTATTAAAGAAACCCCCATACTGTTTTCCATAGTGGTGGTATCAATTTACATTCCTGCCCACAGTGTAAGAGGGTTCACTTTTCTCCACACCATCTCCAGTATATATTATTTGTAGACATTTTGATGATGGCCATTCTGACCATGTGAGGTGATACCTCATTGTAATTTTGATTGCATTTTTCTAATAATTAGTCATGTTGAGCACTTTCTCATGTGCCTGTTGGCCACCTGTATGTTGTCTTTGGAGAAATGTCTATTTACATGTTCTGCCCATTTTTTGATTCTTTTTTTTTTTTTTTTTTTTTGATATTGAGCTGTATGAGCTGTTTTTATATTTTGGAAATCAATACCTTGGTGTTTGCATTATTTGCAATTATTTTCCCCCATTTCTTAGGTTGTCTTTTTGTTTTGTTGATGGTTTCTTTTGCAGTGCCAATGCTTTTAAAATTAAGTCCTATTTTTTTATTTTTGTTTTTATTTTCATTACTCTAGGAGACGGATCCTAAAACATATTGCTGCAATTTACGTCAAAGAGTGTTCTGCCTATGTTTACATCTGGGAGTTTTATAGTATCCAGTCTTGCATTTAGGTCTTTAATCCACTTTGAGTTTATTTTTGTATATGGTGTTAGAGAATGTTCTAAGTTTATTCTTTTACATGTAGCTGTTTACTTTCCCCAGCACCACTTATTGAAGAAACTGTCTTTTCTCCATTATATAGTCTTACCTCCTTTTCATAGATTAACTGATCATAACTGAGTGGGTTTATTTCAGGGCTTTCTATCCTGTTCCATTTATCTATAATTCTGTTTTTGTGCAGTACCATACTGTTTTGATGACTGTAGCTTTGTAGTATAGTCTGAAGTCAGTGAGCCTGATTCCTCCAGCTCCATTTTTCTTTCTCAAGATTGCTTTGGCTTTTCAGGATCTTTTGTGCTTCCATTCAAATTTTAACATTTTTTTTCTACTTCTGTGAAAATGTCATTGGTAATTTGATAGGGATTGCATTGGATCTGTAGATTGCTTGGGTGGTATGGTCATTTTAAAAATAATGATTCTTCCAGTTCAAGACCACTGTATATCTTTCCACCTGATTGTACCATATTCAATTTCTTTCATCAGCATCTTACAGTATTCAGAGTACAGTTCTTTTGCCTCCTTAGGTAAGTTTATTCCTAGGCATTTTATTCTTTTTTAATACAATGGTAAATGGGATTGTTTCATTAAATGCTCTTTCTGATATTTTGTTGTTAGAGTAGAGAAATGCAACAGATTTATGTGTATTAATTTTGTATCCTGCAACTTTACTGAATTAATTGATGACCTTTAGTATTTTCTGGTACCATCTTTAGGATTTTCTATGTATAGTATCATGTCTCCTGCAAACAGTGACTGTCTTACTACTTATTTTCCAATTTGGATTCCTATTATTTCTTTATCTCCTTTTATTGCTATGGCTAGGACTTCCAAATCTATGTTGAATAAAAGTAGTGAGAGTGGACATTCTTGTCTTGTTCCTGGTCTTAGAAGAAATGCTTTCAGCTTGTCACCATTGATTATGATGTCAGCTGTGGGTTTGTCATATATGGCCTTTATTATGTTGAGTTATGTTCCCTCTGTGACCACTTTCTGGAGAGTTTTTATGATAAATGGATGTTGAATTATATCAAAAGCTATTTTTTGTATCTATTGAGATGATCATAAGTTTTTTATTCTTCGGGGCTTCCCTGATGGTGAGTGTTTAAGAATCCACCTGCCAATGCAGGGGACATGGGTTCAATCCCTGGTCCAGGAAGATCCCACATGCCATGGAGCAACTAAGCCTGTGCACTGCAGCTACTGATCCTGCACTCTAGAGCCCACAAGCCACTACTGAAGCCCACGAGCCTAGAGCCTGTGCTCTGCAACAAGAGAAGCCACCAAAGTGAGAAGCCTGTACAGTGGAATGAAGAGCAGCCCCTGCTTGATGCAACTAGAGAAAGACCGCATGCAGCAACAAAGACCCAACATGGTCAAAAATAAATAAATTAAATAAATAAATTCATAAGGTTTTTATTCTTCAGTTTGTTGTATCACACTGGTTGATTTGCAAATATTGAAAAGTCTTTATATCCCTGGGATAAATTCCACTTGATCATGGTGTATGATACTTCTAATGTATTGTTGCAGTGAGTTTGCTAGTATTTTATTGAGGATTTTTGCATCTATGTTCATCAGTGACATTGGCCTGTAATTTTCTTTCTTTCTTTCTTTCTTTGTTTTTTTTTGTAGTATCTTTTTCTGATTTTGATATCAGGGTGATGGTGGCCTCATAGAATGAGTTGGGAAGTGTTCCTTCCTCTGCAATTGCTTGGAATAGTTTCAGAAGGATAGGTGTTAACTCTTCTCAAAATGTTTGGTAGAATTCACCTGTGAAGCCATCTGGTCCTGGACTTTTGTTTGTCGGGGGTTTTTTAATTACTGATTCAATTTCAGTACTGGTAATTGGTCTGTTCATATTTTCTAATTCTTCCTGCTTCAGTCTTGGGAGATGGTTCCTTTCTAAGAATTTGTCCAATTCGTCTATGTTGTTCATTTTATTCACATATAGTTGCTCATAGTAGTCTCTTGGAGTCCTTTGTATTTCTGTGGTGTCAGTTGTAACTTTTCCTTTTTCATTTCAGATTTTGTTGATTTGGGTCCTCTCTCTTTTTTTCTTGATGAATCTGGCTAAAGGCTTATCAATTTTGTTTACCTTTTCAAAGAATCAACTTTTAGTTTCATTGATCTTTTCTACTTTTTTATCTCTATTTATTTTTGCTCTGATTTTTATGATTTCTTAACTTCTACTTTGGGTTTTATTTGGTTCCTCTTTCTGTAGTTGCTTTAGGTGTATGGTTAGGTTGTTTATTTGAGATTTTTCTTGTTTCCTAAGGTAAGCTTGTATTACTATAAACTTCTCTCTTAGAACTGCTTTTGCTGCATCCCATAGCTTTGGGATCATCATTTTCATTTTCATTTGTCTTGGTATTTTTGATTTCCTCTTTGATTTCTTCAGTGATCCATTTGTTGTTTAGTAGCACATTGTTTGGCCTCCATGTGTTTGTGGTTTTTGCCTTTTTTTCCCCCTTGTAGTCGATTTCTAATTTCATGGCATTGTGGTCAGAAAAGATGCTTGATATGATTTCAGTTCCCTTAAATTTATTGAGGCTACTTTGTGCCCAGCACATGATCTCTCCTGGATAATATTCCATGTGCATTTGAGAAGAATGTGTGTTCAGTGCTTTTGGATGGAATGCTCTATAAATAACAATTAAGTCCATCTGGTCTAACGTATCATTTAAGGCTTGTGTGTCCTTATTTATTTTTTTGTCTGGATGATCTGTCCACTGATGTAAGTGGGGTGTTAAAGTCCCCCACTATTGTTGTGTCAATTTCTTATGTCTGTTAACATTTGCCTTATATATCGAGGTGCTCCTATGTTGGATGCATATATATTTACAATTGTTATATCTTCTTCTTGGATTGATCTCTTGATCATTATGTAGTGTCCCTTTTTGTCTCTTGTAACAGTCTTTATTTTAAAGTCTGCTATTTTTCTGATATAAGTCTTGCTACTCCAGCTTTCTTTTGATTTCCATTGTCATGGAATAACCTTTTTCCATCCTCTCACTTTCAGTCTGTATGTGTCTCTAGACTTGAAGTGGGTCTCTTCTACATAGTATATATACAGGCCTTGTTTTTGTAACTATTCAACCAGTGTATGTCTCGTGGCTGGAACTTTTAATCCATCTATATTTAAGGTAATTATCAATATGTATGTTCTTATTACCAATTTGTTAATTGTTTTGGATTTGTTTTTGTAGGTTTTTTTCTTCCTTTCCCCTTTTGTTCTCTTCTCTTGTGATTTGTTGACTTTCTTTAGTGTTCTGTTTGGATTCCTTTTTCTTATTTGCGTGTGTATCTATTATAGATTTTTCATTTACAGTTAACATGAGGTTTTGATATAGCAGTATATACATATACATTATTGCTTTAAGTTGCTGGTCTCTTAATTTCAAATGCATTTTAAACATCCTCTACTCTCCTCCTCTCACAATTACTGGTTTTGATATCATATTTTACATCTAATTTTTTTGTGTATCCCCTGACTGATTATGGATACAGATGATTTTACTACTTTTGTCTTTTAACCTTCCTAGTAATTTGTATGTGGATACTATTCTACCTTTATTGTTTTTGCCTTTACCAGTGAGCGTTCCCCTTTTCATAATTTTCAGAGGTATAGAAGCTATTAATATGACCAAATCCAACATGTATATCGTCAATCCCAAAGACTCAGAATGTGTTTCCCACTATGGAAACACTATTTATGTTGATAATTCATTGATTTTCATAAGAAAGAAGATGCTAGCATTGTCATATGAAAATTATTGACAAATATAACTTTTAAAGACCTCAATGACATTTTATAAAAATACCCTTTTAACATAAATAAATTCAATTTTCAGAACATAAGTTATATCCATTTCCACATGCTCTTGGCTAATTAAATAATTTATCCTTTGATTTCACTAAAATAAAATGAATATTAAAGTGAACACTGATTTAAATTTATAATAAAATAATGAGTCTATATGATTTTTTTCCAAATAAGAGCTATGAAATTATAGATTTAAAATCCCCAGCACAATAAATCTGCCCAGTTTTGATATTGGCAAAGTGGACAATCAACCATTTGAATGACATGACTATGATTAATGCATCAACTTCATTTTAAAACTAGGTAGTAAATTTATTTTTAGGAAGTGTAGGTTTCCAGTAAAGGTCTAGCAATTTACATAAGCAGTCATTTGCAGACAATCTGAACAACTGAATTTGGACCACATCATAGTATCACTTAAAACAAACATAATGGGTGGACCTAGAGACTGTCATGCAGAGTGAAGTAAGTCAGAAAGAGAAAAACAAATATCATCTATTAACGCATATATATGGAATCTAGAAAAAGGGTACATATCAACCGGTTTGCAAGGCAGAAATAAAGACACAGATGAAGAGAACAAATGTATGGAGATGAAGGGGGGAAAGTGAGGTGGGGGTGGGTGTGGGGGTGGGATGAATTGGGAGATTGGGATTGACATATATACACTAATATGTATAAAATAGATAACTAATAAGAAACTGCTGTATAAATAAATAAAATAAAATTCAAAGAAAAATGCATTAAATAATGGTGCCTATCTTATATGGTTATTGTGAGAATTAGATTAAATTAGAATTAGATTAAATATAAAGTACTTAGTGCTGGGCCTGGATACCACTTAATATATGTTAGTAATAATTAGTAGTATTTTTATAATTATTATTGAAAGATGGCATGCATATTGTTCTTATCATTAGGGAGAAGTTACAAATCTAAAGATAATCAGCACCATTAAAACAATATATTTAAATCTTGCTTGCAGAGCTTTAATAATGATTTGGCTCAAGGAAATACAATTGTTTTTATTAGCATTTTGCCATTTGTAGCACATAAAATTACTATTTTATCCATCTGTAATGGTTTGATAATATATCTTGCAACCTGCAATACTTTATAATGTTTCCATTATTTTCATTAATGTATTTACAACATTGTATGCAATAACAAACACTAATTTAAAAGCTATATATTAGGTTAGTTGAATTATAAAGATGTATTAGAATTTGTCCATTTTTAATGTAATTGAGCTGAAATTATCCCAGTTGTTCCATTTAGTAATGATGTTAGAAAGCTATTTTTATCATAAACTGTGATTTTATTTGAATATAACTTTAAAGATATATAGGTAAACAATCAAAATTTAAAGTATTTAATATTAAAGAGAAAAAGAAAAAAAACATAAAGGATTTAATATCTTACTATTAAAACTCAAAATCAGGTCTCCTTCCCCTTTACATCTGTTGTATGAATTTTCAGGCACCTTAATTTTCCTGATATATCTGAAAGTAGAATTTCTAAAATGCATATCTTCCAGTGCTCAGATTTTAGCATGAAGTGGAGTCCTATGCTTTCAATAGTTGCTTAGACAAGATAAGTAAAAATAGGAGCATAAGCTTTTCTCAATTCAGAACTTTATTGCCATAAACCCATGTGCTTGATGCTCTTAAAATACCATTTGGACTTTTAAAGTCAGGCATCTCTTGTATTATTAAAATAAGGAGGAAAAAATCTTTCTGGGAAAACTTTGAAGATAAAACTAAATGCTTTTCATATCACCAAACTAGGAAAGGATTGAAAGTAAACATATCTACATGATTTAAATTGGATTACGGATCTGACATTTTGGAACATGTTATTTCAGGCACCATTTCTTCATTAAGAGACCCATATACGTGTTTTCCTAGCCCAAAATTTCTCAGTTTTAATTTGTAATCTCCAGATTTTGTAGTAGCCACTTATTTTTGTCTTGGAACAGTTACATCCAACACAAAGTCAACAAAAGCACATATAAATACTCTGGAAGCAAACTGTGTCATGAGGAAGTGTCTTTTCATAGATACCTCTCATTAGTCAGGGAAAGAAGTAATGGAAAACCATTTTGACACAATTACCCATTGATGAATACAATCATTTAATTAGTTTGCTTCTAATGTGCATCACATTCTGAGAGAAATACCTTTGTTAGGACATTTTGGAAGGGACATTCTGTTTCTGAGTTTGCTCTCTGGGGGCATTGGGCTGTTATGTGTAACCATCAGAGAAGTTCTAACCAATCTCTACATCTAGAAAAGTGTTTTTAAAATAAGAATTTTATAAAGAATAACAATGATGAAGACTGAACTCACATGTTTTATCAAAAATTATTTAAAATAGTTTAGCTTAATATCAAAAGTTATATACAACTCATGGAGGATTCTTTTTTTATATATTTAGTTATTTATTTGGTAGCACTGGGTGTTAGTTGTGGCAGGTGGGTTCCTTAGTTGTGGTACACAGGCTTCTTAGTTGCAGCATGCAAACTCTTAGTTGTGGCATGCATGTGGAATCTAGTTCCCTGACTAGGGATCAAAGCCGGGCCCCCGACATTGGGAGCGCAGAGTCTTATCCACTGCACCACCATGGAAGTCCCACTCATGGAGTATTCTAATATAAATTCCTAATTTCTTATCCCTAGGGCACTGGTGGGAACTCTTAGTGAGAGCTATGGGATGGCAACTGTGTGGTGTATGTCTCACTACTGCTACCTTCTTATCCATGGAAGACATGGCTAATGCATCCTCATTGCCCCTTTGCCAACTTCAACTGCTTACTCATTAGAGGCTTAGAATCTACCTCAGCTTAGTAAACCCATTCAGCACATATATTTTAACTTAGGCATGATTTCAGGCACCAGAAATACAACAATGAAAAAGTTAAAAAATAAATAGGAATAGTGCCTGTCCTCATGCAGCTGACCAACTGGTGGAATACAGAGTTACACAAACAGCTAATTATAGTAGACTGTTTCAAGGATTGCAATGGAAATAACACAAGGTCTCATGGATACATAGAAAGAGATATTGATCTCTTAGATGATAGGAAAGGGAACATTGCAGGTTGGGATTAAAGCCTCCGTCATAGCTTGGAGGATGAAGATAGAGTCTGAATGAGAGAGCAATTCTCTGTAAGAATTCATTACCAACCTGGTACACTCAGAAAGCCAATTCAAAGAATTGGAAAGATATCCCATGCTCTTGGATTGGAAGAATTAATGTTATTAAAATGGCCACACTACCCAAAACAATCTACAGACAATGCAATTTCTATCAAAATATCCATGCCACTTTTTACAGAACTAGAACAAATAGTCTTAATATTTATATGGAACCACAAAAGACTGAGAATTGCCAAAGAAATTCTGAGAAAAAAGAACAAACCTGGAGGTATAACACTCCCAGACTTCAGACCATGCTACAAAGCTACAGTAATCAACACAGCATGATATTGGCCCAAAAACAGACATAGATCAATGGAACAGAATAGAGAGTCCAGAAATAAACCCATGCATCTATGGTCAATTAATCTATGACAAAGGAGGCAAGAATATACAATGAAGAAAACACAGTCTCTTCAATAAGTGGTGCTGGGAAACCTGGCCAGCTACATGCAAAACAATGAGATTACAACATTCCCTCCCACCATATACAAAAATAAACTCAAAGGGGTTTAAAGACCTAAATGTAAGAACTGAAACCATAAAACTCCTAGAAGAGAACATAGGCAGATCAGCCTTTGACATAAATTGTAGCAATATTATTTTGGATATGTCTCCTAAAGCAAAAGAAATAAGACCAAAAATAAACAAAAGGGGCTTAATTAAACTTAAAATCTATTACACAGCAAAGGAAACCACTGACAAAATGAAGAGACAACTCTATGGAATGGGAGAAAACATTTGCAAATGATGCAATAGACAAGGGGTTAATATCCAAAATATACAAATGGCTCACACAACCCAATATCAAAAAACAAACAAACAAAGAATCCAATAAAGAAAATGGGCAGAATACTTGACTAGACATTTTCCCAAAGAAGACATACAGATGGCTAACAGGCACATGAAAAGGTGCTCAGCATTGCCAATTCTTAGAGAAATTGCAGATCAAAACTACAATGAGGTGTCAACTTGCATGGGTCAGAATGGCCGTTATAAAAACATCTACAAAAAAAAATCTACAAAAAAAAATGCTGGAGAGTGTGGAGAAAAAGGAACCCTTGTACACTGTGGTGAGAATGTAAATTGGTGCAGCCACTATGGAAAACATTATGGATTCCTTAAAAAACTAAAAATGGAACTGCCATAATGTCCAGCAACTCCACACCTGGGTCTATATCTGGACAAAATGAAACCTTTAATTTGAAAAGACACATGTCCCAATGTTCATAGCAGCACTGTTTACAATGGCCAAGACATGGGAGCAACCGAAGTGCCAATGAACAGGCAACAGGAATAGGAAGATGTAGAATATATATACAATGGATTATTATTCATCCATAAAAAAAGAATGAAGTACTGCCATTTGCAGCAACATGGATGGACCTAGAGGTTATCATACTAACTGAAATAAGCCAGACAAAGACAAATATATGATATCACTTGTATGTTGAATCTAAAAAGTAATACAAATAAATGAATATACAAAACAGAATTATACTCAAATATAGAAAATAAACTTGTGGTTTCCAAAGGGAAAAAAGGTGGCGGAGAAAAAAAATAAGAGTGTGGGATTAACATATACAAACTGCTATATATAAAATAGGTAAGCAACAATGATTTACTGTATAGCACAGGGAATTATACCCATTATCTTATAATAACCTATAATGGAATATTATCTGCAAAAATACTGAACAACTATGCTGTACACCTGAAACTAACACAACATTTTAAAGCAAGTATACTTCAATGAAGAAAGAAAGAAAGATCATCCCTCTGCATAAATGGATTGTGTAAGTTTGTGATACACAAATTTCTACCCAGTTACAGATACAAATGTGAAGCCAGAGAGTCCATAAGGGCAAAAATAACTCCTGACAGGAAGCATAGATTGGTTTGACCCTCTAAATAGATTCTCTTTCATCAAACCTAAGTTGATTTTCCAAAATTAAACACTCCCCAAGATCCAGATTTGTCACTCTAACTTCCTGGTCAAAATAGCTAATTTAGAATTTCTCTTGTACAACCTCAAGCCCTGTCAAACCTATCCCTTTTCCAGTATTCTTCATCTTCTGTATAGTAACTTCATTCACCCATTTATCAAGCCAAAAATGTAGTCTCCATATATTTTCTTTTTTTTCGCCTCCCACATCAAATCTATCAGAAGGTTGTGTTGGTTACATTTACAAAACATCCTGAACCTCCCCATCTCCCTCCACACCCATCTGTGTAGCCTGATCTGAGCCATCATAATTTCTTGCCTACAATTCCATAAAAGTCTTCTAATGGCTTTCACTCCTAACCTGTTCCAATAATTCATTTTTCCCAGAAGCAGGAATCATTCTTCTCAAACCTAAATCAGATATAGCTCAATTGCTTATAACTCTTCAGTGTCTTCCCCTTGCAATTTGAAAAACAAACAAACAAAATACAATATCCTTTCCCAGCAAACCAAGGCCTTCTGCTACCTTTCCTACAAGTGTCCATTAATTATCTTGCTTGCTCAGCCTATTAGCTGTATGTGTATTAATTGCAAGTTTCTGGAGGTGGATTGTTTAGGCTTGCATTTTTTAAGATTTACCATTTTCTAGCTTGGGCAAGTTAATGAACCTTCCTGCACCTCACCTGAAAATAAATGATAAAATGGAATGTACTTCAGAGGGGTTTGGGAATACTTTCTGTTTCTTAAAAAGCTCACATTTGTTCATTCTTCAGGACTTTGGCCCCTGCTGTTTTCTTTACCAGGAGTGTTCATTCCTAGATCTTAGCTTGGCCATCTCCTCCTTATCATTTGGTCTCAGTTGGAAGTCAGCCCCTCAGAAATATCTTCCCTCATCAGCCGGTTTATTTACCTCATCAGTAAATACCATGTTCATTTGTTTATTTTCCTATATTTCTTCACCTAAGTCTTAGGGGAGTAGAAGCTTTGCTTTTCCTAATACCAAAAATAGTACTGACAGGCAGGAATCAACTTTACTGTGAAGTCCTATTTGGAATAAAGAAGAGAGATTGTGGATCTCATTTAATCCACAGAAAAGCAGTGCCCTCGGTTACTAATCAGGAAAACCAAAACAAAATGTTGAAAACATAATGTTGATATTATTTATAGGTATATCTGTATCTAGCATAAACATGGAAGAGGAGACATTTCAAACCCAGAATTGGTTATCTCTCAAGGAGAGAGAAAGAGGAAGAAAATCACAGTAGGGACAAAGTGAGCTCCAGGATTTTGTTTTATTTGCTTAAGTTACACTGTATTAGACAATATTTTGAATAATTAATATTTAAAAGTTTTTATTTAAATTACCCATGAAAACAGGATGAGAAAAATCTGCCTTCAATTTCTTTACCTTATGCCCTCTAATGGCCTCATCGATCACATTTGTTTCCCTCAGATCATTTGTATGAATAAAACCATCATTTTACATTTTACAAATTAAATACTGCCTGGTTGGGCTTCCCTGGTGGCGCAGTGGTTGAGAGTCTGTCTGCCGATGCAGGGGACTCGGGTTCGTGCCCCGGTCTGGGAAGATCCCACATGCCGCGGAGCGGCTGGGCCCGTGAGCCATGGCCGCTGAGCCTGCGCGTCCGGAGCCTGTTGCTCCGCAACGGGAGAGGTCACAACAGTGAGAGGCCCGTGTACCGGAAAAAAAAAAAAAATACTGCCTGGCTTAGAAAAGGGCTAAAAGTTTCTCAATTGTTAAAATGCATTAAAACATTAGAGCTAAAATAAACATCTTTAAAAGAAAAAGATATTGGGAAAAATTAAGGGAGAAATTTAGAGGAAGTAGTTAATTCAATTATGTACTAAATTTACTATGAAGGATATTATAGATTTCCCCAAACCTTATGGGGTTCAGTAAAGGAATTCATAGTAACATATATAACGATGTATATTTTCTTTGAGACTATAGGGACATTATCTCAGACAACAATTGCTAAAAAAATACAGGAAAAATTATTAGGAGACAACACTGCATGGTACAATGTTTTATGCTTATTTTGCTCACTTTGTGCATCTAGAAGCCCAGTTTTACTACCCTTCTATTACTTCCCATGTTCTAGAGAAGTAGCTTAGAATAACAAAACCCAAAATAAAGGACTGAACATATAAGTGTCAATTTAGTACTTTACAAAGGGAGGCACACATTTTCAATGATCATCACATCATTTCCATCGTCTAGTGTCAAAATCATCTGGTGAAGATGTATACCAGCAAAACTAGGTATACAGTCTTGAAGTGTATTTCATCTAGACCCTGATAAAACCATATGCATTTAGCCCAAGCCATATACACCCATCCAGAGACTGTGGTCCTCCATCTGCTGGATGCTGGTTACTCACACTCTCAAGAGCAGTGCAGAGTTCACATTCCCTGGTTCTTACTGTTGGAACTTCCACTTCTCTGTTTAGTCATCCTTCTCCTTCTCATCTTATGCCAATTTTTCACATCTTCTTAAGTGTCCCCAAAATCCTTCTTTCTTTCATCCTTTTCTTCATCCCTTATCTTTCTGTTGCCTGCTGTCTCGTTCTTTTACTTCAACATGCTTTCCCTGCCTAATATTCTGATCTTAACAATGGGAATGTCTTTTAAACCAGGCAGCAAAATGTCATTTCTGAATTGGTACTGATATGAGAACAGTTGCACCTTAATTATCACAGTAGATATTATCTTGGTCAGATGATTATGAAATAGTAAGTGAAATTCCTGTTGTAAATCGTGTGGCATTTTTAGGAATTTTCTTTTCCTGTAATTCAGGTCTCTGGGTTCCAAGATGGGGCATAGCAGCACTGTATTTAAAAAAAAATTAATACCTTTAGTCTGTGGAAGGTGTCAATCAAAATATAGAGCTCCAGCCTTAGGCATATCAGCACTCTAATTACAGAAAGTCTGGTTCATCACCAATGTTTTAACACTTGATTTATTTGCTATTCAATTTGTTCAACAGAGCTAGAGGTAATTGGTTTTCCAAATGAGGGTTAAAAATATAAACTGGAGGCCATACTTATTATGCACCAGTGTCTTATAGTCTATGTAAAGGTTAGTAGGGTGGGCATTCAGGGTGTTGCGCACAAAACCACAGCTTTGACTTGCTACTAATATATATGCAAAGCCACAGTTCCTGGTATAAATAAAGAGAGATTTTCTAAACTGAAATTTCCCCCAAACCATATGTATTTATTATTATCTAAAAATATAGCTTTTTATTTTTCAAATCTGTTGTATTTTTTTAACATCTTTATTGGAGTATAATTGCTTTACAATGGTATGTTAGTTTCTGATTTGTAACAAACTGAATCAGTTATACATATACATATGTTCCCATATCTCTTCCCTCTTGCATCTCCATCCCTCCCAACCTCCCTATCCCACCCCTCGAGGTGGGCAAAAAGCACCAAGCTGATCTAGCTGTGCTATGCAGCTGCTTCCCACTAGCTATCTATTTTATGTTTGGTAGTGTATATATGTCCATGCCACTCTCTCACTTTGTCACAGCTTACACTTCCCCCTCCCCATATCCTCAAGTCCATTCTCTAGTAGGTCTATGTCTTTATTCCCACCTTACCCCTAGGTTCTTCATGACATTTTTTTTTCTTAGATTCCATATATATGTGTTAGCATACAGTATTTGTCTTTCTCTTTCTGACTTACTTCACTCTGTATGACAGACTCTAGGTCCATCCACCTCACTACAAATAACTCAATTTCGTTTCTTTTAATGGCTGAGTAATATTCCATTGTATATATGTGCCACATCTTCTTTATCCATTCATCCGATGATGGACACTTAGGTTGCTTCCATCTCCTCGTTATTGTAAATAGAGGTGCAATGAACATTTTGGTACATGACTCTTTTTGAATTATGGTTTTCTCAGGTTATATGCCCAGTAGTGGGATTGCTGGGTCATATGGTAGTTCTATTTGTAGTTTTTTAAGGAACCTCCATACTGTTCTCCATAGTGGCTGTATCAATTTACATTCCCACCAGGAGTGCAAGAGTGTTCTCTTTTCTCCACACCCTCTCCAGCATTTATTGTTTGTAGATTTTTTGATGATGGCCATTCTGACTGGTGTGAAATGATACCTCATTGTAGTTTTGATTTGCATTTCTCTAATGATTAATGATGTTGAGCATTCTTTCATGTGTTTGTTGGCAATCTGTATACCTTATTTGGAGAAATGTCTATTTAGTTCTTCTGCCCATTTATGGATTGTGTTTTTTTTTGTTGTTGTTGTTATTGAACTGTATGAGCTGCTTGTAAATTTTGGAGATTAATCATTTGTCAGTTGCTTCATTTGCAAATATTTTCTCCCATTCTGAGGGTTGTCTTATGGTCTCGTTTATGGTTTCCTTTGCTGTGCAAAAGCTTTGAAGTTTCATTAGGTCCCATTTGTTTATTTTTGTTTTTATTTCCATTTCTCTAGGAGGTAGGTCAAAAAGGATCTTACTGTGATTTATGTCATAGAGTGTTCTGCCTATGTTTTCCTCTAAGAGTTTGATAATTTCTGGCCTTACATTTAGGTCTTTAATCCATTTTCAGCTTATTTTTGTGTATGGTGTTAGGGAGTGTTGTCTTCTCATACTTTTACATGTACCTGTCAAGTTTTCCCAGCACCATTTATTCAACAGGCTGTCTTTTCTCCACTGTATATTTTTGCCTCCTTTATCAAAGATAAGGTGATCATATATACGTGGATCTTTGGGCTTTCTTTCCTGTTCCATTGATCTATATTTCTGTTTTTGTGCCAGTACCATTCTGTCTTGATTACTGTAGCTTTGTAGTATAGTCTGGAGTCAGGGAGCCAGATTCCTCCAGCTCCATTTTTCGTTCTCAAGATTGTTTTGGCTATTCGCTGTCTTTTATGTTTCCATACAAATTGTGAAATTTTTTGTTCTAGTTCTGTGAAGAATGCCACTGGTAGTTTGATAGGGATTGCATTGAATCTGTAGATTGCTTTGGGTAGTAGAGTCATTTTCACAATGTTCATTCTTCCAATCCAAGAACATGGTATATCTCTCCATCTATTTGTATCATCTTTAATTTCTTTCATCAGTGTCTTATAATTTTCTGCATACAGGTCTTTTGTCTCCTTAGGTAGGATTATTCCTAGATATTTTATTCTTTTTGTTGCAGTGGTGAATAGGAGTGTTTTCTAAATTTCACTTTCAGATTTTTCTTCATTAGTGTATAGAATGCCAGAGATTTCTGTTCATGAACTTTGTATCCTGCTATTTTACCAAATTCATTGATTAGCTCTAGTAGTTTTCTGGTAGCATCTTTAGGATCCTGTATGTATATTATCATGTCATCTGCAAACAGTGACAGCTTTACTTCCTCTTTTCCAATTTGGATTCCTTTTATTTCCTTTTCTTCTCTGATTGCTGTGGCTAAAACTTCCAAAACTATGTTGAATAAGAGTGGTGAGTGGGGGCAAGCTTGTCTTCTTCCTGATCTTAGTGGAAATGGTTTCAGTTTTTCACCATTGAAGACGATGTTGGCTGTGGGTTTGTCATATATGGCCTTTATTATGTTGAGGAAAGATCCCTCTATGCCTATTTTCTGCAGGGTTTTTATCATAAATAGGTGTTGAATTTTGTCGAAAGCTTTCTCTGCATCTATTGAGATGATCATATGGTTTTTCTCCTTCAGTTTGTTAATATGGTGTATCACATTGATTGATTTGCATATATTGAAGAATCCTTGCATTCCTGGAATAAACCCCACTTGATCATGGTGTATGATCCTTTTACTGAGTTGGATTCTGTTTGCTAGTATTTTGTTGAGGATTTTTGCATCTATGTTCATCAGTGACATTGGCCTGTCACTTTCTTTCTTTGTGACATCTTTGTCTGGTTTTGGTATCAGGGTGATGGTGGCCTCATAGAATGAGTTTGGGAGTGTTCCTCCCTCTGCTATATTTTGGAAGAGTTTGAGAAGGATAGGTGTTAACTCTTCTCTAAATGTTTGATAGAATTCACCTGTGAAACCATCTGGTCCTGGGCTTTTGTTTGTTGGAAGATTTTTAATCACAGTTTCAATTTCAGTGCTTGTGATTGGTCTGCTCATATTTTCTATTTCTTCCTGATTCAGTCTTGGCAGGTTGTGCATTTCTAAGAATTTGTCCATTTCCTCCAGGTTGTCCATTTCATTGACATAGAATTGCTTGTAGTAATCTCTCGTGATCTTTTGTATTTCTGCACTGTCAGTTGTTACTTTTCCTTTTTCATTTCTAATTCTATTGATTTGAGTCTCCTCCCTATTTTTTTTGATGAGTCTGGCTAATGGTTTATCAATTTTGTTTATCTTCTCAAAGAACCAGCTTTTAGTTTTATTGATCTTTGCTATTGTTTCCTTCATTTCTTTTTCATTTATTTCTGATTTGATCTTTATGATTTCTTTCCTTCTGCTAACTTTGGGGTATTTTGTTCTTCTTTCTCTAATTGCTTTAGGTGCAAGGTTAAGTTGTTTATTCGAGATGTTTCCTGTTTCTTAAGGTAGGATTGTATTGCTATAAACTTCCCTTTTAGAAGTGCTTTTCCTGCATTCCATAGGTTTTGGGTCATTGTGTCTCCATTGTCATTTCTTCCTAGGTATTTTTTGATTTCCTCTTTGATTTCTTCAGTGATCACTTCATTATTAAGTAGTGTATTGTTTAGCCTCCATGTGTTTGTATTTTTTACAGATCTTTTCCTGTAATTGATATCTAGTCTCATAGCGTTGTGGTCAGAAAAGATACTTGATACAATTTCAATTTTCTTAAATTTACCAAGGCTTAATTTGTGACCCAAGATATGATCTATCCTAGAGAATGTTCCATGATCACTGGAGAAAAATATGTATTTTGTTGTTTTTGGATGGAATGTCCTATAAATATCAATTAAGTCCATCTTGTTTAATGTATCATTTAAAGCTTGTGTTTCCTTACTTATTTTCACTTTGGATGATCTGTCCACTGGTGAAAGTGGGGTGTTAAAGTCCCCTGCTATGAATGTGTTACTGTCGATTTCCCTTTTTATGGCTGTTAGTATTTGCCTTATGTATTGAGGTGCTCCTATGTTGGGTGCATAAATATTTACAATTGTTATATCTTCTTCTTAGATCGATCCCTTGATCATATGTAGTGTCCTTCTTTATCTTTATTTTATTCTTTAGTCTTTATTCTTTAGTCTTTATTTTAAAGTCTATTTTGTCTGATATGAGAACTGCTACTCCAGCTTTCTTTTGATTTCCAGTTGCATGGAATATCTTTTTCCATCCCCTCACTTTCAGCCTGTATGTTTCCCTAGGTTTGAAGTGGGTCTCTTGTAGACAGCATATATACGGGTCTTGTTTTTGTATCCATTCACTGATTGTGTGTCTTTTGGTGGGAGCATTTAATCCATTTATATTTAAGGTAATTATGGATATGTATGTTCTTATTCCCATTTTCTTAATTGTTTTGGGTTCGTTATTGTAGGTCTTTTCTTTCTCTTGTGTCTCTTGCCTAGAGAATTTCCTTTAGCATTTGTGGTAAAGCTGGTTTGTTGGTGCTGAACTCTCTCAGCTTTTGCTTGTCTGTAAAGGTTTTAATTTCTCCATCAAATCTGAATGAGATTCTTGCTGGGTAGAGTAATCTTGGTTGTAGGATTTTCTCCTTCATCACTTTAAATATGTCCTGCCACTCCTTTCTGGCTTGCAGAGTTTCTGCTGAAAGATCAGCTGTTAACCTTATGTGGATTCCCTTATGTGTTGTTTGTTGTTTTTCTGTTGCTGCTTTTAATATGTTTCTTTGTATTTAATTTTTGATAGTATGATTAATATGTGTCTTGGCATGTTTCTTCTTGGATTTATCCTGTATGGGACTCTCTGTGCTTCCTGGACTTGATTAACTATTTCCTTTCCCATATTGGGGAAGTTTTCAACTATAATCTCTTCAAATATTTTCTCAGTCCCTTTCTTTTTCTCTTCTTCTTCTGGAACTCCAATGATTCGAATGTCGGTGCGTTTAATGTTGTCCCAGATGTCTCTGAGACTGTCCTCAGTTCTTTTCATTCTTTTTTCTTTATTCTGGTCTGCAGTAGTTATTTCCACTATTTTATCTTCCAGGTCACTTATCCATTCTTCTGCCTCAATTATTCTGCTATTGATCCCATCTAGAGTATTTTTAATTTCATTCATTGTGTTGTTTATCATTGCTTGTTTCCTCTTTAGTTCTTCTCGGTCCTTGTTAAATGTTTCTTGCATTTTCTCTATTCTATTTCCAACATTTTGGATCATCTTTATTATCATTATTCTGAATTCTTTTTCAGGTAGACTGCCTATTTCCTATTCATTTGTTAGGTCTGGTGGGCTTTTACCTTGCTCCTTTATCTGCTGTGTGTTTTTCTGTCTTCTCATTTTGCTTATCTTACTGTGTTTGGGGTCTCCTTTTTGCAGGCTGCAGGTTTGTAGTTCCCATTGTTTTTGATGTCTGTCCCCAGTGGCTAAATTTGGTTCAGTGTGGCTTCCTTGTGGAGGGGACTAGTGCCTGTGTTCTGGTGGATGAGGTTGGATCTTGTCTTTCTGGTGGGCAGGTCCACGTCTGGTGGTGTGTTTTGGGGTGTCTGTGGACTTATTATGATTTTAGGCAGCCTCTCTGCTAATGGGTGGGGTTGTGTTCCTATCTTGCTAGTTGTTTTGCATAGGGTGTCCAGCACTGTAGCTTGCTGGTCGTTGAGTGAAGCTGGGTCTTGGCGTTGAGATGGAGATCTCTGGGAGTTTTTTGCCATTTGATATGATGTGCAGCTGTGAGGTCTCTTGTGGACCAGTGTTGTGAAGTTGGCTCTCCCACCTCTGAGGCACAGCACTGACTCCTGGCTGCAGCACCAAGAGCCTTTCATCTACATGGCTCAGAATAAAAGGGAGAAAAAGTAGAAATAAAGAAAGAAAGAGGATAAAATAAAATAAAGTTATTAAAATAAAAAAATGATTAATAAAAATAATTTTTTTAAGTAAAAAAAAAACTATGGACGAACAGAACCCTAGGAAAAATGGTGATAGCAAAGGTATACAGACAAAATCTCACACAGAAGCATACACATACACACTCACAAAAAGAGGAAAAGGGGAAAAATAATATGTCTTGTTCTCAAAGTAAGCCTCCTCAATTTAGGATGATTTGTTGTCTATTCAGGTATTCCACAGATGCAGGATACATCAAGTTGATTTTGGAGCTTTAATCCGCTGCTCCTGAGGCTGGTGAAAGAAATTTCCCTTTCTCTTCTTTGTTCACACAGCTCCCGAGGTTCAGCTTTGGATTTGGCCCCGCCTCTGCATTTAGGTCACCTGAGAGCATCTGTTCTTCGCTCAGACAGGACGGGGTTAAAGTAGCCACTGATTCGGGGGCTCTGGCTCACTCAGGCCAAGTGGGAGGTAGGGGTCCGGAGGCAGGGCGAGCCTGCATTGGCAGAGGTTGGTGTGACGTTGCACCAGCCTGAGGTGCGCCATGTGTTCTCCCGGGGAAGTTGTCCCTGGATCACGGAACCCTGGCAGTGGCGGGCTGCACAGGCTCCCGGGAGGGGAGGTGTGGATAGTGACCTGCCCTCACACACAGGCTTCTTGGTGGCTGCAGCAGCAGCCTTAGCATCTCATGCCCGTCTCTGGGGTCTGCCTGTTAGCCACGGCTTGCGCCCGTCTCTGGAGCTCCTTTAAGCAGCGCTTTTAGTCCCCTCTCCTCACGCACCAGGAAACAAGGAGGGAAGAAAAAGTCTCTTGCCTCTTCGGCAGGTCCACACTTTTTTCCGGACTCCCTCCCGGCTAGCAGTGGTCCACTAACACCTTCAGGCTGTGTTTACACCACCAGTCCTCTCCCTGTGATCCAACGGAAGCCGGAGCCTCAGCTGCCAGCCCCGCCCACCCCAGCGAGTGAGCAGACAAGCTTCTCGGGCTGGTGAGTGCTGGTCGGCACCAATCCTCTGTGCGTGAATCTCTGCTTTGCCCTCTGTACCCCTTTTGCTACACTCTCCTCTGTGGCTCTGAGTCTTCCCCCCCCCCTCTGCCACCCATAGTCTCCGCCCGTGAAGGGGCTTCCTAGTGTGTGGAAACCTTTCCTCCTTCACAGCTCTCTCCCACTGGTGCAGGTCCTGTCCCTATTCTTTTGTCTCTGTTTTTTCTTTTTTCTTGTGCCCAAAAGGCAAGTTTCTTGCCTTTTGGGAGGTCTGAGGTCTTCTGCCAGCGATCCGTGGGTGTTCTATAGGAGCAGTTCCATGTGTAGATGTATTTCTGATGTATCTCTGGGGAGGAAGGTGCTCTCCACATCTTACTCTTCCACCATCTTCCTCCTCCCCCACAATGTATTTTTTTTTCTTCCAGAAGACCTATGTAGATTTTTTCTATAGCAAAAAAAGAAAAAGAAAAAAAAAAGGTCTATATACCAGTGGATATTTGAGACACTGTGAAATTTTTAATATAGTGCTTAGAAGTTCTGTAATTGTCACTCTTCTGTGCTATCACAATGCATTTAATGCAATATTTGACAACAGAAGTGACAAGTAGGGGATAAAGAAGGCTAATGTGCATGAAGATAATTCTGGACTGCTACGCAGACATGAGAAAATCATAAAGCCCTGATTTTCATCTTATCGTTCACCAAAGTAAGTGCCTTTTTAAAAAACTTGACAACCATCATCAGTAATGCTGGTTTTCATTACTGTTAAATGTAATTCTCAAGAAATACCTTTATCACTTTGCAGTAGAGTCAACATTAAGGGGGCAACATTTACATTTTTTGTAGAGAAACAAGAGAACTCATGTTTAGTAAATTTTTTCAGAATAGGTGCATATTATCCACAGGGATAAATACTTTTTTCATACCCCTATGCCTCTACTTAGCATCTCAGAAGCCACCTCCATGATCCTTGTTTATGGAGACCATGACAAAAATATCAGGTAAATTGTCTTAAGTAGTAGCACGAAAATTGAAATCTACTAACTTCTAGCTATGATATCAGTTGTAGAAAATATGTGATTAAATTAGGACAACTTCCATAGATTGAAGAAGAATATTTGCACATAAAAATATTAGTATTAAAAATTCATGTGGGAGGGTTCTAAATGGTTTTGCTTATGAATATGGTGAGTTAATTATATTTCATTACATAAGATCATGGCATTCCACATTTTACTAGATTTATTCTTCAAGAGCAAACTAGTCTTTCTTTGGCAAATTTGATTATACCACAAACTGGGTGCCCTATACAATAGAAATTTATTCTCTCATAGTTCTAGAGTCTAGAAGTCTGAAATCAAGGTGTCAGCAGGGCTGTGTTCCATCTGAGACTCTGACAAGAATCCTTCCTCACCTCTTCCTAGCTTCTGGCAGTGCCTGTACGTCCTTGGCTTTCCTTGGCTTGCAACCACATCACTTCTCTCTCTTCTTCTGTGGACACATGGAATTCTCCCTGTGGATTCTCTTATAACCATATTGGAATAGTTCATACCCTAATGACTTCATCTTACATTGATGACATCTGCAAAGACCCTGTTTCCAAATAAGGTCACATTTACAGGTTCCAGGGGTGAGATTTTCAACATATCTTTTGAGGGAACAAAATTCAACCTACAACAACTGTTTTGTGGAATTGTTTTCCAAATAAGAAGATTTAAGAATAATTATTTAACTGAAATTCATTTATTGTTATGGCAAGTGATAACAAGTCTGAAAGATACATTATTTCATCATCTTGAATTTAAGTGAGGAAGGTGAGATTTTGGTTCACTGAGGAAGTTTCAATATTTGTGAAATCTCTGTTTAATTGAAGAGCATGGTTGAAAAGTCCTTCCTATAATAAAATCTGTGTTTGGTTTATTGATTCTGATGAACATATATTCTACTAGAACATATTAAAAATACATTTAGCAGGAATTTTCAAGGTGCTGGTTATCATCAGATAAGGTTTCAGGTGGGTATGCAGGGCAAGTCTTACAAAACCTAGAATTTATGTAAACTGCCCAAGGAAGAAGAAGGCCCCTAAAGTGCGAGTGCAGAACTGATTTACATGGTTGAGTAGATTGATTTCACGTTTTCTCATTAAAAGCAAGAGAAAAAACTTTCCCTCAATAATTACTTCAGAGACAGAAGTGTTTATGGATATCAAGTCCACACCAGTCTTCTAGTAATACCAAGGTCATGGAATTGGTCACCCTGGGGACCAGATACTTTCTCTCATGTCCATGGCCATTGACCATGGGGATAATGCCAGGCAACCTCTTGGAGATTCAGAGTCATGAGGCCACTGTAAATATATCATCAAGAATCCATAACCTTTGTTAAAATTACAAGTTAAAGTAATTAGCTACTTACGGGCAACTAATGGCACTTGGAGGCTTCATCATGTTATTTATGCTCACTCTCCACCACAGTCTCTTGAAAAAATACTTATAATTCCAAATTTTAGGTAAGGCTAAATTGTACTAGCATTATGCATACAACTTTTAATAGTTCTCATTTACTTTAGCCTATGGACTGGAGTGTAGTCATTTATTTTAATTTCAATCATGGTGGATTGTTATATTATTACAGAAAGCAATAGCAGTTCAAAGTTCTGATTTTTGGTGAATAAGTAAACAACAGTTTCACCCTGAAGAATCCATTTGACATATTTTGCCACAGTCTTCAAAGAAACATAGAAATTCTCATTTGAATGGAACTTGAAGGTCTGCTTGTGTAAATTTTCAGCCAGATCTCCATAAAAAATTAAATAAATTTAGTGCTTTCTTTCATTAATAAAGTAAAAGCAGTTCTGCTAGTAGCTAGGTGATGAGCAGGGGACTAAGAATTCAAATAGAAACCACCTTGAAAGATTGAACTATGATTTTCAAAACAGATGAAACTGTACCAAATAATGACATGGAAGACAAACTATAAAAGATCAAATTCTTTTAAATCAGCTCATTCAGATACAAAAATTACTGAAAACTAACTTCTCACACACATGTGGCTTTAGTAATTCCTTAGTTTACAAATTCTAATACTTTCCAGTTCAATGGTTTTCCTAGTTATGTAGTGACCCTTGCAACAACAAGCTTAATGAACCTAATTTTCCTTGACTACAGTTGAATGCCTACTGCTCATAGGCTTTCATAATATAATGGCAAGGATAATTACAAGCAAAATACTGTCACACAGTGAAAGAGTATTTCATCTGAGTAGTATCTGCCTCATTAACTTAAGTAACTTCAGCCTACTCATCTTGGATCATCTTTCATTTCTTCCTTTATGCCATTCTCAAAATATCACATCTTTTCAGTTCTAAATTCTTCATTTATTTTCGTATTTTATTTTCTTGTAATTTTCACTTCTTTCTTATTTCCTTTTACATTAACATTTGATTATAAACAAAATTCACCCAAATACATTTATATGAACATATGATATTTGATGTAGCCTTAAAATGTTTTACCAGGGATTTAAACCTTATTGATTGCAAACGATGTCAGAATTTTTTTTCATTTTTATTGGAGTATAATTGCTTTACAATGGTATCTTAGTTTCTGCTTTATAACAAAGTGAATAAGCTATATATTTACATATATCCCCATATCTCCTCCCTCTGTGTCTCCCTCCCAGCCTCCCTATCCCACCCCTCTAGGTGGACAAAAAACACCGAGCTGATCTCCCTGTGCTATGTGGCTGCTTCCCACTAGCTATCTATTTTACATTTGGTAGTATATATACGTTCATGCCACTCTCACTTCATCCCAGCTTGCCCTTAACCCTCCCCGTGTCCTCAAGTCCATTGGCTACATCTGCATCTTTATTCCACTCCTGCCCCTAGCTTTTTCAGAACATTTTTTTTAATTCCATATATAGGTGTTAGCATACGGTATTTATTTTTCTCTTTCTGACTTACCTCACTCTGTATGATAGTCTCTAGGTCCATCCACCTCACTACAAATAACTCAATTTCATTCCTTTTTATGGCTGAGTAATATTCCATTGTATATATGTGCCACATCTTCTTTATCCATTCATCTGTTGGATGGACACTTAGGTTGCTTCCATGTCCTGGCTATTGTAAATAGAGCTACAATGAACACTGTGGTACATGACTCTTTTTGAATTATGGTTTTCTCAGGGATGCCCAATAGTGGGATGGCTGGATTGTATGGTAGTTTTATTTTTAGTTATTAAAGGAACCTCCATACTGTTTTTCACAATGGCTGTATCAATTTACATTCCCACCAACAGTGCAAGAGGGCTCCCTGTTCTCCACACTCTCTCCAGCATTTATTGTCTGTAGATTTTTTGATGATGGCCATTCTGACTAGTGTGAGGTGATACCTCATTGTAGTTTTGATCTGCATTTCTCTAATGATTGCTGAGGTTGAGCATCCTTTCATGTGTTTGTTGGCAATCTGTATATCTTCTTTGGAGAAATGTCTATTTATGTCTTCAGCCCATTTTTGGATTGGGTTGTTTGTCTTTTTCACATTGAGCTGCATGAGCTCCTTGTAAATATTGGAGATTCTTTGTCAGTTGCTTCATTTGCAAATATTTTCTCCCATTCTGAGGCTTGTCTTTCATCTTGTTTATGGTTTCCTTTCCTGTGCAAAAGTTTTAAGATTCATTAGGTCCCATTTGTTTTTATTTCCATTTCTCTAGGAGGTGGGTCAAAAAGGATCTTGCTGTGATTTATGCCATAGAGTCTTCTGCCTATGCTTTCCTCTAAGAGTTTACAGTGTCTGGCCTTGCATTTAGTTCTTTAAGCCATTTTCACTTTATTTTTGTGTATGGTGTGAAGGAGTGCTCTAATTTCATTCTTTTACATGTAGCTGTCCAGTGTTCCCATCACTACTTATTGAAGAGGCTGTCTTTTCTCCATTGTATATTCTTGCCTCCTTTATCAAAAATAAGGTGACTGTATGTGCATGGCTTTATCTCTGAGCTTTCTATCCTTTTCCATTGATCTACATTTCTGTTTTTGTGCAACTAACCTGTTGTCTTGATTACTGTAGCTTTGTAATAAAATCTGAAGTCTGGGAGCCTGATTTCTCCAGCTCCGTTTTTCTTTCTCAAGATTGCTTTGGCTATTCAGGGTCTTTTGTGTCTCCATACAAACTGTGAAATATTTTGTTCTAGTTCTGTGAAAATGCCATTGGTAGTTTGATAGGGATTGCATTGAATCTGTAGATTGCTTTGGATAGTATAGTCATTTTCACAATGTTGATTCTTCCAATCCAAGAACATGGTTTATCTCTCCATCTGTTTGTACCATCTTTAATTTCTTTCATCAGTGTCTTATAGTTTACTGCATACAGGTCTTTTCTCTCCTTAGGTAAGTTTATTCCTAGGTACTTTATTCTTTTTTTTGCAATGGTAAATGGGAGTGTTTCCTTAATTTCTCTTTCAGATTTTTCATTTTTAGTGTATAGGAATGCCAGAGATTTCTGTGCATTAATTTTGTATCCTGCTACTTTACCAAATTCCCTCATTAGCTCTAGGAGTTTTCTGGTAGCGTCTTTAGGATTCTCTATGTATAATATCATGTCATTAGCAAACAGTGACATCTTTACTTCTTCTTTTCTGATATGGATTCCTTTTATTTCTTTTTCTTCTCTGATTGCTGTGGCTAAAACTTCCAAAACTATGTTGAATAATAGTGGTGAGATTGGGCAACCTTGTCTTTTTCTTGATCTCAGAGGAAATGATTTCAGTTTTTCACCATTGAGAACAATGTCTGTGGTTTTGTCATGTATGGCTTTTATTATGTTGAGGTAGGTTCCCTCTATGCCCACTTTCTGCAGAGTTTATATAATAAATCGGTGTTGAATTTTCTCAAAAGCTTTTTCTGCATCTATTGAGATGATCATATGGTTTTTATTCTTCAATGTGTTAATATGGTGTACACATTGATTGATTTGTGTATATTGAAGAAATCTTGCATTCCTGGGGTTAACCCCACTTGATCATGGTGTATGATCCTTTTAATGTGCTGTTGGATTTTGTTTGCTAGTATTTTGCTGAGGATTTTTGCAACTATGTTCATCAGTGATATTGACCTGTAGTTTACATTTTGTGACATCTTTGTCTGGTTTTGGTGTCAGGGTGATGGTGACCTCGTAAAATGAGTTTGGGAGTGTTCCTCCCTCTGCTATATTTTGGAAGGGTTTGAGAAGGATAGGTGTTAGCTCTTCCCTAACTCTTTGATAGAATTCACCTGTGAAGATATCTGGCCCTGGGCTTTTTTTGTTGGAAGATTTTAAATCACAGTTTCAATTTCAGTGCTTGTGATTGGTCTGTTCAAATTTTCTATTTCTTTCTAATTCAGTATTGGAGATTGTATTTTTCTAAGAATTTGTCCATTTCTTCCTGGTTGCCCATATTTTGGCATATAGTTGCTTGTAGTAGTCTCTCATGATCCTTTGTACTTCTGCAGTGCCAGTTTTTACTTCTCTTTTTTCATTTCTAATTCTGTTGATTTGAATCTTCTTCCTTTTTTCCTGATGAGTCTGGTTAATAGTTTATCAATTTTGTTTACCTTTTCAAGGAACCAGCTTTTAGTTTTATTGATCATTGGTATTATTTTCTTCATTTCTTTTTCATGTCTTTCTCATTTCATCTTTGTGATTTCTTTCCTTCTGATAACTTTGGGAATTTGATTCTTCTTTCTCTAGTTGCTTTAGGCATAATGTTAGGTGGTTTATTTGAGATTTTTCTTGTTTCTTCAGGTAGGATTGTATTGCTATAATCTTCCCTCTTAGAACTGCTTTTACTGCATCCCATAGGTTTTGGGTGGTCATGTTTTCATTGTCATTTGTTTCTAGGTATTTTTTGATTTCCTCTTTGATATCTTCAGTGATCTCTTGGTTATCTAGTAGCATATTGTTTAGCTTCCATTTGTTTGTATTTTTTACAGTTTTTTTCCTGTAACTGATATCTAGTCTCATAGCATTGTGGTCGAAAAAGATACTTGATATGACTTCAATTTCCTTAAATTTACTGAGGCTTGATTTGTGACCCAAGATATGTTCTATCCTGGAGAATGTTCCATGAACACTTGAGAAGAAAGTTATTCTCCTGTTTTTGGGTGGAATGTCCTATAAATATCAATTAAGTCTATCTGGTCTACTGTATCATTTAAAGCTTGTGTTTCTTTATTTATTTTCATTTTGTATCTGTCTATTGGTGAAAGTGGGGTGTTAATGTCCCCTACTATTATTTTGTTACTGTCAATTTTCCCTTTTATGGCTGTTAGCATTTGCCTATGTATTGAGGTGCTCCTATGTTGGATACATAAATATTTACAATTGTTAAATCTTCTTCTTTGATTGATCCCTTGATCATTTTTTAGTGTACTTCTTTATCTCTTGTAATAGTCTTTATTTTAAACTCTATTTTATCTGATATGAGTATTGCTAGTAAAGCTTTCTTTTGATTTGCATGCATGGAATGCCTTTTTCCATCCCCTCACTTTCAGTCTGTATACGTCCCTAGGTCTGAAGTGGGTCTCTTGTAGACAGCATATAAATGGGTCTTATGTTTGTATCAATTCAACCAGTCTGTGTCTTTTGATTGAAGCATTTAATCCACGTACATTTAAGCTAATTGTTGATATGTATGTTCCAATTACTATTTTCTTATTTGTTTTTGGTTTGTTTTTGTGGATCTTTTTCTTCTCTTGTGTTTCTCACCTAGAGAAGTTCCTTTAGCATTTGTTGTAAAGCTGGTTTGGTGATGCTGAATTCACTTAACTTTTGCCTGCCTGTAAAGCTTTTGATTTCTGTCAAATATGAATGAAATCCTTGCTAGGAAGAGTAATCTTGGTTGTAGGTTTTCCCTTTCATCACTTTAAATATGTCCTGTCACTCCCTTCTGGCTTGCATTGTTTCTGCAGAAAGTTCAGCTCTTAACCTTCTGAGCATTCCTTTGTATGTTATTTTTTGCTTTTCACTTGCTGCTTTTAATATTTTTTCTTTGTATTTAATTTTTGATAGTTTGATTAATATGTGTTTTGGCATGTTTCTCCCTGGATTTATCCTGTATGGGACTCTCTGTGCTTCCTGGACTTGATTGACTATTTCCTTTCCCATGTTAGGGAAGTTTTTGACTATAATCTCTTCAAATATTTTCTCAGTCCCTTTCTTTTTCTCTTCTTCTTCTGGGACCCCTATAATTTGAATGTTGGTGCATTTAATGCTGTCCCAGATGTCTCTGAGACTGTCCTCAATTCTTTTCATTCTTTTTTCTTTATTCAGCTCTGCAGCAGTTATTTCCACTATTTTATCTTCCAGGTCACTTATCCATTCTTCTGCCTCAGTTATTCTGCTATTGATTCCTTCTAGAGTATTTTTAAATTTCATTTATTGTCTTGTTCATCATTGTTTGCTCTTTAGTTGTCCTAGGTCCTTGCTAAATGTTTCTTATACTTTCTCCGTTCTATTTCTGAGATTTGGGATCATCTTTACTACCATTACTCTGAATTTTTTTCAGGTAGAGTGCCTATTTCCTCTTCATTTGTTTGGTCTGGTGGGTTTTTACCTTGCTCCTTCAACTGCTGCTTATTTCTCTGTCTTCTCATTTTGTTTAACTTACTGTGTTTGGGGTTTCCTTTTCACAGGCTGCAGGTTTGTAGTTCCCATTATATTTGGTGTCTCCACCCAGTTGGTTAGGTTGGTTCAGTTGCTTTTGTAGGCTTCCTATTGGAGGGGGCTGGTGACTGTTGTCTGGTGGGTGGGGCTGGATCTTGTCCTTCTGGTGGGAAGGGCCGGCTCCAGTGCTGTGTTTGGGGGTGTCTGTGGACTTACTATGGCTTTAGGCAGCCTCTCTGCTAATGGGTGGGTTGTGTTCCTGTCCTGCTAGTTGTTTGAAATGGGACATCCAGCACTGGACCTTCCTGGCCATTGGGTGGAGCTGGATCTTAGTGTTGAGACAGAGATGTCTGGAGAGCTCTTGTTGATTGATATTCTTTGGGGCTGGGAGGTCTCTGATTGTCCAACGTCCTGGACTCGGCTCTGCCACCTCAGAGCCTCAGGCCCAACACCCAGCTGGAGCACCAAGACCCTGCCAGCCACACAGCTTGGAAGAAAAAGAAGGGGAAAAAAGACAGATAGAACCCCAAACCAAATGTCAAAAGCAAAGCTAAACAGACAAAATCACACAATGAAACATACATGCACTCATAAAAAAAAAAAACAACACCACCAACAAAAACACGAACAAACAGAACCCTATGACAAATGGTAAAAGCAAACCTAAACAGGCAAAATCATACAAAGAAACATACACATACACACTCACAAAAAGGAAAAAAAATATATATCTATACATTGAAAAGAAGGAAGAGAGCAACCAAATCAATAAACAAATATACCAATGATAATAAACTCTAAATACTAAACTAAGATAAACATAAGACCAGAAACAAATTAGATGCAGAAAGCAAACCCCAATTCTACAGTTGCTCCCGAAGTCCACCATCTCAATTTTGGGAGCATTTGTTGTCTATTCAGGTACTCCACAGCTGCAGGGTTTATCAAGTTGACTGTGGGGATTTAATCTGCTGCTCCTGAGGCTGCATGGAGAAATTTCCCTTTCTCTTTGTTCGCACAGCTCCTGGGGTTCAGCTTTGGTTTTGGCCCCACCTCTGCTTGTTGGCCACCCTCAGGCATCTGTTCCCCACCGAAAGAGGAGGTGGTTAAAGTAGTAGCCTATTAGTGCTCTCTTGCTCACTCACACTGGGGAGAGGTAGAGGTATGGTAGTCAGAATTGGAATGTGGGTCGAGCCTGCAACTTCAGAGGCCAGCATGACATTGCAACAGCCTGACATGGGCTGTGTATTCACCCAGGGAAGCTGTCCCTGGATCACAGGACCCTGGCAGTGGCATGCTGCACAGGCTCCCAGGCAGGGGGTGTGGGTAGTGACCTGCGTTTGCACACAGGATTCTTGGTGGCAGCAGCGGCAGCATTAGCAGTTTATGCCCATCTCTGGGGTCTGAGCTGATAGCCATGGCTCATGCCTGTCTCTGGAGCTTGCTTAGGTGGTGTTCTGTATTCTGTGAGCACACGGAGCAGGAATCCCCTCTCTTCGAACACCCTGAAACAATGTTCTGTTGCCTCTCCAGAGAGTCCAAACATTTTCCCAGACTCCCTACCAGCTAGCTGTGGTGCACTAGTCTCCTTCAGGCTGTCTTCACGCAGCCAACCCCAGACCTCTCCCTGTGGTCTGACCTCTGAAGCCTGAGCCTCAGCTCCTAGCCCCCACCCACCCCGGTGGGTGAGCAGACAAGCTTCTCAGGTTGGTGAGCACTGGTCGGCACCAATCCTCTGTGCAGGAATCTCTCCACTTTGCCCTCTGCACCCCTATTGCAGCGCTCTCCTCCGTGGCTCCAAATCTTCCCTCCCACCCACTCCCTCTCCGCACCAGTGAAGGTGCTCCCTAGTTTGTCAAAACTTTTCCTCCTTCACATCTCCCTCCCAGAGATGCAGGTCCCGTCCCTATTCTTTTGTCTCTGTTTTTTTTTTTTTTCCTTTGCCCTGCTCTACCCATGTACATGGGGATTTTCTTGCCTTTTGGGAAGTCTGAGGTCTTCTGCCAGCATTCAGTAGGTGTTCTGTAGGATTTGTTCCACATGTAGATGTATTTTTGATGTATCTGTGGGGAGGAAGATGATCTCCACATCTTACTCCTCCACCATCTTGAAGGTCTCTCAGGAATATAAATTTAGATGGTAAAATTATTTACCATACAAGAGGTAAAATAAGAAGGCAGAGCATCACCTTGTTCAACCTCAGCTGGAAACATCCATGTCAGGCTTCAAGTTTTTTGTTGCTCTGCATGTCTTGTCTTCCTAAAGCCAAGCTGCCTGCAGCAGCAACTTCTTCCAGCCCCTCTTCCATAAAGCAACCTGTGAAGTAGCTTATTTTATCTAACTCTCAAAAACTCTAAATGTTTTAGAAGGTTTTTCTTCTTTAGTCAGTATTTTTGCCATGTCTTTATGTTTTATTTAAATTTGTAATAAACAGTATCTTTTTAATAATCAATCTAAAATCTCATGTATATGAGCATTAGTATTCATTTTAACATGATTTTTTGAGATCCATAAGTTATAGATTTTTCTCTATGATATTTTACAAAATTTTCTTTACATTACAAATCTTTCTTTATAATAATAAAACTAAAAGTATTCAATGACCAACACACCAGGATTTACCATATGATTTATACAGCTAAAATCCTAGTTACAGCATAAAAATTGATACAATTATTTGGAAAGATGCAGGTATCAGAGTAGGGTTTTTATGAGAATGTGTCAAGGAAGCTCCATCACATTTGTCAGACAATTTTTTGAGGCTGACATTTTCTGGGTACAAAAGTTTAACCTGAAATTGGTTTGAAAACCTTAATAATTTTTTTAAACCATATTAGTTCAAATATCAATATAACATTGGCTTTAAGTTTCTTTACTCATTTGATATCAGCTCAGAAGAAAATGGAGTTTGATGGTCAATGTTTTCTTAAGATATTTTGCAGGTAGTTATTCTATAACTGGCTCAGACATTAGAATAGCTAAGTATTTCAGGCTTATGTGTAGTAATATTCTTTTGCATGAAAAGTTGTCCAAGTTTCTAGCTAAGCAAGTGTCAAAGCATATATTTGGGCAGTAAACTAATTGGTAGCAATTAAAAATTCTGGATGCAGTAATAGGTTTTCTTCAATTTCCACTGTCTTTAATGAAAAGCAGAACAACAGAAGTCACATTACCTCTGTGAAAATTTGTTCTATTGATTTTTATGCCTCCTCTGCCACCAACTACATGAAGGGACTCCAGAACATTTGTCTGTTATTAGTACATTTTGACTTCTGCAAATATAGTAAATGGAGGCTAGTGATTAAATGTGACACAGTTGCATCATAGTTTACGTTTTTTTCCCAGTGTAGTCTACTAGCTATAACTTAGATAAGAAACATATTCAGGAAATCATTATTAAAAGGTTATTTTTATTTCAATCCTGGAAATGAAGAAATAGATGTTGCATTTAACAAGTTGTTTTTATGCCAAATTTTATTTAATTTTCTACTTTTTCTTTCCTTCATTCCTTTTAGAAAAGAAGAATTTGTAATGTTGCTTGAATCTATATAGATAACATCAAAAGAGAAAAAGTAGAATTTAATTAGAAGAAGAGCTTAAAATGGCAGTTTGGATATTTTTTCACATTCCTGTAATCTCTTACCTCATTTCAAACCCTAAAATATCCTATTTTTCCCTAGTTAGAGTTACATTAACTGAAATATAGAAATTTAGACTGTAATTCATATCCAACATAATCTTGAAAAGAATGCATTTCTCATTTATATTTGTTCAGTGTTTTATACTTAACGAGCACACACACTCCAAAGATCTGAATCTGACAATGGCTCCTTTGGTGCCATTTTACAGTTACATTTAGGAGAAAATAGATCATGTCACTGAGAGAAATCACATTTGCCCTTTGGTCAGTACTTCTTTAGAAACATAATGCTGAAGTTCCATTTCATTGTAATTACATTGACTTCTAGTATAAAAACTTGTTTAATGGAACTGGAACTAGAATTCTGGATGTTGTTTCATGTTTATAACTAATATCATGTAAAATCTCAGTGGTATATTTTATTTTAGGGCCCATTTGGATACTCCAAGTTCATATTAATGTATTAATATCACTCTCTGTATCTTTCTACAAGGCATACACCAAAACAAGGTACTTAATGTGATTGTCCCCTGGAAAGAATTCTATCCTCAAATATTTAAGATGAATCAAACTACTCATGTTCCCACAATTTACTTGAAATATATATTTAAAGATATGAAGTAAATAGGTTTGCCAGTGGGATAGTCCTTCTCAAATAAGATGCCCACAGAGTGATATGATGATGCCTACTGGGTGAGCATTCAAGCAGTTTCTTTATTTGAGTGACTGAATGGGAATTTAATTTGTTCTTCAAATCTCCCCTTAATAGGACACTTGATTTAATATTGTTATCCAGTAGGAGTCTTCTGGCTGGATTATTTATAGTGATCTGTGGTATCTTATTCATAAAATAGAATATGTTTCACAAAAAAGAGATATTTTTAAGGTATGTAGAGTACTTTCATCCTGAATAAATGATTTGACATAGGAAAGAGAGTAGGTAAATTATATTTATTTTAAAATTTGGTGGAACTGTTAGAATCTAGCTACTATAGATGACAAAACAAAACTGAAAATTGGATCAAACCAACTTTTGAGATTCAAATGATATCATATCCCTCCCCCCTCCACCTTTCCCCTTTGGTCTGTGAGTCTGTTTCTGTTTTATAAATAAATTCATTTGTATCTTTTTTTTGGCAATATCATATTTGTCTTTCTCTGTCTGACTTACTTCACTTAGTATGATAATCTCCAGGTCCATCCATGTTGCTGCAATTGGCATTATTTCATTCTTTTTTTATGGCTGATTAATATTCCACTGTATATATGTACCACATCTATTGTATCCATTCCTCCATTGATGGACATTTAGGTTGTTTCCATGTCTTGTTTATTGTAAATAGTGCTGCTATGAACATTGGGGTGCACATATACTTTTGAACCATGTTTTTCTCCAGATATATACCCAGGAGTGGGATTCCTAGATCACATGGTACCTCTATTCTAGTTTCTTAAGGAAACTCCATCATGGCTTTACCAACTCACATTCCCACCAACAGTGTAGGAGGTTTCCTCTTTCTCCACACCCTCTCCAGCATTTATTGTTTGTAGAATTTTTGATAGTGGTAATTCTGACCCGTGTGAGGTGATATCTCATTGTAGTTTTTTTTTCTAATAATTAGCAATGTTGAGCATCTTTTCATGTGCCTGTTGTCCAACTGTATGTCTTCTTTGGAGAAATGTCTATTTAGGCCTTCTGCTCATTTTTTGATTGGGTTTTTTTTAATATTGAGCTGCATAAGCTGTGTGTAAATTTTGGATATTAATCCCTTGTCAGTCACATCATTTCCAAATATCTTCTCCCATTCTGTGGGTTGCCTTTTCATTTTGTTTATGGTTGCCTTTTCCATGCAAAAACATTCTGAGTTTAATTGGGTCCTATTTGTTTATTTTTGTTTTTATTTCCTCTACTCTAGGAGATGGATTGAAAAAAGTGTTGCTGCAGTTTATGTCAAAGTGTGATCTGCCTATGTTTTCCTCTAAGAGTTTTATAGTATCAGGTCTTACATTTAAGTGTTTAATCTATTTTGAGTTTATTTTTGTGTATGGTGTTAGGGAGTGTTCTAATTTTATTCTTTTACATGTAGCTGTCCAGTTTTCCCAGCACCATTTATTGAAGAGACTGTCTTTTCTCCATTGTATAGTCTTGTCTCCTTTGTCATAGATTAATTGACCATAGGTGCATGCGTTTATTTCTGGGCTTTCTATCCTGTTCCATTGATTTATATTTATGTTTTTGTGCCCATACCATACTGTTTTGATGGCTATAGTTTTGTAGTATAGTCTGAAGTTAGGGACGCTGATTCCTCCAACTCCACTTTTCTTTCTCAAGATTGCTTTTGGCTACTCAGGTTATTTTGTGTCTCCACACAAGTTTTACACACTACTTATACCGATAAGGACCTACCGTATAGCACAGGGAACTCTGCTCAATATTCTGTAACAAACTAAATGGGAAAATAATTTGAAAAAGAATAAATACATGTATGTGTATAACTGAATTACTTTGCTGTACAGCTGAAACTAACACAACATTGTTAATCAAATATACTCCAATATAAAATAAAAATTTTTAAATACTATTAATTTAAAATTGATATCATAGTAAGACTATTTCTATTTGAGAAACCAGTACATATACCAAGATGTAAACTTACAATTAAAACACATTTTTAAGTAGTATATATAGTAATTACAGGTACTTCATTTTTAACTGAGTCCACTTATCTTCTATAGAAAGGGTGTTTCAGTCATTATTGATATGTAACAAGTCACCCTAAATGTTATGTTTCAAACAACAATTGTTTCATCGTCTCAGGCTTTTGGGGTTAGAAATTTGGGAATGGTTGGGCCAGGCAGTTCTGCCTCAGGCCTCACATATATTTGAATTCAGATGGAGGCTGGGGCCACAGTAGTACAGATACTGAAGCCACTGGAGGCTTCCTGGCCATCTCTCCATCTTCATGAAGACTCAGGGCCTCTCCATGGTCTCTCATCTTGATGAAATTGGGCTTCTTCACACCGTGTTGATGCCAGCATTGTCACACTGTTTACATGGCAGCTCAGGGCTCCAAAAGTGTACAGCTCAACAGAGAATCAGAAAAGCTTTATTACATGGCCTTGAATATTATAGTGTCATTTCTAACTTAGTCCCAAACTTGCTCAGATTTAAGAAAAAGTAGCATAGGCTAAGGGGAAGTATGCCAATAGTGCTTTGTAAGAAAAACAAGTTGGATATGGAATATTGTTGCAAACATCTTTGGAAAATAAATTCTGTCAACATCAGTGGTTAGAGCACAGTTTCTGAAGGCTGACTACTTGGGTTTGTGTTCCCAGCTCCAGCACTAACTACCAGCATGACCATGCACAAATTGAACCACACTGTCTCAATATCTAAAACGGGATGTAGTTATACCTATGCAATAATGTTGTTATGAAGACTAAATGAGATGATACGTATACAATTACCATGAGCAGGTGCCTGGCATATAGTAAGCACAATTAAGTGGCTGCTATTATAATTATTCAACTTTATTTGTCCAAGTAAGCTTGAAAGTATCAACATATATGAGTCTGTAGTATTTTATTTTAATTGGGGTATAGTTGTTTTAAAATGTTGTGCTTGTTTCTACTGTACAGCGAAGTGGAGTCCCCTGTGCTGTACAGCAAGTTCTCATTAGTTATCTATTTTATACATATTAGTGTTTGTATGTCAATCCCTATCTCCCAATTCATCCCACCCCTTTTTCCCCCTTGATATCCATACATTTGTTCTCTACATCTGTGTCTCTATTTCTGCCTTGCAGACAGGTTCATCTGTACCATTTTCTATATTCCACATATATGCATTAACATACAATATTTGTTTTTCTCTTTCTGACTTACTTCACTCTGTATAACAGTCTCTAGGTACATCAACGTCTCTACAAATGACACAATTTCATTCCCTTTTATGGTTGAGTAATATTCCAATGTATATAAGTACCACATCTTTATCCATTTGTCTGTTGATGGGCATTTAGGTTGCTTCCATGACCTGGCTATTGTAAATAGTGTTGCAATGAACATTGGGGTGCATGTGTCTTTGTGAGTTATGGTTGTCTCTGATTACATGCCCAGTAGTGGGATTGCTGGATCATATGGTAATTCTATTTTTAGTTTTCTAAGGAACCTCCAAACTGTTCTCCATAGTGGCTGTATAAAATTTACTTTCCCACCAACAGTGCAAGAGGGTTCCCTTTTCTCCACACCCTCTCAAGCATTTATTGTCTGTAGTATTTTTGATAATAGGTAGTGTGTCTAAATCAGCACTGTAGCTCCAGGGTTAGCAGGTTTTTAATATTGTTCCTTGCAAGGATATTTTAGGTATTCAGGGCCTCTCTGGAAGGGGTGCTGGGAATAATCTTGAATCTTTTTTTTTTAACATCTTTATTGGAGTATAATTGCTTTACAATGTTGTGTTAGTTGCTGCTGTATAACAAACTGAATCAGCTATATCTATACATATATCCCCATATCTCCTCCCTCTTGAGTCTCCCTCCCACACTCCCTAACCCACCTCTTTAGGTGGACACAAAGCACCAAGCTGATCTCCCTGTGCTGTGCAGCTGCTTCCCACTAGCTATCTATTTTACATTTGGTAGTGTATATATGTCCATGCCACCATCTCACTTCATCCCAGCTTACCCATCCCCCTCCTCGTGTCCTCAAGTCCTTTCTCTATGTCAGCATCTTATTCCTGGCTTGACCCTAGGTTCTTCAGAACCATTTATTTCTTTTTTTAGATTCCATATATATGTGTTAGCATACAGTATTTGTTTCTCTCTTTCTGACTTACTTCACTCTGTATGACAGTCTCTAGGTCCATCCACCTCACTACAAATAACTCAATTTCATTTCTTTTCATGACTGAGTAATATTCCATTGTATATATGTGCCACATCTTCTTTATCCATTCATCTGTTGATGGACACATAAGTTGCTTCCATGTCCTGGCTATTGTAAATAGAGCTGCAATGAACATTGTGGTACATGAATCTTTTCATTTATGTTTTCCTAGGGTAATATGCCCAGTACTGGGATTGCTGGGTTGTATGGTAGTTCTATTTTTAGATTTTAAGAAACTCCATACTGTTTCCACAGTGACTGTATCAATATACATTCCCACCAACAGTGCAAGAGGGCTCCCTTTTCTCCACAACCTCTCCAGCATTTATTTTTTGTAGATTTTTTGATGATGGCCCTTCTGACCGGTGTGAGGGGATACCTCATTGTAGCTTTGATTTGCATTTCTCTAATGATTAGTGATGTTGATCCTTTCATGTGTTTGTTGCCAATTTGTGTATCTTCTTTGGAGAAATGTCTGTTTAGGTCTTCTGTCCATTTTTGGATTCTGTTGTTTGTTTTTTTGATACTGACCTGCATGAGCTGTTTGTATATTTTGGAGATTAATCCTTTGTCAGTTGCTTCATTTGCAAATATTTTCTTCCATTCTGAGGGTTGTCTTTTCATCTTGTTTATGTTTTCCTTTGCTGTGCAAAAGCTTTTAACTTTCATTAGGTTAAGTCCCATTTGTTTATCTTTGTTTTTATTTCCATTTCTCTATGAGGTGGGTCAAAAATGATCTTGCTGTGATTTATGTCAAAGAGTGCTTTTCCTATAGTTTCCTCTAAGAATTTTATAGTGTCTGGCCTTACATTTAGTTCTTTAATCCATTTTCACTTTATTTTTGTGTATGGTGTTAAGGAGTGCTCTAATTTAACTCTTTTACATGTAGCTGTCCAGTTTTCCCAGCACCACTTATTGAAGAGGCTGTCTTTTCTACACTGTATATTCTTGCCTCCTTTATCAAAGGTAGAGTGACCATATGTGCATGGGTATATCTCTGGGATTTCTATCCTGTTCCATTGACCTATATTTCTGTTTTTGTGTGAGTAACATATTATCTAGATTACTGTAGCTTTGTAGTATAGTCTGAAGTCAGGGAGTCTGATTCCTCCAGCTCCATTTTTCTCTCTCAATATTGCCTTGGCTATTAGGGGTCTTTTGTGTTTCCATACAAACTGTGAAATTTTTTGTTCTACTTCTGTGAAAAACGCCTTTGGTAGTTTGATAGGGATTGCATTGAATGTATAGATGCTTTGGGTAGTAAAGTCATTTTCACAATGTTGATTCTCCCAATCCAAGGACACAGAATATCTCTCCAGCTGTTTGTATCATCTTTAATTTCTTTCATCAGTGTCTTATAGTTTTCTTCATACAGGTCTTTTGTCTCCTTAGGAGGTTTATTCCTAAGTATTTTATTCTTTTTGATGCAGTGGTAAATGGGAGTGTTTTGTTAATTTCTCTTTCAGATTTTTCATTTTTAGTGTATAGGAAATCAAGAGATTTCTGTGCATTACTTTTGTATCCTGCTACTTTACCAAATTCATTGATTAGCTATAGATGTTTCCTGCCAGCATGTTTAGGACTCTATATGTAGTATCATGTCATATGCAAGCAGTGACAGTTTTAATTCTTTTTTTCCGATTTGGATTCCTTTCATTTCTTTTTCTTATCTGATTGCCATAGCTAAAACTTCCAAAACTATGTTGACTAATAGTGGTGAGAGTAGGCAACCTTGTCTTGTTCTTGATCTTAGTGGAAAAGGTTTCAGTTTTTCACCATTCAGAATGATGTTGGCGGTGGGTTTGTCATATGTGACTTTTACTATGTTGAGGTAAGTTCCCTCTATACCTACTTTCTGGAGTGTTTTTATCATAAATTGTTGTTGAATTTAGTCAAAACTTTTTCTGCATATATTAAGATGATCATATGGTTCTTATCCTTCAATTTGTTTATATGGTCTATCACATTGATTGTTTTGTGTATATTGAAGAAAACTTGCATTCCTGGGAAAAACCCCACTTGATCAGGGTGTCTGATCCTTTTTTTTTTTTTTTTTTTTTTTTTTTTTTTTTTTTTCAGAATTTCCCTGTTTACTTTATTTATTTATTTATTTTTTAACATCTTTATTGGAGTATAATTGCTTTACAATGGTATGTTAGTTTCAGCTTCACAACAAAATGAATCAGTTATATATATACATATATTCCCATATCTCTTCCCGCTTGCGTCTCCCTCCCTCCCACCCTCCCTATCCCACCCCTCCAGGCGGTCACAAAGCACCGAGCTGATCCTTTTAATGTGCTTTTAGATTCTATTTGCTAGTATTTAGTTGAGGAGTTTTGCATCTTTATTCATCAATGATATTGGCATCTAGTTTTCTTTGTGACATCTTTATCTGGTTTGGTATCAGGGTGATGGTGGCCTCATAGAATGAGTGAGGGAGTGTTCCACCCTCTGCTGTATTTTGGAAGAGTTTGAGAAGGATAGGTGTTAGCTCTTCTCTAAATGTTTGATAGAATTTGCCTGTGAAGCCATCTGGCCCTGGGTTTTTGTTTGTTGGAAGATTTTAAATCACAGTTTCAATTTCAGTGCTTGTGATTTGTCTGTTTATATTTTCTATTTCTTCCTGTTTCAGTCGAGGAATGTTGTGCTTTTCTAAGAATTTGTCCATTTCTTCCACGTTGTCTATTTTATTGGCATATAGTTGCTTGTAGTCATCTCTCATGATCCTTTGTATTTTTGCAGTGTAAGTTGTTACTTCTCCTTTTTCATTTGTAATTCTGGTGATTTGAGTCTGTTCCCTATTTTTCTTGATGAGTCTGGATAATGGTTTATCAATTTGGTAACTTCTCAAAGGACCAGCTTTTTGTTTTATTGATCTTTGCTATTGTTTCCTTCATTTTTTATCATTTATTTCTGATCTGAACTTTATGATTTCTTTCTTTCTGCTAATTTTTTTGGGGGGGTTGTTCTTCTTTCTCTAATTGTTTTAGGTGTAAAGCTAGGTTGTTTACTTGAGATGTTTCTTGTTTCTTGAGGTAGGAATGTATTGCTATAAACTTCCCTCTTAGAACGGCTTTTGCTGCATCCCTTAGGTTTTGGGTCATCATGTTTTCATTGTCATGTGTTTCTATGGATTTTTTTATTTCCTCTGAATTCTTCAGTGATCTCTTGGTTATTTAGTGTAGTGTTTAGCCTCCATGTGTTTGTATTTTTTACAGATTTTATCCTGTATTTGATATCTGGTCCCACAGCATTGTGGTCGGAAAAGATACCCAATACAATTTCAATTTTCTTAAATTTACCAAGGCTTGATTTGTGACCCTAGATATGATCTATCCTGGAGGATGTTCCATGAGCATTTGAGAAGAAAGTGTATTCTGCTGTTTTTGGATAGAATGTCTTATAAATATCAATTAAGTCTACCTGTTCTAATGTGTCATTTAAACCTTGTGTTTCCTTTTTTCTTTTCTGTTTGAATGATCTGTCCATTGGTGTAAATGAGTGTTGAATAACCCTACTATGTTTGTGTTACTGTCAATTTTCCCTTTTTTTGCTGTTAGCATTTGCCTTATGTATTGAGGTGCTCCTATGTTGCATGCATAAATATTTACAATTGTTATATCTTCTTCTTGGGTTCATCCCTTGATCATTATGTAGTATCCTTCTTTGTCTCTTGTAATGGTCCTTTTTTTAAAGTCTATTTTGTCTGATATGAGAATTGCTACTCCAGCTTTCTTTTGATTTCCATTTGCATGGAATAACTTTTTCCATCCCCTCACTTTTAGTCTGTATGTGTCCTTAGGTCTGAAGTGGGTCTCTTGTAGACAGCATATATACGGGTCTTGTTTTTGTATCCATTCAGCCAGTCTATGTCTTTTGGTTGGAGCATTTAATCCATTTACATTTAAGGCAGTTATTGATATGTGTGTTCCTATTACCATTTTCCTAATTGTTCTGGGTTCGTTATTGTAGGTCTTTTCCTTCTTTTGTGTTTCCTGCCTACAGAAGTTCCTTTAGGATTTGTTGTAAAGCTTCTTTGGTGGTGCTGAATTCTCTTAGCTTTCACTTCTCTGTAAAGATTTTAATTTCTCCATCGATCTGAATGAGATTCTTGCTGGGTAGAGTAATCTTGGTTGTAGGTTTTTCTCTTTCATCCACTTTAAATACGTCCTGCCACTCCCTTCTGGCTTGCAGTGTTTCTGCTGAAAAATCAGCTGTTAAACTTATCAGGATTCCATTTTTTGTTATTTGTTGCCTTTTCCTTGCTGCTTTTACTATTTTTCTTTGTATTTAATTTTTGATAGTTTGATTAATATGTGTCTTGGTGTGTTTCTCCTTGGATTTATCCTGTATGGGACTCTCTGTTCTTCCTGGGCTTGATTAACTATTTCCTTTCCCATATTAGGGAAGTTTTCAACTATAATCTCTTCAAATATTCTCTAACACTTTCTTTTTCTATTCTTATTCAGGGACCCCTATAATTCGAATGTTGGTGTGTTTAATGTTGTCCCAGAAGTCTCTGAGACTGTCCTTAATTCTTTTAATTCCTTTTTCTTTTTTCTGCTCTGCGGTAGTTAATTCCACTATTTTATCTTCCAGATCACTTATCCATTCTTCTGCTTCAGTTATTCTGCTATTGATTCCTTCTACAGAGTTTTTAATTTCATTTATTGTGTTGTTCATCATGTTTGTTTTTTGCTCTTTGGTTCTTCTTAAATGTTTCTTTTATTTTTTCCATTCTATTTCCAAGATTTTAAATTGTGTTTACTATCATTACTCTTAATTCATTTTCAGGTAGACTGCCTATTTACTGTTTACTTGTTTGGTCTGGTGGGTTCTTACCTTGCTCCTTCATCTGCTGCATGTTTCTTTGTCTTCTCATTTTGTTTAACATACTGTGTATGTGATCTCCTTTTTGCAGTCTGCAAGTTCATAGTCACCATTGTTTTTGGTGTCTGCCTACAGTGGGTAAGGTTGTTTCAGTGTATTGTGTAGGCTTCCTGGTGGAGGGGACTTGTGCCTGTGTTCTGGTGGTTGAGGCTGGATCTTTTCTTTTTGTGAGCAGGACCGTGTCCAGTGGTGTGTTTTGGGATATCTGTGAACTTATTATGATTTTAGGCAGCCTCTCTGTTAATAGATGAGGTTGTGTTCCCATCTTGCTAGTTGTTTGGCATAGTGTGTCCAGCACTGTAGCTTGCTGGACATTGAGTGCTGCTGGGTCTTAGCATTGAGATGGAGATCTCTGGGAGAGCTTTCACCACTTGATATTACATGGGGCTGGGTGGTCTCTGTTGGACCAATGTCCTGAACTTGGCTCTCCCACCTCAGAGGCTCATGTCTGACACCTGGCTGGAGCACAATGACCCTGTCAACCACACAGATCTGAAGAAAAGGGAGGGGACTTGTGCCTGAGTTCTGGTGGTTGAGGCTGGATCTTGTCTTTCTGGTGGACAGGACCACATCGGTGGTGTGTTTTGGGGTGTCTGTGAAGTTAATATGATTTTAGGCAGCCTCTCTGTTAATGGGTGGGGTTGTGTTCCTGTCTTGTTATTTGTTTGGCATAGGGTGTCCAGCACTGTAGCTTGCTGTTCATTGAGTGGTGCTGGGTCTTAGCATTGAGATAGAGATCTCTGGGAGAGCTTTCACCGTTTGACATTATGTGGGGCTGGTAGGTCTCTGGTGGACCAATATACTGAACTCGGCTCTCCTACCTCAGAGGCTCAGGCCTGACACCCAGTCGGATCAGCAAGACCCTGTCAGCCCCATGGCTCTGAAGAAAAGGGAGAAAAAAAAGAAGGAAAGAAAGAAAAAATAAAATTATTAAAATAAAAAATTTATAAAATATTATTAAACATTAAAAAAAGAAAGAAGAGAGCAACCAAACCAGAAAACAAATCCACTAATGATAACAAGCACTAAAAACTATACCAGAAAAAAAAAAGGACAGACAGAACACTAGTTCAAATGGTAAAAGCAAGTCTATACAGACAAAATCACACAAAGAACCATACATATACACACTCACCAAAAGAGAAAAAGGAAAAAGATATATATTTTTCTTAAATAAAGGAAGAGAGCAACCAAATCAATAAACAAATCTACCAATGATAATAAGCTCTAAATACTAAACTAAGATAAACATAAAACTAGAAACAAGTTAAATGCAGAAAGTAAACCCCAAGTCTACAGTTGCTCCCAAAGACCAGCACCTCAATTTTGTGATGATTCATTGTGTATTCATGTATTCCACAGATACATGGTACATCAAGTTGATTGTGGAGCTTTAATCTGCTGCTCCTGAGGCTGCTGGGAGAAATTTCCCTTTCTCTTCTTTGTTCACACAGCTCCTGGGGTTCAGTTTTGGATTTGGTCCCACCTGTGTGTGTAGGTCACTGGGGTTTTCCCACCCATAGAGGATGGGGTTAAAGTAGCAGCTGATTAAGGGGCTCTGGCTCACTCAGGCCAGGGGGAAGGAAGGGTATGGCAGTTATAATTGGAATGCAGGGCAAGCTTGTGGCGGCAGAAGCCAGCATGATGTTGCAACAGCCTGAGGCGTGCCGTGTGTTCTCCTGGGGAAGTTGTTCCTGGATCACAGGACCCTGGCAGTGATGGGCTGCACAGCCTCCTGGGAGGGGAGGTGTAGATAGTGACCTGTGCTTGTACACAGTGTCCTTGGTGCAGCAGCAGCCTTAGCATCTCATGCCCGCCTTTGGTGTCCATGCTTATAGCCACCTGTACCCGTCTCTGGAGTTCGTTTAGGCAGTGTTCTGAATCCCCTCTCCTCGTGCACCCTGAAACAATGGTCTCTTGCTTCTTAGGCAGTTCCAGACTTTTTTCCGGACTCCTTCCCAGCTAGCTTGGTGCGCTAACCCCCTTCAGGCTGTGTTCACACAGCCAACCCCAGTCTTCTCCCTGGGATCTGTCCTCCAAAGAAGCTTGAGCCTCAGCTCCTAACCCCCACCTGCCCCAGTGGGTGATCAGACAAGCATCTCAGGCTGGTGAGTGCTGGTCAACACTGATCCTCTGTGCAGGAATCTTCCTGCTTTTCCCTGTGCACCCCTGTTGCTGCACTCTCCTCCATGGCTCTGAAGCTCCCCCCACCCCCCGCAACCCCCTGTCTCCTCCAGTGACGGGGCTTCCTAGTGTGTGGAAACTTTTCCTCCTTCATAGCTCCCTCCCAGAGGTGCAGGTCCCATTCTTATTCTTTTGTTTCTGTTTTTTCTTTTGCCCTACCCATGTACGTGGGGAGTGTCTTGCCTTTTGGGAAGTCTGAGGTCTTCTGCCAGCGTTCAGTAGGTGTTCTGTAAGAGTTGTTCCACATGTAGATGTATTTCTGATGTATTTGTGTGGAGGAAGGTGATCTCCATGTCTTACTCCTCCACCATCTTGAAGGTCCCCCCGACCTTGATTCTTATGCTTCTTAATAAATATCGTTTCCGTAGGCAACAGGACTACCTGTAAAAGAATTTTGTCTTTGTGTCTGCAAACAATTGACAAATTGTTTTGTTCTCAATTCCCATTGTATAGAACAACTAAAGAATGAGGAGGAGGAGGAGGAGGTGGAAGCAGGGAAGCATGATTCAGTCCATAATTCAAAAAATATATTTTAAATTTGTGAAAACAAAGTCAGGATTTAAATAATCAGTGTTGTAGTCAAAAGAGTTCAAACCAAGAAACTGCTCTAATTTCCCTTTTTACCCTTATATGTTTTTGAGATAATTGTCTTAAATCTTTACATGTGCTTTTTTTTTTTTTTTTTTGCGGTATGCAGACCTCTCACTGTTGTTGCCTCTCCCGTTGCAGAGCACAGGCTCCAGACGCACAGGCTCAACGGCCATGGCTCACAGGCCTAGCTGCTCCATGGCATGTGGGATCTTCCCAGACCAGGGCACGAACCCACATACCCTGCATCGGCAGGCAGACTCTCAACCACTGTGCCACCAGGGAAGACCTACATGTGATCTTTATCATGATGTGGAGAGCCATAACTTTCTGTCTCTGCCGTTTCTCTCTCTCAGTCTCTCGCTTTCTCATACACACACACACGCACACACACACACATAATTCATCCTGCCATCTGTTCCTCATTCTTCTGCCATTCCAAGATGGGAGAGGGTGAAGGCATGAACGTAGCTCTCTTTAGGCTTCTCTTCCATGACCCATCCAGGCCTTAGTTAAGGAGAAAGATCTTCCTGAATCCTGTGGCTACAAACTGTACCTGGAAAAATGTGTAAAATTATAGATTAAATGCTGAAGAAAGGACATTTCCTCACCTTAAATAAAATTTGGAGCATTTTCTAAATATTGCTTCTGCACTTAAGGACATAAAAGTCATTTCAGACTTCTTTGTCCATGTTTGTAACTAGACTTAGGGTGAAAAGATTGTAATTTCTTGTGCATATATTTAGCAGGCAAAAATTCTTAGTCATAACATCAAAATAAAACTAGTGTAATTTGAAAGTATTATCTTCACAATATTGTAGTTCTGTGTTTTGCATTATCAGCCATACTGATACATGGTAAATATGAGCAAAACAGGTAAAGTCCTAAAATTTCACTTTTCTCACCTTAAAATGAGTAAGATGATGCTACTAATTTATTGGTTAGGACAATTGTATCTGTTTTCTATTTTTGCATGACAAACTTAGTACCTCAAAACAATATCCAATGGACATTGTGGTGCATGTATCTTTGCAGCACTATTTACAAAAGCCAGGTCATGGAAGCAAACAAAATGTGCATCAACAGATGAATGCATAAAGAAGATGTGGTACATATATACAATGGAATATTACTCAGCCATAAAAAGGAATGAAATTGGGTCATTTGTAGAGACATGGATTGTATGTGTGGACCTAGAGATTGTCATACAGAATGAAGTAAGTCAGAAAGAGAAAAACAAATATCATATTAATGCATATATGTGGAATCTAGAAAAATGGTACAGGTGAACCTGTTTGCAAGGCAGAAATAGAGACAAAGATGTAGAGAACAAATATATGGACACCAAGGTGGGAAAAAGGGGGTGGAATGAATTGGGAGATTGGGATTGACATACATACACTAATATGTGTAAAATAGATAACTAATGAGAACCTGCTGTAGAGCACAGAGAACTCTACTTTACTTCTCTGTACAGTAGAAACTATCACAAAATTGTAAAACAACTATACCCTAATAAAAAATAAAAACAAACAAACAATACCCATTTCTTATCTCACAGTTCTGTAGGTCAGAAGCCTGGATGGGCTCAATTATGTTTTTTGTTCAGAGTCTCACAATTCTAAAACCATGGTATCAGCCAGGCCCTGATGTCATTTGGAGTTCAGAGTCCTCTTTCAAGCTCCTGTGGTCATGGAAGAATTTAGTTTCTCAGTTGAATAGAGTCTGAGGCCCTTGATTCCTTGCTGATGGTCATCCAGGAATCACTCTCAGATCCTGGAGGCCACCCACTTCCTTACCATGTGGCTCCTCAAAGCCAGCAGTGAATCCTCTTCATGCTTTGGATCTCTCTGGCTTCCTGTGTCTGTGATCAGATTTAAAAAGGACTCATATGATTAATTCAGTCCCACTTGAATAATACCCTTATCTTAAGGTCAGCTGATTTGAAACCTTAATTACAGCTGCAAAATCCCATCATGGCAGTACCGAGATTAGTGTTTGATTGAATATTAGGAGAAGTTGTGTGTACACCAGCAGCCAGGAATCAGGGGCCATCTTAAAATCCTACCCACTACAAGGACCAAATGGGATCTGGTATGCAAGGCTATAAAGCTGTTTAGCAAACTTCTTGGAATATACGAACACTCATCATCATCACCATTGTTGTCATCACAGTTATCATCACCAAGAGAAGAGGGGGAGCAGTGACACCTTAAATCAATTTTGGCTGAAATGCAGACAAATTGAATAAGACTAAAGAGCTGCTCATTGGTGTTCTTTCTTTATCAGATATAATTTCTCTGAATTATCAGTGTAAGTAGAGAAACATGGAGGCAGATATAATTCCACTGGACATTGTTTTAAATAATACTCAATCATTAATCGTCTACATAAGTGCGGTCACCTCCTCTAGCAAGCTCTACTGCCATTTCCTCCTTTCTTCTATCCCATCTTAATTCGGGAACACTTGTATTCTTTTAGGACCATCTACTTTTAACATATTTTGTTCTCCAAGTAGCATTTGGACTCCTTAAGGATAAAACAAATGCCTATCATCCCCAGGAAATGTCCTGGTAGAGCAAACAGGCTTTGAAATTATTAAATTATTAAATAGATGTACTCCTGCAGACAAGTAGTTGACATGAAGGAAATCCAGCACATGAACCCAGTATGTCCTAACAGGCAGTTGAGTGTGCTATGGCAACAGAATCTAGGAGCTCATGATATTTAGATATCCATGAAAGCAATCTGCATCAGGAAACAGGACCATAGTCACAGGTGTTTAGAAGCAGGAGTGCTGTCCAAGTGTGAGGGACTGGCAAGAAAAAGATGGTGTCCCAATCCTATGGGTGAACAATTTAAAAAATGAACTTCCATACCAGGATATGGGACAGAGGTGCCTAGGTCAGCAACAAGGGTGGACACATGAAAGCTCTGTCCCCTACCTACAGCCAGGATGGGCCCCATATCTGAAGAAATTAGTAGATCCAGTTGTTAAGTTGAGAAAGGTCCAGAATCATGAGGGTCCTGAAATCAGCACATCAGAGTAAGATTTTTTCCAATTAAAACTAATGTTAAAGGAGGGGAATGCAGTACAGCCTACACTACTATTCCATAACTGTCCAGTGTAGAACCAGGTTAATTTTGAACATAAGGATTCTGAGACACAGGTAGCATTTACTTTGCTGCTCATGGGGAAGGAACTGGGGAGAAAAGGCCCAGTGGGAAGAAAGAGTTGTGATCACCTTACTGAAGTTCCTTGTGTTAATGGTGAGAGAAACTGCCTTTAAAACATATTTTTAGACAAGATCACTTGACTTTCTATTCTAACAATACAATATGTAGTTCTGTGAAGTTCATCTGAATAGGATTTGAATCCAAAAAAACCATTAAATTAACCTCTTAATCATTCCCTTTGTAAAAGGTTTATGCCAAGGTTAATCAGGGACCAAAAACTCTGTTTCTTATCTCAAAGGATAAAGAACTTAGAGATTTAGGATAAAGAACTTGTCCTAGTTCTTTAGCACAAATCCAAGCAGCATCAGCACAATTCTGAACTTGAGTTCAGGATATTAAAAATGCCCTTTTGCCGTCGTTCTTATAGGTATATTATAAAGGAAATCTTATTACTTAGAGATGTGTGTGTATATATTGAAATACACATAACATAGATACTCATATGTTTTGATTAATACACATAACTTACTACTTTATAACTTCCACAGGCAATAATCAACACTCATAAATAACATTTTCATAATAGTATTGAGCCACAATGGAATTATAAAGTGTTGAAAAGAGAAGGAGATGGAGGTAGAGGGATGAACAAAATAAGGATTATGTACTAAAACCATCTTTACTGCCTATTCAACTATTTTTTCCTTCTAACATTATATTAGTACATTCCATGCCTGAATGGATATAGAAGTATAAAGAAATAGAATCATAGTATTGCTGATGAACACTTTGGATTTATATGTCAAGAGATTTATTTGAGAAACTGTAACTGGAAGGGAATTAATGGAAAGATAATCAACCAAAAGAGGTTTTGTGATTATGTGCCTTAAAAAATGTTTGATTTGGGCTTCCTTGGTGGTGCAGTGATTGAGAGTCCACCTGCCGATGCAGGGGACACGGGTTCGTGCCCCGGTCTGGGAGGGTCCCGCGTGCCGCGGAGCGGCTGGGCCCGTGGGCCGTGGCCACCGGGCCTGTGTGTCCGGAGCCTGTGCTCAGCAATGGGAGAGGCCACAGCAGTGAGAGGCCCGCGTACCACAAAAAAAAAAAAAAAAGTTTGATTTCATCTTAGAAATTCTAAGTCATTGCTTTGTTTCTTTAAGGTGTCGTAATGATAGTACTCTCTCTTGATTATCTTATTTAATATATACATTATTCACAAAACCATGAACCATGAAAAAGAAAAATACTTAGTAAGCTTAGAAATAAAAGTATTTTTTTTTAGCTTAGAGCAGTGGGAATCTGCAATGAAAAGCCCTCAAGATATTCAAAATGTTGAAAAGAAAGGAAAAAGGAACATTTCTATAGCTTATATCTATGACTCCTTATATCTCCGACTGCTAATTTAATGCTTTTTAAAAAAATGTATAGTGTCTTGGAAAAGATACTTTGGGAACAAAATACTGTAGTGTTAAAAACTTACTGTACCATAATTCATGATTGATGCTGCAAAGTCCAGTAAAAGAATACCAAGTCTCATAGAAAACGTTTCAAGTACAGATTAGTTGTCCACTTTGTCTTTTGACTTTATTTTTGATGGCTTCAAACATTCCACAAAAATTGAGAGTAAGGTGTCAGTCTTCATCGTCAATTCATCCTTCTATTCATTTTCAGTGAATTTTAACAGTTTAACATTATAACTATTGACTATTTACTTAAATAAATATATTGAATACCTTTTTTTTGGTCTTATACATACATTAGTATATGTCTCTATACACTGCAGGTATATAATACTTCAAAATGTATAGAGATTTTTGTTTAAGATAAAACTACAGAATAATAACTGAAAACCATAAAAGTATAGTTTCCAATTTTATCTTTTAAATATTAAATAAACTAAAATGCTTCATTACCCAAGACATTAACATAATAAGAAAGAAAAGATAATTATTTGCTTTTATCATGATTGCAGTACCAAGTAGAAGAACTGTAAAATTTACAATTTAGAACTCATTCTAATATCATAAAGTTCTGTAATGTTTTTAAGATTACTGTAACAGACAATATAAAATGCATTCATACTGAAAAAACATTTATGTTTTATACTTATGGACTAACTATACTACTCTCTGACCAAACTAAACATAACTAATCACTCTTTTCTAATGATATTACATGGCTGGTACATTTCACTGGTACAAAATGTGGCCTTGTATCTTCTTTGCTGTTTTGGTAGTAAGAGAACAGATTAAGCACCTTCATGCTCGAAAACATAAAGATGAAATATTTCACATTGTACAGGGATCTTTGTTTCTGTATTTGTATGTTTCTACTCATATGCAAAATGAGCTGTGCACATAGGCTTGTAATAATGTGATAGGGATACGTCAGAATGACCACTCTGGAGAATGATATTAGCATCATGGTAATGTTATACATTCTTCCTTTTTATCCCCCTTTTTAAACAACAAAATAGATATCCACCCATAAACAAAAGTGTCCTTGTGGGTGTTGTGGGATCTAGCACCATATATACGCCAAGGGACCTGGGAGGAGTCTCACTCACCTATGCATCCAGTAATAAGCAGACAGACCTCAGTACAAAGTGTGGAACCAGGGGAGAGAGTGAACATGTCCAAAGCCCTCTCATCCAGATTGGGGAAAAGAAAACCTGGAGAGTGCTGACCTGGGCAGATACCCACACATGATTGAGAATTTGCAGAAATCAGCCTTCCTTAGAGGAGATTCCAGCACACCAGTGGAGGAAATAAAATGTGAGTTTTATCACAGGGGAGGCAGTAGTAAGAGAAATGTTCCCAGTGCTGCCTTCACCCAGGGTAACTGCACTGGACTGCTCTCTAGCAGCACTGACCTCTCCGGCAGAGGAAGAGGAGAGCAGTCAGTGATTGCCTGGCTATTGCAGTGTTCAGGACACACCTGGAGAAAACCACTTCCTTCCAGCAGCACCAAGAGTATTGAGGTGGGACCTCCATGACAGGGGGGAGGGAGGAGATCTGGAAAGAGGCAGATAAAGGACTTGCTTCCTGCTGACTGGACTCAGCAAGACATCCATCCATGAGCCTCTGGGAGTACCATGCCTGGTACCACCCCACTGACTCCACAGGTCTGTAGGCAAGGCTCAGATGGCTAACCCTGCCCTTCCCCCTATTCGGCTGCTGGCTCTTAGTGTACTTTCCTGAGTACAGGAGCAAAAGACCTCCTGTAGACAGAGAGTGCAACCGGAAACAGACCATGGTCTGTGGACAAGGGAGAAACCATCTTCTGGAACATAATAGAGGTCCGCAGTAGCCTGCCTGGTGACTTGTAAGAATGAGAGAAGACATAAAAACTTAAGGATCCTGCCAAAAGAGAGAAAAAGTATAGTAAAAAGGGTGTATCAACACCCTATATAATACAGTACAACCCAATATAATAAAGACACCACCAAATAGAATACCCCATCTGAAGGCAATAAGCAAAGATTTAAGAGGGGGTCAGCTACTTCAGATGTGAAAGTAGCAGCACAAAACTATGAAGAATGTTTAAAATTAAGGAAACATGCCATCACAAAGAGAAAATAGTATTTCTCCAATAACCAAACTCAAAGATGCTAACTTTGTAATGTCACTGATAGAATTCAAAATAACTGTTTTGTAGAAACTCAATGAGCTATGAGAAAACTCAGAAAGACAATACAATGAAATCTTGGGGAAAAATACATGATTGAAATGAGATTTTCCCAAAGATATAGAAATCATAATAGAGAACCAGAGATTCTGGAGTTGAAGAACTCAATGAATAAAGTAAAATATGTAATAAAGAGAATCTGAAGTAAAGCGGAGCAAAGGGTAGAAAGAATAAGTGAAATAGAGGGCAGGGGTTTTGAAATAATCCAGTTAGAAGAGAAAAAAAGAAAAAAAAAGAATGAAAAAGGATAAAAAAGCCTAAATGATTATTTCATCAAAATTAAAAACATTAGAATAATTGGGATTTCAGAAGGAGAAAAGATGGAGAAGTGAACAGAAAATGTATTTAAAGAAATCATACCTGTTAAATTCCTAAACCTGGGAGGAGAATTGGACATCTTAATTTACAAAGCCAGTAGATCACCCTATTATCTCAATGCAGAAAGACCTTCTCCAAGACAGGTTATAATGAAACTGTCAAAAATCAAGGATAAATGTAAAATACTAAAAAAAACTTGTAACCTACAAAGGAGCCCCCATTAGGCTGTCAGTGGATTTCTCAACAGAAACCTTACAGGCCTGGAGAAAGAGGAATAACATATTCAAAGTACAGAAATAAAGAAAAAAATTTACCAGCCAAGAATACACTATTTCACTAAATTATCCTTCAGATATGAAGGAGAAATAAAATCTTTTCTAGATAAACAAAAGCCAAGGGAGTTCATCACCATTAGACCTGCCTGCAAAACATGCTAAAATTGAATGATGCAAGCAACATGAAAATATAAGAAAGTTTATAACACACAGGCAAAAATAAACATACAGTCAGATGTAGAAAACTCTAAATCTGTAATACAATGGCCACTTAACTGTAGTATAAGGTCAAAAGAAAAGAGTATTCAAAATTATTATAGCAACTATAATGTGTTAATGAATACACAATATAAAAGAGGTAAATAAGACATCAAAAAAAAAGGGGGGCCAGAGTGAAAAGGGTGAAGCTTTTTTTATTTTGTGGAAAGGCAAGCCAAAGCAACTTGAAAAGAGCAGTCTGGGGGTCTACAACCACAAACTGGTAGAATGGAGTACAGTTACATGTCCATTTGAGAGTGTCAGTCAAGAGGCTTGCTCAATACTTGCTCAGTTTCCTCTTCAGGTTGAAACTAAAAAGGTAGACTTGAGGATGTCTGTGATGTCTTTGCTATCCAAACACACTTATTTCAGGAAGGAGGACACCTGGAGTCAACTTACTTGAGGGAATCCACTTAATTATTAAAATAAATATTTACGCTGAGAACCACAGATATTCCATTCATGTTCTAAGCAGTTGAGTTGGTAAAGATCTTGTTCCCATTTCATAGGAAATAGATTACATTCAATTACTCCTCATAACAGCCAACTGGAAGATTATTCCATTGCTTTTGAAGCACTGGTTAGATTGGTATCTGTGATGGTAGCCAAATAAATGAGGTTTCTGTGTAAGACACACTGGTACTGGACACACTCATTCACCAGACTCTTGTTCTGATACCCCATGATACAGCAGATCATGATACAGCTAGTATCATGATACAGCTAGTCATTCTCCTCCAGGAGCTGCTGGATTGTATCCTGATTAACTTCTGCCTTGCCTCTCAGCCAGTCCAGTATGAAGGTCACTGACAGGTTAGAACCTGGCCTCAGGCCCTGCAGACCTGCGAGCAACTAGACCAGAGCTGACCAGCAGCTAAAAGAGTAAAGCTTTTATAGCCAGTCGAAGTTAAGTTGCTACCAGCTTACAATGGACTGTTTAATCAATAAGATATCTTCTGTAAGCCTCATGGTAACACAAAGCAAAAACCTAGAACAGATGAACAGAAGATAAAGGAAGAAAAAACATCATACCAGCACAGAAAATCACCAATTTACAAAGACAGGCAGAAACAGAGGGAAAATATGAAACAATGAAAATACAAAACAGTTAATAAAATGGCATTTGTAAGTCCTCCCATATCAATAGAAACTCAATGTAAATGGATTGAATTCACCAATCAAAAGGCACAAAGCAGCTGGATGGAATAATAAACAAAACCCAAATATATAATTCCTACAAAAGACTCACTTATAAGCTCAAAGGAATGGGTGGGAAAAAAATTCCATGCAAGTGAAAACCCAAAGAAAGCGGGGATAATAATAAGTATATCAGAAAAAATAAGGCTTTAAGCCAAAAACTGCAAAAAGAGACAGAGAAGGTCATCATGTAATATAAAAGGGTCAATCCATCAAGAAGATATAACAGTTGTAAATATATATACATCCAACATAGGAGCACCTAACATGCTAAGTAAACACTAACAGATGTGAAGGGAGAAAAAACAAAGATATAGTAAGAGTAGGGGACTTCAATACCCATTATCAACAATGGATACATCATTTTCCAGACAAAAAATCAACAAGGAAAAGATGGTCTTGAACAATACATTGGACCAAATGGATTCAACAGACATTTTTAGAACAATCCATCCAACAAAAGCAGAATACAGTTTTTTCTCAAGTGCACTTGGAACATTCCCCAGGATTGACCATAAAATAGGGCATGAAACAAGTCTTATGAAATTAAAGAAAATTGAAATCATATTAAGTATCTTTTCCAGTTACAATGGACTGAAACTAGAAATCAACAAGAAGAAGATGGAAAATCTACAAATGTGTTGAAATTAACACTCACCTGAACAACCAATGAATTAAGCAAAAAAAATCAAAACCAAAAATTTAAAAATCTCAAAATCAATAGAAGTGGAAACACAGCATACAAAACCCGTAAGTTTTTGTCTCAAACAGCAGTTTTGAGAGGGAAGTATACAGTGATAAATGCATGTAATTAGAAAATAGATCTCAGATTTAAAAACCTAACTTTACACCTCAAGGAACTAGAAACGAAAGAACAAATGAACCCCTAAGTTAGCAGACAGAATAAAATAAAGATCTGGGCAGAAATAAATGAAATAAATGTAATAGAAAAAAAAAAACAAATCTAAGAGCTGTTGTATGTTTTTAAAATAAAATCAAAACTGACAAACCTTTAGATAAACTAAGAAAAAAAGAGAAGACTCAAAATCAGAAATGAAAGAGGAGACATTACAACTGTTACTACAGAAACACATAGAATTTTTTTAACATCTTTATTGGAGTATAATTGATTTACAATGATGTGTTAGTTTCTGCTGTATAAAAAAAAAGAATCAGGTATACATAAACATATATCCCCATATCACCTCCCTCTTGCTTCTCCCTCCCACCCTCCCTATCACACTCCTCTAGGGGGAAACAAAATGCAAAACTGATCTCCCTGTGCTATGCGGCTGCTTCCCACTAGCTATCTATTTTACGTTTGGTAGTGTATATGTCCATGCCACTCTATCACTTCGTCCCAGCTTACCCTTCCCCCTCCCTGTGTCCTCAAGTCCATTTTCTACGTATGCAACTTTACTCCTCTCCTACCCCTAGGTTCTTCAGGAAAAAAATTTTTTTAATATTCCATATATATGTGTTAGCATATGGTACTTGTTTTTCTCTTTCTGATTTACTTCACTCTGTATGACAGACTCCAAGTCCATCTACCTCACTACAAATAACTCAACTTCGTTTCTTTTTATGGCTAATATTTCATGTATATATGAGCCACATCTTCTTTAACCATTCAACTGTCAATGGACACATAGATTGCTTCCATGTCCTGGCTATTGTAAATAGAGCTGCAATGAACATTGTGGTACATGACTCTTTTTGAACGATGGTTTTCTCAGGGTATATGCCCAGTAGTGGGATTTCTGGGTCGTATGGTAGCTCTATTTTTAGTTTTTTAAGGAACCTCCATACTGTTTTCCATAGTGGCTGTATCAATTTACATTCCCACCAACAGTGCAAGAGGGTTCCCTTTTCTCTACACCCACTCCAGCCTTTACGACCTGTAGATTTTCTGATGATGGCCATACTGACAGGTGTGAGGTGATATCTCATTGTAGTTTTGATTTACATTTCTCTAATGATTAGTGATGTTGAGCATCCTTTCATGTGCTTGTTGGCAATCTGTATATCTTCTTTGGAGAAATGTCTATTTAGGTCTTCTTCTCATTTTTGCATTAGGTTATTTGTTTTTTTGATATTGAGCTGCATGAACAGCTAGTATATTTTGGAGATTAATCCTTTATCACTTGCTTCGTTTGCAAATATTTTCTCCCATTATGAGGGTTGCCTTTTGGTCTTGTTTATGGTTTCCTTTGCTGTGCAAAAGCTTTTAACTTTCATTAGGTCCATTTTGTTTTGTTTTGTTTTTATTTCCATTTCTCTAGGAGGTGGGTCAAAAAGGATATTTCTGTGATGTATGTCATAGAGTGTTCTCCCTAGGTGTTCCTGTAAGAGTTTTATAGTGTATGGCCTTACATTTAGGTCTTTAATCCATTTTGAGTTTATTTTTGTGTATGGTGTTAGGAAGTGTTCTAATTTCATTCTTTTACATGCAGCTGTCCAGCTTTCCCAGCACCACTTATTGAAGAGGCTGTCTTTTCTACACTGTATATTTTTACCTCCTTTATCAAAGATACAGTGACAATTTGTGTGTGAGTTTATCTCTGGGCTTTCTACCATAATCCCTTGATCTATATTTCTGTTTTTGTGTCCATACCATAATGTCTTGATTACTGTAGCTTTGTAGTATAGTCTGATGTGTGGTAGCCTGATTCCTCAAGCTCCTTTTTTCTTTCTCAAGATTGCTTGGGCTACTCGGGGTCTTTTGTGTTTCCATACAAATTATGAAAGTTTTTGTTCTACTTCTGTGAAAAATGCCAGTGGTAATTTGATAGGGATTGCATTGAAAGTACAGATGCTTTGGGTAGTAAACTCATTTTCACAATGTTGATTCTTCCAATCCAAGAACATGGAATATCTCTCCATCTGTTTGTATCACCTTTAATTTCTTTCATCAGTGTCATACTTTTCTGCATACAGGTCTTTTGGCTGCTTAGGTAGGTTTATTCCTAGGTCTTTTATTCTTTTTGTTGCAGTGGTAAATGGGAGTGATTCCTTAATTTCTTTTTCAGATTTTTCATCATTAGTGTATAGGAATGCCAGAGATTTCTGTGCATTAATTTTGTATCCTGCTACTTTACCACATTCATTGATCAGCTCTAGTAGCTTTCAGGTAGCATCTTGGGATTCTCTATGTATAGTATCCTGTCATCTGCAAACAGTTACAGCCTTACTTCTTTTCTGATTTGGATTCCTTTTATTTCTTTTTCTTCTCTGATTGCTGTGGCTAAAAATACCAAAACTATGTTGAATAAGTGGGCAAACTTGTTCCTGATCTTAGTAGAAATGATTTCAGTTTTTCACCATTGAGAATGATGTTGGCTGTGGGTTTGTCATATATTGCCTTTATTATGTTGAGGTAAGTTCCCTCTCTGCCTACTTTCTGGAATGTTTTTATCATAAATGGGTGTTGAATTTTGTCAAAAGCTTTCTCTGCATCTATTGAGATGATCACACGGATTTTCTCCTTCAATTTGTTAACATGGTGTATCACATTGATTGATTTGCATGTATTAAAGAATCCTTGCATTCCTGGGATAAACCCCACTTGATCATGTTGTATGATCCTTTTAATGTGCTGTTGGATTCTGTTTGCTACTGTTTTCTTGTGCTGTTGGATTTTTGCATCTATGATCATGAGTGATATTGTTCTGTAGTTTTTTTTTTTTTTTGTGACATCTTTGTCTGATTTTGGTATCAGGGTGATGGTGGCCTTGTTGAATGAGATATGGAGTTTTCTTTCGTCTGCTATATTTTGGAAGAGTTTGAGAAGGGTAGGTGTTAGCTCTTCTCTAAACGTTTGGTAGAATTTACTATGAAGCCATCTGGTCCTGGGCTTCATTTGTTGGAAGATTTTTAATCACAGTCTAAATTTCAGTGCTTGTGACTGGTCTGTTTATATTTTCTATTTCTTCCTGTTTCAGTCTCGGGAGGTTGTGCTTTTCCAAGAATTTGTCCATTTCTTCCAGATTGTGCATTTTTTGGCATATAGTGCTTGTAGTAATCTCTCATGACCCTTTGTATTTCTGCAGTGTCAGTTGTTAGTTCTACTTTTTCATTTCTAATTTTATTGATATGAGTATTCTCCCTTTTTTTTTTGATGTGTCTGACTAGTGCTTTATCAGTTTTGTTTATCTTCTCAAAGAACAAGCCTTTAGATTTATTGATCTTTGCTCTTGTTTCCTTCATTTCTTTCTCATTTATTTCTGATCTGAACTTTTTGAGTTCTTTCCTTTTGCTAACTCTGGGTTCTTTTGTTCTTCTTTCTCCAATTGCTTTAGGTATAAGGTTAGGTTGTTTATTTGAGATGTTTCTTGTTTCTTGAGGTAGGATTGTATTGCTATAAACTTCCCTCTTAGAACTGCTTTTGCTGCATTCCATAGGTTTTGAGCCGTCATTTGTTCATTGTCATTTTTTTCTTGGTATTCTTTGATTTCCTCTTTGATTTCTTCAGTGATTTCTTGCTATTGAGTAGTGTGCTGTTTAGCCTCCACATGTTTGTATATTTCACAGATTTTTTTTCCTGTAATTGATATCTAGTCTCCTAGCATTGTAGTCACAAAAGATACTTGATGTGATTTCAATTTTCTTAAATTTACCAAGGCTTGATTTGTGACCCAAAATATGATCTACCCTGGAGAATGTCCCATAAGCACTTGAGTAGAAAGTGTATTATGTTGTTTTTGGATGGAATGTCCTATAAATATCAATTAAGCCCATCTTATATAATGTGTCATTTAAAGCTTTTGTTTCGTTTTTTATTTTCATTTTGAATGATCTGTCCATTGATGAAAGTGGGGTGTTAAAGTCCCCTACTATGATTGTGTTGCTGTCAATTTCCCCTTTTATGGCTGTTAACGTTTGCCTTATGTATTGATGTGCTCCTATGTTGGGTACATAGATATTTACAATTGTTATATCTTCTTGGATTGCACTTTCAGTCTGTATGTGTTCCTAGGTCTGAAATGGGTCTCTTATAGACACCATATATACGGATCTTGTTTTTTTTTACCAATTCAGCCAGTCTGTGTTTTTTGGTTGGAGCATTTAATCCATTTACATTTAAGACAGTTATCAATATGTCTGTTCCTATGAACATTTTCCTAATTGTTTGGGGTTTGTTATTGTAGGTCTTTTCCTTCTCTTGTGTTTCCTCCTAGAGAATTTCCTTTAGCATTTGTTGTAAAGCTGGTTTGGTGGTGCTGAATCCTTTTAACTTTTGCTTGTCTGTAAATGTTTTCATTTCTCCATTGAAGCTGACTGAAATCCTTGCTGTTTAGAGTAATCTTCATTTTAGTCTTTTCCCTTTCATCACTTTATTTTTTTTCTTTAACATCTTTATTGGAGTATAATTGCTTTACAATCGTGTGTTAGTTTCTGCTTTACAACAAAATGAATCAGTTATATATATACATATGTTCCCATATCTCTTCCCTCTTGCATCTCCCTCCCTCCCTCCCACCCTCCCTATCCCACCCCTCCAGGTGGTCACAAAGCACTGAGCTGATCTCCCTGTGCTATGCGGCTGCTTCCCACTAGCTATCTACCTTACGTTTGGTAGCGTATATATGTCCATGCCTCTCTCTCACTTTGTCACACCTTACCCTTGCCCTTCTCCATATCCTCAAGTCCTTTCTCTAGTAGGTCTGTGTCTTTATTCCTGTCTTACCCCTAGGTTCTTCATGACATTTTTTTTCTTAAATTCCATATATATGTGTTAGCATACGGTATTTGTCTCTCTCTTTCTGATTTACTTCACTCTGTATGACAGACTCTATGTCTATCCACCTCATTACACATAGCTCAATTTTGTTTCTTTTTATGGTTCAGTAATATTCCATTGTATATATGTGCCACATCTTCTTTATCCATTCATCCAATGATGGACACTTAGGTTGTTTCCATCTCTGGGCTATTGTAAATAGAGCTGCAATGAACATTTTGGTACATGACTCTTTTTGAATTATGGTTTTCTCAGGGTATATGCCTAGTAGTGGCATTGCTGGGTCATATGGTAGTTCTATTTGTACATTTTTAAGGAACCTACATACTGTTCTCCCCAGTGGCTGTATCAATTTACATTCCCACCAGCAGTGCAAGAGTTTTCCTTTTTCTCCACACCCTCTCCAGCATTTATTATCTCTAGATTTTTTGATGATGGCCATTCTGACTGGTGTGAGATGATATCTCATTGTAGTGTTGATTTGCATTTCTCTAATGATTAGTGATGTTGAGCATTCTTTCATGTGTTTGTTAGCAGTCTGTATATCTTCTTTGGAGAGATGTCTATTTAGGTCTTCTGCCCATTTTTGGGTTGGGTTGTTTGTTTTTTTGTTATTAAGCTGCATGAGCTGCTTATAAATTTTGGAGATTACTCCTTTGTCAGTTACTTCATTTGCAAATATTTTCTCCCATTCTGCGGGTTGTATTTTGGTCTTGTTTATGGTTTCCTTTGCTGTGCAAAAGCTTTGAAGTTTCATTAGGTCCCATTTGTTTATTTTTGTTTTTATTTCCATTTCTCTGGGGGGTGGGTCAAAAAGGATCTTGCTGTGATTTATGTCATAGAGTGTTCTGCCTATTTTTTCCTCTAAGAGTTTGACAGTTTCTGGTATTACATTTAGGTCTTTAATCCATTTTGAGCTTATTTTTGTGTATGGTGCTAGGGAGTGATCTAATCTCATACTTTTACATGTAGCTGTCCAGTTTTCCCAGCACCACTTATTGAAGAGGCTGTCCTTTCTCCACTGTACATTTCTGCCTCCTTCATCAAAGATAAGGTGACCATATATGCGTGGGTTTATCTCTGGGCTTTCTATCCTGATCCATTTACTTATCTTTCTTTTTTTGTGCCAGTACCATACTGTCTTGATTACTGTAGCTTGGTAGTATAGTCTGAAGTCAGGGAGCCTGATTCCTCCAGCTCCGTTTTTCATTCTCAAGATTGCTTTGGCTATTCGGGGTCTTTTGTGTTTCCATACAAATTGTGAAATATTTTGTTCTAGTTCTGTGAAAAATGCCAGTGGTAGTTTGACAGGGATTGCATTGAATCTGTAGATTGCTTTGGGTAGTAGAGTCAATTTCACAATGTTCAATCTTCCAATCCAAGAACATGGTATATCTCTCCATCTATTTGTATCATCTTTAATTTCTTTCATCAGTGTCATAATTTTCTGCATACAGGTCTTTTGTCTCCTTAGATAGGATTATTCCTAGATATTTTATTCTTTTTGTTGCAATGGTAAATGGGAGTGTTTTCTTGATTTCACTTTCAGATTTTTCATCATTATTATATAGGAATGCCAGAGATTTCTGTGCATTAATTTTGTATCCTGCTATTATACCAAATTCATTGATTAGCTCTAGTAGTTTTCTGGTAGCATCTTTAGGATTCTCTATGTATAGTATCATGTCATCTGCAAACAGTGACAGCTTTACTTCTTCTTTTCCGATTTGGATTCCTTTTATTTCCTTTACTTCTCTGATTGCTGTGGCTAAAACTTCCAAAACAATGTTGAATAAGAGTGGTGAGAGTGGGCAAGCTTGTCTTCTTCCTGATCTTAGTGGAAATGCTTTCAGTTTTTCACCATTGAGAATGATGTTGGCTGTGAGTTTGTCATATATGGCCTTTATTATGTTGAGGAAAGTTCCCTCTATGCCTACTTTCTGCAAGGTTTTTATCATAAATGGGTGTTGAATTTTGTCGAAAGCATTCTCTGCATATATTGAGATGATTTTATGGTTTTTCTCCTTCAATTTTTTAATATGGTGTATCACATTGATTGATTTGCATATATTGAAGAATCCTTGCATTCCTGGAATAAATCCCACTTGGTCTTGGTGTATGATCCGTTTAATGTGTGTTGGATTCTGTTTGCTAGTATTTTGTTGAGGATTTTTGCATCTATGTTCATCAGTGATATTGGCCTGTCATTTTCTTTCTTTGTGACATCTTTGTCTGGTTTTGGTATCAGGGTGATTGTGGCCTCGTAGAATGAGTTTGGGAGTGTTCCTCCCTCTGCTACATTTTGGAAGAATTTGAGAAGGATAGGTGTTAGCTCTTCTCTACATGTTTGATAGAATTCACCTGTGAAGCCATCTGGTCCTGGGCTTTTGTTTGTTGGAAGATTTTTAATCACAGTCTCAATTTCAGTGCTTGTGATTTGTCTGTTCATATTTTCTATTTCTTCCTGATTCAGTCTTGGCAGGTTGTGCATTTCTAAGAATTTGTCCATTTCCTCCAGGTTGTCCATTTCATTGACATAGAGCAGACAAGCCTCTCGGGCTGGTGAGTGCCGGTTGGCACTGATCCTCTGTGCAGGAATCTCTCCGCTTTGCCCCCCATACCCCTGTTGCTGTGTTCTCCTCCATGGCTCCAAAGCTTTGCCCCTCTGCCACCCGCTGTCTCTGACCATGAAGGGGCTTCCTAGTGTGTGGAAAACTTTCCTCCTTCACAGTTCCCTCCCACTGGTGCAGGTCCCGTCCCTATCCTTTTGTCTCTGTTTATTCTTTTTTCTTTTGCCCTACCCAGGTACGTGGGGGGTTTCTTGCTTTTTGGGAGGTCTGAGGTCTTCTGCCAGCATTCAGTAGGTGTTCTGTAGGAGTTGTTTCACGTGTAGATGTATTTCTGTTGTATCTGTCAGGAGGAAGGTGATCTCCGCATCTTATTCTTCCGCCATCTTGCCAGAAGCCCCCCTTCATCACTTTAAATATGTCCTGCCACTCCCTTCTGGATTGCAGAGTTGCTGCTGAAAGGTCAGCTGTTAACCTTATGGGTATTCCCTTGTAGGTTATTTATTGCCTTTCCCTTGCTGTTTTTATTATGTTTTCTTTGTATTTAATTTTTGATAGTTTGATTAATATGTGTCTTGTTATGTTTCTCCTTGGATTTATCCTGTCTGGGACTCTCTGCACTTCCTGGACTTGATTGACTATTTCCTTTCCCATAATAGGGAAGTTTTCAACTATAATCTCTTCAAGTATTTTCTCAGACCCTTTCCTTTTCCTGGGACCCCTATAATTTGAATGTTGGTGCGTTTAATGTTGTCCCAGAGGTCTCTGAGACTGTCCTTAATTCTTTTCATTCTTTTTCATTTATTCTGCCCTGCAGTAGTTATTTCCACTATTTTGTCTTCCAGGTCACTTATACCTTCCTCTGCCTCAGTTATTCTGCTATTGATTACTTATAGAGAATTTTTAATTTCATTTATTGTGTTGTTCATCATCGTTTGTTTGCTCTTTATTTCTTTTAGTTCCTTGTTAAAAGTTTCTTGTATTTTCTCCATTCTATTTCCGAGATTTTAGATTATCTTTACTATCATTACTCTGAATTCTTTGTCAGGTAGACTGCCTATTTCCTCTTCATTTGTTTGGTCTGGTGGGTTTTACCTTGCTCCTTCATCTGCTGTGTGTTTTTCTGTCTTCTCATTTTGCTTAACTAACTGTGTTTGGGGTCTCCTTTCTGCAGACTGCACATTCATAATTCCCATTGTTTTTGGTGTCTGCCCCCAGTGGGTATGGTTGTTTCAGTGGTTGTGCATGATTCCTGCTCCAGGGGACTTGTACCTGTGTTCTGGTGGATGAGGCTGCATCTTGTCTTTGTGGTGGGCAGGACCATGTCCAGTGGTGTGTTCTGGGCTGTCTGTGAAATTATGATTTTAGTCAGCCATCCTGCTAATGGGTGGGGTTGTGTTCCTGTCTTGCTAGTTGTTTGGCATAGGGTGTCCAGCACTGTAGCTTGCTGGCCAATGAGTGAGCCTGGTCTTAGCTTTGAGAATGGGATCTCTTAGAGAGTTTTTGCCATTTGATATTATGTGGTGCCGGGAGGTCTCTTGTGGACCAATGTCCTCAACTCGGCTCTACCACCTCAAAGGCGCAGGTCTGACACCCAGATGGTGAACCAAGACTCTGCCTGCCACCTGGCAGGTCTTCCTAAAGCCAGGCCGCCTGCAGCAGCCTGACCAATGGAATATTCAAATTGGAAATGTTGCCTTAGCACTGGGTGCTAGAGGAGGTCTCCTTCAGAAATATCCATATCAGAAACACAAAAGCATGGACAGCTCCCTTATATGTTCTAAAGACTTCCAACAAGGGCAAAAATTCAATTCAATGGAGGGAAGGAAAGTCTTTTCAACTAATAGCAGAGAAATAATTAGCTATTCATATGGAGAATCTTGATCTTTACCTCTATTGTGTGGTTTTTATTAATTTGAAGTGACACCTCCACTGTCTCTTTCCCTTTCTGTCAACTGAAGCAGAAGACTCTGAGCCTTTAGAACTGAGTAGTACTCCTCAACATTGTCGAGGTTTTAAAAAATGAGGAAAGCGTGAGAAATTGTCACAGCCAAGAGGAGCTTATGGAGACATGAAGACTAAATGTAATACTCTATCCTTGGCTTCCTGCAGCAGCCTGGGCCCACATCCCTTTCAAGCATTGGGTCCTGGGCCCAAGATTTCCAGATACCCAGAAGGGGAGGGGGCCAGAAATGTATAGAATCTTAAGAAACTATTGTGAATATTTATATGCCAAAAAAATTGGATAACCTAGAAGAAATAGATAAATTTCTGGAAACATACAACCTACCAAGACTGAATCAAGAAGAAAATGAAAAGTACAATAAGCACATAATAAGAAGGGGATTGAATCAGTAATCAAAAACCTCTCAACACAGAAAAGCCTAGGTCCAGATAACTTAACTGGTGAATTCTACCAAGTGTTTAAAGAAGGATTAACACCAATCCCTCTCAACCCCTTCCAAAATTGAAGAGGAAGGAGCACTTCCAAACTAATTTTGTGAGGCTAGATTATCCTGATACCAAATCCAGATAAGGACACTACAATAAAAATATAGACCAATGTCTCTGATGAATATAGATATAAACATTCTTAGAAATATTAGCAGACCTAATTCAACAACACATTAAAAGCGTTATACATCATGGCCAAGGGAGACATCCCTGGATGCAAGGATGGTTCAAAATATGCAAATCAATCAATATGATATACCACATTAATAATAAAGGATAAAAACCATATGATCATCTCCACAGATACAGAAAAAATACATTTGGAAAAATAAAATATTCTTTCATGATTAAGACCCTCAACAAATTGGGTATTGAAAGAATATACCTCAACATAATAAAGGCCATATATGACAAACCTACAGCTAACATTATATTCAATGGTGAAAAATTCAAAGCTTTTTCTCTAGGATCAGGAATAAGTTCAGGATGCCCACTCTTATTCAACATAGTACTGGAAGTCCTAGCTAGAGCAGTTAGGGGAAAAAAGAAATAAAGGAATCCAAATTGAAAAGCAAGAAGTAAAATTGTCATTATTTGCAATGATATGATCTTATATATGGAAAATCCTAAAGACTCAACCAGAACACTTGGAACTAATCAATGAATTCAGTAAAGTTGCTGGATATAAAAATCAACATACAGAAATCAGTGGTGATTTTATACACTAACAAAGGAACAGCAAAAATTAAATAAATAAATTGTATCTCATCGATCATTCACAACAGCATCAAAAGCAATAAAATACTTAGGATCGAATTTAACCAATGAATAAAAGATCTATACAATAAAATCTACAAGACCTTGATGTAAGAAATTGAAAAGATGCAAACAAATGGAAAAATATACCGTGTTCATGGATCAGAAGAATTAATATTGTAAAGTGTCCATTCTACTCAAAACATCTACTTATTTGATACAATCCCTATCAAAATTCCAATAGTATTTTTCACATATATAGAAAACACAATCCTAAATTTTGTATAGAAATACAAAAGTTCCCAAATAAGCCAAAGCAATTCTGAGAAAAAGCAAGGCCAGAGGCATCATACTTCCTGATTTCAAACTAGTATACTACAAATCTATAGTAATAAAAACAATATGGTACAGGATAAAAGTAGACCTTTAGGCCAATGGAACAGAATAAAGAGCCCAGAATTAAACCTCCACTTGTATGTTCAACAAATGAAAAGCCAAGAAAACACTCAGTGGGGAAAGGAGAGTCTCATCAACAAATGGTGTTGGGAAAACTGGATAACCACACACAAAAAAATGAAACTGGACCCCCATCTTACACCACTCACAAAAAATAACTCAAAATGGATTAAAGACATAAGACCTGATGCCATGAAACTCCTAGAAGAAAACAGTGAAGAAAATCCTTGATATTGGACTGGCAATTATTTTTCAGATATGACACCAGAAACCTCAGGCAACAAAAGCAAAACTCAACAAGTGAGACTTTATCAAAATTAAAAACTTCTTCATAGCAAAAGGCACTATGAAGAAGCAGCAATCTAAAGAAATGAAACAGTAACCTACAGAATGGGAGAAAATATTTGCAAAACATGTATTGGATAAGGGGTTAATATAGAAAGTATATAAAGATCTCATACCATTCAATAACAATAAAATAAGCAATCTTGTTTAAAAAAAATGGGCAGAGGAACAAAATAGGCATTTTTCCAAAGAAGACATCCAAATGGCCAATATGTAACACAGTGAGATATTATCTCACACCTATTAGAATGGCAGTCATCAAGAAGACAAGAGTTAACAAGTGTTGGCAAGGATGTGGAGAAAAGGGAACACTTGGGCAATTTGTTGGTGGGAATGTAAATTGGTTCAGCCACTATGAACAGTATAGAGATTACTAAAAAAAATTAAAAATAAAACTACCGTATGATCCAGCAGTTCCACTTCTGGCTATATATCCAAAGGAAATGAAAACAGAAGTTTGAAGAGCTATATACACTCCCTTGTTTATTGCAGCATTATTTACAATAAAGACATGAAAATAACCTAAGTGTCCATCAATGAATGAATGGATTAGAAAGTTGTGGTATATTTACACAATGGAATATTATTCAGCCACAAGAAAAAAGGAAATCCTGACAATTGTAACAACGTGGATAGACCTTGAGGACTTCATGCTAAGTGAGATGTCAGACAGAGAAAGACATATACTGTATGATATCACTTAATATGTATAATCAAGAGAGCCAAACTCATAAGAACAGAGAGCTGAATGGTGGTTACCAGAGGCTGGTGGTGGGGGATTGAGGTTGGGTTGTTTAAGGGGACAAACTGAGTAGTAGATAAGTAAGTCCTGGGGAGCCAATGCAGAGCATAATAATCATAGTCAACAGTACAGTGTTATAAACTTCAAAGTTGCTAAGAGACTAGACATTAATTGTTCCCACCACAAAAAAAATGATAATTATTTGATGATATGGGGGTGCCAACTAATGCAAAGGAGATAATCATACTGCAATATATAAATGTATCAAATCAACATGTTGCACACCCTAAACTTACACAATGCTATATTTCAATTTTACAAAATGAACACTTTGCCTGGAGATATTTTCCCTACTCAAGGCATGAGATATTTCTTATTTCAGGGAAAAGACTGAAATCCCCTCTACCAAGTTAGGCACTTTTATCTTAAGTAGTTACGTGTGTGTGTGTGTGTGTGTGTGTGTGTGTGTGTGTGTGTGTCCATTACTGACATGCTATCATCAGGTTATTTTGTGAGGTCATCGAGCTGTTCTTACTTAGGATAAAATTATGTTAAAACCGGGCAATGTTAGATAATGCATATGAGGTTTAACAAATGAGGGAAGGAATTGACATTTCCTAAACTGAACCAGACAGGTCAAAGAGAAGCAGTGGAAAGGAAAGAGCACAGTATATTTGGGAACATGTCCAGTGCTTGCCAAGTGCCTTAATATGTGTGTGGAATGAACATGATTGAACCTTAAAGATCAGTTACCATTTTTCTTTATAAACAGGCATGCTCATGCTTCTTTCATTTCTTGCAATAAAAGGCACTGAGCCTATATATCCTTGTGGATAAAAATGGAGATATGCGCTAATTCCTAGAGAAATGCAAATCAAAACCAAATGAGGTGTCACCTCACACTGGTCAAAACGGCCATCATTAAAAAGTCTACAAATAACAAATGCTGGAGGGGATGAGGATAAAAGGGAACACTCTTGCACTGTTGGTGGGAATGTAAACTGGTTCAGCCAGTTTACTATGGAAAATAGTATGAAGGTTCCTCAAAAATCTAAAAATAGAGTTGCTGTATGATCCAGCAATCCCACTCCTTGGTGTATATCCAGACAATAATGCGAAAAGTTACACGCACTCCTATGTTCATAACAGCACTATTTACAATAGCCAAGAAATGGAAACAACCTAAATATCCACTGAATGGATAAAGATCTGATATATATTTATATATATATACATGCACACACATAATGTATACCTTTATATATATATATATATATATACTGTATATCTTTATATATATAATGAATATATTTAGATATACAATAGAATATTACTCAGCCATGAAAAAGAATGAAATAATGCCATTTGTAGCAACATAGATGGACCTAGAGATTATCATACTAAGCAAAGCCAATGGAAGACAAATATCATATGATATTGCTTATATGTGGAATCTAAAATATGACACAATTGAACTTATCTAAAAATAAGAAAGAGATTCACAGATGTAGAAAACAGACAAGTAGTTGCCAAGGAAGAGGAAGAGTGGTGAGGGAGGGAAGGATTGGGAGCTGGGGATAAGCAGATGCAAGCTATTATATAAGGATGGATAAAAAACAAGGTCCTGCTAGATAAACCATAATGGAAGAGAATATGAAAACGAATATCTATCTATCTATCTATATCTATATCTATCTATATATATATGAATCACTTTGCTGTAGAGCAGAAATGAACACATTGTAAATCAACTATACCTCAATAAAATATTTTAAAATGGAAATATGAATACCTATTTTATTGGGTTTTGATAAAAATAATTGAAATAAGACACATCTCAGACACATGGGATGTGCTATTATGCACCTGGGAATCCTGTAGTGCTGTGTGTGGCAGGGTATGTCATCTCAGGCTCAACAAACATTTCCCCCTTCACTCAATTTCCTTCTTGCCTTGCCCAAATGCAACATTGAAACAGCACACTGAGTTTTTCTTCTTTTTATGATAAAAAATATATATTCAGCTAGATATCTTTTTGCTATAGTTTTTAACATCTTTATTGGAGTATAATTGCTTTACAATGGTGTGTTAGTTTCTGCTGTATAACAAAGTGAATCAGCTATACATATACATATATCCCTATATCCCCTCTCTCTTGCAGCTCCCTCCCACCCTCCCTAACCCACCCCTCTAGGTGGACACAAAGCACCAAGCTGATCTCACTATGCTATGTGGTTGCTTCCCACTAGCTATTTTACATTTGGTAGTGTATATATGTCCGTGCCACTCTTTCACTTCGTCCCAGCTTACCCTTCCCCCTCCCCAGGTCCTCAAGTCCATTCTCTATGTCAGCATCTTATTCCTGTCCTGCCCCTAAGTTCTTCAGAACCATTTTTAAATTTTTCTATATTCCATATATATGTGTTACCATATGGTATATGTTTTACTCTTTCTGACTTACTTCACTCTGTGTGACAGTCTCTAGGTCCATCCACCTCACTACAAATAACTCAATTTCATTTCTTTTTAAGGTGAGGTGATATTCTATTGTGTATATGTGCCACATCTTCTTTATCCATTCATCTGTTAATGGAAACTTAGGTTGCTTCCATGTCCTGGCTATTGTAAATACAGCTGCAATGAACATTGTGGTGAATGACTCTTTTTGAATTATGGCTTTCTCAGGGTATATGCCCAGTAGTGGGATTGCTAGGTCGTGTAGTAGTTCTATTTTAGTTTTTTAAGGACCCTCCATACTGTTCTCCACAATAGCTGTATCAATTTATGTTCCTATCAACTGTGCAAGAGGGTTCCCCTTTCTCCACACCCTCTACAGCATTTATTTTTTGTAGATTTTTTGATGATGGCCTTCTAACTGGTATGAGGGGATAAGTCATTCTAGTTTTGATTTGCATTTCTCTAATGATTAGTGATGTTGAGGATCCTTTCTTGTGTTTTTTGGAAATCTGTATATTTTCTTTGGAGAAATGTCTATTTAGGTCTTCTGCCCATTTTTGGATTGGGTTGTTTATTATTTTGATATTCAGCTGTGTGAGCTGTTTGTACATTTTGGAGATTAATCCTTTGTCAGTTGCTTCATTTTCAAATATTTTCTCCAATTCTGAGGGTTGTCTTTTGTCTTGTTTATGGTTTTCTTTGCTGTGCAGAAGATTTTAAGTTTCATTAGGTCCCATTTGTTTATTTTTGTTTTTATTTCCATTTCTCTATGAGGTGGGTCAAAAAAGATCTTGCTGTGATTTATATCAAAGACTGTTCTTCCTATAGTTTCCTCTAAGAATTTTATACTGCCTGGCCTTACATTTAGGTCTTTAATCCATTTCGAATTTCTTTTTGTGTATGGTGTTAGGAAGTGTTCTAATTTCATTCTTTTACATATAGCTGTCCAGTTTTCCCAGCACCACTTATTGAAGAGGCTGTTTATTATCTATTGTATATTCTTCCCTCCTTTATCAAAGATAAGGTGGCCATATGTGTGTGGGTTTATCTCTGGGCTTTCTATCCTGTTCCATTGATCTATATTTCTGTTTCTGTGTGAGTACCATACTATCTAGATTACTGTAGCTTTGTAGTATAGTCTGAAGGCAGGGAGCCTGATTCCTCCAGCTCTGTTTTTCTTTCTAATGATTGCTTTGGCTATTCGAGTTCTTTTGTGTTTCCATACAAATTGTGAAATTTTTTGTTCTACTTCTGTGAAAAATACCATTGATAGTTTGACAGGGATTGCATTGAATCTGCAGATTGCTGTGGGTAGTATAGTCATTTTCACAATGTTGAGTCTTCAAATATAGGAACATGGTATATCTCTCGATCTGTTTGTATAGTCTTTAATTTCTTTCATCAGTATCTTACAGTTCTCTGCATATAGGTCTTTTGTCTCCTTATGTAGGTTTAATCCTAGGTCTTTTATTCTTTTTGTTGCAGTGGTAAATGGGAGTGTTTCCTTAATTTCTCTTTCAGATTTTTCATCATTAGTGTATGGGAATGCAAGAGATTTCTGTGCATTAATTTTGTATCCTACGACATTACCAAATTCATTGATTAGCTCTAGTAGTTTTCTGGTGGCATTTTTAGGATTCTCTATGTATAGTATCATGTCATCTGCAGTGACAGTTTTACTTCTTCTTTTCCAATTTTTATTCCTTTTATTTCTTTTTCTTCTCTGATTGCTGTGGCTAGGACTTCCAAAACTATGTTGAATAATAGTGGTGAGAGTGGACATCCTTATTTCGTTCCTGATCTTAGAGGAAATGCTTTTAATTTTTCACCATTGAGAATGATGTTTGCTGTGGGTGTGTCATATATGGCCTTTATTATGTTGAGGTAAGTTCCCTCTATGCCTACTTCCTTGAGCATTTTAATCATAAATCAGTGTTGAATTTTGCCAGAGCTCTTTCTGCATCTATTGAGATGATCATATGTTTTTTATCCTTCAGTTTCTTAATATGGTTTATCAAATGGATTGGCTTATGTAAGTTGGGGAATCCTTGCATTCCTGGGATAAACCCCACTTGAGCATAGTATTTGTTGAGGATTTTTGCATGTATGTTTATCAGTGATTTCTGCCTGTAGTTTTCTTTTTTTGTGATGTCCTTGTTGGGTTTTGCTATCATGGTGACTGTGGCCTCATAGAATGTGTTTGGGAATGTTCTTCCCTCTGTTATATTTTGGAAGAGTTTGAGAAGGATAGGTTTTAACTTTTCTCTAATTGTTTGGTAGAATTCGCCTGTGAAGTCATCTGCTCCTGGACTTTTGTTTGTTGGAAAATTTTTAGTCACAGTTTCAATTTCAGTGCTGTGATTGGTCTGTTTATATTTCCTATATCTTCCTGGTTCAGTCTCGGAAGTTGGTGCTTTTCTAAGATTTTTTCCATTTCTTCCAGGTTGTCCATTTCATTGGCATATAGTTGCTTGTAGTAGTGCCTCATGATCCTTTGTATTTCTGCAGTGTCAGTTATTACTTCTCCTTTTGTATTTCTTTTTTTTTTTTTTTTTTTTGCGGTACGTAGGCCTCTCACTGTTTTGGCCTCTCCCACTGTGGAGCACAGACTCCAGACGTGCAGGCTCAGTGGCCATGGCTCACGAGCCCAGCCGCTCCGTGACATGTGGGATCTTCCCGGACTGGGGCGCGAACCCGTGTTCCCTGCATCGGCAGGAGGACTCTCAACCACTGCGCCACCAGGTAAGCCCTGAATTTCTAATTCTGTTGATTTGAGTCTTCTCCCTTTTTTTCTTGATGAGTCTGGCTAATGGTCTATCAGTTTTGTTTACCTTCTCAAAGAACCAGCTTTTAGTTTTATTGATCTTTGCTATCGTTTCCTTCATTTCTTCTTCATTTATTTCTGATCTGATGTTTATGCTTTCTTTCCTTCTGCTAACTTTGTGTTTTATTTGTTCTTCTTCCTCTAATTGCTTTAGGTGTAAGGTTAGGTTGTTTTTTTGAGATTTTTCTTCTTTCTTGAGGTAGGATCGTATTGTTATAAATTTTCCTCTTAGAACTGCTTTTGCTGCATCCCATAGGTTTTGAGTCATCATATTTTCGCTGTCATTTGTTTCTAGGTATTTTTCATTTCTTCTTTGATTTCTTCAGTGATCTCTTGGTTATTTAGTAGAGTATCATTTAGCCTCCATGTGTTTCTATTTTTTACAGGTTTTTTCCTGTAATTTATGTCTAGTCTCATAGCCTTGAGGTCAGAATAATACTTGCTACGATTTCAATTTTCTTAAATTTACCAAGGCTTGGTTTGTGACCCAAGATATGATCTATCTGGGAGAATGTTCCATGAGCACTTGAGAATAAAGTGTATTCTGTTGTTTTTGGTGGAACGTCCCATAAATATCAATTAAGTCCATTTTATTTAATGTGTCGTTTAAAGCTTGTGTTTCCTTATTTTCATTTAGGATGATCTGTCCGTTTGTGATAGTGGGGAGTTAAAGTCCCCTAGTATCATTGTGTTACTGTCAATTTCCCCTTTTATGGCTGTTAGCATTTGCCTTATGTATTTAGGCGTTCCTCTGTTGCATGCATAAATATTTACAATTGTTATATCTTCTTCTTGGATTGATCCTTTGATCATTATGTGGTGTCCTTTGTCTCTTGTCTTTATTTTAAAGTCTATTTTGTCTGATATGAGAATTACTACTCAAGCTTTTTTTGATTTCCATTTGCATAAAATATCTTTTTCTATCCCCTCACTTTCAGTCTGTATATTTCCCTAGGTCTGAAGTGAGTCCCTTGTAGACAGCATATATATGGGTCTTGTTTTTGTATCCATCCAGCCACTCTATGCCTTTTGGTTGAAGCATTTAATCTATTTACATTCAAGGTAGTTATAGATATTTGTGTTCCTCTTACCATTTTCTTAATTGTTTTGGGTTTGTTATTGTAAGTCTTTTCCTTCTCTTTTGTTTCCTGCCTAGAGAAGTTCCTTTAGGATTTGTTGTAAAGCTGGTTTGGTGGGGCTGAATTTTCTTAGCTTTTCCTTGTCTGTAAGGTTTTAATTTCTCTCTCGAATCTGAATGAGTTCCTTGCTGGGTAGAGTAATCTTGGTTGTAGGTTTTTCCCTTTCATCACTTTAAATATGTCCTGCCACTCCCTTCTGTCTTGCAGAGTTTCTGTTGAAATATCAGCTGTTAGCCTTATGGGGATTCCCTTATATGTTATTTGTTGCTTTTCTCTTGCTGCTTTTAATAGTTTTTTCTTTGTATTTAATTTTTGATAGTTTGATTAATATGTCTTGGCATGTTTCTCCTTTGATTTATCCTTATAGGTCTCTCTGCACTTCCTGGATTTGATTGGCTATTCCCTTATCCAGGTTAGGGAAGTTTTCAACTATAATGTCTTCAAATATTTTCTCAGTCCCTTCTTTTTCTCTTCTTCCCTGGGACCACTTTAATTCAAATGTTGGTGCATTTAATTTTGTCCCAGAGGTCTCTGAGGCTGTCCACAATACTTTTCATTCTTTTTTCTTTATACTGCTCTGTGGCAGTCATTTCCACTACTTTATTTTCCAGGTCACTTATCCATTTTCTGCCACAGTTATTCTGCTATTGATTCCGTCTAGAGAATTTTTAATTTCTTTTATTGTGTTGTTCATGATTGTTTGTTTGCTCTTTAGTTCTTCTCGCTCCTTGTTAAATGTTTCTTGTATTTTCTCCATTCTATTTCTGAGATTTTGGGTCATCTTTACTATCATTACTCTGAATTCTTTTCAGGTAGACTGCCTATTTCTTCTTCATTTGTTTGGTCTTGTGGGTTTTTACCTTGCTTCTTCATCTGCTATATATTTCTCTGTCTTTTCATTTTTTTAACTTACTGTGTTTGGGGTCTCCTTTTTGCCAGTTGCAGTTTTGTAGTTCCTGTTGCTTTTGGTGCCTGCCCCTAGTGGGTGAGATTAGTTCAGTGGCTTGTGCAGGCTTCCTTTTGGAGGGGACTGGTGCCTCTGTTCTGTTAGGTGGGCCTTGATTCCCTCTTTCTGGTAGGCAGGACTGAGTCCAGTGGTAGGTTTTGGGGTGTTCTGTGACCTTATTATGATTTTATGCAGCCTCTCTACTATTGGGTGGGGTTGTGTTCCTCTCTTGCTAGTTTTTTGGCATGTGGCTTCCAGCACTGTAGCTTGCTGGCCATTGAGTGGAGCTGGGTCTTACTGTTGAGATGGAGATGTCTGGGAGAACTCTCGCCAACTGATATTATGTGGGGCCAGGAGGTCTCTGGTGGTCCAATGTCCTGAACTTGGCTCTCCCACCTCAGAACTCAGGCCTGACACCCCGCTAGAGTAACCAAGACGCTGTCAACCACACAGCTCAGAAGAAAAGGGAGAGACAAAGAAAGAAAAAATAATTATAAATAAAAATTAATTTTAAAAACATTGAAATATATTATTAAAATAAGAAAATAAAAAATTATTAATAATTAAAACAAATAAAAGAAGAGAGCCATCAAATCAATAAACAAATCCACCAATGTAACAAGCACTAGAAACTACACGAAAATAAACATACAAATCAGAAAGAAATCAGTCACAGACAGCAAAACCCAGTTGCTCCCAAAGACCACCACCTCAATTTTTGGATGATTTGTTGTCTATTCAAGTATTCCACAGATGCAGGGTACATCAAGTTGATTGTGGGGATTTAATTCCCTGTTCCTGAAGCTGCACAGAGAAATTTCCCTTTCTCTTCTTTGTTCTCACAGCTCCTGGGGTTCATATTTCGTTTTGACCCCACCCTTGCATGTAGGTTGCCCTAGGCATCTGTTCCCCACACAGACAGAAGGCGGTTAAAGCAGCGTCTGATTAGGGGCCTCTGGCTTACTCAGGTCGCAGGGTGGGAGGGGTACAGTAGTTATAATTGGAATGTGGGGCAAGCCTGTGGTGGCAGAGGTTGGCCTGACGTTTCAACACCTGAGAAGCACATGTGTTCTCCTGGCGAATTTGTCCCTGGGTCATGGGACCCTGGCAGTGGTGGGCTGCACAGGCTCCTGGGGACAAGGAAGTGTGTACATAGTGATCTGTTCTTGCACACAGGATTCTTGGTGGCTGCAGCAGCAGCTTTAGCATTTCTTGCCCCTCTCTGTGTCTGAGCTGATAGCTGTGGCTTGTACCCATCTCTGGAGCTTGTTTAGGTGGTGCTCTGCCTTCTGTGGGCAGACAGGGAAGGAACCTCCTCTCCTCATGCACCCTGAAACAATGGTCTCTTGCCTCTAAGGCAGGTCCAGGGTTTTTCCTGGACTCCCTCCTGGGTAGCTGTGGTGCACTAACCCCTTTCAGGCTGTCTTCATGCAGCCAACCCCAGTCCTCTCCTTGGGTTCTGACCTCCGAAGCCTGAGCCTCAGCTCCCAGCCCCCACCCACCCTGGTGGGTGAGCAGAAAAGCATCTCAGGCTGGTGAGTGCTGGTCGGCACCAATCCTCTGTGTGGGAATCTCTCCACTTTGCCCTCTGCACTCCTGTGTGAGCTCTCCTCCATGGCTCTGAAGCTTCCTCCCTCCCCCACTCACACCCTGTCTCTGCCAGTGAAGGGGCTTCCTAGTGTGTGGAAACTTTTCCTCCTTCACAGCTCCCTCCCAGAGGTACAGGTCCTGTCCCTATTCTTTTGTTTCTGTTTTTTCACTTTTCTTTTGCCCTACTCAGGTATGTAGGGATTTTCTTGCCTTTTGGGAAGTCTGAGGTCTTCTGCCAACATACAGTAGGTGTTATGTAGGAGTTGTTCCACATGTAGATGTAATTTTGATGTATCTGTGAGGAGGAAGGTGAGCTCCACATCTTACTCCTCTGCCTACTTGAAGGCCCCATCCTTGTGCTATTTTTAATTTTCTCTTACTTTACAGTTTACATTTACATCTGATGCTATATTAAAGCAGAAGCTTCTTTCTATAAAAAGCAACTTCTTAGTTTTATTATTATCACTTATATAATTTAGAAAGCTTCAGTGATTTTCTTCTGCATATTTTATATTGCATATATGTTTATATGGAAACATAAAATATAAGTAGCTTGGAAATTCAAGGTCATTATCTGCATTTTATAGAGTAATGAAGAATTCTCATTAAATAATGGGCAGTCCTCATACTCCATGACATATTTTCAAATGTGACCATCTGTTCTTATAAACTATTACTGCAGCATACAATATACGGTGTTAAGGTACATTTTTTAAAAGTCTATGGAAATTGAGTATATTGGCTCCTTTTAAATAAATCCAATATGCTTTCTAAGTATAAAGGTAATCTTTCTTTGTTGTTTTTTGTTTGTTTGTTTGCTTTTGCGGTACACGGGCCTCTCACCATTGTGGCCTCTCCTGTTGCGGAGCAACAGGCTCTGGACGCGCAGGCTAAGCAACCATGGCTCACAGGCCCAGCTGCTCCGCGGCACGTGGGATCCTCCCAGACTGGGGCATGAACCCGTGTCCCCTGCATTGGCAGGCAGACTCCCAACCACTGTGCCACCAGGGAAACCCAAAGGTAATCTTGTACATAACCTAAACTATAGCCATGCTATGTATTAAAATTTTTTCAAGTTCCTTAAGCATTTGTCTGGATTCTTTTGTCATTATACACAATATTATTTTTTAAATTATATAACTATTTTACTTGTTTATATAAAACTGCTCACTAATAACTTCTATTTTTTAAAATTTTATTGGAGTATAGTTGATTTACAATGTTGTGTTAGTTTCAGGTGTACAGCAAAGTGATTCAGTTACACAGATAGGTATATTCATTCTTCTTCAGATTCTTTTCCCATGTAGGTTATACAGCACATTGAGTAGAGTTCCCTATGCTATACAGTAGGTCCTTATTGGTTATCTATTTTATATATAGCAGTGGGTGTATGTTAATCCCAAGCTCCTAATTTATCCCACACTCCATGTTTCCCCTTTGGCAACCATAAGTTTGTTTTCAAAATCTGTGAGTCTTTCTGTTTTGTAAAGAGTTCATTTATATCATTTTTAAAAATTAGATTTCACAGATGAGTGATATCAAATGACATTATTTAATTTTTTTATAGCTGAGTAGTATTTCATCGTAAATATATACCAATTCATCTTCTTTTTAAAAATTTTTATTGGAGTATAGTTGATTTACAATGTTGTTTTAATTCAAACTTTAAGAGGAATAGACTCAAAAGCAAGTTTTGTAAGTATAAAATTATGCTTGCTTTGTTTAATACCAAGTTCCATCATTTGAATCATGCTTGGCTGATAATAGGAACTCAGTTAATATTTGTTGAATAAATGAAACACTGAAAGATATATGTTGAATACTATAGGTTACATTAAAAAATTATTACATATTTTGAAAATTCTTCAGACCCTGCAAAGAAAGCCAACTATCTATTTATTCTAGTGGAAAAGAGTTGAATAACATGTTTCAAGCTTACTTATTTGTCTTACACCACTTCTGAAATAATAAAAAGCCAAATTATGGGGATCTCAGTAAATTAGTGGAATTATGAAATACTAGTATTTTCTATGTTCCAGAAAGTGGGATTTTAAATATTATTTAATCTTAGAGCAACCTTATTTATAATTTCATTTTCCAAATGAGGAACAAAATTGAGGTTACAGTTAAAAGTGACAAAAATTGAGATTCTCACTTATTCCAAATTCCATATTCTTAGCCACTAGCTATGTCATTGGTTCTTTTTCCTTCACTTCCTTTTGAACAATCTCACATTCATGGGTTCTATGATAGTAGAATATGATAGCCTTCACTATTTCAGAAAAAATGTATTCAGGTCTTTTTATCCCTATAAAAATTCAAAGATATCAATCACCCAAATTTTGTAATAAATATTGAAAATAAGTAGAGAAAACCCCACACTACTCTTCTTAATCTTCTTCAAAATTTTCTTGGCTATTATTGTCTGTTTATACCACCATGCAAATTTCAGAATTTACCTACAGATATATGCAAAACTTTTAGAATTTTGATTAAAATCATATTTTATTTATAGATTAATTTAAGGAGGACAGACATCTTTATGATATTGAATATTTATATTCAGGAACATTGTATATTTTTTCATTTAGAATTTTCTATACTACATTCATACTTACTCCTTGCTATAGATAATAGCTTATAGATATGGGAAGAGTATTTTAAATTTTTACTACATTTTCTAATTAGTTGTTTTCATTCTGATTTTTCATCAGAAAAAATGCAAGTGAGGTGACAGGAATGATACTTTCAAAGTGCCAAAAGTAAAAAACAGTCAGTCTAGAACTATATGCCCTATATATACTGTATAAAATTTCAAATTTAAGCTTTTAAATGTGAGATCCAGATTATCAGACAAAGTAAAACTAATTGATATATCCACTAGCAGATCCTCATTAAAGAAAATTTTGGAATATTAAAAAATGATTCCAGATGGAAATTAATTTCAAGAAGGGTTAAAATATTAAAATATGTTTTAAAAAGAGGGCAAATAGGGCTTCCCTGTTGGCGCAGTGGTTGAGAGTCCGCCTGCCGATGCAGGGTATATGGGTTCGTGCCCCAGTCCAGGAAAATCCCACATGCCATGGAGCAGCTTGGCCCGTGAGCCATGGCCACTGAGCCTGTATGTCCAGAGCCTGTGCTCTGCAATGGGAGAGACCACAACAGTAAGAGGCCTACATACCACAAAAAAAAAAAAGAGAGCAAATAAATTTTACTATGTAAGACATAATATCTTATGTGAATAAAAATAGTGTATAATGTTTAAATCTAAATATAAATTTGTATATAAATGAGTTAAATGAGTATCATATGCATCTGGACATTGGACCAGTGGATATAAACAAAATTATTTTATGTGCAATTTTTAAGAAATTTATAGTTATTAACTTTAGACTTTGATGAATTAAGTGCACTATGAAAAATTAAATACTTTATAACTAGAAGCAGGCAATTTAATTTCCAAACTAGTAGAGAGTAAAACATGGAAGGAGAAAAAAGGTTTTTTGCCAATTTAAGATAGAACACAGAACACAAAGGACAAATCAAGAAACAATATAGGATGGTAGAAATTAAATTCAAATATATTAATAATTATAATAAGTATAAATGGACTAAATGAAAAGACAAATATCATAAAGGGAAAGGATGGAAATATATATAAGTTGTTTTTATTAAAGAAAACACAGTTATGTTAACACCTGAGCAGAGCAACAGGTTAAAAAAAAAAGTACTAGAGACTGGGTAACTTAATAAAAGCATCAATACACCTGTAAGTTGTAATGATTTAAAATTTTTGCATTACACTCAACCACTGCAAGATTACATTATTTTTAGACACATGAGATTATATACAAAAATTTATTGCAAAAAGATTCTAAAACAAATCCATTCTACTTCAAAGAACTCTGAACCTACAGAGAATTTTCTCTGACATCACTGTATTTAATTTACAAAGCAATATGAAATGTGTTTGATTTATCCATGTTTTAAGGAAGAAATCATAAATATTAAAAAATATATCTATAATTCATTGACAGTGATAATGAAAATGCTACAAATTAAAACTTGGGGATGTAATTAAAGTAGTATTTAGAAAGAAATGTAGAACCTTAAAAACATATTAATAAAGAATATAGGCTAAAATTTTATGGAACAAGCAAACATAAAAAAATAAAAAAGATAGAGAAAGAGAAAGGAAAGAAAAATGTTCCCAGGATAAAATGTAGAAGAATAACAGATTGATGAAGCAGAAACATTTGGGAGAGAGGCTCAAAAGAAAGCAAAAAAGCCAGAAATTAATCCTTTTAAAAGAAAAGGGGGGGGGTAATAAATTTAGAAAGTCTCTGATTTAAATAACGAATAAAAGAGAGAAAATTCACAAATTACCAAAACTCACAAATATGCTAATAAAAAAGTATATTATTGACAACTTCCATGTCAGTAAATGTCAAATTTTACATTAATGACAAATTCCCAGAAAAGTATAATGTGACAAAATTGGCTCAAGAACTAAAAATAGGGACTTCTCTGGTGGTCCAGTGTTGATCCCTTGTCCAGGTTGGGGAACTAAGATCCCACATGCCATGCAACCAAAAAAAAAAAAAAAAAGCATTGCAAGAGCACCAGTTGGTAGAAAACTGCTGAGAAAATTCTCTAATATAAAGCCCCCTCTGGTGTTTTATATGAAACATTCAAAGAACAAATGTCAATGTTTACACACACTATTCCAGAGTGTAGAAATTCAGAAACTTTTCAAGAATTTATCTTTTGACTGTATAACTTGGACACCAAAACCTGAAAAGGGCAATGCATGAAAGGTAAATTACTGAAGACTGTTGACATGAGGAGCACAGATGCAAAAAATCCTAAACAAAATATCAGTAAACTATGTAGCAATGATAATAGTAACTTAAAATAAAATGTACCATGGAAAAATTAGGTTTATCCCAAGAACACAGAATAGTTTAATTTAAAAATCAATGAATGAACTCATCTGAAGAAGAGATTAAAGGAAAAAATTCAAATTATTAATTTGGAGTTATTTTGAGGACTAGGTGGAAGAGTGCAGAAGAACAGGGTGTTTTTAAGTTGAATTGCTGTTGAAGAATTATTCTTGGGACTTCCCTGGTGGTCCAGTGGTTTAGACTTTGCCTTCCAATGCAGGGGGTGCAGGTTTGATCCCTGGTCAGGGAGCTAAGATCCCACATGCCTCCTGGCCAAAAAACCAAAACATAAAACAGAAGCAATATTGTAACAAATTCAATAAAGACTTTAAAAATGGTCAACGTCCAAAAAAATCTTAAAACAAAATATTCTTGCTGGTTCAGGCTGTTGTTGTCTGTTTCTGCCTTTTTTTTTTTTCTTAGCACAAGTAAGGGGTATTGTGAGAGCTTTGATTAATTTCTTTAACAATTGCTGCTTTACATTTCACTCACATACGCATCTTTCAAATATAATGGATTAGAAATCTTGATGAAACTAAAGGGCAAAAAACTTCAAAATAAGAAGAGGAAAAGATAAAGAGCACCTAGTGAGGAAATCCTGGTAGTATTTTACTTTTACAAGTATTTGTATTTTGTTTCTAATAAAGATATTTTTTGAAAGTGCATTACTCACTTTGGTCAGTAAAATCTATAGTCTTGTTCTGAATATGAAATGCCATTGATTTTACAAGAGGTGTTGATATATGCCTGAATCAATTCAGTAATACCCAGACCAACATGAACAATAGATAATTATTCATACTCCCTCTTTCTAAAATATCATTTCTCAAGAATTTCAATTAACTTTGTAATAATCTCATGGAAGTTTACAACTCCTAATTAACAATGGGACCTACTCTTTTTGTTTTATGGAAGTGGATGATGATTAAAATATTTTGTTGGCTGCATTTTTTGTTTATTTAACACTCTCCTCTCTTCAGAGTTTCAAAAAAAATGTGCCTCCACCACATGCATTATCTATGCATTTGTTTCAAATGAAAACTGTTTATAAAATCATCAATGTTTTCCTTTTCCCTTTCCTTTCTAATTCTCTATGATATCTACCCTATCTAATGTCTTTCCTCAAGTTTTATAGAGACAGGGTGATTTCCAAAGAAAAAGGATCAACTTAGAAGTCAGACAGGATTTCAGAATATTTCTTTTGCCACTTTGGGGCTTTGAGCACATGAAGAAAATAAGTTTGTTTCCTCCACAATAAAATAAGCATAATGGTGCCTTTATCAGATGCACGTGAGATAAATGTGTTTAAGTAAAATTTCACTGGTTACTAATGTAGATGTGATCATGCATCCATTAACTAAGTAAACTGAAACTCTAACCCCAGAGAACTATCTTGAAAGTTATTCTCCTCATCACATTTAAGAGTAAAACAATTATAGCATATCAGCACCATTCCTATAAGAGCAGTCCAAAAGCCTGCCTTTTGTGTCAAAATAAAATGTTAGAAACATAATTTCCAGGGTATCTAATTTATTTGATTCTTTTGAGTTTTCTTTTGTCTAATCATCATACATAGGTCTTCAAAACATATGTTACCTGCTTATACAGATAATTCCTTTCAAAATACTAAGACACTGTATTTTCCTTCTTTCCATGTCTGTGTGCTTAGCAGTTTCACTTTTTAAATTCATTTCCTTAATCTTTCATATTTAATAAAATGACTGTGTTATATATTTTTGAATTTTGCCTTCACTGACAATTGCTCTAATAACTTTATCTACTTTCTCACTATGCCCATGCGTTTCTCCTACTAACCTTTTCAAACTTACATACTCAAGATTTGCCTTTTCAATGTATCTTTGTAAATTGCTGATATCTACAATACTCTATACTTTGGGTTTTCAACAAATATTAACTAATAACTGAATATGCAACTTTTCAAAATAAGTTACTACTAATATGGTAACATAATTTATTGAAGATGTCCAGCAGTGTTCTGTTTATATAACTTACAAAAAAAAAAAAAAACACTACTCCCTAACCACTTTGCAGCTCAGAAGACTGCGGCATAGAGAGATTAAGAACTTGCTGAGTAACTAAGTGGTATCTGTGACTTGAACCAAGAATTCTGAGTTTAGAAACACCACTCTTAAATTCAACTTAATGCATCTCTAATTTGTCTTCACAAATTTTACATGTATATTGGGTTTAATATGTAAAAATATATTTAAGGGAAAATTTCATGTGCTTCTTTTCAAACATCATGATATATGATTTCAGCAGATATAATCTATGAACATTTTGCTTATTAGGAATGGGATATTTTGTATAAACTCCAGGCAATTTGATTTTAGTAAAACTTCTAACTGAAAATTATTCTCCTAGAATCAGCATGCAAGGTTATAAAAAAAAATAAATTGGGATATTTAAATTTAAATAAAATTATCCCATCTGAATTTAATCTATAATAGAGTTTTACTTAATTAGATATGTACTGTCTATTTTTTAGAACAAGGGAATATTGTATTTGCATAAAGCATGAAAGACTCTTTTACAAAAGCAAAATAGAAATGTGTTTGAGATACTACCTAAATATCACACAGATGTCAAATGTATACCAAAAAATTGTTCTCATGCTGATATTTTTCACAGTAAAATAAAGCAACATTTCAGCTCCAGCATAGAAAAAAAAAAGACTATTCTCCCACTCTTTTTAAAATACAAAGGTATTAGGCAAAAGAGTTGTTTCAAATGATAATGACTAGAAATAATACTTGAATCTCATCTAACAGCTAAAAGTAGTAGGATTTTACTGTTTTATTTTTAATTGATGTATAATTGTTTTACAATATTGAGTAAGTTTCAGGTGTACAGCAAAGTGAAAGCTTTATATATGTATAAAACTTTTTATATCAAGTTTTAGAGAAAGAGAGTACTTTCCATTATAGGTTAATATAAGATATTGAATGTAGTTATTCTATTTGTAATAATTTGTACCTGTTAATCCAATACTCCTAACTTATTCATCCCCCACTTTCCCCTTCGGTAATCATAAGTTTGTTTTCTATGTCTGTGAGTCCGTTTCTGTTTTGTATATAGATTCATTTGTATTATTTTTTAGATTCCATATATAAGTGATATCATATAATATTTGTCTTTATCTGACATACTTCAGTAACTAAATTATCTCTAGGCCCATCAATATTGCTGCAAAAGGCAATATTTCATTCTTATTTTATGGCTGAGTAATATTCTATAGTATACATACACCACTTTTTCTTAAAACAATTATCTCTTGATGGGTACTTGGTTGCTTCCTTGTCTTGGCTATTGTAAACAGTGTTGCTATGAACATCAGGGTGCATGTATCTTTTCAAATTAGATTTTTATCTTTTCTAGATACATACCCAGGAGCAGAATTGCTGAATCTTATGGTAGCTTTATTTTAAGTTTTTTTAAGGAACATCCATACTCTTTTCCATAGTGGATGCACCAACTTACATTCCCACCCAAACAGTTGGATTTCTCCAAATCCTCTCCAGCATTTATTATTTGTAGATTGTTTTGATGATGGCCATTTTAACCAGTGTGAGGTGACACCTCATTGTGGTTTTGATTTGCATGTCTCTAATAATTAGTGATGTTGACCATACTTTCATGTGCCTGTTGTCCATCTGTATGTCTTCTTTGGAAAAAGGGCTATTTAGTTCTTCTGCCCATTTTTTGATTGGGTTTTTTTCTTTTTCTTATATCGAGATGTATGAGCTCTTTGTATAGTTTGGATATTAACCCCTAGTCAGGTGCATCACTTGCAAATATTTTCTCTCTTTCTGTATATTGGCTTTTCATTTTGTTTATGGTTTCCTTTGCTGTGCACAAGCGTTTGCATTGATTCGCTCCCATTTGCTTATTTTTGCTTTTCTTCCTTTTGCCTTGGGAGATTGATCTAAGAAAATATTGAAATGATTTATGTCAGAGAATGTTTTAATGACAATCGCTTCAACAAGGTATGTTGGGAAAGGTGGACAACTACATATAAACCAATGAAATTAGAACACTTCCTCATATCATATACAAAAGTAAACTCAAAATATTTTAAAGACCTAAATATAAGGTATGACACAATTTTCCATTGAATATTCTTGCCTTCTTTGTAGTAGATTAATTGACTGTAGGAGTGTGAGTTTATTTCTGGGCTCTCTATTCTGTTCCATAGATCTATATGCTTGTTTTCATGCCAATTCTGTGCAGTTTTGCACAGAATTGCAAAACTGTAGCTTTGTGGTATAGTCTGAAGTCTGGAAGGTTAATGCCTCCAGCTTTGTTCTTTTTCCTCAGGATTGCTTTGGCAATTCTGTTTTTCATGGTTCCATATAAATGTTAAGATTATTTGTTCTACTTCTGTGAAAAATGGCATGGGTATTTTGATAGAGATTGCATTAAATCTGTAGATTGTTTTGGGTATTATGGTTATTTTAAATTATGAATTCTTCAAATACAAGAGCATGGGATATATTTCAATTTCTTTGAATCATCTTCAATTTTCTTTATCTGTGTTTTATATTGGGCTGGCCAAAAAGTTCGTTCAGGTTTTTCCATAAGATGTTAAGTTCTATAAGTTTTCAGGGTACAGGTCTTTCACTTTAGTTATGTTTAGTCCTAGGTATTTTATTTTCTGTGTGTGGTTTTAAATGAGATTTTTTTTTTACTTTCTCTGTCCAATATTTTGTTACTAATGTAAAGAAATGAAACAAATTTCTACCTATTAAACTTGTATCCTACTACCTTGCTGAATTTATCTATTAGTTCTAATAATTTTTGTCTGGAGACTTTGGGACTCTCTATATAGAGTATCATGTCATCTGCAAATAGTGACCATTTTAACATCTTCCCTTCCAGTTTGGATAACTTTTATTTCATTTTCTTGTCTGATTGCTGTGGCTAGGATTTCCATTACTATTTGAATAGAAGTGGTAAGAGTGGGCATCCTTGTCTTGTTCCTGAATTTAGTGGAAGGGCTTTCAGCTTTTCACTGTTGTGTATCATGTTGACTTGTGGATTTGTTGTAAATGCCTTTTATTATGTTAGGATATGTTCCCTCTGTACCCACTTTGGTGAGAGTTTTTATCATGAATAAGTGTTGAATTTTGTCAAATGCTTTTTCTGCATCTAATGAGATCATCATATGGTTTCTGCCTTTCCTTTTTTTAGTGTGGTGGATCACTGTGATTGATTTGCATATGTTGACCCTGGAATGAATCCAACATCTGACCCTGGAATGAATCCAACATGATCATGGTGTATTATAGTTTTTATGTGTTGTTGGATTCTGTTTGCTAATATTTTTTGAGCAATTTTGGCATCTTTATTCATCAATATATTGGTCTGTAAATTTCTTATTGTTAGTGTCCTTGTCTGGCTTTTGTATCATGATGATGATGGCTTTATAGAATGAATTTGGGAGTGTTCCCTCTTCTTCAATTCTTTGGAATACTTTGAGCAGGATCAATATTAGTTCTTCTTTGAAAGTTTGGTAGATTTCCTCACTGAAGCCATCTGGTACCACACTTTTGTATGCAGGGAACTTTTTTTTAAAAATACAGATTTGATTTTACTTCTAGTGATGTCTGTTGAAATTATCTGTTTCACCTTGACTCAGTTTTAGCAGGCCATATGTTTCTAGAATCTTCTCCATTCTTCTAGGTTCTCCAATTTTTTTGGCATATAACTGTTCATAGTATTCTTTAATTATTTTTTTTTAATTTCTGCAGTATTAGTTGTTATTTCCCCGTTTCATTTCTTATCTTGTTTACTTGGGTCTTCTATCTTTTCTTCCTGGTGAGCCTGGCCAAAGGTTTGTCAATTTCATTTATTTTTTCAAACATCCAACTCTTGGATTTCTTGATTATTTATTTTGTTATTTTTCATCTCTTTTTTATTTCCTCTCTGATCTTTATTATTTTCTTCCTTCTGCTGGCTTTGGGTTTGTTTGTTCTTCTCTTTCTAATTCTTTTTTTTCTTCTTTTTTTTTAGCTTCATAAAATACCTCTTTATTTTTTTTACATCTTTCCTGGAGTATAATTGCTTTACAATGTTGTGTTAGTTTCTGCTGTACAACAAAGTGAATCAGCTATGTGTATACCTATATCCACATATCCCCTCCCCCTTGAACCTCCCTCCCACACTCCCTATCCCACACCTCAAGGTTGTCACAAAGTATGGAGCTGATCTCCATATGCTATGCAACAGCTTCCCACTAGCCATCCATTTAACATTTGGTAGTGTATATATGTCAATGTTACTCTCTCACTCTGTCCCAACTTTCCCTTCCCCGCTGTGTCCTCAAGTCCATTCTCTATGTCTGTGTCTTTATCTCTGCCCTGCCACTACGTTCATCAATACCGTTTTTTGATCCCATACATATACATTAGCATATGGTACTTGTTTTTCTCTTTCTGACTTACTTCACTCTGTATGGCAGACTCTAGGTACATCCACCACACTACAAATAACTCAATTATATATGTTTTTATGGCTGAGAAATATTCCATGGTATATGGAATATACCACATCTTCTTTATCCATTCATCTGTCAATGGACAGGTTGCTTCCATATCCTGGCTATTGTACATAGAGCTGCAATGAACATTGTGGTACATGAATCTTTTAGAGTTATGGTTTTCTCAGGGTATATGCCCAGTACTGGGATTGCTGGGTCATATGGTACTGTTATTTTAGTCTTTTAAAAAACCTCTATACTGTTCTCCACAGTGACTGTATCAATATACATTCCCACCAACACTGCAAAAGGGTTCCCTTTTCTCTACAACCTCTCTAACATTTATTGCTTGTAGGTTTTTTGATGATGGCCATTCTGACTGGTATGAGGTGATACCTCATTGCAGTTTTGATTTGCATTTCTCTAGTGATTCGTGAGTTTGAGTATATTTTCATGTGTTTCTTGGCAATCTGTATATCTTCTTTGGAGAAATGTCTATTTAGGTCTTCTCATTTTTGGGTTGGGTTGTTTGTTTTTTGATATTGAGCTGCATGAGCTGCTTATAAATTTTGGAGATTAATTCTTTATCAGTTGTTTCATTTGCAAATATTTTCTCCCATTCTGTGGGTTGTCTTTTGGTCTTGTTTAAGGTTTCCTTTGCTGTGCAAAAGCTTTTAAGTTTCATTAGGTCCCATTTGTTTCCTTTTGCTTTTATTTCCATTACTCTAGGAGGTGGGTCAGAAAGGATCTTGTGATTTATGTCATAGAGTGTTCTGCTATGTTTTCCTCTAAGAGTTTGATGGTGTCTGGCCTTACAGTTAGGTCTTTAATCCATTTTGAGTTTATTTTTGTGTATGGTGTTAGGGAGTGTTCTAATTTCATTCTTTTACATGCAGTTCTCCAGTTTTCCCAGGACCACTTATTGAAGACGCTGTCTTCATTCTATATTCTTGCCTCCTTTGTCAAAGACAAGGTGGCCACATATGCATGAGTTTATCTCTTGGCTTTCTATCCTGTTCCATTGATCTGTATTTCTGTTTTTGGGCGAGTACGATACTGTCTCGATTACTGTACCTTCGTAGTATAGTCTGATGTCAGGGAGCCTGATTCCTCCAGCTGCGTTTTTCTTTCTCAAGATTGCTTTGGCTATTTGGGGTCTTTTGTGTTTCCATACAAGTTGTAAAATTTCTTGTTCTAGTTCTGTGAAAAATGACATTGGTAATTTGGCAGGGATTGCCTTGAATCTGTAGATTGCTTTGGGTAGTATAGCCATTTTCACAATGTTGATTCATCCTATCCAAGAACATGGTATATTTCTCCATCTGTTTGTATCGTCTTTGATTTCTTTCATCAGTGCCTTATAGTTTTCTGCATACAGGACTGTGGCCTCCTTAGGTAGGTTTAATCCTAAGTATTTTATTCTTTGTGTTGCAGTGGTAAATGGGAGAGTTTCCTTCATTTCTCTTTCTGATAGTTCATTGTCAGTGTACAGATGTAAGAGATTTCTGTATATTAATTTTGTATCCTATTACTTTACCAAACTCATTGATTAGCCCTCATAGTTCTCTGGTGGTATATTTAGGATTTTCCATGTATAGTATCATGTCATCTGCAAATAGTGACAGTTTTACTTCTTTTCCAATTTGGATTATTTTTATTTATTTTTCTTCTATGCTTGCCATGGCTAAAACTTCCAAAACTATGTTGAATAATAGTGGTGAGAGTGGGCAACCTTGTCTTGTCCCTGATCTTAGAGGAAATGTTTTCAGTTTTTCCACCATTGAGAACGATGTCAGTGGTTTTGTCATGTGTGGCTTTTATTATGTTGAGGTAGGTTCCCTGTATGCCCACTTTCTGCAGAGTTTATGTAATAAATGGGTGTTGAATTTTCTCAAAAGCTTTTTCTGCATCTATTGAGATGATCATATGGTTTTTATCCTTCCATGTGTTAATATGGTGTATCACATTGATTGATTTGTGTATATTGAAGAAATCTTGCATTCCTGGGATTAACCCCACTTGATCATGGTGCATGATCCTTTTAATGTGCTGTTGGATTTTGTTTGCTAGTGTTTTGTTGAGGATTTTTGCATCTATGTTCGTCAGTGTTGTTGACCTGTAATTTACTTTATTTGTGACATCTTTGTCTGGTTTTGGTGTCAGGATGATGGTGGCCTCATAGAATGAGTTTGGGAGTGTTCTTCCCTATGCTATATTTTGGAAGAGTTTGAGAAGGATAGGTGTTAGCTCTTCCCTAACTGTTTGGTAGAATTCATCTGTGAAGACATCTGGCCCTGGGCTTTGGCTTGTTGGAAGATTTTTAATCACAGTTTCAATTTCAGTGCTTATGATTGGTCTGTTCAAACTTTATATTTCTTTCTGGTTCATTTTTGGAAGGTTGTACTTTTCTAAGAATTTGTCCATTTCTTCCAGGTTGTCCATTTTTTTGGCATATAGTTGCTTGTAGTAGTTTCATGATCCTTTGTATTTCTGCAGTGCCAGTTGCTACTTCTACTTTTTCATTTCTAATTCTGTTGGGGAGTGTGTTCTGTCTTTTTTTTCCTGATGAGTCTGGTTAATGATTTATCAATTATGTTAACCTTCTCAAATAATCAGATTTTTGTTTTACTGATCTTTGCTACTGTTTCCTTCATATCTTTTTCATTTATTTCTGATATGATCTGTATGAGTTCTTTCCTTCTGCTAATTTTGGTTTTTTTTTTGTTCTTCTTTCTCTAATTACTTTAGGTGTAAGGTTAGGTTGTTTATTTGAGATGTTTCTTGTTTCTGGAGGTAGGATTGTGTTGCTATAAACTTCCCTCTTAAAACTGCTTTTGCTGCATCCCATAGGTTTTGGGTCATCATGTTTCCATTGGCATTTTTTTCTAGGTATTTTTTTTATTTCCTCTTTGATTTCTTCAGTGATCTCTTGGTTATTTAGTAATGTATTGTTTTGCCTCCATGTGTTTATATTTTTTACAGTTTTTTTTTTCCTGTAATTGATATCTAGTCTCATAGTGTTGTGGTTGGAAAAGAAGCTTGATACAATTTCAATTTTCTTAAATTTACTGAGGCTTAATTTGTGACCAAAGATGTGATGTATCCTGAAGAATGTTCCATGCGTACTTGAGAAGAAATTGTATTCTGTTATTATTGGAGGGAATATCCTATAAATATCAATTAAGTCTATCTGGTCTAATGTGTCTTTTAAAACTTTTGTTTCTTATTTCTTTTCTGTTTGGATGATCTGTCCATTGGTGTAAATGGGGTATTTAATTCCCCTAGTATTATTGTGTTATTGTCGATTTCCCCTTTTATGGCTGTTAGCATTGTCTCATGTATTGAGGTGCTCCTATGTTGGGTGCATAGATATTTACAATTGTTTTATCTTCTTCTTGGATTGATCCCTTGATTATTATGCAGTGTCCTTCCTTGTCTCTTGTTATAGTCTTAATTTTAAAGTCTATTTTTTTCTGGTATGAATATTGCTACTCCAGCTTTCTTTTGATTTCCATTAGCATGGTATATATTTTTCCATTCTTTCACTTTCTGTCTGTATGTGTCTCTAGGTCTGCTGTGGGTTTCTTGTAGACAGAATATATATGGGTCTTGTGTTTGTAACCATTCAGCCAGTCTGTGTCTTTTGGTTGGCGTATTTAATCCATTTACATTTAAGGTAATTATTGATATGTATGTTCCTATTTGCATTTTCTTAATTGTTTTGTGGTTGTTTCTATAGGTCTTTCCTTTCTCTTGTGTTTCCTGCCTAGAGAAATTCCTTTAGTATTTGTTGTAAAGCTGGTTTTGTGTTGTTGAATCCTCTTAATTTTTCCTTGTCTGTAAAGCTTTTGATTTCTATTTCACCATTGAATCTGAATGAGATCATCGCTGGTTAGAGTGATTGTGGTTGTAAGTTTTTCCCTTTCATCACTTTAAATATATCCTGCCTTTCCCTTCTAGCCTGCAAAGTTTCTGCTGAAAGATCAGCTGTTAACCTTATGGTGATTCCCTTGTATGTTATTTGTTGCTTTTCCCTTGCTGCTTTTAATATTTTTCTTTGTTTTTAATTTTTGTTAGTTTGATTAATATGTGTCTCGATGTGTTTCTCCTAGGGTTTATCCTGTATGCAACTCTCTTCACTTCCTGTATTTCATTGACTAGTTCCTTTCCTATAATGGGGAACTTTTCAACTAGAATCTCTTGAAGTATTTTCTCAGACCCTTTCTTTTCTTCTTCTTCTTCTGGGATGCCTATAATTTGAATGCTGGTGCACTTATCATTTTCCCAGAGGTCTCTGAGAGTCTCCTCCATTCTTTTCATTCTTTTTTCTTTATTCTTCTCTGTGGCAGTAACTTCCACCATTCTATCTTCCAGCTCACTTATCCATTTTTCTGCCTCAGTTATTCTGCAATGATTCTTTCTAGAGTATTTTTAATTTCAGTTATATGTTGTTCATCACTGTTTGTTTGCTCTTTAGTTCTTTAGGTCTTTGTGAAACATTTTTTTGTATTTTCTCTATTCCATTTCTGAGGTTTTAGATCATCTTTACTATCATTTCTCTGAATTCTTTTTAAGGTAGTTTGCCTATTTCCTCTTCAGTTATTTGGTCTTGTGGATTTTTATCTTGCTTCCTTGCCTGCAAGATATTTCTCTGTCTTCTCATTTTGTTTAATTTACAGTATTTGAGGTCCCCTTTCCCTATGCTGCAGGGTTGTAGTTCTTCTTGCGTCTGTTCTCTGCCCCTGGTGATGAGGTTATTCCAGTGGCTTGCATAGGCTTCCTGATAGGAGGGACTGGTGCCTGTTTTCTGGTGGGTGGAGCTGAGTCTTTTCCCTATGATGAGCAGAGCTGTGTCAGGTGGTTTGTTTCGGCTTGTCTGTGAGCTTAGTATGACTTTAGGTATTCTGTGTGCTCATGGTTGGGTTTTGTTCCTGTCTTATTTGTTGTTTGGTGTGAGGTATCCAGTGCTGGGAGCTGCAGGCATTTGTGTGGACCCAGGTCTAGGATTTCGGTAGAGGTCTCCATGAGAGCTCTCAACAATTAATCTTCCCTGGGGCCAGGAATTCTCTAGAGGTCCAGCATCCTGGACTTGGTTCTCCCACCCCAGAGCCTCAGGCCCAACTTCCAGTCAAGGAACCAAGACTGCACAAGTCTTGTCCAAACAATAAAGGTGATTAAAAAAAGAAAAGATTAACAAAACCCCAGAAAAATGGTAAAAAGTAAAATCAGACAAACAAAAACAGAAACAAGGAAACACACACACACACAAAAGAAAAAAAAACTGAACCAAATAAAACAAAAAGCAAGAGAACAAACAGAAGAACCCCAAAATGAATCAAACAATTAGAATCAAAACTAACAGAGACACAATACCTAAAAACAAAACCAAAGCAGTGTGGCAACTGAAAAATAAAGCAGGGAAAGAGAATAACTGATATAAATGATTAAAAAAAAAAAAACACAGACCAGGGCTTCCCTGGTGGTGCAGTGGTTGAGAGTCTGCCTGCCGATGCAGGGGACACATGTTCGTGCCCTGGTCCGGGAAGATCCCACATGCTGCGGAGCAGCTGGGCCCGTGAGCCACGGCTGCTGAGCCTGCGCATCCGGAGCCTGTGCTCCACAATGGGAGAGGCCACAACAGTGAGAGGCCCACAAACCACAAAAAAAAAAAAAAAAAAAAACACAGACCAACAGAAAAGCAAATTAGAAATGGAAATATTAAAAAAAATTAAAATATGTTCAAGAAAAAGAAGAAAAAATAAGAGAAAAGAAAGCAGAATAATAGAAAAACAATGTAAAAAGAGAAATATATAAAAAAAATAAGAATAAAAAATATGTGATAAAACATCCCAAAAGACCAAATAAAAAATTACTAAAACAACAAAACAAACAAAAAGCCAGAACCAACAACAAAATGAATCAAAACACAATAAAATTAATAGTAATAATTATATTTCCCTGGGGTCTCAGCTGTAAGTGTCTTTGCATATGCTGTGAGCCACAGCCCACCTCTGCCTCCCCAAGTGGTCTTGCTCTGCTTCTGGGCTGGTCTCTGGACCTGCTGTGGGCCCTGGGACACCACTCAGACTCTGATGTGGCCCAATTCCTGCGTGTGTTTGCCCACAAAGTCCACAGCTGCCAAAGCAAGACCATTTTCATTTGTGGGAACACTCATTGTCTACTCATATATTCCATAGACGCAGGGTCTAGCTGATCACAGGGATTTAATCTGGAGCTTGTGCAGCTGATGGAAAGATTTTCAATCCTCTTCCTTAATCTCCCTGTCACTGGGGTTCAGCTTTGGTTTTATCCCTACCTCTCCTTGTGGTCCACCCACAGGAGTCTAGTCCTGAGGCTGCCTTGGAGCTCTTGGGTTTGCCCCAGTGAGGACAGGGTGCAGAGGTGGCATGACTGCTTGGATGGTGGGAGCCCTGGTGGTGCCAAATGCACAGGGAAGCCAGTAGCCTTGGATGTAAGATATGGCCCTAGTGAGGCCTTTTCTGGTGCCTGGTGTAAGGTGCATGAGGGCCAGCCCTGACTGGGCTGTTTCTAGCACCCAGCAATAGACATGCGAGCGCCAGCCCTGAGAGGGCTTTTTCTATTGTTGGGTGACCGGCATGTGAGAGCCAGCCCTGAGGGGGCATTTTCTATTGCTTGGCAGCTGGCACACGAAAGCCAGCCATGAGAGGGCTTCTTTTATTGTCATCGGCAGGTGCCCACGTGTGGGGAGAGAGAGGCTACAATAGTGGCTCCTCTCCCTGCTTGTGACTCAGCAATAGCGCCTGCTTCCATGGCAGTCAGGTCTTCCTCTATAGGCATTACCTGCTGCAGATTTCCACCCTCCTGTCCCCTCAGTCCCTCTCCCCACAGCCAACAGCATTTCTTTTAATGTGCTGTTGAAATCATTTTGCTAGTGTTTTGTTGACGATTTTTGCATCTATGTTCAACACTGATATTGGCATGTAGATTTCTTTGTGACATCTTTGTCTGGTTTTGGTATCAGGGTTATGGTGGCCTCATAGAATGTTTTTGGGAATGTTCCACCCTCTGCTATATTTTGGAAGAGTTTGGTAAGGATAGGTGTTAACCCCTCTCTAAATATTTGAAAGAATTTGTCTGTGAAGCCATCTGGTCCTGGGCTTTTTTTGCTGGAAGATTTTTATTCATAGTTTCAATTTCAGTGCTTGTGATTGGTCTGTTTATATTTTCTATTTCTTCCTGGTTCAGTCTTGGAAAGCTGTGCTTTTCTAAGAATTTGTCCATTTCTTTCAGGTTGTCCATTTTATTTTATATAGTTGCTTATAGTAATCTCTCATGATCCTTTGTATTTCTGCAGTGTCAGTTGTTACTTCTGCTTTTTCATTTCTAATTCTATTGATTTGAGTCTTCTCCCTTTTTTTCTTGATGAGTCTGGTTAGCGGTTTATCCAATCTATTAATCTTCTCCAAGAACCAGCTTTTAGTTTTATTGATCTTTGCTATCGTTTCCTTCATTTCTTTTTCATTTATTTCTGATCTGATGTTTATGATTTCTTTCCTTCTGCTAACTTTTGGGTGTTTTTTTTTCTCCTTTCTCTAATTGCTTTAGGTGTAAGGTCAGGTTGTTTATTTGAGATATTTCTTGTTTCTTGAGGTAGGATTGTATTGCTCTAAGCTTCCCTCTTAGAACTGCTTTTGCTGCATTGCAAAAGTTTTAAGTCATCGTGTTTTCATTGTAATTTGTTTCTAGGTATTTTTTGATTTCTTCTTTGATTTCTTCAGTGGTCTCTTGGTTATTTAGTAGCGTTTTGTTTAGCCTCCATGCGTTTGTATTTTTTAGAAACTTTTTCCTTTAATTGATATCTAGTCTCATAGCACTGTGGTCAGAAAATATATTTGATACAATTTCAATTTTCTTAAATTTACCAAGGCTTGATTTGTGACTCAAGATATGATCTATCCTGGAAAATGTTCCATGGGCACTTGAGAAGAAAGTATATTCTGTTGATTTTTGATGGAATGTCCTATAAATATCAATTAAATCCATCTTGCTTAATGTATCATTTAAAGCTTGTGTTTCCTTGTTTATTTTCATTTTGGATTATCTGTCTATTGGTGAAAGTAGGGAGTTAAAGTCCCCAACTAATATTGTGGTACTGTCAATTTCCCCTTTTATGGCTGTTAGCATTTGCCTTATGTATTGAGGTGCGCCTCTGTTGGGTGCATACATGTTTACAATTGTTCTATCTTCTTGGATTGATCCTTTGATCATTATGTAGTGTCCTTCTTTGCCTCTTTATTTTAAAGTTTATTTTGTATGATATGAGAACTACTACTAAAGTTTTTTTGATTTCCATTTGCATAAAATATCTTTTTTTGTCCCCTCACTTTCAGTCTGTGTATGTCCCTAGGTCTGAAATGGGTCCCTTGTATACAGCATATATACAGTCATGTTTTTGTATCCATCCAGCCAGTCTGTGCCTTTTGGTTGGAGCATTTAATCCATTTATATTTAAGATAGTTATCAATATGTATGTTCCTATTACCATTTTCTTAATTGTTTTGGGTTTGTTATTGTTGGTCTTTTCCTTCTCTTGTGTTTCCTGCCTAGAGAAATTCTTTAAGGTTTGTTGTAAATGTGGTTTGGTGGTGCTGAATTCTGTTAGCTTTTTCTTGTATGTAAAGTTTTAATTTCTCCATCGAATCTGAATGAAATCCTTGCTGGGTAGTGTAATCTTCGTTTTAGGTTTTGCAATTTCATCACATTAAATATGTCCTGCCACAACCATCTGGGTTGTAGAGTTTCTGCTGAAAGATTAGCTTTTAACCTTACTGGGATTCCCTTGTAGGTTATTTGTTGCTTTTCCCTTGCTGCTTTTACTGTTTTTTCTTTATATTTAATTTTTGATAGTTTGATTAATATGTGTCATGGTGTTTTCTCCTTCAATTTATCCTGTATGGGACTCTCTGCATTTCCTGGACTTGAATGACTATTTCCTTTCCCATGTTAGGGAAGTTTTCAACTATAATCTCTTCAAATATTTTCTCAGTCCCTTTCTTTTTTTCTTCTTCTGGGACCCCTAAAATTCAAATGTTGTTGCATTTAATGTTTTCCCAGAGCTTTCTGAGACCATCCTCAATTATTTTCATAATTTTTTATTTATTCTATTCTGCTGTAGTTATTTCCAATATTTTATCTTCCAAGTCACCTATCCCTTGTTCTGCCTCATTTATTCTGCTATTGATTCCTTCTAGAGAGTTTTTAATTTCATTTATTGTGTTGTTCATTGTTGTTTGTTTTCTCTTTAGTTCTTTTAGGTCCCTGTTAAACATTTATTTTCTCCATTCTATTTTCTAGATTTTAAATCATCTTTACCATCATTACTCTGAATTCTTTTTCAGGTAGACTGCCTATTTCCTCTTCATTTGTTTTGTCTCATGGGTTTTTCCCTGCTCCTTCATCTGCTGTGTATTTCTTTGCCATTTCATTTTGCTTAAATTACTGTGTTTGGGGTCTCCTTTTCACAGGTTGCAGGTTCGTAGTTCCCATTGTTTTGGGTGTCTGCCCCAGTGGGTAATGTTTGTTCAGTGGCTTGTGTAGGCTTCCTGGTGGAGGAGACTGGTGCTTGCATTCTGGTGGATGAGCCTCCATCTTGTCTTTATGGTGGACAAGACTGTGTCTGGTGCTGTGTTTTGGGGTTTCTGTGAACTTATTATGCTTTTAGGCAGCCTCTCTGCTAATGGGTGGGGTTGTGTTCCCATCTTGCTAGTTGTTTGACATGGCATTTCCAGCACTGGAGCTTGCTGGTCATTGAGTGGAGCTGGGTATTAACACTGAGATGGAGTTCCTCTGGGAGAGCTCTCACCAACTGATATCATGTGTGGTCTGGAGGTCTCTGATAGAACAATGTCAGAACTCAGCTTTGCTCTTCAGAGGCTCAGGCCTGACACCCAGCCAGAGCACGAAGACCCTCTCAGCCACATGGCTCAGAAGAAAAGGGAGAAAATAAAAAGTGATAAAGAAAGAAAAATAAAATAAAGTTATTAAAATAAAAAATTATTGTTAAAAATAAAAAAGTAATTAAAAAAAGAAAGGAGGAACCAAACCAATAAACAAATCCACCAATGATAACAAGCCCTATAAATCTTTACTAAAAAAAGACAAAAAAAAAGGACAGAGAGAACTCTAGGACAAATGGTAAGAGCTGACCTATACAGATAAAATCACACAAAGAAGCATACACACACACACTCAGAAAAAGAGAAAAATGAAAAAAGTATATATATATATAAATAGAGCAACAAAATCAATAAACAATTCTACCAATTATAATAAGCTTTAAATACTAAACTAAGATAAACATAAAACCAGAAACAAATAGATGCAGAAAGCAAACCCCATGTCTACAGTAGCTCCCAAAGTCCACCACCTTAATTTTGGGATGATTCGTTGTCTATTCAGGTATTCCACAAAGGTAGGGTACATCAAATGTATTTTGGAGATTTAATCCACTGCTCCTGAGGCTGCTCAGAGAAATGTTCCTTTCTTTTCTTTGTGTGCACAGCTCCTGGGGTCCAGCTTTGTATTGGGTCCTGCCTCTGCATGTGGGTCACCCTCTGGCGTCTGTTCTTCAACCAGACAGGAGGGGCTAAAGGAGAGAGTGATTAAGGGGCTCTGGCTCACTTAGACCAGTGGGAGGGAGGGCTATGGAATGCAGGGCAAGCCTGCAGTAGCAGAGGCTGACATGACGTTGCAACAGACTGAGGTGCATCTTGTGTTCTTCTGGGGAAGTTGTCCCCGAATCAGAGGACCCTGGCAGTGGTGGGCTGCGCAGGCTCCTGGGAGGGGAGATGTGGTGTAACCTGTGCTTGCACATAGGATTCTTGGTGGCTGCAGCAGCAGCCTTAGCATCTTATGCACGTTTCTGGTGTCCACGCTGATAGCTCTGGCTCACACCCATCTCTGGATGTTTAAATCTCTGCTTGTTTAGGCAGTTCTCTGATAACCTTCTCACGCACCCTGAAACAATTCTCTCTTGCCTCTTAGGCAGTTCCAGACTTTTTCCCGGACTCCCTCCTGGCTACCTGTAGCACACTAGCCCCCTTCAGGCTGTATTCATGCAGCCCACCCCAGTCCTCTCCCTGGGATCTGATCTCCAAAGCCCGAGCCTCAGCTCCCAACCCCCACTCTCCCCAGTGGATGAGTAGACAAGCCTCTCAGGCTGGTGAGTGTTGGTCAGCACTGATCCTCTGTGTGGGAATCTCTCCACTTTGTCCTCTGCACCCCTGTTGCTGCACTCTCCTCCATGGTTCTGAAGCTTCCCCCCACCCACCCCCATCTCCACAAGTGAAGGGGCTTCCTAGTGTGGAAAGTTTTCCTCCTTCATGACCCCCTCCCCAAAGTGCAGGTCCCACCCCTACTCTTTTGTCTCTGTTTTCTTTCTTTTTTTTTTTTGCTCTACCCATGTACATGGGGAGTTTTTTGCCTTTTGCGAAGTCTGAGAGCATTCAGTAGGTATTCTGTAGGAGTTGTTCCACATGTAGATGTATTTTTGATGTATTTGTGGAGAGGAAGGTGATCTCTATGTCTTACTCCTCCGCCATCTTGAAGGTCCCCCACTGTATCCCATAGATTTTGTAAGGTTGTGTTTTCATTTGTCTTGAGGTATTTTCTGATTTCTTCTTTGATTTCATTATTGACCCCCTGGTGTTTTATTAGTTTGTTGTTTAGTCTACATGTGTTTGTTCTTTTCCTGTTTTTCTTCCTGTGGTGGTTTTACAGTTTCACAACACTGTGGTCAGAAAAGATGCTTGAAATAATTTCTAGCCTCTTAAATTTGTTGAGGTTTGGTTTGTGACATAGTATGTGGTCTATCTTAGAAAATGTTCCATGTGCACCTGAAAATAATATGTATTCTATGGGGGTTTTTTTGGATATAGTATCCTATAGATGTCAATTAAGTCCAACTGGTCTATTGAGTCATTTAGGACCTTTGTTGCCATATTTATTTTCTGTCTGTAAGATCTGCCCATTGATGTCAGTGGGGTGTTAAAGTCTCCTATTATTATTGTACTCTTGTCCATTTCTCCCTTTGTGTATGTTAGTATTTGTTTTACATGTTCAAGTGCTCCTATATTGTGTGCATATATGCTAAGGAGTGTAATACCTTCTTCTTGTATTGATCCCCTATCATTATACAATGTCCTTCTTTGTCTTTCTTTATGGTCATTGTTTTGAAGTCTATTTTGTCTGATATGTGTGTTGCTATCACCACTTTCTTCTCATTTCCATTTGCCTGAAAAATAATCTCTTTCCATCCCCACACTTTCAATCTGTGTGTTTCTTTCACCCTGAAGTGAGTCTCTTGTAGGCAGAATATTGTAACTTTTTGGGTTTTTTTGATCCAATCTGCCACTCTATGTCTTTTGATTGGAGCATTTATTCCATAAATCCTTTGACATTTAAAGTAATCATTGATGGGTATGTACTTATTGTCATTTTAAACCTTGTTTTCCAGTTGTTTTGTAGTTCATTTTGCTTCATTTCTTCTTTTATTTAATGGCCTGATAATTTGTGTGTGTGTGTATGTGACTCTATTGCTGTTTTTGATTTGTGGAGTCCAAAAATGTTGACCCATAACTGTATCTACTTGCTTTAAACTGATAATCAGACAAGTTCAAACACATTCTAAATGGCCTACATTTTTATATTCCCTCCCCCACATTTTGTGATGTTGGTGTCCTATTTTACATCCTCATGCTTATCCTTTTGCTATTAATTTTACTTATAATTGCTTTTACATTTTTTATTGTGTTTTAATCTGTTTACTGTTTTTTTTAAAAGTGCTCTTCAGTCCTTTTATATGTTTGCCTTTCTTATTGAGATGTTCCCTTTCCTATGGATTGTTGCTTCTTTTCTATTCAGAGAAGATCCTTCAATATTTCTTTAAAGGTAGGCTTAGTATTGCTGAATTATTTTAGTTTTTGCTTGTCTGAGAAATTCTTTATCTGTCCTTCTATTCTGGTAATCTGAGTAGAATATCCCAGGTTGCAGATTTTTCCCTTTCATGACTTTGAGTACAACAGGCCACTCCTGAAAATCTCCTGGCCTGAAAATCTCTGCAGAGGAAACAACTGTAGCCTTATGGGAGTTGCCTTGTGACTGAGTCTTTGTTTTTCTCTTGCTGCCTTTAGAATCTTCTCCTTATTTTTAAGATTTGCCATTTTTATTATGATATTTCTTGGTGTGGGTCTTTTGGGGTTCATCTTGTTTGGGGCCTTTTGTGCTTCCTGTACCTGAATAACTGTTTCCTGATTTAGGTTTGGGAAGTTTTCAGCCATAATTTCTTCAAATAGAGTTTGAATCCCCTTTTCTCTCCCTTTTCCTTCTGGAGCCTCTATTATGTGTCAGTTGGCACAATATATATTATCCCATAGATCTCGAGTGTTGTATTATTCTTTTTTCTTTTATTGGTATTTTTGCATGCTTTTCTGTGTGGGTGGTTTCCTTTATTCTACATTACAGATGTGTTTATTGTTCTTCTGTGTGATTTAGCCTGCCATTCATTGTTTCTAGATTGGTTTTTATCTCAGAAATTAAATTGTCTCACTTTGATTGGTTCATCTTTATAATTTCTAGTTCCTTGTTACAGTGATCTGAATTTCTATAGATAATCCTTCTTAATTCCTTTAGCATTATTATTGACTCCTTTTTGAACTTGTGGTCAAGTAAACTGGTGAGGTCTGTTTTATTTGTTTTTTCAGAGGATTTTTCTTGTTCTTTAATTGGAAGTAGTTCTTCTGCTGTTTTCATTTTACTTAAATTTCTCTGTCTCTATGAATTTAGAAGGAACAGTTATCGACTGTGGTCTTGAAAAAGTGATTTTATGGGTTAACATCCCTGTGTAGACTGTGTGTATCCAATATTTTTAGTGTGAGGGCTGAGTTGGTTTTGGATGCCAGCCATGTTTTTCCTCAGAGTATGGTAGACATTATCCCCTTGATAGGGAGTGTGATTGATGTTGTGGTGTCCAGAGCCTGTGCTGGTTGTGAGGTGGGCTTTTCCCTTTGATCTATGGCTGTCACAGCCATGTTGGGATCAGGATCTTCTCTCCAGTTGTTGGAGTAGAAGCCCCAAGAGTTGGGTTAATCAAGCTCCATTGCCACTGAGTGCCCTGCCCCTAAGGAGGTGACAGCTGAAACAAGTGAAGCACATGCAGACACAGTGAACCTATGTGCCATCCATGCGGGCATCCACAGTTCCACCCAGAAGCAACACAAGGTCGCATCCCATTCTCCTTTGTGTTCATCCCAAATCTACTGCAAGTCTCAGGCTGGGGATGAGGCCTAATGGCTACAGGAATCAAGGTGGCTATGCTGCTGCTTGGGACCTGGACTGCCTCTGTGGCAAACTTCTCCCAGGACCTGTCTGCCACAGAGCCAACACCAAGCTCTGATATAGAGTGGATGGATCTGGGGTGCTCCCACTGGGAAATGATTCACCACACTCTCCCACTCAGGGCCTGTCTACCAGAGACACACCTCTGACATGTGCAAGCTTACAATGGGCCCCATGACTAGAGCTGCCACTGTTATGTGCATGCTAATGGGCTTCATAACTCCCTCTGACCACACACTCCCAAGCTGTCTCCATGCAGCTAGACCAAGTCTTTTCCCAGGACCTGTCTGTCTGAGATTCATTGCTTATCCACTGCACTTTCTTGTGGTTCTGCCCACTTTTCTCACTGAACTGTCTGGTTTAATTCTCTGCCCTCATGCATGTGCTGACAATGGTTTCCCTGGTTCCACCCTGATCACACTCCAGGTACCCCAGTCTGTCTTCATAGCTAGACCAAACCTCTGTCCTGATTTTGGGTCAGGCTGTGGTGTGGAGTGAGCAGGGCTGGGGTGTTAACCCCTTCAGATTGGGAAGTGCAGCAAGGTAGTAGCTGCCAGCACAGGTCTCCCCACCCTGATTGAGATAGCAAGCTGGCACCCACACACTCCTCAGGAGTAGAGTCTAGGCTTCTCCAGCCCCTCAATCTTCCCCAGCAGATTTCCCAGCAGGCAAGTGGGCTCCCAAGATGAGGGTCTGCCCATATGGACCTTCTCCTCTTTACTGATCCCTCCCAGGGATGCTGGTCCTGACCTAATGGCCTTTTTTTTTTCCTTTCTACCCATTTACGGGGAGATCTTTCTTGCAGCTTTAGTTTTATACGAGGTCTTCTACTAGTTTCCAGTTCATTTTCTGTGAGAATTTTTCCACATGTAGATGTATCTTTGATGTGTTTGTTGGGACAGGTGGGCTCCATGTCCTCCTACTCTGCCATCTTGATCCCTCTCTTCAAGTTTACAGTAGGTTGTGTTCCCCAGTATTTTTTCTTTGGTGATACATGACATAAGACAGAGTCAAAACAACAAATATATCAGAGCATAAAAGTCGGTAAGGATTTCTTTCCCAACAATATATAGTAGAATATTTTGTTTTAATATATGTTATGAGTTCACTATTTTGCTTATAACTGTAAATAGAAAACTACACAAATTTTTAGCCAGCATTGATTTGGAATACACCTGGAAAAATATTATATCCAACAAATATATGAATGCAATATTACTAAAATACTGTACTTGCATAATAGATTAGAGTGTCTCTAACAATGTTAAAATATGAGGTACTGTGCAAACCAATGTTTTGTTATTCAGAACTATACAAAAAGCAACTTCTTAGAGGCATGCAGTTTTAGGGAACAAACTTACTTTGCCAGATTCCTGAACTGAACTCAGATTATGGTAAACATTTACTTCTTAAAATCTAGTCTCCTTTAAAAAACTCATGCTCTTACAGAAAAAGTATCATTACACTGAAAATTTCTGAGTATATGAGTAATATATGAGTAAATATATGAGTAAATTTATGAGTAATATATTAGTAAATATATGAGTAAATTTTCCAAATGAAACTGGTTGGAAGAAAGCCGGGCATCAGTCCAGAATACAGGTTAAATACAGGTTAAAACTTTGACATTCATGAAGAATATGAGATTTTTGGATTGATAATACATCAGACCAATTTACAAAATAAGCAAATCAATAAAATAAAAACCATAAAACTTTAATAAGAGGGAGGATGTAGTGCTTAATATACTACCTTTGTCTTTTTTTTAATGAAAGGCATATAAAAGCTGAATAATCACTTTCTAAAGAAAATCCATGTTTTTCATCTGTAATGAAAAAATGACAAGAACTAAAATGGGTAAATTACTCATTGTCTGTAATAGCATCTGTCATGTACTATTCTCAAAAATTACAAGAGATTTGAAACTATAATCATGGTATCACATATAATTTCTGTCATAATTTTATACTAAATCCACTCTTTGACAATTAAGTTCATTTGTAGAAATCTATCCGAAGGAGATAATGAGAGGTAAGATCAAAGATTAATATTCACAGATGTTCTTTATAGAATTATTATAATAACCAAATGTTGAAAACAAACTAAATGTTTAATTAAAAAGGCCTGGTAAAATAAATCGTTGTACATTCCTTACTACACCACAACTATATGCACTAAAATAGTATATTTTTAGGACTATTTAAGAATAATTAAAACAGGGAAGGAGTGGCCAAGATGGCAGAGTAGGAAGACCTTAAGTTCAACTCCTCTCATGTGCACACCAAATTTTCTATTTACAGAGCAACTATTGATGAGACAGACCAGAAGACTAGCAGAAAAAATGTCCTGCAACTAATGATATAAATAAGGAACCACAATTAGACGGTAGGAGGGGCAGAGTCATGGTATAGTCAAGATCCATACTCCCAGATGGGAGACCCAAAAATGGGAAGATAATTAGAATTGCACATGTTCTCCCCTAGGAATGACGGGTCTCATCCCCACCTTGGGCTCTGCAGCCTGGGGGTCCTGTACTGGGAAATCAGGCCCCCAGAATGTTTGGCTTTGAAGGCCAGGGTGTTCAACTTCTTGAAGAACCAGAGAGCTGTGAGAAATAGAGACTCTACTCTTAAAGGGTGCATACATAATCCCATACATGCTCCAGGACCCAGGGTAAGACACACCTGCTGATCTTGGAGAGTCTCCTGCAGAGGCAGGAGGCAATGGAGCTCACTCTGGGGACACAGACACTGGTGGTAGCTATTTTGTAGATCTCATTCTGCCACAAGGACACAGGTGCTGGCAAGCACCATTTTGGAATCCTCCTTCTAGCTCATTGGTGCCAGGACAGGGGTCCTCCCACCATTCTGTCAGAACAAGTACTGGGATGACTCAGGCTAAGGAATGAGACAGGTGGAGAGACAGCCCCACCCACTAGCAGACCTACTATCTTTTTTTAAAATTTTATTTGTTTATTTTAAATTGTGGTAAAATACACATAACATAAAATTTACCATCTCAACCATTTTTAAATGTACAGTTCAGTAGTTTTAAGTACATTCACTTTGTTGTGCAATCATCACACCATCCATCTCCAGGGTTCTTTTCATCTTGCAAACCTGAAACTCTGCCCCCATTAAACAATAATTTCCCATTCCCCTGCCCCTCAGCCCAGGACAACCACCATTCTACTTTCTATTTCTAAATATTTGATTACTTTAGGTACCTTATGTAAGTGAATCATCCAGTATTTGTCCTTCTGTGGCTCATTTCACTGAGCATCATGTCCTCAAGGTCCATCCATGTTGTACAGATACTAGCATTACCTTCCTTTTTAAGGCTGAATAATATTCCATTGTATGGATGGACCACATTTTGCTTATCTATTTAATAATCTGCCAGTGAATGCTTGGATTGCTTGCACCTTTTGGTTATTATGAATACTGCTGTGAACATGAGTGGACAAATACATTTTGAGACTCTGCTTTCAATTCTTTTGATCGTATTATCAAAAGTGGAATTGCTGGATTGTATGGTAATTCTATTTTTATTTTTTTACATCTTTATTGGAGTATAATTGCTTTACAATGGTGTCTTAGTTTCTGCTTTATAACAAAGTGAATCAGTTATACATATACATATGTTCCCATATCTATTCCCTCTTGCGTCTCCCTCCCTCCCATCCTCCCTATCCCACCCCTCTAGATGGGCACAAAGCACCAAGCTGATCTCCCTGTGGTATGTGGCTGCTTCCCACTAGCTATCTATTTTACGTTTGGTAGTGTATACATGTCCATGCCACTCCCTCGCTTTGTCACAGCTTACCCTTCCCCCTCTCCATATCCTCAAGTCCATTCTCTAGTAGGTCTGTGTCTTTATTCCTGTCTTACCCCTAAGTTCTTCATGACATTTTCTTTCTTAAATTCCATATATATGTGTTAGCATACAGTATTTGTCTTTCTCTTTCTGACTTAATTCACTCTGTATGACAGACTCTAGGTCCATCCACCTCATTACAAAAAGCTCAATCTCGTTTCTTTTTATGGTTGAATAATATTCCATTGTATATATGTGCCACATCTTCTTTAACCATTCATCTGATTATGGACTTATGTTGTTTCCATCTCCTGGTTATTGTAAATAGAGCTGCAATGAACATTTTGGTACATGACTCTTTTTGAATTATGGTTTCTCAGGGTATATGCCCAGTAGTGGGATTGCTGGGTCATGTGGTAGTTCTATTTGTAGTTTTTTAAGGAACCTCCATACTGTTCTCCATAGTGGCTGTACCAATTCACATTCCAACCAGCAGTGCAAGAGTTTTCCCTTTTCTCCACACCCTCTCCAGCATTTATTGTTTGTATATTTTTTGATGATGGCCATTCTGACTGGTGTGAGATGATATCTCATCGTAGTTTTGATTTGCATTTCTCTAATGATTAATGATGTTGAGCATTCTTTCATGTGTTTGTTGGCAATCTGTATATCTTCTTTGGAGAAATGTCTATTTAGGTCTTCTGCTCATTTTTGGATTGTTTGTTTGTTTTTTTGATATTGAGCTGCATGAGCTGCTTATAAATTTTGGAGATTAATCCTTTGTCAGTTGCTTCATTTACAAATATTTTCTCCCATTCTGAGGGTTGTCTTTTGGTCTTGTTTATGGTTTCCTTTGCTGTGCAAAAGCTTTGAAGTTGCATTAGGTTCCATTTGTTTATTTTTGGTTTTATTTCCATTTCTCTAGGAGGTGGGTCAAAAAGGATCTTGCTGTGATTTATGTCATAGAGTGTTCTGCCTATGTTTTCCTGTTTGATAGTTTGATAGTTTCTGGCCTTACACTCAGGTCTTTAATCCATTTTGAGCCTACTTTTGTGTATGGTGTTAGGGAGTGATCTAATCTCATACTTTTACATGTACCTGTCCAGTTTCCCCAGCACCACTTATTGAAGAGGCTGTCATTTCTCCACTGTACATTCCTGCCTCCTTTATCAAAGATAAGGTGACCATATGTGCATGGGTTTATCTCTGGGCTCTCTATCCTCTTCCATTGATCTATCTTTCTGTTTTTGTCAGGCTTACTATCTTAAACACCTCCAAACCAGCCTCCTCATGACCTGGCCCTGCCCACCATTGGTCAGCAACATGCACACAAGGCAAGGGCTGTTAACCAACCAGACTGGGGACCAGCCACACCTAGCAGACTGCCCATAGTAGTCTGACTGCAACAACTGAAGGACACACACAGCCCTCATAGGGGGTACCCCTAGAGCATACAGTTTGGGTGACCAGAGGGGAGTGCACTGCTGGGAAGCATAGGGTGTCTCCCATAAAAAGCCTCTTCTCTAAGGTCAGAAAACATAACCAACTTACCAAACATATAGAAATTTAAAAAGCCATTTAGGCAAAATGATGCCACAGAGGAATATCTTCTAAACAAAGAACAAGATAAAACCCCAGAAGAACTAAGTGAAGTGGAGATAGAAAACTACCTGACATAGAGTTCAGGGTAATGATCATAAAGATGTTACAACCAACAGGACAGAAATACAAAGATCATAAGATATTACTGCAAACAGTTATACACCAATAAAGTAGATAACCTAGAAGCAATGGACAGGCCCGCATACCACACACACACAAAAATATTACAATGTCATTTTTTGCTGATCTAGAGCAAAAAAATCTTAAAATTTGTATAGCACACAGAAGACCTTTAAAAGCCAAAGCAATCTTGAGAAAGAAGAACAAAACTGGATTTACCATGCTCCCAGATTTCAGACTGTACTACAAAGCAAAAGTAATCCACACATAATGCCACTGGAACAAAGGCACATAGGTTAATGGAACAGAATTGAGAGCCAAGAAATGTATCCATACTTATTTGAGTAATTAATCTAAAACAAAGGAGGCAAGAATATACAATCATGATAAGGTAGCCTCTTCAATAAATGGTGTTGGGGAAACTAGACAGCTACTTTCAAAAGAATGAAACTGGAGTGCTCTCTCACACCATACACAAAAGTATACTCAGAATGGATTAAAGGCTGAAAAGTAAGACCTGAAACCATGAAATTTCTAGAAGTAAACATAAGCAGAAATCTCTTTGACTTCAGTATTAGTAATATTTTTTGTATGTCTCAGGCAATGGAAACAAAAGCAAAAATAAACTAATGAGACTACATCAAACTAAAAAGCTTTTGCACACTGAAGGAAACTATCAGCAAAATGAGAAGACCACCTACTAAATTGGAGAATATATTTACAATTGATATATCCAGTAAGGGGTTAATATCCAAAATATACAAAGAACTCATACAAGTTAACATCAAAAAAAAGACCTGATTAAAAAATAGGCATAGGTTCTGAATAGACATATTTTTCCAAAGAAGACATACAGATGGTCAACAGGCACATGAAAAGATGCTCTCCATCTCTAATCATCAGGAAAATTCTAATCAAAAGCACAAGAGATATCATCTCACACCTGTCAGAATAGCTATTATCAAAAATACATAAAATAACAAGTGTTGGTGAGGATGTGGAGAAAATGAACCCTCAAGCACTGTCAGTGGGAAAGTAAATTGGTGTAGCTACTGTGGAATACAGTACAAAGGTTCCTCAAAATCTTAAAAAAAAAAAAAACAAAAACCTACCATTCTGTCTATTCTTTCCACTCCTGAAATTGCTAATTTGAAAAGATATATGCACTCCTATGTTCATTGCAGCATTATTTATAATAGTCAAGATACAGAAGCAACCTAAGTGCCCATCAGTAGATGAATGGATAAATAAAATGTTGTATAGATATACAATGAAATATTAGCCATAAAAAATGAAATCTTGCCATTGCAAAAACATGGATAGACCTAAAGGATACTATGCTAAGTAAAATACGTCAGATGGAGAAAGACAAATACAAAACAAAACAAATGAACAAACGTAGGAGAAACAGTGTTACAGACACAGAGAAGCAACAGGTATTGTTAGAGGGGAGGGGGATGGGATGAAGAAAGAAATAGGTGAGGGATATTTAAGAGATCCAACCTTCCAGTTGCAAAATAAGTGAGTCATGGGTATAAATGTACAGTGTGGAGAATATAGATAGTCAATAACTATGTAATAATTTTGTATGGTGACATATCGTAACTAGACTTATTGTTGTGGTCATTTTGAAATGTATAGAAATATTGACTCACTATGCTGTGTATCAGGAAGTAACCTAGTGTTGTACGTCAATTATACTTCACAGACAAGCAAACAAACTCATAGGAGAAGCGACAAGATTTCTGGTTACCAGAGACAAGAGGTGGCTGGATGGGGAATTTGAGGAAAGTAGTCAAAAAGTCTGTCTCCAGTTAAAAGATAAATAAGTACTCAGGATGTAATGTATAATATGATACATGTAATTAACACTGCTGTGTGTTATATATGAGAGTTGTTAAGAGAGCAAATGTTAAGAGTTCTCATCACGAGGAAAATTTTTTTTCTATCTATTTAATCTTGCATCTATATTTGATGATGAATGTTCACTAGACTTAATGTATTTGATGATGTATGCAAGTCAAATCATCATGCTGCACACCTTAAACTTAAAAAGTACTGTATGTCAATTATATTTCAATAACATTGGAAGAAAAACAATGCCAAGGAAACTCAAGAACACCTGTAAATTGTCACAGTACTGGACTTCCACCTCCCGCTAGTGATAGCATTTAACAACCAACCATATAAAGATAAGCATAGCTTTGGCTTGCCAGCACCAAATTTTAAAAGAAGTTTGCAATGTTGCAGTTTTTTGCCTTTATAAACCACTGACATTTCTCTCTTCTGTGGAATACATTTTTGACTCCAAGTTGAATTGCAGTTATCATACCCAAAATAAAATCTTATTTCTTTGCAAAAAAAAAAAGGAAAATAGCTTGCTTGATATATATATATATATATATACACACACCCATTATATATAAATGTGTACAGATTTATGTAAAAGAAAATGTGGGTATTGAAATTTGTTTAAAATTTTTATTGGGACAAGAGGGCAGAGAGAAGAAGCAAGAAGAACTACAATCCTGCAGCCTGTGGAACAAAAACCACATTCACTGAAAGATAGACAATATGAAAAGGCAGAGAGCTATGTACCAGATGAAGGAACAAGATAAAACCTGAGAAAAACAACTAAATGAAGTGGAGATAGGCAACCTTCCAGGAAAAGAATTCAGAATAATGATAGTGAAGATGATCCAGGACCTCAGAAAAAAATGGAAGCAAAGATCGAGAAGATGGAAGAAATGTTTAGCAAAGACCTAGAAGAATTAAACAACAAACAAACACAGATGAACAATACAATAACTGAAATGAAAAATACACTAGTTGGAACCAATAGCAGAGTAACTGAGGCAGAAGAATGGATAAGTGACCTGGAAGACAGAATGGTGGAATTCACTGCTGCAGAACAGAATAAAGAAAAAAGAATAAAAAGAAATGAAGACAGCCTAAGAGACCTCTGGGACAGCATTAAGCACAACAATATTCGCATTATAGGGGTCCCAGAAGGAGAAGAGAGAGAGAAAGGACCAGAGAAAATATTTGAAGAGATTATAGTTGAAAACTTCTTTAACATGGGAAAGGAAATAGCCACCCAAGTCCAGGAAGCACAGCAAGTCCCATACAGGATAAACCCAAGGAGAAACACACCGAGATACATAGTAATCAAATTGGCAAAAATTAAAGACAAAGAAAATTATTGAAAGCAGCAAGAGAAAAATGACAAATAACATACAAGGGAACTCCCATAAAGTTAACAGCTGATTTCTCAGCAGAAACTCTACAAACCAGAAGGGAGTGGCATGATATACTTAAAGTGATGAAAGGGAAGAAACTACAACCAAGATTACTCTACCCAGCAAGGATCTCATTCAGATTCGATGGAGAAATGAAAAGCTTTACAGACAAGTAAAAGCTAAGAGAATTCAGCACCACCAAACCAGCTCTACAACAAATGCTAAAGGAACTTCTCTAAATGGGAAACACAAGAGAAGAAAAGGATCTACAAAAACAAACCCAAAACAATTAAGAAAATGATTATAGGAACATACATATCGATAATTACCTTAAATGTGAATGGATTAAATGCTCCAAACAAAAGACACAGGCTTGCTGAATAGATACAAAAACAAGAACCATATATATGCTGTCTACAAGACAACCACTTCAGACCTAGGGACACATACAGACTGAAAGTGAGGGGATGAAAAAAGATATTCAATGCAAATGGAAATAAAAAAAAGCTGGAGTAGCTATACTCAAATCAGATAAAATAGATTTTAAAATAAACAATGTTACAAGAGACAAGGAAGATACTACATAATGATCAAGGGATCAATTGAGGAAGAAGATATAAAAATTAAAAATATATATGCACCCAACATAGGAGCACCTCAATACATAAGGCAACTGCTAACAGCTATAAAAGAGGAAATCGACTGTAACACAATAATAGTGGGGGACTTTAACACCTCACCTACACCAATGGACAGATCACCCAAAATGAAAATAAACAAGGAAACAGAAGCTTTAAATGACATAATAGACCAGATAGATTTAATCGATATTTATAGGACATTCCATCCGAAAACCGCAGATTACACTTTCTTCTCAAGTGCGCACGGAACATTCTCCAGGATAGATCACATCTTGGGTCACAAATCAAGCCTCAGTAAATTTAAGATAATTGAAATCATATCAAACATCTTTTCTGACCACAATGCTATGAGATTAGAAATGAATTACAGGGAAAAAAACATAAAAAACACAAACGAATGGAGGTTAAACAATACGTCACTAAATAAGCAAGAGATCATTAAGAAATCAGAGGAAATCAAAAAATACCTAGAGACAAATGACAATGAAAACACAACGATCAAAAACCTATGGGATGCAGCAAAAGCAGTTCTAAGAGGGAAGTTTATAGCTATACAAGCCTACCTCAAGAAGCAAGAAAAATCTCAAGTAAACGATCTAACCTTACACCTAAAGGAACTAGAGAAGAAGAATAAACAAAACCCAAAGTTAGCAGAAGGAAAGAAATCATAAAGATCAGAGCAGAAATTAATGAAAGAGAAACAAGGAAAACAATAGCAAAGATCAATAAAGCTGGTTCTTTGAGAAGATAAACAAAATTGATAAACCATGAGCCAGACTCATCAAGAAAAAGAGGGAGAGGACTCAAATCAATAAAATTAGAAATGAAAAAGGAGAAATTAAAACAGACACTGCAGAAACACAAAGCATCCTAAAAGACTACTACAAGCAATTCTATTCCAATAAAATGGACAACCTTGAAGAAATGGACAAATTCTTAGAAAGGTATAACCTTCCAAGAATGAACCAGGAAGAAATAGAAAATATGAACAGACCAATCACAAGTAATGAAATTGAAACTGTGATTAAAAATCTTCCAACGAACAAAAGTCCAGGACCAGATGGCTTCACAGGTGAATTCTATCAAGCATTTAGAGAAGAGCTAAAGCCCTTCTTTCTCAAACTCCTCCAAAAAATTGCAGAGGAAGGAACTCTCCCGAACACATTGTATGAGGCCACCATCACCCTGATATCAAAACCAGACAAAGATACTACAAAAAAGAAAATTACAGACCAATATCACTGATGAATATAGCTGCAAAAATCCTCAACAGAATACTAGCAAACAGAATCCAACAACACATTAAAAGGATTATGCACCATGATCAAGTGGGATTTATCCCAGGGATGCAAGGACTCTTCAATATATGCAAATCAATCAATGTGATACACCATATTAACAAATTGAAGAATAAAAATCATATGATCATCTCAATAGATGCAGAAAAACATTTTGGCAAATTTCAGCACGCATTTATGATAAAAACTCTCCAGAAAGTGGGCATAAAGGGAAACTACCTTAACATAATAAAGGCCATATATGACAAGCCCACAGCAAACATCATTCTCAATGGTGAAACACTGAAAGCATTTCCTCTAAGATCAGGAATGAAACAAGGATGCCCACTCTCACCACTATTATTCAACATAGTTTTGGAAGTCCTAGACACGGCAATCACAGAAGAAAAAGAAGTAAATGAATACAAATTGGAAAAGAAGATGTAAAATTGTCACTGTTTGCAGATGACATGATACTATACATAGAGAATCCTAAAAATGCCACCAGAAAACTACTAGAGCTAATCAATGAATTTGGTAAAGTTGCAGGATACAAAATTAATGCACAGAAATCTCTTACGTTCCTATACACTAATTATGAAAAATCTGAAACAGAAATTATGGAAACACTCTCATTTACCATTGCAAGAAAAAGGGTAAAATACCTAAGAATAAACCTACCTAGGGAAACAAAAGACCTGTATGCAGAAAACTATGACACTGATGAAAGAAATTAAAGATGATACCAACAGATGGAGAGATATACTATGTTCTTGGATTGGAAGAATCAATACTGTGAAAATGACTCTACTACCCAAAGCAATCTACAGATTCAATGCAATCCCTATCAAATTACCAATGGCATTTTTTATGGAACTAGAAAAAATCATCTTAAAATTTGTATTGAGATGCAAAAGACCCCAAATAGCCAAAGTAGTATTGAGGGGAAAAAACAGAGTTGGAGGAATCAGGCACCCTGCCTTCAGACTATACTACATAGCTACAGCAATCAAGATTATATGGTACTGGCACAAAAACAGAAACATAGGTCAATGGAATAAGATAGAAAGCCCAGAGATAAACCCACGCACCTATGGTCAACTAATCTATGACAAAGGAGGCAAAGATATACAATGGAGAAAAGACAGTCTTTTCAATAAGTGATGCTGGGGAAACTGGACAGCTACATGTAAAAGAATGAAATTAGAACACTCCCTAACACAATACACAAAAATAAACTCAAAATGGATTAGAGACCTAAATGTAAGACAGGACACTATAAAACTATTAGAGGAAAATATAGGAAAAACACTCTTTGACATAAATCACAGCAAGATCTTTTTTGATCCACCTCCTAGAGTAATGGAAATAAGAACAAAAATAAACAAATGGGGCCTAATGGAACTTCAAAGCTTTCGCACAGCAAAGAAAACCATAAACAAGACCAAAAGACAACCCTCAGAATGGGAGAAAATATCCTCAAATGAATCAACAGACAAAGGATTAATCTCCAAAATATATAAACAGCTCATGCATCTCAATATGAAAGAAACAAACAACCCAATCCAAAAATGGACAAAATACCTAAATAGACATTTCTCCAAAGAATACATACAGATGGCCAAGAAGCATATGAAAAAGTGCTCAGCATCACTAATTATTAGAGATATGCAAATCAAAACTACAATGTGGTATTGCCTCACACCAGTTAGAATGGGCATCATCAGAAAATGTACAAACAACAAATGCTGGAGAGGGTGTGGAGAAAAGGGAACCCTCTTGCACTGTTGGTGGGAATATAAATTGATACAGCCACTATGGAGAACAGTATGGAGGTTCCTTAGAAAACTAAAAATAGAATTGCCATATGATCCAGCAATCCCACTACTGGGCATATACCCAGAGAAAACCATAATTCAAAAAGACACATGCACCCCAATGTTCATTGCAGCACTATTTACAATAGCCAGGTAATGGAAGCAACCTAAATGCCCATCAACAGATGAATAGATAAAGAAGTTGTGGTACATATATACAATGGAATATTACTCAGCCATAAAAAGGAAAAAAATTGAATCATTTGTTGAGACGTGGATGAATCTAGAGACTGTCATACAGAGTGAAGTAGGTTAGAATGAGAAAAACAAATATCGTATATTAACGCACGTATATGGAACCTAGAAAAATGGTACAGATGAACCAGTTTGCAGGGCTGAAGTTGAGACACAGATGTAGAGAACAAACGTATGAACACCAAGGGGGGAAAACCATGTTGGGGGTGGGGATGCTGGTGTGCTGAATTGGGCGATTGGGATTGACATGTATACACTGATGTGTATAAAATTGATGACTAATAAGAACCTGCAGTATAAAAAAAGAAACAAAAAAAAAAAACAACTAAACTTTCTTTGGGTTATTTATATGGAAATATGTTAATATAAATATTCCAGTCTTTAAAAAATAAAAATAATAATTTTATTGGGTTTTTTTTATTGTGGAATTAAGATCAATCAAAATAATTTCCTATTTCTGTGCTAAACAATTCTGTGGCAAAGTGTGCATTCCAAATGTGTGTGTGTGTGTGTGTGTGTGTGTATGTGTGCCTTTGTTTGATTTTATCAATACAGCCAGCAGGATAACAAATATAAGTAATTAGTGGTTTTATCTACGTGAATATGTTCAACTGAATAAAATTGAGAGGAGAGAAACAGGTTCAACACATCAGATAATGGAAGCTCAGTCCATACTGTTACTGCTATTATATAGTCACAAAATATATACCCTTCTTTTCCCTTTTTGCCTATGGAGCTGGCAGATGGGTAACATTTTTTTAATGTTCTAAAGCAATTTCAATATAGACAATGTTTTTAAACAGAAACAAAAAAGTAAGAAGCTAAATGATCCTAATATTTTCGCTTTTGGTTGGAATATATAATTTAAAAAAGAAAATTTCTTCCCTATACAAATGCCATAGAACATTAGTTTTAACAGTTTTTACATCTTTCTGATTTTTGTATGTATACACATATATACAAATTTTATTTTTCCAAAGAAGTGTCCAATTGCACTTTCACCTTAATGAAAGTTGTGGAATAGATATATCTAGGTATATATATATGCCTAGGGTATGCACAATGTTAAATTTTGATAAATGTTGCCAAACAACTCTTTAAAATGGTTATACAAATTTGTACTTCCACAATCGAAGAAAAGGAATATTACTTTTCCTACATCATGAATAGTAAAAGCTGTTTGCAATTTTTGTTGATGTGAAAGACAAATAAAAATGATTTCTCATGTTTTAAAATTTGTCTTTCTCTGAATATTAGATTTAGAGTAGCATCTCTTACATGCATTTATAGTTTATTTTCTTTGATTGCCTGTTGATGCATATATTTTTAAAGCTTGTAAAATTTATAATAACTTAAAAATCCTGATATTGGTAATAATTAGAAAATGAAACAGTAACATTCCTGTATGGATATACATACATGTATAGTGTTCTGTTAATAATACACATTTTTATAGGTTAAACCATGTAAAATTGTCAGTTTTGTAGGTGAAAAAACTCAACAGATACTATCAACTTCATATGGTTCAACCTAGTATATTCAACAAAAGTTATATGAACAGTATTAATGTGAAACAATTCATATATACTCATTTAAGTGTATTAAATACTCACACCATTTATTACTTGAAAGATGTACCATACACACCATGCTAAATTCTAGATTAAATCAATTTATAAAACAAAATTGGTATGTGATGAAAGGAATCATATTCTGATTAAAAAAACTTATATTTTGAGTTATTTTTCACACATGTATACTCTTGGTATAGATTTTTTTTAAATTTTATTACTTCAAAATAATTGAACAGAAATAATCTTCATAGAATTACTTGAATGACAATGTGCATTTCTTGATAAAGTCAAATGAAATAGATAATTTTAAAGTTATTTGATTACTATTATGATTAAAGTAATAAATACTTTTCAAATTCTTAATGAGAAGCTATGACACAAACATGAAGCTAAGATTGCTAAAACACTGAAAATCTTTAGGGTTACATATATATGTTTTTAAATTACATGACATATTTTTTTATAAGCAATGTACTCATTTTAATGACCTTTAAAACAAAGAACAATACACATATGGTATGACTACACTGGGGTAAATTCAAGATTCTTAGGAGAAAAGAACAATTTAAACATAACACTTAAGACATAGTTTTAATTGTGGTAAATCAGAGGCATCACCATGGTTAAAGTTTTGTTCTGAAATGTTAAGCATTTTCTAACAAATCTTTCCTTCCTATTCAGCACAATTTTCTCTCCCAATGTGGCCAATGGTATTTAATTTTTATGGCTCAGATATTGTGAGGGTTAATTGTATGTGTCAACTTGGCTAGGCCACAATATCCAGGTATTTGGTCAAACATATCTGGATGGTGCTGTGAAAGTATTTTTATTTATTTTTAATTTTTTAAATTATTTTTTTCTCCATATAAATTTTATTTATTTATTTATTTTAAACATCTTTATTGAACTATAACTGCTTTACAATGGTGTGTTAGTTTCTGCTTTAGAACAAAGTGAATCAGCTATACATATACATATAACCCCATATCTCCTCCCCCTTGTGTCTCCCTACTACTCTCTCTATCCCACCCCTGTAGCTGGTCACATAGCACTGAGCTGATCTCCCTGTGCTGTGTAGCTGTTTCCCACTAGATATCTATCTCACATTTGGTAGTGTATATATGTACATGCCTCTCTCTCACTTCATCACAGCTTACCCTTCCCCCTCCATGTGTCCTCCAGTCCATTCTCTACATCTGCATCTTTATTCCTGCCCAGCCCCTAGGTTCTTCAGAACCATTTCTTTTTTTTCAGATTCGATATATATGTGTGAGCATATGGTATTTGTTTTTCAGTTTTTGACTTACTTCACTCTGTAGGGCAGACTCTAGGTCCATCCACCGCACTGCAAATAACTCAATTTCGTTTCTTTTATGTTTGAGAAATATTCCATTATATATATGTGCCACATTTTCTTTATCCATTCGTCTGTCAATGAATGGAAAAAGCACCTTAGGTTGCTTCCATGTTCTGGCTATTGTAAACAGAGATGCAATGAGCATTGTGGTACAAGACTCTTTTTGAATTACAGTTTTCTAAGGGTATATACCCAGTAGTGGGATTGCTGGGTCTTGTGGTGGTTCTAGTTTTAGTTTTTTTAAGGAACCTTGCAAGAGGTTCTTTTAGCATCTTTAGGATTCTCTATGTATAGTATCCTGTCATCTGCAAACAGTGAAAGCTTTACTTCATCATTTCTGATTGGATTCCTTTTATTTCTTTTTCTTCTCTGATTGCTGTGGCTAAAACTTCAAAAACTATGTTGAATAATATTGGTGAGAGTGGACAAACTTGTGTTTTTCCTGATCTTAGAGGAAATGGTTTCAGCTTTTCAACATTGAGAATGATGTTGGCGGTGGGTTTGTCATATATGACCTTTATTATGTTGAGGTAGGTTCCCTCTATGCCTACTATTGGAGGGTTTTTTTATTATAAATTGGTGTTGAATTTTGTCAAAAGATTTTTCTGCATCTATTGAGATGATCATATGGCTTTTATCTTTCAATTTGTTAATGTGGTCTATCACATTGATTGATTTACGTATATTGAAGAATCCTTGCATATGTGAGATAAATCCCACTTGGTTATGGTGTATGATCCTTTTAATGTGCTGTTGGATTCTGTTTGCAAGTATTTTTTTAGGATTTTTGCAGCTATGTTCATCAGTGATATTGGCCTCTAGTTGTCTTTTGTTGTGATATCTCTGTCTGGTTTTGGTATAAGTGTGATTGGGGCCTCATAGAATGAGTTTGGGAGTGTTCCTCCCTCTGCTGTATTTTGGAAGAGTTTGAGAAGGATAGGTGTTAACCCCTCTCTAAATGTTTGATAGAATTCGCCAGTGAAGCCATCTGGTCCTGAGCTTGTTTTGTTGGAAGATTTTTAATCATAGTTTCATTTTCCATGCTTGTGATTGGTCTGTTTATATTTTCTATTTCTTTCTGGTTCTGTCTCAGAAGGTTGTGCTTTTCTAACAATTTGTCCATTTCTTCCAGATTGTGCATTTTATTGGCGTATCATTGCTTGTAGTAATCTCTCATGATCCTTTGTATTTATGCAGTGTCAGTTGTTACTTCTCCTTTTTCATTTCTATTTCTATTGATTTGAGTCTTCTCCCTTTTTTTCTTGATGAGTCTGGCTAATGGTTTATCAATTTTGTTTATCTTCTGAAAGAATCAGCTTTTAGTTCTATTGATCTTTGCTATTGTTTCCTTCATTTCTGTTTCATTTATTTCTGATCTGATGTTTATGATTTCTTTCCTTCTGCTAACTTCTGGGTTTTATTGTTCTTCTTTCTCTAATTGCTCCAGGTGTAAGGTTAGGTTGTTTATTTGAGATGTTTCTTGTTTCTTGAGGGAGGAATGTATGGCTATAAACTTCCCTCTTAGAACTGCTTTTGCTGCATCCCATAGGTTTTGGGAAGTCATGTTTTTATTGTCATTTGTTTCTAGGTAGTTTTTTACTTCCTCTTTGATTTCTTCAGTGTTCTCTTGGTTACTTAGTAGTGTATTGTACAGCCTCCATGTGTTTGTATTTTTTACAGATATTTTTCCTGTAATTGATATCTTGTCTCATAGTGTTGTGGTCTCAAAAGATACTTGATACAATCTCATTTTTCTTAAATTTACCAAGGCTCCATCTGTGACCCAAGATATGATCTATCCTGGAGAATTTCCCATGAGCACTTGAGAAGAAAAGTTATTCTGTTGTTTTGGGTGGAATGTCCTTTAAATATCAATTAAGTCCATCTTGTTTAATGTGTCATTTAAAGTTTGTGTTTCCTTATTTATTTTCATTTTGGATGATCTGTCCATTGTTGAAAGTGGGGTGTTAAAGTCCCCTACTATGATTGTGTTACTGTCGATTTCCCCTTTTATGGATGTTAGCATTTGCCTTATGTATTGAGGTGCTTCTCTGTTGCATGCATAAATATTTACAATTGTTTTATCTTCTTCTTGGATTGATCCCTTGTTCATTATGTAGTGTCATTCTTTGTGTCTTGTAATAGTCTTTATTTTAAAGTCTATTTTGTCTGATATAAGAATTGCTACTCCAGCTTTGTTTTGATTTCCATTTGCATGGAATATCTTTTTCCATCCCCTCACTTTCAGTCTGTATGTGTCTCTAGGTCTGAAGTGGGTCTCTTGTAGACAGCATATATGTGGGTCTTGCTTTTGTATCCTTTCAGCCAGTCTATGTCTTTTGCTTGGAGCTTTTAATCCATTTACATTTAACGTAGTTATCAATATGTATATTCCTATTACCATTTTCTTAATTGTTTTTGGTTTGTTATTGTAGATCTTTTCCTGCTCTTGTTTTTCCTGCCTAGAGAAGTTCTTTCAGCATTTGTTGTAAAGCTGGTTTGGTGTTGCTGCATTCTCTTAGCTTTTGGTTGTCTCTAAAGGTCTTAATTTCTCTGTTGAATCTGAATGTGATCCTTGCTGGGTACAGTAATCTTGGTTGTATCTTTTGCTCTTTCATCACCTTAAATATGTCCTGTCAGTCCCTTTTGGCTTGCAGAGTTTCAGCAAGCCAAAGTTAATCAGCTGTTAACCTTATGGGGATTCCCTTGTATGTCATTTGTTGTTTTCCCTTGTTGCTTTTAATATTTTTTCTTTGTATTTAATTTTTGATAGTTTGATCAATATGTCTAGGCATGTTTCTCCTTGGATTTATTCTCTATGGGACTCTCTGCACTTCCTGGACTTGACTATTTCCTTTCCCATATTAAGGAAGTTTTCAACTATAATCTCTTAAATATTTCCTCAGTCCCTTTCTTTTTCTCTTCTTCTTCTGGGACCCCCTATACTTCGAATCTTGATATGTTTCATGTTTTCCCAGAGGTCTCTGAGACTGTCCTCAATTCTTTTCATTCTTTTTTCTTTATTCTGCTCTGCAGTAGTTATTTCCACTAGTTTATCTTCCAGTTCACTTATCTGTTCTTCTGCCTCAGTTTTTCTGCTATTGATTCCTTCTAGAGGATTTTTAATTCATTTATTGTGTTGTTCATCATTGTTTGTTTGCTCTCTAGTTCTTCTAGATCCCTATTAAATGTTTCTTGTATTTTCTCCACTCTATTTCCAAGATTTTGGATCATCTTTACTATCATTACTTTGAATTCTTTTTCAGGCAGACTGCCTATTTCCTCTTCATTTATTTGGTCTCATGGGTTTTTCCTTGCTCCTTCATCTGCTGTATGTTTCTCTGTCTTCTCATCTTGCTCAACGTACTGTGTATGGGGTCTCCTTTTTACAGGCTTCAAGTTTGTAGTTCCTATTGTTTTTGGTGTCTGCCCCCAGTGGTAAGGTTTGTTCAGTGTGTTGTGTAGGTTTCCTGGTTGATGGGACTAGTGCCTGTGTTCTGGTGGATGAGGCTGGATCTTGTCTTTCTGGTGGACAGAACCACATCTGGTGATGTGTGTTGGGGTGTCTGTGACCTTATTATGAATTTATGCAGTCTCTCTGCTAATTGGTGGGGTTTTGTTCCTGTGTTGCTATTTGTTTGGCATAGGGTGTCCAGCACTGTAGCTTGCTGATCATTGAGTGGAGCTGGGTCTTAGCATTGAGATGGAAATCTCTGGGATAGCATTAGCCACTTGATATTATGTTGAACTGGTAAATGACTGGTGGTCCAATATCCTGAAGTCACCTCTCCCACTTCAGGGGCACTGGCCTGATACGGCTGGAGGACCAAACCCTGTCAGCCACAAGGCTCAGAAGAAAAGAGAGAAAAAGAATGAAGGAAAGAAAGAAAAAGAAAGAAAGATTGAATGTAATAAAATAAAATAGTTATTAAAATAAAATAATTATTTAAAAAAATTAAGCAGTAATAAAAAAGAAAGGAGGAAGAGAGCAACTAAACAAAAAAAAAGAAATCCATCAATGATAACAAGCACTAAAAACTATACTAAAAAAACAAACAAACAAAAAAGACAGACAGACTGAATGCTAGGACAAATGGTAAAAGCAAAGCTATACAGACAAAATCACACAAGAAGCATAGACATTCACACTCACAAAAAGAGAAAAAGGAAAAATATATATATATATATATCTTTCAGGAAGTCTGAAGTATTCTGCCAGTGTTCAGTAGGTATTCTGCAGGAGTTGTTCAACATGTAGATGTATTTGTGGTGAGGACCTTGATCTCCTGTCTTACTCTTCCACCATCTTAAATGTCTCCAGACCAACATTCACACCCGGTGCCATTACTTCCCTCCCATGATTCATATTTTAGTAAATCTCTGGGACTAAATATTAACGTAATTCTGGTTTAGATAACTATTTTCAAAAATTATTCCTAGCTTATCTATGCTTATTGCTAGATTTAATAACAGGTTTTGTTTTGTTTTTGTTTACTGAATAAAAGAAACTTACTTGATAGAGTCATTCTAAGGTTTGTTTTCATACTTCTTTAATGAGTTTTGAGTACTTTGATTTAATTGCTTCAATGATTCCCATTTTATAATTTAAAAGAATGATGCCTGATATTATCAAGTAGTCCTTAACAGCCACTCATAATAATTAAATGATGTATTTCCTTTCCAGTGTAGCAATTCAGTTGTTTGCATATGATTAGTAACCAAGCCCAAACTTGTATACGTAATGCCTACTCATATTGATCTCTTACACATAGTTGTATGTAAAACAAAAATACAATTAGTTTTAGAGAATAAATACATGTTGCATTGTTTAAAAGGTGATAACAGTAAATGGAATGTAATAGTTATGTTACTTCATTTCTGCAAGAATATGTTTCTTAAATCAAATTCACTTGCATAAAACTATTGAGAATAAATATATTTTTAGAGCATAGGACAGAAGTTTGAAGGCAGAGATTCATTTTGTCTTTTCTTCTTTTGTTTTCATTTTTTGTGTCATTCAATAAATGTATAATGAGCTCTTGCTACATCCTAGGTGCAATGTTAGAAACAAAAGATTTAAAGGAGCTCTCAGCCTTCTGGGGAGTCTGGCATATGTATCATCACAGTGCAGCATGGTAAGTGTCATGCTGGGGAGCATGAATGTGTACCTGACCTCAACCAGAATGGTCAGAATTTACTTGCTAATAAAAGATGATGCATATGTTGAGCTTAAAAAATGAGTAAAAATATATCAGGTTAAGAAGAAGAAACAAAACATTCTAGGAGAAAGAGCCAGGTGTTGGAATGAACAGGAAATGAGTGATAGGAAGCAGTTGATTACAAACAAATTTATGATGATGAAGGTTGAGGATATTTATTCTCTCCAACAAAGTTATTTTTATTTTGTAGAAATTTCATTTCGCTCTCAAGTTATGTATCCAATCTTCACTCACCTGTAGTAGCATTATACATCCATATTTTTGCCATAGTGTAGAGAACAGAGTATACTTCTCCATCTTTTGACTATGGCCCTGGCCATGTGACTTGCTTTGGCCAATGTGATATAGTGGAAATATAGTAAGAAAAGGCATGCAATGTGCTTACCTCCTCTTATGCTTCTACCATTTCCATGAGAAGAATACTGCCTGAGAAGCCCTCTGGGCCAAGGAAGATGAGACACATGTGAACACAAATCTCAGCTTGGGGTAAACCCAGCCATTCCCACCAGAGCAGCCTACATGCAGACAGCTTATGGACACTGAGTGAAACACGTGCTTATTGTTGTATCTACTGAAATTTTGTGGTGTTTATAATGCAGCAATATCTACTAATACACAATTTTGAATGCCAGTGCTGCCATGTTGGTGGTCAACACGAATATTCTGAATGGAGGAAAGAACTTTATCTGAACTTCAAATAATATCTTTTTGAGAATTTGCTTTATCTAAATTTTTATAAATTATATTAAACTCTCACATAATTCCCCTGGCACTAAAAGAACAAAGGTTCTAGTGCAGAAAGCTTATATTGGGGCTCTTCAGAAATGACCTTTCATAGTATATAACAGAATAAAACTAGCAACTAAAATCAATTGATTGATCTGAAACTCATAAGGTGAAAAATTCTGGCCTGGCCACCCAAACTGATGACAGGGGTACAAATCTCAATCCTGCCAAAACAGTGATTAACTGATGCTTTGTTTAGACAGCAAGACCACTTCCTGGAAAAAACAAGCAGAGGCAGCTTGTTGCCTATACAATACCCAACCCAACGGGCCCAAATATTATCAGACAAACAACACAACCAATAGTAGCCAGAGACTTTGATTTCCTAATATGTGATAGAGACTCTGTATTTTCAACTCTAAAAAAATTAAACAAATAAAAACAAAACAAAAAAACAGGCAAACCAACCAACCAACTAAAAAACACTTTCTAATGTCCCTTCCTGGAGATACATCCTTCAATGTGCCCCTCCCAACATTGGTCCAAAATTCTTAAATTAAGCACACAGAAATTCTTAGTGCTCAGTATCATGTACGTGTTCCCTGGATAAAATTAATTTCTTTCCCTGATGTGAAAAAGTTTCCGTAATGAGACACTAAGAGGATTTAAAGTCAGATCATAACAGGTTCCATCTCATTGATTAAATAAAATTCTCTATTTTAGATTAAAATGGGCAGAGGCTACATCATGCATTTAAAAACACCTCTAACATGTTGCCTCTTATTATAAGATGTACAGGGAGTAAGTGTACTGAAATGTAACCCAGGAGAGGAAATAAAGTTTGGTGAGTTTATCTCAATAGAATTTTATAATTGGGTTTTATCTATGAACACTAAGCAATCAGCTTTAGAGTCAGATGGACGTGGATTTAGTTCCTAGCTTGAACACATTCTAGCTGTGTAGTTTTGGACTTTGTTGCCTTAGTTTTATGATGAGTAAAATGGGACTGTACCTACATCTTGGGGTTACAGTCAAAACAAATTATGATAGTTAATGTAAAATATGATAGTTAAAGTAAACAATGGGCCTGGAACATCATATCCATTGAATGTTAGTTTTTATTAGTATTAATATAAATTTTAAGTCTAACTCACTTGTCATTTGCATTGCCATTGTGTGGTTTAAAAATTAAAGCATATTACAAACTTTTTGGTAAAATGTTGTTGTCAATTAATTACTCTTTAATTTATTTCCCAATTTAATCCATTCAAGATAAGTATTGTTTGGAAACTTCCCTGGTGGTCCAGTGATTAAGACTCTGCGCTCCCAATGCTGGGGGCCTGGGTTCGATTCCTGGTCAGGGAACTAGATCCCTCATGCATGCTGCAACTAAGAGTCTGCGTGCCACAGCTAAAGATCCCATGTGCTGCAACTAAGACCTGAACCAGCGCAGCCAAATATGTAATAAATAAATAATTTTTAAAAGTATTGTTTGCCACTATCTTCTACAGATTACCCTATTTTATTCTTCTTGTGATGCTAGTTAAAATTGTCTCATCTAAAAATCAGCACTTTTAATTCAGATGTTCCCATATTGTCTTCATCCTTATAGTATTGCTACATTTATTTTATTTTATTTTATAAATTTATTTATGTTTTATTTATTTATTTTTGGCTGCGTTGGGACTTCGTTGCTGTGCAGGGTCTATTCTTTGTTGCAGTGCATGGGCTTCTCATTGAGGTGGCTTCTCTTGTTGCAGAGAACGGGCTCTAGGTAGGTGGGCTTCAGTAGTTGTGGCACACTGGTTCAGTAGTTGTGGCTCACGGGCTCTAGAGCACAGGCTCAGTAGCTGTGGCGCACAGGCTTAGCTGCTCCATGGTATGTGGGATCTTCCTGGATTGAAGGAGGATTGTGGATTGTTCAATCCCACAAGGATTGAACCCGTGTCCCTGCATTGGCAGGCAGATTATTAACCACTGGGCCACCAGGGAAGTCCCTATTGCTACATATTTATTAAGACAAATTTCTAGCTTTATTATGCCACACCATAGTCTAACTTTTATGGTCCCCATGGAGGAGAGTTCTGAGTTGGGGGATTTTAGATATTAGTGAGATATTAGTGGGGGGGATGCTAGGAGGTGAACTCAAGAAAGATTATGTAAATATTTTTTGTGTCACTAAAATAAAATATTCTCAATTAACACAACATTGTAAATCAACTATACTTCAATAAAAAATAAATTAAAAAGAATTCTCATATTACATTTATATATTTAAATTAGTGTTGTTAAATAGAGGAATTTGCTCTACTCTTGTTGATGGATGGGTAGATATTTTTAGATGCTGAAGTTGTGCTTGAGAATATGTCTACAATATCCCAACTGCCACGTAAACTAAGCACCCCATTTTTCCTTCTTAAAGCGGTTAAAACCTGGAGCACATGTGGTCAATGAGCTTAACAGGGGGAATAGAAACACCAATGTGGAAATGAATCTGATACGAATAGGAGTTAGTCAGGAAATGAGTGGTAGATTGTTGGTGAGCAGAGCACTGGGAAGTGCAGTTACAAAAATAGGTGGAAACAAATTGCTAAGTGTCCGAAATCAAGGCAGAAGGTTTGGGCTTCCAGTCAATAGCCAATCTTTCTGACATCTTGTCCTTTAAACTGATTGAACAAAGAGATCAAAAATATAATCTAATGCCTCTTGACATGAGGGGGTGGAGTGTTTCATTTAGGACTGACAGTGGAGTGAAGGAACGCACAGAAAAGCAACTTGTCGCAGGTAGGGTTGTGTCTCAGCAAAGAGGAGTCGCCAGTGCTGTGTCTGACTTTAGAAAACTGTCTTTTAGAGATATGACACCTCCATCCATAGAATCTGGCTTTTCTTGTTTTATTTTTAGCTGCCCATTTTATTTTATAATATTCTCTTCTGTAAGTCATATTCACTCTGTTTGGAGAGACATACTTGAATTCACTGTCAGATTACCCAGCTGTGTGGTCTGGGGTAAATTATCATCACCTTTCTAAATTTCTTCAGCTGTAATTTGAGGGAAGAAATAACTTGTTTCATCAAGTTATGATAGGATGTTACACATGAGATGAAGGATGAGAAACCACCTCGCATTGTCCCAGGCACATTGGTACTGTCCCAGGCAGTACCAATTTGACCCAGCTGCCTTAGTGCTAGGCCCTGTGTCTATGAAGTTAAAGAAATCCTCAAAAATCTGACTTTTGGAGCTGGTGTTAATATATTCAATATGTTAATAGTTGCTCATTGTCTCAAACACATACACTGGTAAATGACTTGTATTAAACAATATGGCAGTTGATATAAAATTTAAATACAATCTTTCTTTTTACAGCTGTGTGTTATTATATTTCATTCCCTTAATATAAGAAAGCTGAAATCTCAGAAAGATACCAAATATATGTTGTGATGCTCTTTCCCAAATTGAAGAGGGTATTTCCTTTGAGGTCTCTATCACCAGAGAGCATAGACATCCTAGGTAATTTCTTTTCCTCTGCACATGTATCTCTCTGGATATTTTCATTGTGTGTCACTTTATAATTCCACTCTGTTCTTTCCCAGTTGAGTAAGTAATAGAATAAACTTTAAAAAATATTTTCCCATGGTTTCTCAGCATTCTCTCCTTCAGTATTTATTTGCAAAATAAGCAAAACAACTTCACTATTCTCTTTCTGTGTTAACAGCTTCTAACCCATCTTTGTCAGTGGGTTAACAGTGCAGCATGGCAAGATACACTCTTCCTCCCTTTATTCAGGTCCTCTTCTAAAAATAAAGCTAGAAATTTATATTTTATCAAACCCAGTATAGTTTTTAAATCATAAATATTTTATTTCAACCTAAAATGAAGCAGCATATCAAACTATAAAAATCGTTACATATAGCATGCCCTTTATATGAGCATTTATCTTTGTTATAAATAAAAACCACCAAAGACTGAAGAAAGGAGAGTTTCAGCAATATGACTCTTTCACTTTCAGAGGAGAATGAAACATATAAACTTTGAATTAAAAATAAATTAGATTCCTTCTAAATTCTCTTTAGTTCAGTCAAATTTTAAAACTAATGAGTTCACCATATTAAATTCTCTGTACTCTTGTTGACAACTGAGAAATAACTTTTTTAATTTAAAAAAGTTAAATTACAAACTTTAAAAAAGTTAAATTACTCCTTTTATTAATTACATTTAATCTAGTTTTTTGAAAATTAAATTTAATGTAGGTTTTAAGTTTTTGAAATTTTTTAAGCAAACCAAGGCACACCTGGAGTATGATGTAGAAGTATGAACAAAAAGATAGTCTCTATCCACCCAGTTGTGCATAGAAATTCTAATCTGCACTTATCTTGGAAGGATAATCATAAAATGGTGTAAGGTTTCCACCTACATCTAAAAAGTAGTGAGTGAGGTTCCCCCACCAAAATACAATGTATCACCATTTGGCAAAACAGAAACATGTTACAACCAAAATTCAAACAGTTAATCTGCCTTTAAAGTCATAGTTTTCTAGTGCATCATGCTAATCTTCCAAACTTTTTGTAACCTGCATGTGCGATGATAGTTCCATTTAAATATGCATTTATTTCATAGAATTTCCATCAGCAGGTTGAAAGAATCTGTGCTAGGTGATCTTTATTTGACACTTATAAGTGTTAGTCTTCAGACAAATAGTTCCAAATACTTTAATGTAATGATCTGAAAATTTGTTTTTTAGGTATTCAGGGACACTTATATATACCACTTAGTTGGAATATACAAAACCTTACAGATTAAAATGAACCATTAGAATTTAATAAACTGGTATCACCAGCATATTATTATTATAATAGAAACATAAACAAATACTGTTGTGTCAGTGGCACAAAAGTCAAATAGGTGTTTATAGGAATTGCTAAGCAGACATGTACTTGTTTTCTAAAATATGTAACAGTCAAAATGTCAGTTAAATTCAAACCTAACCAGCCTGATTAATCCCAAAGCAGGCCAGCCACTGTGATTGACATCTTTCTCTAATCTGCATCCTTATTGCATCATACAGACATTTCATCTTTTCACTGGCCACACATTTTAAAGCTTAAAAGCAGTTTCTCTGGAAAGCCTTCCCTAAAAGACAACAGAAGTAGCTATTCTTTGACAGCATATGAAACTGGTCCACTGTAAAAATACACTTAGGAAAAATATTCGGAAAGCAAAGCTGCTGCAAATTTCATTTCTTCTACCTTTCAACCCCATTTGTCTGAATCTCACCACCAAATTATCTTTAATATTAACAATAAATAACATATGATTCAAAACAATAATCTTTGCTCCTCAATTATCAAAGAAAATTTTAAAACTACTCAAGCGTTTCTCCATGGCACTTCCCAAGGTGTCACTTGGTATTTGCGTTATATCTGTCAACATATTATAGATTTTTATTTTATTGTGGCAGTGCTCTGCCAAATTATTCCTTTTCCATAAATTTCCATGATTCCTTATTTCCATATGAAATAAGTTAAAACCAGGAGTGTCGTAAGATAGTCCTAAAACTTATGATTTTCTATTCTGTGAGTAATGACTTTTCCTTCAGAAATCGTCCTCTCCAGAGTACTGGTTTACTGGTATCAAGAACAGTTTGAGGCCTTATTCTCTGTTGTTTCCACACTTGTTTACAAACTTTCTCTAAGGGAACAATACAAATGCTTTCAGAAAAACAAGTATAAATTTATTGAATTTCTCTCACCTATAATAACTTCAGAATGTTTAAGCAGACCATGTATAATTGAATTTTCCAATTAAAAATAATATAACATGCATTTTAAATAGCTCATCGTTTTTTTAGATGAAGTTCAACATTAGGACTTTTTAAAAATTTATGTGCATGTTGTTTTTTTTTCAACTTATTTTCTGAATAAGTAAACAAGTGCAAGTGAACTGAAATCTTCTCCAGTAAATCAGGTTTGCCATTTAGAGCCAGTCCAAAGCTTCAGACCTTTAAAAGAGTTTGGCCAGGTTTAAAAGACAGCATGATCTGTGTGAAGACCAAGTTAATTAAAGCTGAAATGACAATCCTTTGCACACATTCTGCTTCCTTTAGGCTGCTTGTGTTCATTTAATTTTTGTTGATTAGCCAAATCCTAACATTATGATGCCCATTAATTTGTTGTCTGCCTGTTTATCATAACTTGAGGCTGAAGTGTGCTACTAGGGGACATGAAAGAGCTCTTATACTTTCCAAAATAGTTTGGTGTTTTAGAAATGCTGAAGTTACTACCTTGGAGCAAGTGGCTTAGCGACTTCATCTGTACTTAGAAGGAGAGCTGGCTAACTTTTGGGGTACCTGTAAATACTAGCAGACTAAACAAAATTCTTATCTATCTTTAAAAAAAATGAAAAAGAGAATTAGGACAGTAAGTCCATTTTAATAATATTTTTATAATATTTTAAATTATGAGCTTAAAGAAGGTAAGAATTATTATTAAAACTGCTTTTTTGTGATGTATTTAGAAAAGTACTATACGAGAGGAATGGGCATAGCATTTTAACTTTTGTGTTTTTAAGAAGCACATAACGGATGGAGTTACACACAAAAAATGGATACAGCAGTGTGGGAGTATGAGTCTTTTGGGGTAGCAGTGTTAGCTGTGTTGGTTATATCATCATCATAGTTATAAACATTGATGACCTGCATATACAGCAGATATTTAGTTAAGAAAGTTGTGTTTTCCATTTGAACATGAAATAGTGACTATTCTCTTATGCTTTTTCCTTTGAATTCTTTGAAAGCATTTGAATCCTTTGCTCAAACTATTTATATGCAAAATTATTGTTTTCATTCATATTTTAGAAAGTTGCTGAGGGTACTCTATTACCCACAAACTGAATCTTCATCTTAGCCACACAACAGTCATTTATTTACAGCCAGTATTATTATATCCATTTTAAAGATGGATGTAAACCATCCACCACAGGCTGATTAAGTAATTTTCTTAAAGTCAAACACAGAACTGCATTTTATGTTGGACTCTAAGTAGTATTAGAAAGGACCCTTGTGGGCCATATCTGCCATAGTTATAAAATGAGGCTAAGGGATGAGGGAAGCTAAATTTCCATCTTTGTAATTTATGGAAACATGTACAACATTCAACAAATCTCAATTTGGAGCTTTGTTTAGCTGTTCAAAAGTCAGCAAATATTAAATAAATGCTTAATATATACAAAGCACTGTGTTAACAATGAGGGGCAGAGATTAAGATGAAAACCCACAAAGACTCTACCTGTCAAGACTCACGATCTTGTGAAAGAGAGAGATACAAGATTGCCCTTACAAGCAGAATGTAGTTCAGATAGCACATGTTCGTGGCCAGCTGGAGTGCACATGAACTACATTTACTCTTTCATCTAAAACAACAAAAAGCACGCAAAATATATGAAAAACAGTTTCATGACACTGGACATTAGGGAGTGAAGGACAGTGATCTTTGAGAAATAGGGAAAAAAATAAGCTGAGTCCTGACTTGCCCCAGTTCACAGCCTCGAGAGTGTTTCCAGGCTGTGACATGGTGAGAAGGGACTCAGAAAACTCCCTGAACTGAGAAGACAGAGCTGAAAGTCTGGAGGGACCAAGGCAGCCAGAGATTGTAGTAGTACTGGACAGGAGAGAGATACACAGAGAATTCTAGAATCCGCAGCATATTTATTAGCATGTATATGTGAAGAAAAATACCTGAGTTTGGGAAGAAGATCACCACCTAAAAGCATCAGTGATTGGGAATTCCCTGGCAGTCCAGTGGTTCGGACTCCATGCTTTCACTGCTGAGGTCCTGGGTTTGTGTTCAACCTCTGGTCGGGGAACTAAGATCCCGCATGGCGTGCAATGTGGCCGAAAAAAAAAAAAGTATCAGTGGTAATAGTGCCAACATTGAAGCAGGACAAGAATAGTGCCTGTTCCCAATTTGCATACTGGAAAACATCATTTATTATTCATGGGACATTGAGTAGAGTACATGCAAAGAGTAGAATAATGAGCCCTACGATGCGCACTTCTCTGGTCCCACCTAACAAATACTAGAAGCAAGAGGAAAGAAAAAGAAATGTTTTTAATATAGTTAAAATCCCAGAACAAAGCTCTAGAGTATTTATATAAAACCAAAAATACATAATATCTAAAAATGTGAAATTCACAATGCATGGCATCCAATCAAAATACCAGGTATGCAAAGAAATAGGAAAACATGACATGTAATAAAAGAGAATAACTAATCAAAACTTACCCATAATTGACACGTTAGAATTGTAAATAAGGACACTAAAACAATTGTTATAACTAAATTATAGTTGTTTAAAACATAAGGTGGAGACATGAAAGTTACAAGAAAAGACATAAATCAAACTTCTAGATATGATAATTACAAAATGTAAGATGAAAAACTGTATGGGATTATTAACAACAGGTGAGACTTTGAAGAAAAGAGTCTTCCAATGATCAGTTACAAAGATTTGTAAAAACCATGAGCAATGTCCTGTGGAAGGTAGTTTGTAGATTTGGTATTTTCAAACAATAGGACTTCATTCTCTCAGAGTTCTAGAGGCCAGAAGTCTGCAGGGTTTCATTTCCTCTAGAAACTCTGGGGGGGAAATCTTTCCTTGCTTATTCCAGCTTCTAGTGGCGCCAGCATTCCTCAGTCTGTGACTGCATCACTCCAGTCTCTGCATCCTTGCTCACATCATACTCTGCTTTGTGTGTGTGTGTTTGTGATTTCCTTCTGTCTCTATCAAGCACTTGTGATGGTATTTAGGGTCCACTCAGGTAATGAAGGACAATCTCCTGATCTCAAAGATACTTAATTACTTCTGCAAAGTCCTCTTTCCAAATGAAGGAACATGTACAGATTCCTGGGATTAGGACATGGACATCTCTCTGGGCATTAGCAGCCTACCACACCATTTTACAACATGTTAAGTGTAGGGCTAGATCACAGACTGGAAGCCTTTCTGCATGTCTGTTCTATCACTATCCTCCCTCCTGTCTCCATAATTTCTTCTCTTTCCATATAACCCTGGGGAAGAAAATAAAAGTCCCAACACTACACACATATAAGCAAAAATCCACAATTTGTTTAGCATGACCATTATTGACTGTGGGGCTGACCATGAGTTACATTTTTTTCTCTGCTTAAAGATGTTTATATCCATTTTACTGGACAGTTTTACCTGTCTAAAATATCACCCTCTTCTTTCTGAGAAGGGCTCATGTAGTTTGTGGGGTGTCAAATCATTCAAGTCATGACCCCTTACCCCCTCCCCGTGCAATAATGAAAGGTACAAAGAGGACCAGGTGATGTATGCTGATCACAGTTCTTCTTTGGGAGTTTGAAAGCTGAAGCTGAGAGAGAAACTTTGTTCTCTCTTTGGTTAGACAATTAGCTAAGTAATGTGACCGTAGAGCAGCTGGTGGGTATGTTCTCTGCTAAGTGGAGATGCCTGAAAAACAGAGATGAGAAATTGAAAGAGTAGAAGCCAAGGAAGAGACAGAGAGAGACAGGGGGACAGAGTGAAGAAGAAGGACATGAATGGTGCATTTATTGCATCTTTAGGGCTGCCTCCTAACAATAAATGGAATAATCTATGTAAAGTGTTTGCACAGGTCCCAGAATATGTCACTCAAAGTTAGTTTACTATACTATGACATAATGTAAAATTATATATTTGTATATTTTGGGTTGTATATGGTTATAATAGCAAAAACATTATAATTAATAACATTGTTTACCTTGTTCTTGATACAGACATATTATTACACAATTTATATGCAATGCTACTCTGATAAAATAAAATCAGATAAAATCAGAAACATAGGAATTCGACTTTGGAAAGAACTATAACATTTGGCAAATTGGACTCTCCCTGTGACAATTTATTGCCTCTTAGTTTGTTTTTTTTTTCCTCTTTTGATCGTAAATGAGAAGAAGAGATGCAGTTACCTTTTGGTGAACAAGGAAAATATGAGAGAGGGAAATACTGAAACATTAACAGCTTAGAAAGGAGTGATAGAGCTAGAATCACAAGAGGGTTTGTCTGGGAACACTTGATTGCTTTCCAAAGAGGTGAGGTAGAGATGGTGAGCAGAATACCACTGGTGGATTAGCAAGGTGAGTGGCGTAACTGACAGTGAAGAACAGCATAAGTTCAGAAAGACAAAGCCCACAGTGTACTACATGCTAGAAGAGTCTTAATCAAGGAAGGTTAATGGAAATCCAAGCAGAAAGAGCCTGAACATGTAGACTGTGGCTTGTGCTTCTCTGTATTGACTGATTGTGTATAAGCCTCACCATCATCATTCTGCTTCTTTCATTTCTGTTAGTGTTTGTCACTGGAAGAAAAGTAAGTCTTTATTCATTGACCTCAGATTTAAGGATACCACACACTTTGAAACACTGACCTTTCATCTCTTGTGAGGCTTTTTTAAGTCCCTCTTTTCTTCTTCCTATATTTAAGTTACTCCTTGTGACAATAATGTTGTTTGTTGTTGTTGTTCTTTAAAAAAAAAAAGGATAAAATTACACATAAAATGTTTCTGGTGTCTTCTACCTTCTTCCACACAGCAATCTTGTATATTCTTAAAATAACTCTTCATGATCAATTTTTGTGAGTGTTGAAATCCTCCTTAAGCATAAAGCCCAGAGGTCACTTGTTAGTTTATAAAAAAAACAATAAAGCAGAACTGACAACATAAGATTCTACTTTAAAATAGCAGTTTTTAAATCATCAAAGATTCTGGCATATTTGTCCTTTGTTGATTCTTTAAAATGATAATAAGAAGGATAAGTGCGGAGTCAAGAAGTATTTTTCATTTTACCTAATTTCATTGTTCATTACTGTTGTTTGGAAGTTTGCATATTGGAATTTTCTCAGAACTGTTAAAGCTTATTGTGACATTAATGTCACATTAATGTATTTTCAAATACTCTCAAGGAAGTAGTCTACAGAAAATGCCTTCCAGGCTTCCAGTCCATCCCATTCATTGGAAAGCAACATCACTCAAAATCACAAAAGAGAAAATCAAAGTTAATTTCCACAAGGGGACAAAGATAAAGGGGGAGTGGATGGCAGATTCAAAATACATATTCCTTTTGCTCTCAAAATGACATCATTTATGAAATCTAAGTCCATAGTTTTTTTTTTCTCCATCTATGGTTAAGTTATGAACTTGATACCGACCAGGGTTCTTGGCCTTCCCCAGTCAATAGAAATTGACTAGAGGTCAGACAAGAAATTCAGACAAGTCTTTATTGGGACCCCTGCTGCATCGGGGGAGTGACAACAAACAACAGGTTCCCCTGCTTTCTTGCTCCCTGAGGGGGCGAGCCTGTTCCTTATATGGGGTGAAGGTAGGGATGTGTTCAGGGGTCAGCCCAGAGGGGTAGCTTAGGTGGTTTTCTCACCCCTTAGGTGGTGTTGTGTGCAGGGGGCATGTGCTGTACCCTGATTTTGCTCTCAACCCCCTGCTTTTGCTCCAGGCTCTTCAAAAGTGGCAGTTGGGTTTTTTGGTCTCTTTGTATCTTTTGTCTAGAATTTGTCCCAACTGCACATGGACACAGTTATTTTTAGTCCCATACAGTTTCTTTGTATTTTGTTACTTGAGGAGAGGCGTGTACAGGTGCAAGCACTGCAGCACTGCAGCAAAGGGTCCCAGGTCCCAGCCTGTCTCATTCGCCCCTGAGAGACTCTACACTCGTATTCTTAAGGAGTAAGGGGCTGAAGGTCTCTTCTTCTGACACTTCTTCCTGCTGGACAGGGGCCACAGACCCTAGCCTGCCTCAGAGGCATAGAAGTACCTTGCTGACTGTCCCAAGGACCTGTAGGGACCTGGGCCACTCTCTGCTGGAATGGGCTGAATTCCTTGAGCCATCACGAGCCTTACTTCAAACTGTTGGAGCCTAGAAGACACAAACTCAATAAAAAGGTTAAAAACAATGGCTAGAAAGGAGAAGAACAGCAACAGCCATTAAAGGGACTTCCCTGTCAGTCCTGTGGTTAGGACTCTGTGCTTCCACTGCAGGGAACCCTGGTTCGATCCTTGATTGGGGAACTAAGATCCCACAAGCTGTGCTGCACAGCCAAAAAAAAAAAAAAAAAAAGACTAAACAATAGCCATTAAAGGGCCTAGAAAGGGAAGGAACCAGGTTAACTTTGGCTTCTTTAACTGTTGACAAGACAGAGGAGGCGATGTTACTCCTGCCAAGAAGCCATTCTGCTTGGGTATATATTTTTGTTAATCTCAGGGTTAATGTTTAATATGTTTCTCTATTTTCCGAATGAAAGGTCTGGACCTATTGGTCCCAGGTCTACTTCTTGGACCAAAAAGTCTTAGTCACAAGTTTACAAGAGTAGGGAAGACAATGCAGTACTAGAAAAAATATGACTGAAAAGAAAAGGGTAATAAAATGAAAACCTCCTGTCAGAAAGTTTTTTAAACCTTGTGGGTTCCAAGAGAACAAACTAGAGAACCGTTTTCAATTTCCCTGCCCATATTGATTAGCGAGGATTGGTGGTTAATTGTCTGCTGAAGCCAAATGGCTTGTTGTTGAATTTTGTCAATGTTGGTTTCTACATAGTATGTGCATCAGGGCTACTTTCTTTGCCTCTCCATCTGCCCTGTTGTTCTCTTGGGTAATTTGAGAATTTTCCTTTTGGTGCACATGGCAGTGAATGACTGCTACAGTTCTGGGTTTTGAGCTGCTTCTATGAGATGTAAAATCTCATCCCCATATTTTAAAGGGGAATTTTTGCATTTTAAGGTCCTCTTTCTTTCCAGACAGCTCCATGGACATGTAAAACAAGGAAGGCATATTTTGAGTCTGTATATATATTTATAATTTTCCTTTCCCTAAGGTTAAGGCTCAAGTTAGGGCTGTAAGCTCAACCCTCTAGGCTGAAGTGTTGGGTGACAAACGTTTTGCTTCCATAACACTATGAACACTCACAGTAGCACACCCTGCCCTCCTGACTCCATCTTTAACAAAACTATTGCCATCAATAAGCTATTCTTCCTCAGTGTTTTCTATGGCCTGGTCTGTTTGATCAGGCCTGCAGACATAAACCAGGTCAAGTGTTTCAAGACAGGAATGTGTTAGTTCTGGGCTTTCTGTGGGCATTACTATAGCTGGGTTGAGGGTGTGGCAAGTTTTGAGGGTTACCTTTGGACAGTCAAGGAGTAATGCATAGTACTTAGTAACGCAGCCTCCAGTTAACCAGTGGTGGCCTTTAATCTCCAAATCCCTTGTACTTGATGAGGGGTCTGGACTTCCAGCAGCTATTTAAAGGTAAGTTTGTTAGCTTCTTCCACTAATAAAGCAGTGGCAGCTACTGCCCAGAGGCAGCCAGGCCAACCTCAGGCCACGGAATCTAGTTGTTTGGAAAAATAGATTATAGGCTGAGGAACTTCTCCTAGCTTTTGAACAAGGACCCCCAGAACTGTTCCATGTTCTTCAGCTATGTACAACACAAACGGTTTTTTTTTAAATTGGGGAGACCCAGAACAGGAGCTCTGGTGAGGGCCTGTTTGATATTATTAAAAGCCTTTTCTTGTTTTCCAGTCCAAAGTAATTGTTCTGTATTTGGGCCTTTAGTGACTTTGTATAGAAGCTTAGCCATTAGTCTGAATCCTGGAATCCAAATTCTGCAAAATCCTGCCATGCCTAAGAAAGTACAAAGTTTTATTTTGTCTTTTGGGAGCTTAGGCCTAAAATAGCTTGTTCTCTATCTGGCGAGAACTGTCTACTTCCAGGGTTTATAATATATCTCAGATATATAATATGTTGTTTTGAGATTTGTGCTTTTTTTTTTTCCCTGGGAGGCACTGTAGCCCTGGGCCCCAAGGAAATTAAGGACTTCAATGGTATTCTGAGCTGAGGCCTCCATGGTGGGACTACATATTAATATGTCTACATATTGTAGAATGGCCCCTTCTTTTAGGTGTATTTCCCTTAGCTCTTTCCTTGGGCTTGGATGAACAAGTGGGGCTGTCTTAAAACCCCTGGGGGCAATACTGTACAGGTATGAACTGGGATGCAAAAGAAGGCATCCTGAGGTCAAGCACAGTAAAACATTTGGCATCTCCAAGAATCTGGACTAATATATTATAAGGACTGACCACAAGAGTATGTATAGGGACCACTACATCATTTACTGATTTAAGGTCTTGTACCATTCGATATTTCCCATTTGGCTTAACAACCAGCAGAATAGGGGTTATTGCATGGAGACTGACAGGGCACTAAGAGGCCATGTTTTAAGAATTTATCTATGAGAGGTTGCAAACTTTTTTTGCTTCCAACTTTATGGGGTACTGTCTCTTGTTAGGATAAGTGACTTCTGGCTTAAGGCTAATTTTTACAGGTTAGGCACTTATAGCCTTCCCAGGGATTCCTTTGTCCCAAACTGCTGGGTTTACTGTGTGTAGAATATGGTTGGGAATAGACCCTTGTTCTTCCAGCTGATTTGTCTTGGTCAGAGTTAAGAAAAAGGACTGCTTGGGGCCTCCTAATTGTAATGTGGTTCCAAGGGAGCCCATAAGGTCTCTCCGCAGTAGTGGGGTAGGACACCCAGGCACGTCCAAAAAGCCATGTGAGATCAAACGCTGTTCAAATTGGCAAGTGAGAGGCCCAGTGAGGAAATGGGTGCAAGGCTTTCTGTTGACATCAGTCACAGTACAGCTTTTGGAGAAAAGAGGCCCAGCATGAGAGACCAGGAAAGAGTAAGTGGCTCCCATATCAATTAAAAAAATGGTTTTCTTACCTGCCACATCAAGGACTATGCAGGGCTCCTTGATGGAGATAGACATCTCATGGGGGGAAGCCACCAGAATCCCCTAGCCACGTCAGTCACCCAACATGGCCATCTCGGAATTGGGAGCCCCCCTTCTCCTTCAGGATGGAGGGCATTCCCACTTCCAATGACTGGTTTGTTTGCAGACTGGGCATGAGCCAGAGAGCTCTTTTTGGCACTTTTGGGCCCAGTGGCAAGTTGACTTACATTTGAAGCATCCTCCCTTGCTGGCTTTACCTCCAGGCAGATGGTTAAACTTCCTTGGCCCCCTTGGGTTGTCCTGAGGTTTCAAGGCATGGCTGACATCTGTGGCCATGAGTTTAGCTTGAGCCCTGGCCTGCTTGTTTTCATGTCAGGTTCTCTCTTCCTCCTCAGCTAGATCTCGATTATTAAATACCCCAAAGGCCACCTCTAGAAGTTGAGGCATTGGTGTTTGTGAGCCTAATTGTAACTTTTAGAGTTTCCACCTAATATCAGGGGTAGACTGGCTGATAAAATGTTTTCCCAGCAGGGATTGACCCTAGGGAGTGGATGGTTCAATGTTAGTAAATTTTCAAAAACCTGCACAAGCCATCCCTGAAAGAGGGCTGGATTTTCTTTTTCTTCTTGGGTCACTCCTTTACCCTTTGGCCTTTTGATACACTTTCTCATCCTTTCTAATACACATTGGATCATGTGCTTCCTGCCCTCTGTTCCATCCTGGGAATTATAATTACAACAGGGCTCCTGATTTGGGACTGCGTCTCCACCCTTAAAAAAATGTTGAGATTGGCAAGCTGGCTACCGTGCCCCTGGGCTGCTGCCCCAAATCTGTTTCTCCTCAGGGTTACAGCAAGTAGACAGGACTATTTGGACATCCTTCCAAGTTAAATCAAAGGCCTGAGTTAGGGTCTGAAACCCTTCAGCAAACATACTACAGTCTTCAGAAAATTAGCCCAGTCTCTTCTGCTTTGGGCTAAATCAGTTAAAGAGAAGGGCACATGTACTCTAATTGTCCCTTCACCATTTGCCACTTCCCTAATAGGGCCTATTTTTCCTGATCCTGGGTGATAGGAAGTTCCACTATGAGTTACCCTGGAGAGACCTGTCTCTCCCTCCTAGGGTAATGGAGGGTATAAACGGACATAGGGAGGTGGAGTTTGAGATTGGTCAGAGGGATCTGAAGAAGTAGGTGCCTCCAGGTAAGTAGGTGGCTCTGGAGAATCAGGTGGCTCTAGAGAAGCAGGGGAAACTTGATTTCCCCCCTCCCTGAAAATTGGGGAAGATTAGAAGGAGATCATCTAAAATGTTGGGAGTTTTTTCTGATTACCCTGGCTTTTGATTAAGGAGCCTCATAGAGTGGGGTTTTGGTAAAGGACTGTGAAGGCTTGGATATAGGGAACCTCAGTCCATTTTCCCATCTTATGGGAGTAAAGATCCAATTGCAAGATGGTACTGTAATTTAGAGACCCATTTTCAGGCCATTTTTCTCTATCCCCCAACTTATATAAAGGCCAGGCAGTGTTAGTAGAGTTAAAAATTTTCCCTTTCCAGCCCTTCTATTTCTTTAAATTTCCAATTTTTAAGAATATATTCCAGAGGTGTTTCTTCTGGCTTAGAAGGGGATCCTCCTATGTTGAGTAACCTGCAACTAAGCACTCCTAGAAATGATGTCTGTAATCTCAGAGACATTTATTAGGAGGCTTTTGTCAGAAGGGGATTAGAGTGTCCTCCAAATTCTCATCTTACCTAATGGGATTTTGAGGGCCCTCTATTCTCCCATAGCCTAACCAGACATCTCTGGTTAACCCAGTCCCTCGCACAAGGGGGCCCCGATAGGGGATGTTTGAACCAGTGCCAGTGCATTGACAGGACTCTCTTTGATGGTGATCTGGTGTCCATAATGCTTATGTCCTATAACAATTTTTCCTATGTCAGGGTGTATTCCTCGAGATTGAGCATCTGTGAAGCCTTATTAAAGGATGTGGGCTGCTTGGAAGTGGCCAGCCCAATAGGTAGTCTGTAAGGAGGTATGGGCTGCCAAGGCCTAGAGTGAAGGGGGTCCTAGAGGTACAAAAAGGAACTCTTGGAGGAATTGGAGTTGGGCGCAATGGAAAATGCCACAGGAGTCAGGACCTGAGGGCCTAGAGGTAGGAGTATTCCCACAGGGGATTTTTTGTGCATAGAGTAAGGTGAGAGACTAGACAGCAGAAGAACCCAAAACCCTATCTCCTATTTGTTTGGCAGCTGTGATAAAAATTGGGGAGAGCCTGATGATTCCATCTGACACAAGGAACAGTGAGTTTGGACAATGTTTCCCATGTAATTTAACATACAAAATGAACCCAATTAGTTTAGGACCTCTCTTTAGGATTCTCCAAGGGCCCTTTGAAGCACCCCAAAGTTAGCTGGTGGGGGGGCTCAAAAGAACTTTAATTAGAATTTGATACTTGGGATGTCTGTCAAAAATTTCAAAAAGCTTTACAAACACTTGGTCAATTAGAATCATAGGTGGCTGTGAAACCATTATTCCTAGACTAAGGTGAAAAAAAAAAGATTTCAAAAGTAAATACAGATCATTTAAAGGCACAGAAACTCATACAATCTGTTATCAAAAACAGCATTCCAGGAAAACTTTGTTCTCTTTTGAGAGAGAGAAACCAAATCCAGTCCTGCATCAGCCTACTCATAATAAAATCCATTTACCTAATTAAATTTAATCCCACCTTAGAAAGTCCTGACCACATACAAAATGCTTTTCTCAATGTTCCTCTTCCACAAACCTGCAAATTTCTGTAGCCAGAAAGTCTCTTATTCTTTCCATTCAGAAATAACCAGCTTTGGAACAAACTCACCCTTTTTCCATTAACAAAATATATTTCCATTCCTCATACATTTCTTTCTGAAAACACACATCCTACTTTCCTTAAGCAACCATGAACTGTCATTTACATTAGCATTCTATAAATTGGTAGAGAACATCTCAAGGTGACACCAAATAACTTTAGTTTCTCTCTCACAAGAAGACAAAAGTAGGTAAATTTAGACCTGTTTAACAATTAATGTTCCCAATATTTTATCTTATTTGAAATGGCCTGGATAGTCAATGAATTCCTATCATTTAACTTAATTTAGTTTTAAGTTACAAAGTTTGGAGGGACTATTTAAATGGACGTTTCCAAAACATAATTATTCCTATAGAGTTTACCAAAACGCTCTTATCTCAGTAACATTTACTTAAAAGTTTAATCATATCAGGTTATTTTCCATATTAACAGATTTTATAACTGAAACAATATGCACTTATTGACTTTCAGTAACCATAGGTACAATAAAAGTATTATACTTAATGTTGATGACTCTAAAGACAGATTTGCATTAATTAAACCCACAAGCTTAAGCTATGTCTAATACCAGAGATTAATTAGATATTGAATATTTCCCAGATCACATTAACCCAAAATGTATTCTGGTGAGCCTCCTTTATGTTTCTGAGAATGTGTATAAGCACTCCATTTCCTTAAACCAATTAAATACAGATCATTTACAAGTTAATTTTTCCATAAATACAGAACCAGAGACCTCATAGTTTCCCACTTGAATTTAAAATGGCCCATTTTTTCCCTTGGTCTGGGAGACTACAGATGAATCAGGTAGTTCCTGAAAGCCCAGGCAGAATAGTTACACTACAAAGCAGAAGAGACAGATGCAAGACCTTAGAGCTCAGGCAGAAAGAATAGTTACACTGCAAAAGCAGAGGAGGGAAAAATGCAAGCTCCTTTCTTTTCTTTTTTGTTTTTTAAAATCCCATCAAGTAAGCCAAGCATGGAATCTCAGGGAAAGTGTGCTGCATTTGTATTTCAAGGTTTAAATGCTCCACCATGCCCACAATTTTGGCAGAGACTTCAGGTATAAGGATCCAGGGAGGGGGAAGCGGGGGAGGGACTGAAAAGACTGAAAAAGGGAAAGAGACAGCAGGAAAATACAGGTGAGAATACTGGGATGATAGGACATCCAGCCAGTTCATGATATGAGGTTTAACCCCCTATCACTCTCATAAATCTCCTATCAGGGAGAGGCTGCTGGACCAGGGTCTGCACGGTGTGAGGCACGCCTCTCCCACCTCTGTAACCATCAAGGGGAGCCATTGCCGGCCAGAGGGAGCGTGGTCTCACAAGCTGAGAGGAGTGAGGCTGTAGCTGCCAATATCCAGTCTCTCAGAAGCAGGAGACAGAGGTAAGAGAGGACAGAGAGAGAAGAGGACAGAGAGAGGAGAAGTGGAGAGATTTCAGGAGAGGGAAAAGACAAGGGGGAGGGGAAAGTGTAGTCTGAATGAGGGTACTGAGGTCCCCAGGGGCCAGGAAGGCAGACTTACCAAATCCAGTGACACTGAAACAAGAGGTTCAGGTGGCCACTTGTCACCCATGGGGAAGCTTTATTTGGTGGTCCTGGAGGTACCCAGATCCTCTCCCAAGAAGGGGACAACTGACCCACATTGGGTGCCATAAATCTGATACCAACCAGGGTTGTTGGCCTTCCCCAGTCAACAGAAATTGGCTAGAAGCCAGACAAGAAATTCAGGCAAGGCTTTATTGGGAACCCTCCTGCAGAAGGGGGAAGCGAGAACAAACAACAGGTTCACCTGATTGTTCACTCGCTGGGCGGGGCAGTGAGCTTGTTCCTTATATGGGGTGAGGGTAGGGGTGTGTCCAGGGGTTGGGCTGGAGAGGTGGCTTAGGTGGCTTGCCCACCCCTTAGGTGGTGTTGTGTGCAGAGGGCATGTGTAGAACCCTGCTTTTGCTCCCAACACCCTTTTTTTTCTCCTGGATCTTCAGAAGTGGCAGTTGACTATTTTTAGTCTTTTTGTATCTTTTTGTCCATAATTTGCCCCAACTGCACATGCATGCAGTTATTTTTAGTCCCATACAGTTTCTTTGTATTTTGTTGCTTGAGGAGAGGTTTGTCCAGGTGCAAAGTGTCCCAGGTCCCAGCCTGTCTCAAACTGAAAAAAAAGACATGTAAAAAATCTCTGGACAGCTGAGTATTTCAAATATGTTTATTCACAAGTGCTTCAGCATCCATGTAGCCAACAGCTACATGTGGCTACTTAAATTTAAATTTAAATCAATTAAATTAAATTAAAAATTCAGTTCCTCAGTTACCCTAACCACATTTAAGTGCTCAAAAGCCACGTCTGACCAGTGACAGCACAGAACATGGAAACTTCCATCATCACAGAAAGATCTATTGGACTGCATGGCCCTAGTATGTATGAAGCCTCCATGTAGGAAATACAATAGGAGCTATAACATTATAAGCCAACACAATATTAAATTTGGAAAGAAATGAATCACCACAGAGAAAATGAATAGTTAATAGAATAATATGGCAATTTGAATTATCCTTTGATGGAAATTTGGGGTTTTAAATGGCAAACTGATATTTCTGGCCTCAATAGCTTACATTTGTTAGTTTTAATAATAGAACACGTAAAATTGTTTAATAATGCAGAATGCTGTACACCAACACATTTGTAACATTTTTAGACTAAATTTTTCAAATAAATCTCATGTAAACTTAAACTATAGCTTGTGTGGTTGCAGTAGAGATGAAGGGTCCCTTCCTGCTCATACTGCCTGCCTCCAGGGCTGCTGGTTTTGGAGGAAGCCCTGAGTCACCAGCCCCACGGGAGAGCCTGAGCTATGTGGAAACAAACAAACAAATAAAGCAGGCCCTGACTAGAGTAGGAGAGAATAGTTTCAAAAGAAGATTAAAAATCAAAACTAAACCTAATTTAGCAATGAGACCCCCCTTCCTATTCAAACAATGTTAACTTGAATTAAACAATTATTAATGACATAGTTAACTTGAATACTTACATTTTCTCCATGAAACTAAGCACTACTGAAACGAAACATTCCAGAAAAATAAAATTAGTAATGCTGTCATGACTCAGTGCAGGACCAAGTTTTAAAAGACAACTCATGTTTTTCACTTGTAAGTCAAAAGGTTAAAGATGAATAAAGGGCATTGTCATATCTTAGTATTTTCTAATCACAGAAATTGCAAAGAGATCAGAAATGTCTTCCTCTCAGGATAATAAAGGAATTTTTGTTAGATATGGTACCATATAACAGGGAAAAAGCCATTGTAAGAATGAAGATTACTCAACTGGTTTATATGAAATTATTATTTCATTTTGATATACATTTGCCTGATGCATAATTTATTAGAAAATGATAATTATGTAAAACAAAATGCCAAAATTGTTGTATTTATGAATGTAAAATGATGGATTCTTAAATTGCCTTCTAACTGAAAAGTGCCAGTAAAGATACTTTGGGAAAGAAATATTGAAAAATATTAAATAGATACATCATGCCATCATAGTCTTGCACAAACTATAAAATCCCTGTTTCAGCAACAAAAATAATATTACCAAGAAGTGTGGCAGGAGTCATTATGGGAAGTTGAATTATTGGATTCTTTTTTATTTTGTTTTGTTTTTTTTTGTTTTGTTTTTCTAATTTATCCCTGCCATGCACAGGTTGAATGAGATAGCTATGATGATGTTAACGACTTTTCATGCTTTGGTTTCTTGTAGCCTAAAATAGCAATATAAAACACATATCTGCAACCTCATAGCAGATGAAGCTATAATAGAATACATTCCCCATTTATTAGAGACTTATTTATTGTTTTCCATATAAAACTTTCAGAAAATTAAGTATTGCCACATTGTAAAGCTAGACTATTAGTTTTAGTGTTTCCCCATTCGCTGTGTGGACACATTCAGGCTTAGGATGGTTTTGAACAGATAATGATTTCCCACAGAGAGTGAGCAAGCTGCATCAGTAACAAAAGCTGGGGGTGGGGGGGCAGTTTATCCATTGCCACACTGTTCCACACAAGACAGCAATCCATAATAGGAAGCTATTCTTTTAGTGGAAAAAAGAGATGGGAGATACTATTAAAATCATTCTATTTTACAAGAAGCTCATCCATATATCAAGCAGAGAATGTATGATAAAAATGTAGGGAGATATTCACATAAAAATTAAACCTTTAAGAAAAGAAACAAGAGAAAGTATAAAAATCCATGATCAATCAGATACGTGTCATAAACACTGATCATTTACATGCTAAGAGAATATTGACTTAAAATATTGGCATTTCATGTACAGATTTTATTTTAATATTTCATGATATGTTTTTTTAATTTGAATTATTACCATGAAGTGCTTTTGTAGTAACAAGAAATATATATGAAGTGGACATGCTATGCATTTTATGGTTTAACTCATCCAGAAAGGAACATATGCTTATAAGAATTAACCACACTTCATAAAGAAAGTTAAATGTCAAGTTCTCATATGACCTGTTAATTGTATTCAATAACATTAAAGGGCAGCATTTGCAAATTTCTTCTGTGCCTAGAATTTTAGATTTTGGTGACAAATTTATGATCTTGACCCTCATAGTTAAATTACTTAATTCTGGAATACTTTATGGTTTTTGATTGCATGTTCGACTTTATTTTCTTTTTCTCTCAATTGTATTAGAAAATTTCACATTATTTTCATTTATTTTCTTTTAATATCTGCTGAATTCTCAATTTTATTAGAAAATTCTGCATTATTTTCATTTATTTTCTTTTAATACCTGCTGACCTTTTACAGAAATAAAACCCCAAATGAAAATAATGACCAAATTCTAAACCTGTCACCAAGGCCTATTAAATTGAAAAGTCTTTGAAGAAACTGTGGGCACAAAGCAGAGTCAGGATGACATTTCATATTATTTAAATTTCAAAAAAGATTTTCTTCTGAAAGCCACAATAACTTATTAGCATCACAAGATATTTTTGCTTCTCTTTAGTTGACAAAAACATGTCAGTTTTATAGTTTCTAGTGTTAGTATTAGGTTTAACTACAGTTCAAATACATATTTTTTGTATCTACAAAAATGGCAATTTTATATGATCCAACTTAACTTTTAACATAGGTAAATCCAGTACAATAGCAGTTAGCCAAACTCTCAGTAACATAATATTTTGGAAACGTGCATTTTCCAGAATATATGGTAAGAAATGTTCTGAACTATTTTGTATGATGATTCTCTTAGTTACAGAAAATCTTCAAAAACTTCATAAATGCATGTTGATTAGAAAAACTCTGTATCTAGAGGAAATTTAATACATATTCTGTTTATTTTTCCATTTTTGGAAGAATTTTTGATTTGGTATCTGTGAGGTGGTAATGTATACCCAGGAACAGCCAGAGATCCTTACAGGTTAATGTCTAAAACATACACTGGCATGGGGATTTTACAACAGGCCTTTAGAGAAATATCATATCTTTTTATAAATTCAAGATTGATTTTCTTTCTAAAGTGGGATCTTCTTGAAGAAAACAGGATTATATTTATAACAGCTTGTGCCTTTATTTCCTAGTGAGATAAAGGACAATTAAACATGGGAAGGGGGGCTCTCGTAACACTGGCTTCATGTAGGGCATGGTGTAGCCTAAATTTCTCCTCTCAGTAGACACCCTGAACAGCGGTTGTAATTTCAACTGTCATCTTTATGTTGATCACTTCCAGAGCTATATCTCTAGCCCAGACTGCCTAAGCTTCCAACTTCTCTATACAATTGCCTAAAACCATCTCTCCATGGCATCAAGGTTATCTGCTGCTATCCTAACTGCCTGCCAGGGGAACACTTAATCCTCTTTGGAAGAAAATATTATCAGGCAAAACCCTTCACAAATTTCCATAGACAATATCAAGAATTCAGTAAATAAAATTATAAGGCATGAGGAAACCAAGAGGAAAAATAAAGACACAAGTGATTCAGACATTGGAGTTATCATCCAGGGGTTTTATAGTAACTATGATTAACTTAGTCAAGAAAATGGGAAAAATGGAGCCTAGTTCCAAAAGACTTGGAATTTTTTAAAGAGTCAAATGAATGTAACACACTGCAGATAGATCTATGTATTGTCATTCCATGACTTTCTTCCATGGCTTATAGGGAAGAAATCTTTCTTCCATGGCCTATAGGGAAGAAATATTTCCATGGCTTTCTTCCCTATAGGATAAAAAGTAAAATCCTTGCTGTGTCATAAGAAGCACTTCAGACCTGACTCCTACCTACTTCTTTAGCCCAACTGTCTACCATTTCTTAGGCATTTGTGTTTTAGTTAGATCCAACTGCTAGTGGTTCACCAAACAGTATTTTCTTTCATGTTGCCATGCATTCACACTTGGAAATTGGAATGCTCTGACACTACCCACTTGTCCCTCTAGAAAATATATTTATCCACAAATAACCATCTCAAATAAGGCCTTCCCTGATAATTTCCACCTAAAATCTCCAGACAGATTTATGCATTCCTTCCAATGTGATGTCATAGCCCCTATTATATAATCTATTGAAGCACTTTCCACTTCTATTTCAATTTTTTTTTATATACCAGTTGATCTCCTCTAGTAAGCTGAGAGCAGCGCTGTGCTAGAGCTGACTTGTGCTGGCTCACAAGATCTCTTGTAAAATTTCCAGGAATTTCATGAATTGGTTGTTAAACACAGCCATTATTAAAAATTAAATTTCATAAACTTAAAATTAAATAAATTATATTAAAGACAAAGGGTTAATATTTAAAAGCTCATTATTATCTAATTGTTTCATTACACTCTATGCTTAAGGTTATGTCTGTTGTTCTGTATGGCAGAAATAATATATGGTGTGCTACTGTTTACCTCTTCCCAAATTTGTTTTTAAGGATATCATATTGCTATCTTGAAATCAGCCATAGAAAGAATATTTACACCACAGATACTGGCAAATGCTAAAAACCAGGACTTGATTTTTTGTTACTGTGATTATGTAGACAAGAAAATGATGGAGAAAATGTTAATAAAGCAGATTTAACTTAAAAGTCTGCTATGTCTGTAGCCCTTATATTGTGACCAGAACACGAAATTGAGGAAATATCCTTCTAGTGTGTAAAAAACATTGTCCAATTCAGAACAAAGTTGCTCACAAAAATGACAAATGAGTAAAGTTCTGACATGCATATTTGAGGCTTCCTTTTCATTTTGCTTGTCAACATAAATGAAAATTTCAAGTGACATTAATGTCAGATTTATACATGTTCATCAATACAGGGCTGTCTCTGATGAATCAAAGAGTAATCAAGTATTTATCTTATCTGTGCTGTGATTTATAGTGGTGTTATTGTAACAACAGAATTATAAAAATTGATAGTGAATTTTTCAAGAAATAGCAAGTCACACTGAAGTTATATGTGTACAGAAGTTACAATAAATTCTATATTTTATCTTTAAATTGAGTGCTATAAATTTTATTTTTAATGTAAATGAAATATAAATTTTAAATATAAATTAAATGTATTTGTTTTTATTTGTAAATACTGCGCTTTATGTCACTAAAATTTATAATAACATTATACATGCACACACACATACATACACGTGCATACAATTTTTTCAAACATCACTGGTTGAGAATGTCTAAAAGACAGGAATTATGTCTTATTCTTCTTTTGTCTCTATTGCTAGGCATAATAGGTAATTCAGTGGTTAATATTTATAAAGTCTGCTGAATTACTATTATTTTAAGCTTATTGTAGAGCCAATATTATTTCCTTTTGAAAACCCAAAATTTGTGCAGAAATTATAGTTCAGGAAGGGATGTTTAGATCAAAATGACCTCCTTAAATTCAAAAAACTAGTAGGCATATTTGTGCCAAGAAATACATTTTCCAAAGTAGCTTTGAAAAGGGCTGGATTTGTAAAACATGTGTTTATAGTAATACGCATGTATCCTGTATGTTGCTGTGCCCAGTACTCAGATGTATAAAGTGATCTAAAATTCACAGGACACTGCAGAGAACTTGTCCTCTTCTTTCATTATTTCTCACGCCTTCATGTCAGGTCTACATTTTATATTGTACCTTATGTAAATTGCACAGGACCTGGTGAAGATCTGGAAAATAGCCAAGATTGTGTTTCCTAAAAAATCCGATGAGGATCTGCTTTTATTTGGCTCAAATATAGAAAACTAAAGAATTTAAAACTTCATAAATATGAAGAAATTCTAGGTAATAGGAATATTCTTCATGATTCCAAAAGAAATGAACCTTATCTCCTTGAGCATTTTCTTTTTTGTGAGAGATGCCAAATCATCTGTCTTCAACTAGAAGGAAATAGAGTTAAAACTTTTAGTTGTAGAGGGAGGTTTTTCCTTCACTGGGACATCAGATGTACCCTCTATTCTTTAGGAAATTCTACTTTGAGACTGTGATAGAATAAGTAACTTCTAAAATAGTCTTTTTATTAGTACAAATGTGTTAATAGGCTGGGACATAATGCCCCAGTAATTTCTTCAAAAGAAACAGCAGAAACAATGGAGCAAAAGTGGGAAAAATTTTTAGAATTTTTGATCTTTTATGCTTTGATATTTTAGTTGAATACCCTTATTTAATTTGAATCTCTTGCAGGTACTGACTGGTCCTTTTGGAAGCATATCTATTTTAGTGATTTACCTTAGAACATCACCAGCATGATCTATATTTTTACCTGTCCTAAGAAAACCACATAAATATTTACATCAAATTGTAGAAAACAATAATAGATTAAGTATAAGTATCCACATTTACTTTCTCTTTTACAAAAGTACAAGTATTTATGGACAACTTCACTATATGCTTTAGGAAATTTTGAGTTGTCAGGAAAAATTTCCATCTATTCTGTGGATTTTCTGTGTTAATATTTTAAAAAGTGAAAGTGTAAATGAGGAAAGAAAATGTAATACTCTTCCACAGGCCAAATGGTAAAACTAGTCTTCATAAATAGATATAATACTACTCTCTATCCATCATTTGTAATATTCCCTTTTCAGTGGTGATTGATTTGAGTCAATCCATATCTACACTGGATGAGAATAGTCTCCTTTGTACTAATTTAACAATTCAATACATATTTATTGAATGAATACTCTATGGAATACACTATGCTAAGCATCACAAGGCACCAAAAAGGGACTAACTTGCTTTTCAGGAGCATACATTTAAAAAGAGAAAATTATAGAAAAATAAATATGGTATATGTTTAGACCTTGTGGGTAACAGTGAGAAGAAAACAACAGGCTATTAAATTCAGAGGGCAGAGGGTTACCTTATGCTTGGTAGAAGCAGGAAAATCTTCCTGAAATCACGTAATGTAAATAGCCTTTAGAAATCAGTAGCATTTTAACAGATAGAAATAGGAGAAAGGAAGGGAATTCAAGAGGCTGAAGGCCTCAAAGATCTGCACCTGCCACTCATGGCTATTCTATCCCTTTGCTATAGAACACAAACACTGCAAAAAAAAAAAAAAAAAAAAAAGGAACAAGACAAAAAAAAACTTGCTTGCCTCCTGTTGGAAGTTAGAGCTCTTGAGTCCTGAGTAGGACATGGAGATGAAAGAAGCTAAATTTTTCCAAACTTGGCAGAAGAACAATAGCCTGGGTGTTAGAAAAGAGACACGTGTGGCAAATATCATTAATTCCCCAGTTACAGACCCAGGTGGATGCCCAGGATAGAGAGCTGGGAACAGGCACTGCCAGTTGCAGCACTGAGAATTCTAACTGCATTGTTAACTCTTATTCTACCCGAGAGGAGATGAGACCTTGGGATGAGGATAGGATGCTGATACAAGGAAATCTCCTCTCCACACCCTAATAGTTATTAGAACGTATGTGTGGATATTTTATAGAATAGTTGGAAGATGAATTTATAGAATTCTCTCATTAGTAAAATAAAAAATAAGAGATATCACATAGGACATAAAGATAAAATTAATGCGCCAATACAGAAGATCCAACATCTCACTAGTGAGAGTTCTAGAGAGTGAGAAGAAAAATGAAGCACTTCCCAGAACTGGAGAGTATAAGCTTCCAGATGGAGAGAGCTTATTAAGTACCCAGCACAAGGAATAAAAGGAAATGCACACACATGGGCACAACATTGGGAAATTTCAAAACATCAGGGAAAAATGTAAAAACATCTAGAAACGGAAAAAATAAAATGAGACAAAACAAAACTAGGTCACATACAAGTAGCAGGAATTCTCAAGACCACAGGTATGTAATGATAGAAAACATTGAATCAAAGCCCTCAAAATTTTGATTGAAAATAATCTTCAGCCTCAAATTTTATACTCAACCAATCAGTCGTGTGGAACTAGAATTTTTAAATTTGTAAATGTTCAACACAATATCACATATGTAGTGTTCTTTCAAAACTATTCAGTGGGAATGTAATTATGAGAATAATCAGACAAATTCAGAATGTGGGACAGTCTGCAAAAACACTGGTCCAGACTACACAAAAAGTTAGTGTTATGAAAAGCAATAAAAGGCTGGAAGACTATGCTAGTTCCAAAAAGACTAAATATATAATGATTAAATGCAATTCATGAATCTTGATTGGATTCTGATTTAAAACAAAATAGGGGCTTCCTATTTTGTGGCTTCCTATTTTCGTGGCTCAGTGGTTAAGAATCCGCCTGCCAATGCAGGGGACACGGGTTCGAGCCCTGGTCCAGGAAGATCCCACATGCCACAGAGCAATGAAGTCCTTTGTCACAACTACTGAACCTGTGCTCTAGAGGCTGTGAGCCACAACTATGGAGCCCACATGCCACAACCACTGAAGCCCATGAACCTAGAGCCCGTGCTCCACAACAAGAGAAGCCACCGCAGTGAGAAGTCCATGCACCGCAACCAAGAGTAGCCCCCGCTCACCACAACCAGAGAAAGCCAGTGTGCAGCAACGAAGACCCAACACGGTCAAAAATAAATAAATTAAATAAATAAATTTTTAAAAGCTATAAAAGTCCTGTTTTTGACAATAACAGAACTTTAATTATGGACTTCACAGTAAATGATATTATGAAATTATTGTGAACTTTTTTGAGGGAGTAATAATATTGTATCTATGTAGGAGCATATCCTTATACTCAGGAGATGCAAGCTGAGCTATTTAGTGATGAAATATATTTCTGGAGCAGACTTACACACGGCTTAGAATATTTATACATACACACACACACACACATATATATATACATACATATATATAGTGAGATAATGTAGGTGGGAAAAAATTGACATATCTAGATGAAGAGTAGTTGAATTCATTGTACTATTATTTAACTTTTCTGTATAATTTAAATTCTTCACCCAAAAAAGTAAAATATAGAAGCTAGTTATGGAGGGAGAGTGAAGCTAAAGAGGAGAGAGAGACAGAGAGAGAGAGAGAGAGAGAGAGAGAGAGAGAATGTAAATATTTCTCTCCAATATACCTCTTAATAGAGTTTACTGAAAGAGATGTTTCAGGAAGAAATGAGAACAAGCAGAAGATGGAATTTGGTAAAAGGAAATTCCATGCAAACAGTGGTGGGTGGGAGGTTTGAGAAAAACTACTCTGCCTTCAGGCCCAGGAGTTCAGCAGTCTAGACCAGTGCAATGATCTGGTCCTGTGGGAGTTGGTCTCTATGAAGCACAAAAGGAAGTGAAAGATTATCTGATGTTTTGGAATATTTGGAAATATTATTGCTAGATTAGGATAACTATTGGGACAATAGAAGACAAATAATTCTAATATAGAAAACCAAGAAAATAATAAAGTGAATGAGCAATTACAAACTTTAGGAGAAACAAAAAGATATGAAAATAAAACAGAATTATACTAATCTATTTGGATCATTTATGAATAATAATTATTTATTACTCAGTAACAAGGTAGACATTTACTAGTTAATGAAAAATTATGATGAAACTATATTAGGAAGACAGTTATAGGGAGACATATTGGGAGGAGTCTACAATAGAACTAAATCCTTCACAACATGAATTGCCAGTCAATAGAAAGACCACTAAAATTCATAAATCAAACAACATAAATTTAAACATATTACTTAATAACACAAAAATAAATGCTTAAATACTACTAAAATAATAGATAAAAATGCAAAATGAGAACTGGAAGTTGGAGAGGGACAAGACAAGTAGCTGCTGATTTTTGGACATAAACCTTTCAGTACTCTTTTAAAATAATCTCTATGCAATAGTTTCATATACAAAAATTAAGTTTAGATTAATTTTTTAAAACATCAATAGGAACTTAATTAGAACATTCAAAGATCAAATGGAGAAACTGTTCCATACTGCAGAGCAAAAATATGATGAAATGGAAATCATTAATGGAAAAATACAAGAAAATGAGGTTAGACAGAAAATCTCAAAATAACATTATATAATGGGTAAACCACATGTGGAAGTAATAAAGAAGTAACATTTTTAAAACTTCCTTAAGTTGATGAAAAATATTAGTCTTCAGATTAAATGGACTCAAAAGTCTTAGTCAAAATTAATATGGAAACTTTCACATCTACACTTTTTTCTCTTTAAATTTCTGAACACAATGAGAGAGATTTGAAAGCCTCCAGATTGAAATGGAATTACAGAATTGGTAGGGTGGGACGGAAGTACATTCCAAGGAAAGCGATACAGCAACAAAGATACAGAAGCAGAAGAGCTAAAGGTTTTCTCAGAAGTTGCGAGTAATCAAGATGATGGCTATGATTAAGAATAAAGTCAATGACCACAAAGGGAAATAAAACTAAATCAATGTTTTGCAATGTATAACTGGAGTGTATATTTGCTAGCTTGCTTGCACATTCTAGAATCACAAATCTGCATTAACTTTGTTAGCATGAATTTAGTCAGATAACTAAACCACCACACAACATAATTTTACTCATGAGATTTAAAAGCCATAGAACAACTAAGTGAAAAGTCTTTATTTCATTCCTTTTCCTTCCTCTCTTCCTTCCTTTTCCCTTTTCTTCCTTCTTTTCTTCTTTACATTTTTCCTTTCTTTTTTTTCAAACAATAATTACTACATCTTCTTTACTGAGGAATCCAGATTTTAGTTACAATCCTAATTATGATTTTGATTATTATTCAGGAAGAAAAAAATCCCAGTAGGGTTGTAACAAATAGATTAGTGTCACCATTAGGTTATCATAATTATTCTTATCTACTCATAGTTTTCCAAAAAATATATATTTTGAAATTTTAAAATTGTTTTCATTAGTATTGCTCAAAATTCTAAATAAATCCAGAAGTAGGTATTGCTACTTCAATGATATGCTGAGTTTAATTATTAAATATTAAAATCTGAGAGATGAAATTTTATTCAATGTTGTATGGAAATTGTTAATCTAGTAAAATATGATGCAGAGTAACCACACATAAAAACTAAATTAAGGTCACCTTATATAAAATCTCAATAATGGGCTTCCCTGGTGACGCAGTGGTTGAGAGTCCGCCTGCCAATGCAGGGGACGCGGGTTCGTGCCCCAGTCTGGGAAGACACCACATGCCACGGAGCGGCTGGGCCCATGAGCCATGGCCACTGAGCCTGCACGTCCGGAGCCTGTGCTCCACAACGGGAGAGGCCACAACAGTGAGAGGCCTGCGTACTACAAAAAAAAAAGAAAAAGAAAAGTGATATAAAATCTCATTAATCAAAAACAGATCATAGTTACTTAAATTGATTGCTAATCCATCTTTCTACCATTTTCTGCCTCAGGGTTATGATGATGGCTATGGGGGTGAATACGATGACCAGACATATGAGACTTATGACAATAGCTATGCCACCCAAGCACAAAGGTAAGGTATACGTTGTTTAACACATCCTTCTCAGGATGACTTCTAATTCTGCTATTTTGTTTCTTGTATCTGAATATCAGTTACATTATGTGAAAGTTTCTAGCACTGCGTTTATTCGTTGTCCTTCTGAATTATTCAGTTGCTTACTAGACTGTGAGATGTAAAATATAATAATCTTGCAATTGCTAATAATGAAATAGTAGTGTGTTCTTTTAAGACTAGATGATTATCATAACCAATCAACTCATTGAACAAGCTTGTATTTAATAAAAATACTGTTATTTTTAGATATTATTTTGGTGAATTTATAATTAAGAGAACAATAAAAACAAAGCACTTGTTCAGTGTGGATTTTTTTCCCCAGAAACATAATTTTCATTTTTAAAACAAAAGATAGGGAAATGTTATTGGTGCTCTAAAAAGAAGAAAATTCTTTAAACATACTATGGAATCAAGAATTCCTTTCCTTTCTTAACTGTGATTTAAAAACTTCCAACAAACAAAAGTCCAGGAACAGACAGTATCACAGGCAAATTCTATCAAACATTTAGAGAACAGTTAACACCTATTCTTCTGAAACTATTCCAAAAAATCTCAGAGGAAGAAACACTCCCAAACTCATTCTGGAGGCCACCAAAACCAGACAAAGATACCACAAAAAAAGAAAATTACAGGCCAATATCACTGATGGACATAGATGCGAAAATCATCTACAAAATACTAGCAAAGCAAATCTAACAATACATTGAAAGAATCATATACCATGAGCAAGTGGGATATATCCCAGGAATGCAAAGAATCTTCAGTATACACAAATCAATCAATGTGATACACCATATTAACAAATTAAGGAATAAAAACCATATCATCATCTCAATAGATGCATAAAAAGCTTTTGACAAAATTCAACAACATTTATGATAATAACTCTCCAGAATGTGGGCATAGAGGGAACCTACCTCAACATAATAAATGCCATATATGACAAACCTACAGCTAACATCATACTCAATGGTGAAAAGCTGAAAGCATTTCCTCCAAGATCAGGAACAAGACAAGCATGTCCACCACTCTCACTACTTTTATTCAACATAGTTTTGGAAGTCCTAGCCCTGGTAATCAGAGAAGAAAAGGAAATAAAGGGAATCCAAACTGGAAAAGAAGTAAAACTGTCACTGTTTGCAGATGACATGATCAGATATATAGAAAATCCTAAAGATGCTACCAGTAAACTAATAGAGCTCATCAATGAATTTGGTAATGTTGCAGGATACAAAATTAATACACAGAAATCTGTTGCATTTCTATACACTAAGAATGAAAGATCAGAAAGAGAAATTAAAGAAACAATCCCACTTATCATCACAGCAAAAAGAATAAAATGCCTAGGAATAAACCTACCAAAGGAGGCAAAACACCTGTACTCAGAAAACTATAAGAGGCTGATGAAAGAAATGGATGATGACACAAACAGATGGAAAGATATACCATGTCCTTGGATTGGAAGAATCAATATTAAAAGAAAAAATCTTAAAATTTGTATGGAGACACAAAAGACCTCAAATAGCCAAAGCAATCTTGAGAAAGAAAAATCGAGCTGGAGGAATCAGGTTGTGTGACTTCAGATTATAATACAAAGCTACAGTCATCAAAACAGGATAGTACTGACACAAAAACAGAAACATAGATCAATAGAACAGGATAGAAAGCCCAGAAATAAATCCACGCACCTATGGTCAATTGATCTACAACTAAGGAGGCAAGACTATGGAGAAAATGGAGAAAAGACAGTCTCTTCAGTAAACGGTGCTGGGAAAACTGAACAGCTACAGGTAAAAGAATGAAATTAGAACCTTCTTTAACACCATACACAAAAATAAACTCAAAATTGGTCAAAGGCATAAATGTAAGACCAGATACTATAAAACAATTAGAGGAAAATATAGGCAGAACACTATATGACATAAATCACAGCAATATCTTTGTCCATCTATTTCCTAGAGTAAGGGAAATAAAAATAAACAAATGAGACCTAATGAAACTTAAAAGCTTTTACACAGCAAAAGAAACCATAAAAAAAATGAAACAACAACCCACAGAATGGGAGAAAATATTTGCAAATGAAGTGAGCAACAAAGAATTAATCTCCAAAATTTACAAACAGCTCACGCAGCTCAATATCAAAAAACAAACAACCCAATTAAAAAATGAGCAGAAGATCTAAATAGACATTTCTCCAAAGAAGACATACAAATGGCCAACAGGCAAATGAAAAGATGCTCAACATCACTAATTATTAGAGAAATTCATATCAAAACTACAATGAGGTATCACCTCACACAGATCAGAATGGCCATCATCAAAAAGTCTACAAACAATAAATGCTGGAGAGAGTGTGGAGAAAAGGGAACTCTCCTCCACTTGTGGTGGGAATGTAAATTGGTGAAGCCACTATAGAGAACATTATGGAAGTTCCTTAAGAAACTAAAAATAGAACTACCATACGATCCAGCAACACTCCTGGGCATATATCTAGAGAAAACCATGGTTTGAAAGGATACATGCAACACAATATTCATGGCAGCACTGTTTACAATAGCCAAGACATGGAATCAAACTAAATGTCCAATGACAGATGAATAGATAAAGAAGATGTGGCACATATATACAATGGAATATTACTCAGCCATAAAAAGAAATGAAATTGAGTTATTTGTAGTGAAGTGGATGGACCTAGAGTCTGTCATACAGAGTGAAGTAAGTCAGAAAGAGAAAAACAAATACATATGCTAACACATATATATGGAATCTAAGAAAAAAAAAAGGTCAGGAAGAACCTAAGGGTAAGACAGGAATAAAGACACAGAACTACTAGAGAATGGACTAGAGGATATGGGGAGGGAGAAGGGTAAGCTGTGACAAAGTGAGAGAGTGGCATGGACATATATACACTACCAAACGTAAAATAGATAGCTAGTTGAAACATAGCACAGGGAGATCAGCTTGGTGCTTTGTTACCACCTAGAGGGGTGGGATAGGGAGGGTGGGAGGGTGGGAGACGCAAGAGGGAAGAGATATGGGAACGTGTGTATGTGTATAGCTGATTCACTTTGTTATAGAGCAGAAACCTAACACACCATTATAAAGCAATTATACTCCAATAAATAGGTTAAAAAAAATTTTTAAGTGGTACAAACAAACTTATTTACAAAACAGAAACAGACTCACAGACTTAGAGAATGAACTTATGGTTACCAGGGGCACAGGTGGGAGGGACAAATTGGGAGTTTGGGGTTGACATGTATACACTGTTATATTTAAAATGGATAACCAACAAGGCTGTATAACACAGGGAACTCTGCTTAATATTCTGCAATAACCTAAATGAGAAAAGAATTTGAAAAAGAATATATATAAGTATATGTATAACTGAATCACTTTGCTGTACACCTGAAAATAACACAATGTTGTTAATCAATTCTACTCCAGTAGAAAATAAAAAAATTTTTTTAAGTGAACTACAAGCTCAATATATGAAATTTGGGAGGACACAAACATTCAGTCTATAAAAATCATATTTTTCCAAGCCCTTCTTCCTCACTTTTGAGTTCAAACCACCTGCAATCCTTATATAGAAGCAAAATGTTTTCATAAAATATGGTATGAAGGTGGGGGAAGATCATCAAAGATAAAAGTGAATTACAAATGAAAAAAGCAAAAAAAAATTTCTTTCCTTTCTTAATGGATCTCAGAGATTATTGAATAAATTTATATAGGCTCAAAATTTGTGATACTAATGAATTTTTACTTTTTAAAATTTAGATTTATTGAAGTATAATTTACATATGGTAAAATTTGCCCATTTAGGGTACAGTTGTATAAGTTTGGCCAATACAAACTATCATGTAACCACCACCAAAATTATGATATAGGACTATTTAATTAGCCCCAAATGTTTCCTTATTGCTCTTTAGGCCTCCACCCCAGGCCCTGGGAACCATGGTTCACTTTTTGCCACTATAGTTTTGCCTTTTCTAGAATGTCATATAAGTAGAAACATTACAAAGTGTAGCATTTTCAGTCTGGCTTCTTATGAATTCCATATCTATTCATGTTGTTGTGTGTATTAGTATTCTGTTCCTTTTTATTATGGTGTAGCATTTCATTGTATGGATGTACCACAGTTTCCTCATTCACCAGTTGAAGGACATTGGAGTTATTCCTATATTTTGCTATTATGAATAAAGTTGGCATAAAACAAATACATCTTTAGAAAAATAAATTGCCTAAGTATTTTTTCTGAAAATAAGTTACATATTTCATAGGAAAGGAACCCATGTGATAATTAGTTAAATGATCTGCCCCTATATGTGATTCTCAGAAACCAATAGGACTAATTGTCACAAAAACAAAATCATAACATTGACCATTTACTGATCAACTTATTGGCACCCAAAGAGATTTGAATGCATTAAGTAATATTTGGAGGAGAGAACTGGCAAAGAAAGAAACCACTTTAAGGTCATTATGGAGTGCAGGACATCTATACATCATATTGCATGAGTGTGAAATTTTCATGGCCTGGGGGACAGCATAGTGAAAGGGGTGAAAGGGAATTCTATTTAGGGAAACCACTCTAGGCAATTAGAAAAAAAAAAAACAACTCATGTGAACAGATACCTTTAAAGCTCAGCATAAATTAAGATATAATTATGGAAATGAACATTTTACTTTGAGTCTTTGGTTACTTTGTAGTAGGGTAAATAAAAAAGCCAAGAGCTTCTGCTCTCTTAACTGTTCCAGTTACATATTGGAACACAGCACAGCTACTTAGGATGCAGGAAAGTTTTGTGTCACATCACAGACACTAATAGAGTACAGTATGCAAATTGGCTATGTATTTAAAACATTTGTTAATATTTTCAATCAAATTTCTATCTCATCATTATATTAGTGCATAAAAATAGTGATAATAAAGTTCTGTAACTTGCTTCAGAAACTATTTGGAAGAAACACAATTATCACACTCTACAAGCACTGCTAGAATAGAGTAAAATCATTTCTTGATGTAGCTTTAGAGCTACATTCAATTTGTAGAGATTTGGGAATAATTTTCTGAAAGTGAGGAATTTTTTGCATCTTTATTCTGGTTAGATTTAACTGGGTTTGATTCACCCTAAGGAAAAATTGGGGATTACAATAACTTATCTTGAATATTTGAAAAGTGAATACTAGGATAATTGAACATAATTATGTATAAAATTTAATGGTGTTATAGAATAATCTGGAAAACACATTTTATCTTGACTTAATGAAGTATAATTTATATGTAAAAGTATATTTTCTATGCACTCTGCTACCTTCTCTTTTCCCTTTCTTATCCATTCAATTTTCTGTGACTAAATTCTTCCCATCCTCCTAAATCCACCTCAAAATCCAGCTCTTCTGAAAGTCTTTCCTTAATCCTATATTTGTGAATAATCTGTTTCTACCCTGAATTCCAACAGCATCATATCTTTATTTCTCTACGGCACTTTATTTTTCTGTCTTGTGTTGGGATAATTTGTGTATTTGTCCCTTGTCAACCTTAACTTGCCCAGAATCCTAGTCTGATACACCCTCATGTCCCTCACAGCACCTAACATTGAGGCTTTCATAGGGTATGTGCTGAACAGATGATCATTGACTGCATGAATGTCAGACCTAATATGTACCTACATGATGGGGATAAAAAAATAAGAGCCTCATCACTCAAAGAGAATACAATATTCAGAATTTTATATATCATTTTTACTGACAAAATATATATTTATTTCTGAGGTATCTTCGTGCTAAAGCAGAAGGGATAAAGAAAGAATGTCATGAAGTTAGTTACAACAATACTAATACTCTATATTATAATAATTATAAGATGCTATTTTGGTAAAAACATATACTCAATACTAGGATACGGTCTGGCATGCAAGATGTTCTCAATATTTATTGAATAAATGAATAAAAAATAAATGAATGCATTATTGAATGAATGAAGTTAGCACTATTATTTCAGAAAACTCTGTGAGGAAAAATGTTTAAATATCATAGTGATTTGTAATAGAAATAGATAAAAACTGAGAAAATTTATTATATAATGAATTAAATATCTACTTTTAGATTACTTCTATTGATCCAACTATGACAACAGAAGATGTAAATAACAGTTTAGTTAAATAAGCACTTATTAAATGATTACTTGTGCCAGAGAGTATGCTCACCATACAGTCACAATACATATTTTTCAATTTTTAAATATATTTTAACATTTTCTCCTAATAATTTGTTGGTGGAGGAGTCATATATGCAAGCTGCATGTATATTTAAATTAAGTAAAACAACTACTATAGAGTAATCAAGTATTAGGAATTAGAAGTGAAAGAAAGTTTATTTTCTACAAGAATCAGTGTGGAATTTTTTCTTTTTCAAGTGGTGGTTCTTTAATTGGACTTTTTAAAGTATTATTTGGACTTATGGAGGGAAATGGAGAAAGCTTTTAAAGAAGTGAAATAAGGAGAAATATGTGAACATAAAACTTCTCCATCACTTACAAACAGTGTATTATTTCAACATTAAAGTGGTCAAATCAGAAGATATACTGATTTAGAAACTTGAAGGTAAAACAATATGTTTTGTGTGACTTAGCAGAACTGAGATAAAAGGAAAAAGGTTTAGATAAAAGGGTCTTTAAATGACTAGTTTGTCAGCACAAGTGAATACAAAATTTGTGGAAATTATAAAGTAGGATCTGGCAGGTGTCTAAATGGAATAATTATTTCATCTTTAATAGTCTAAAGGAAGTTCACAAGGTAACAACCCTACAAAGGTTCACCTAGAGTTCAGAAACTATAACAACTTTAATTAATCCCCAGTTGTCTTGTAAGGTGTTGATAGTTGTGGAAAATTTCAAATGGATCAGAAAAGGGACTTTGCTGAAAATTCCTTAGGAGGCAGCTCAACTAAATGACACATTAAGGACTGGTAAAGATGACAATGATATGAGGTGTCTCTGACCATCTTTTTCTCTTGCTCTGTGTCTATGAGGAGAAAAAGTAATGAAATAGACTGATGAGTTTATTATGCAACTTTCAAATTGCAGGGCAGTCTTTGGCTTATGACAAGTTACATCTTGTGATAAACACCTTTAATTGGACCAAATATTAAATTCGGTTCATGTTCTGATATCCTATTTTTTTATGTACTGCTCAAAGTCATTAACATTTTCAGAGATCAATCTTCTAAAATCACATAAATTCTCAAGTCTTTACCAACAAATTGTTTCTTTTCAATGCAAGACTCTATACCAATCCAAATCATAAATATAGAAAAAAGTGACTTTCATGTACTTAGAGACAAATAGTAATATTGCAAATGAAAGTCAAAAGACCAATTCTGATCTTTGATTCTTACAGGATTTTAACTTGGATGTGAAATATTAAGAATTTGTAATTTTCCAATTTAAATTTCTAACTGCAGATTTGTAATAGACAAATATCAAAAAAGAAGGCTTCACTTCCCTTGAAGCATGAATCAGGTGTGTGACTCACACAACCTGGAAAATAATCCTCTCTTCTGTATGTTAATGGAGGAATGTGCTAGGGGGAGGAAAGATAAAGGTCCTTCTGTATATAAGGCAGTAGTTCCCAAAGTTTTCTAGAATGAAGACTCTCTTGGAATATCTATAATTGTCAGGGTCTACACAGCAGGTGAAAAATGAAACTCTTAAATTAGGATAATTTGAAGAGAGTTTAATAATGGAACTCTTTTCAGAGTATAAGGAAACCACAAGGGAAAATGTAGCGCGCAGGGCTAGTATCCCTGGGGCAATGTGTTTATCACCAAAAACTAGGAATGGAAGGAAGATAGAAAGCTGTCAAAACGAAATTGAGCTATTTGTAATGAGGTGGATAGACCTAGAGTCTGTCATACAGAGTGAAGTAAGTCAGAAAGAAAAAGACAAATACCGTATGCTAACACATATATATGGAATTTAAGAAAAAAAATGTCATGAAGAACCTAGGGGTAAAGCAGGAATAAAGACGCAGACCTCCTAGAGAACGGACTTGAGGTTATGGGGGGGGGGAAGGGTGAGCTGTGACTGGGCGAGAGAGAGTCATGGGCATATACACACTAACAAACGTAGTAAGGTAGATAGCTAGTGGGAAGCAGCCGCATGGCACAGGGATATTGGCTCGGTGCTTTGTGACAGCCCGGAGGGGTGGGATAGGGAGGCTGGGAGGGAGGGAGATGCAACAGGGAAGACATATGGGAACATATGTTTATGTATGACTGATTCACTTTGTTATAAAGCAGAAACTAACACACCATTGTAAAGCAATTATACCCCAATAAAGATGTTAAGAAAAAAAAAGAGACCTTCTGACAGAGAAAGAGGCCTCTCCTTTGAAAGAGAATGGTAGCGGAGGCCAGCCCACAAAGAGGAATCTCAGGAGTTAATACCCCGACCTCACTTTTTTCCCATTGGCTGAACCCATTAGGAGGCAAAGGACAAGAAATTGAGTAGATGGAGTTGCGATTAGTCATTCCAGGTATAGAGCAGGCTGGAGAGAAGGGTGGAAGTGGGAAGGCAAATGGAAAGAGATCCTGCACAACATCCAAAATAATTATCAAACCTCAGTGACCAGTCATTGTACATATTAGTGTCAGTTGCTTGAAGATATAAAAAATGACATACATTTGCTATGGAAACAGCAGTGCTTTTAAATTAATTTGTATTTCATTAATGAGAAAGCATTTATAATAAAAAAGTTACAATATACATGAACATATAAATATATAATTTTGAAGAGATAGCTTCTTGGACACCCTGACATAAATTAGGTCCTTGAGGGTCAGAGTTCCCACAGCGGGAAACACTGCTCTGTTGTTCAGAGGCTGCTTGGCCCTAATGATTTCATGGTAACTAGCATTAGTTTTGTGCTGGCCGCTATGCTAATTGTTTAGGATATTTATCTCATTTAATCCTTGCAATAACATTTGAGGCAGAGAAAAATTGAAGCTTAAAAATATTAAATGACTTTCTCATGTTCATTCAAGTAGTAAACATTGGCTTCAAAATCACATTTGTTAATTCCAGAGGCCTCAGACTTCAAGAGTAATAAATACTGTCTGAAAAATCTAAATAGATTTATTGATTCAACAGACTTGTTATATACCTGAACAATCCAGAGGGAATATAATATAATATAATGTAATAAGAATGTAGTGAGTTATATGCATGCTTTTCAAAGGTCTCTGACCAAAGGATACATCTAGGCAGGAAAAAAAAAAAGAAATTACTTAACTATTTATTTTAGGTGATAAGTTTAATGTGAGCCCTTGTATTTGATACTAAGAGTCTACAAAAACAATTCTAATGTAAACTTACATATAAGGCACTGCAGTTACCCAGTAATTTAATAATAGTTGTAATATAACATCTTGTCCTATTCATTTAAGTGTCACAACTTGCTATAAAGTGATTCACCCTCATTTTGTGATTCAATTCTCTTATGCCTCAAGCTATAGTCAATGATGAGATTGAATTTGCAGATGGTTATTGGATGTGAGATATTTTCCATAGTTAATCTACTAGTTCAGTTTGTGACTTTCTCACATATCCACAGACCTCTGCACAAATAGTGGATTTGGTATTATTTGAAGATACCTTAACAGAGTGGGAATTCAGCTCTTGATGTACACTATTCTTTTTTTATTCTCATTTGACATACTTATTTTAAGTATCTAAGTTAACTGTTAGTTTTAGAAAGAAACAATGTGTTTCTTCAAATTATTCATTAGGCATTCATTGTATTTGTTGATTCTTTGTTAATTTAAAGTTAATTTTGATGACATCTTAACTGCTTGCCTAAATAGTCAACTTGTATTTAAAAATATACATTAAGGGGAGACCTTCAAGATGGCTGAGGAGTAAGAGGTGGAGATCACTTTTCTTCCCACAAATACATCAGAAATACATCTACATGTGGAACAAATCCTACAGAACACTTACTGAATGCTGGCAGAAGACCTCAGGCTTCCCAAAAGGAAAGAAACTGCCCATGTACCTGGGTAGGGCAAAAGAAAAAACAGAGACAAAAGAATAGGGATGGGACCTGCACCTCTGGGAGGAAGCTGTGAAGGAGGAAAAATTTCCACACACTAGGAAGCCCCTTCACTGGTGGAGATGGGGGGTGGTGGAGGGGAAGCTTCAGAGCCACAGAGGACAGTGCAGCAACAGGGGTGCAGAGAGCAAAGTGGAGAGATTCCCGCACATAGGATCGGTGCTGACCAGCATTCACGAGCCTGAGAGGCTTGTCTGCTCACCTGCCAGGGCAGGTGGGGGCTGGGAGCTGGGGATCTGGCTTCGGAGGTCAGATCCCAGGGAGAGGACTGGGGTTGGCTGCATGAACACAGCCTGAAGGGGGCTAGTGCACCACACGTAGCTGAGAGGGAGTCCAGGAAAAAGTCTGGAACTGCCTAACAGGCAAAAGACCATTGTTTCAGGGTACACAAGGAGAGGGGATTCAGAGCACTGCCTAAACTAGCTCCAGAGACAGACGGGAGCTGCGGCTACCAGTACAGACATCAGAGACAGGCATGAAATGCTAAGGCTGCAGCTGCAGCCACCAAGAAGCCTGTGTGCAAGCACAGGTCACTATCCACACCTCCCCTCCTGGGAGCCTGTGCAGCCCGCCACCATCAGGGTCCCGTGATCCAGGGAAAACTTCCCCGGGAGAACACACAGTGCACCTCAGGCTGTTGCAATGTCACACTGGCTTGTGCCACAGCAGGATAGCCCTGCATTCCATACCCCTCCTTCCCCGTGGGGTGTGAGTGACCCAGAGCCCCCTAATCAACTGCTCCTTCAAATGTGTCCTGTCTGGGTGGGAACAGACACCCTCAGGTGACCTACATGCAGAGGCGGGGCCAAATCAAAAGCTGAACCACAGGAGGTGTGTGAACAAAGAAGAGAAAGGGAAATTTCTCCCAGCAGCCTCAGAAGCAGTGGATTAAATCTCCACAATCAACTTAATGTACTCTGCATCTCTGGAATACCTGAATAGACAACAAATCATCCAAAAATCAAGATGGTGGATTCTGGGAGCAACTGTAGACTTGGGGTTTGCTTTCTGCATGGAATTTGTTCTGGTTTTATGTTTATCTTAGTTTAGTATTTAGAGTTTATTATCATTGGTAGATTTCTTTATTGATTTGTTTGCTCTCTTCCTTTTATATATATATAGAGAGAGATATACATTTCATTCCTTTTTCTATTTTTTGTGAGTGTTTATCTGTCTGCTTCTTTGTGGGATTTTGTCTGTATAGCTTTGCTTTAGCATTTGTCCTAGGGTGCTCTCTGTACATTTTTTTTTGTTTTTTTTTTTTTTTGCTTTAGTAAATTTTTTAGCACTTGTTATCACTGGTGGATTTGTTTACTGGTTTGGTTGCTCTCTTTCTTTACTTTTTTTAAAATTTTTAATAATTTTTTAATTTTTATAAGTTTATTTTACTTTATTTTTTTTTCTTTTTCTACCTTTCCTTCTGAGGCATGTGGCTAACAGTGTCTTGGTACTCCAGCCAGGTGTCAGGCCTGTGCCTCTGAGGTGCAAGAGCCGAGTTCAGGACATTGGTCCACCAGAGACCTTCTGACTCCATGAAATATCAAATGGCAAAAGGTCTCCCAGAGACCTCCATCTCAACATTAAGACCCAGCTCACTCAATGACCAGCAAGCTATAATGCTGGACACCCTATACCAAACAACTAGCAAGACAGGAGCACAACCACACCCATTAACAGAGAGGCTGCCTAAAATCATAATAAGTCCACAGACACCCCAAAACATACCACCAAATGTGGACCTGCCCACCAGAAAGACAAGATCCAGCCTCATCCACCAGAACGCAGGCACCAGTCCCCTCAACCAGGAAACCTACAGAACTTACTGAGCCAACCGTAGCCACTGGGGGCAGACACCAAAAACAATGGGAACTGTGAACCTGCAGCCTGTGAAAAGGAGACCCCAAACACAGTAAGTTAAGCAAAAAGAGATGAGTAAGAAACACACAGCAGATGAAGGAGCAAGGTAAAAACCCATCACACTAAACAAATGAAGAGTAAATAGGCAGTCTACCTGACAAAGAATTCAGAGTAATGATAGTAAAGATGATCCAAATCTTGAAAACAGAATGAAGAAAATACAAGAAACATTTAACAAGGACCTAGAAGAGCTAAAGAGCAAACAAACAATGATGAACAACAAAATAAAAGAAATTAGAAATTATCTAGAAGGAGTCAATAGCAGAATAACTGAGGCAGATGAATGGATAAGTGACCTGGAAGATAAAATAGTGGAAATAACTACCACAGGGCAGAATAAAGAAATAAGAAGGAAAAGAATTGACTACAGTATCAGAGACTTCTGGGACTACATTAAATACACTAACATTTGAATTACAGGGGTCCCAGAAGAAGAGAAAAAAGGAAAGGAACTGAGAAAATATTTGAAGAGATTATAGTTAAAACTTCCCTAATATGGGAAAGGAAATAGTCAATCAAGTCCAGGAAGCACAGAGAGTACCATACAGGATAAATCCAAGGAGAAACATGCCAAGACACATATTAATCAAACTATCAAAAATTAAACACAAAGAAAAAATAGCAAAAACACCAGGGAAAAACAACAAATAACATACAAGGGAATCCTCATAAGGTTAACAGTTGATCTTTCGGCAGGAAACTCTGCAAGCCAGAAGGGAGTGACAGGACATATTTAAAGTGATGAAAGGGAACAAGCTACAACCAAGATTACTATACCCAGCAAGGATCTCATTCAGATTCAATGGAGAAATAAAAACCTTTAGAGACAAGGAAAAGCTAAGAGAATTCAGCACCACAAAACCAACTTTACAACAAATGCTAAAGGAACTCCTCTAGGCAGGAAACACAAGAGAAGTCAAAGACTTACAATAACAAACCCAAAACAATTAAGAAAATGGTAATAGGAACATACATATCGATAACTACCTTAACTGTAAATGGATTAAATGCTCCAAGCAAAAGACATAGACTGGCTGGATGGATACAAAAAAAGATCCATATATATTCTGTCTACAAGAGACCCACTTGACACACTGAAAGTGAGGGGATGGAAAAAAATATTCCATGCTAAAGGAAATCAAAGAAAGCTGGAGTACCAATTCTCATATAATACAAAATATATTTAAAATAAAGACTATTACAAGAGACAAAGAAGGGCACTACATAATGATCAAGGGATCAATCCAAGATGAAGATATCACACTTGTAAATATTTATCCACCCAGCATACGACCACCTCAATACATAAGGCAAATGCTAACAGCCATAAAGGGAAATTGACAGTAATACAATCATAGTAGGGCACTTTAATACCCCACTTTCAACAATGGACAGATCATCCAAAATGAAAAGAAATAGGAAACACAAGCTTTAAATGACACATTAAACAAGATGGACTTAATTGATATTTATATGACATTCCATCTAAAAACAAGAGAATATACTTTCTTCTCAAGTGCTCATGGAACATTCTCCAGGATAGATGATCATATCTTGGGTCACAAATCAAGCCTTTGAAAATTTAAGAAAATTGAAATTGTATCAAGTATCTTCTCTGACCACAATGCTATGGGGCTAGATAAAATTATAGGAAAAAATCTGTAAAGAATACAATCAAATGGAGGCTAAACAATACACTACTAAATAATCAAGAGATCACTGAAGAAATAAAGAGGAAATCAAAAGATGTCTAGAAACAAATGACAATGAAAACACAACAACCCAAAACCTATGGGATGCAGCAAAAGCACTTCTAAAAAGGAAGTTTATAGCAATACAATCCTACCTCAAGAAACAAGAAACATCTCAAATAGACAACCTAGACTTACACCTAAAGCAACTAGAGAAAGAAGGACAATAAATCCTGAAGTTAGCAAAAGGAAAGAAATCATAAAAAGCAGATCAGAAATAAATGAAACAGAAATGAAAGAAACAAAAACAAAGATCAAAAAAATTAAAAGCTGGCTCTTTGAGAAGATAAACAAAATTGATAAACCATCAGCCAGACTCATCAAGAAAAACAGTGAGAAGACATATCAATAGAATTAGAAATGAAAAAGGAGAAGTAAAAACTGACACTGCAGAAATACAAAAGATCATGACAGATTACTACAAGAAATTATATGCCAATAAAATGGACAATATAGAAGACATGGACAAATTCTTAGAAAAGCACAAACTTCCAAGACTGAACCAAGAAGAAATAGAAAATATAAACAGATCAATCACAAGCACTGAAATTGAGACTGTGATTAAAAATATTTCAACAAACAAAAGCCTAGGACCAGATAGCTTCAAAGGCAAATTCTATCATACATTTAGTGAAGCTCAACACCTATCCTTCTCAAACTCTTCTGAAATATACAAGGGAGAGCAATACTCCCAAACTCCTTCTATAAGGCCAACATCACCCTGATATGAAAACCAGACAAAGATGCCACGAAGAAAGAAAACTACAGGTCAATATCACTGATGAACATAGATGCAAAAATCCTCAACAAAATACTAGCAAACAGAATCCAACAGCACATTAAAAGGATCATACACCATGATCAAGTGGGGTTTATCTCAGGAATACAAGGATTCTTCAGTATACAGAAATCAATCAATGTGATGCACATATTAACAAATTGAAGGAGAAAAACCATATGATCATGTCAATAGATGCAGAACAAGCTTTTGACACAATTCAACACCATTTATGATAAAAACCCTACAGAAAGTAGGCATAGAGGGAACTTACCTCAACAAAATAAAGGCCATATATGACAAATCGACAGTCGACATCATCCTCAATGGTGAAAAACTGAAACCATTTCCTCTAAGATCAGGAACAAGACAAGGTTGCCGACTCTCACTATTAATATTCATCATAGTTTTGAAGTTTTAGCTACAGCAATCAGAGAAGAAAAAGAAATAAAAGTAATCCAAATTGGAAAAGAAGAAGTAAAGTGGCACTGTTTGCAGATGACATGATACTATATATAGAGAATGCTAAACTTGCTACCACAAAACTACTAGAGCTAATCAATGAATCTGGTAAACTAGCAGGATACAAAATTCATGAACAGAAATCTCTTGCATTCCTATACCCTAATGATGAAAAATCTGAAAGAGAAATTAAGGAAACTCCCATTTACCATTGCAACAAAAAGAATAAAATACCTAGGAATAAACCTACTTAAGGAGACAAAAGACCTGTATGCAGGAAGTTATAAGACACTAATGAAAGAAATTTAAGATGATACAAACAGATGGAGAGATTTACCATGTTCTAGGATTGGAAGAATCAACATTGTGAAAATGACTATACTACCCAAAGCAATCTACAGATTCAATGCAATCCCTATCAAACTACCAATGGCATTTTTCACAGAACTAGAACAAAAAATTTCACAATTTGTATGGAAACACAAAAGACCCCTAATAGCCAAAGCAATCTTGTGAAAGAAAGACGGAGCTGGAGGAATCAGGCTCCCAGACTTCAGACTATACTACAAAGCTACAGTATTCAAAACATTATGGTACTGGCACAAAAACAGATGGATGGATCAATGGAACAGGATAGAAAGCTCAGAGATAATCGCAGGCACATATGGTCACTTCATTTTTGATAAAAGAGGCAAGAATGTACAATGGAGAAAAGACAGCCTCTTTAATAACTGGTGCTGGGAAAACTGGACAGCTACGTGTAAAAGAATGAAATTAGAACACTCCCTAACACCATACACAAAAGTAAACTCAAAATGGATTAAAGACCTAAATTTAAGGCCAGACACTGTAAAACTCTTAGAGGAAAACATAGGCAGAACACTCTATGATGTGAATCACAGCAAGATCCTTTTTGACCCACCTCCTAGAGAAATGGAAATAAAACCAAAAATAAACAAATGGGACCTAATGAAACTTAAAAGTTTTTGCACAGCAAAGGAAAACATAAACAAGATGAAAAGACAACCCTCAGAATGGTAAAACATATTTGCAAATGAAGCAACTGACAAAAGATTAATCTCCAGAATGGATAAAGAAGATGTGGCACACATATACAATGCAATATTACCCAGCCATAAACAGAAACGAGATTGAGTTATTTGTAGTGAGGTGGATGGATCTAGAGTCTGTTATACTGAGTGAAGTAAGTCAGAAAGAAAAAAACAACTACCGTATGCTAATGCACATATATGGAATCTAAAAAAAAAAGTAATAATGCTTCTGTTGAACCTAGGGGCAGGACAGGAATAAAAATGCAGACATAGAAAATGGACTTGAAGACATGGGGAGTGGGAAGGGTAAGCTGGGATGAAGTGATAAAGTGGCATGAAGATATATACACTATCCAATGTAAAATAGATAGCTAGTGGGAAGCAGCCCCAGAGTCGCATAGCTGCAGAGAACGGGGAGGTCAGCTCTGTGCTTTGTGACCACTTAGATGAGTGGGTTAGGGAGGTGAGAGGGAGATGCAAGAGGGAGGAGATATGGGGTTATATCTATATGTATAGCTGATTCACTCTGTTATAAACAGAAACTAAGACACCATTGTAAAACAATTATACTCCAATAAAGATGTTAAAAATAAATAAGTAGTGTATATATGTCCATGCCTCTTTATCGCTTTGTCACCGTTTACCCTTCCTCCTCCCCATAGCCTCAAGTCCATTCTCTAGTAAGTCTGTGTCTTTATTCCTGTTTCACCCCTAGGTTTTTCATGACATTTTTTTTTTAATTCCATATATATGTGTTAGCATACGGTATTTGTCTCTCTCTTTCTGACTTAGGCAGGGAGATCAGCTCGGTGCTTTGTGACCGCCTGGAGGGGTGGGATAGGGAGGGTGGGAGGGAGGGAGACGCAAGCGGGAAGAGATATGGGAATATATGTATATATATAACTGATTCATTTTGTTGTGAAGCTGAAACTAACATACCATTGTAAAGCAATTATACTCCAATAAAGATGTTAAAAAATAAATAAATAAATAAATAAATAAATAAATAAATAAATAAGTAAAAAATAAAAATATACATTAAAGTACGTTTTGTAAGACTCTAATAAGAAGAGTTAGAAAAATCATTTTCCCTGATCATTTGAATGACAAGTTTCCAATAGAACTTAAGGGAGACTTCCCTGGTGGTCCAGTGGTTAAGACTTCACCTTCCAATGCAGGGAGTGCAGGTACCGTCCATGATTGGGGAGCTTAGATCCCACATACCTCACAGCAAAAAACCAAAACATAAAGCAGAAGCAATATTGTAACAAATTCGATAAAGAATTTTTTAATACATTAAAAAAAGAACTTAAAGAAGTGTCCAGTTAGTAACTGAAACCTGCTCAATTATTTACTGAGATCAGGACATGACAGCATTTCTCCTCAGTAAATTCGTTTAGATCTGTAGACACCCCTCAACAGGAAACAGGAAAGTATTAGGCAAATCACATACAATCAGAGCTTCAGAAATGGGTAGTGTTAGATCACCTTAGACTCTTGAAGGACCTGACATGTTGCAAAAGGCCTAGTGCCTTTTTGCACTAGGCCTTTTTGCCTTTTTGCACTAGGCCTTTTTGCCTTTTTGCACTAGGCCTTTTTGCCTTTTTGCACTAGGCCTTTTTGCCTTTTTGCCTTTTTGCAACCTGACATGTTGCAAAAAGGCCGAGTTAAAGACCCCAACATGAAATTCTGACTTCCATGGTAGATAAAGAAGTTTAGTTCCACCAAAAGAAAGAAATATATTTAACAGATAGTTAATCAACATACTTAAGGGTCATGAATGTTCATGAATGTATGTAACTATCAAGGTATTAAAATAAGCCTGTGGTAAACTGGAAAGTGTGTGCCCTGCCTAAAGCAACTATCTTCTGCTCAACTTTAGGATATTGTAGCCATGTAGTCCACATTTGATAAAGGGCCTAGTAGTGTTCTTTTTTTTCCCCCAAAGAAAATCTGGAAATATAGCTTTTCTTGTTACTATTCCTGCATAACAAACCACCTCAAAACCAAGTGGTACAAGTTAACCATCTTTATTATGCTTGAGAATTTTGTGCATCAGGAATGTTAACAAGGCACAATAGGCGTGACCTTTTCTACTTTCCTATGTCTGGGGCCTCAGCTGGGAAGTCTAAAAAGGTAAGGTTAATTCAATGGCTGGGAGCTGGAATCATCTGGAGGTTCTTCTCCTAGCAGTTGATGCAAGATGTCAGTTGATATCTTAATTGGAACTGCTGTTTGGAATACTCATGTTTAGTGCTCTCCATGTCACGTAGGCTTCCTCATAGCATGGCAGCTCAGAGCAGCATATATAAGTATTCCAAAGAACAAAATAGAAGTTACATTGCCTTTTATGACTTAGCCTCATCCTTGTTTGTTACTTGTTAGTTACAAGCAAGTCACAAGTCCAGCCAGATTCAAGAGAAGGGGTGTTAGCCATCACCATACAATGGTTACTGGCATGGTTCAAGGATGAAAAATTTTATTGTGGACATTTTCAGAAAATAGCTTGACACATCATGTTTTCCTAATTTTTACATGCTGGCAACTAATGTTTTTAAATTAAACACTTTAGAGACTAGTGTTAGGTAGCCATGGCCATTTTTTCTAAATTCTGCTCTATGCCAAATAATCAAGATAGAGAAGAAGTCATATCCAGAAAATGCTTCCAAGGGCACAGTAACATGGAGTCCTTCAGAACGGCTAACTGAGAGCAGTATATGGTCTGTTCACAGATGTTCTAAAATCCAGGAGTGGTCTATTTGGAGACGATTAGGGAAGATAGACATGCAAATAAATGCATAGCATGTAATGAGTACTATGTTAGAAGGATGTGCCAGAGGATTTGAGAGTACATAGGAGGCCATCTAACTGTAGGGTTAAGAAAAAGTACCAAAAGTCTTCTCAGAAGAACTGATGTCAAGCTGCCATTTAACCAGGGAAATAAATTTTATTCAGGCAAGGTTATCCTTGTGTGCAAAGACAAAGAAATGAAAATATGATTTATTAGTAAAGGATCACATGTCCTTCAGGTGAGATTATAAAATAGTTGGGAGTGGCAGGGCATTTAGCTAATATGATAGAAAGGGAACAGGAAAGCCTGGATATGGCACATAGAAATAAGAAAAGAATGGTATTTGGTTAGAATTTGGGTTTGTCATCAAATCTAGAAGTTAGTCAACTTTGGAGAAAATTATGATCATCCTTTTTCCACATCAGGCTGATTTGGTCGTTTACGGTCAGTAGGTTCTCCATTTGTTGCTATTTTGCCCCTTTCCTGAAAAATGTTTGTGTTCTTTCATTGCTTTCTTTGGTTTCTTAGTCAATTTGCACTTAAAAGAAAACAAAAACAAAAACCTTCCAGGTCTTGATCTTTTGCACTTGCACACTAGTAATGAAAGAAGGGAGATATTTTTCTTGTAATACCATGGTCAAGATAAAAAAATGTGGATCTGTGAACTTTGTTATAGGGTGGGAACACCAAAAACAAAACACTTTTGATCCTGGGAAGACTTCAGAAAAGGGAATAGAATTTATCTCAGATGCATGTGAAATAGAGTTAAAATAAGATATAGATATTATTCATTTTTCATAATTAGTATAGTATTTGCAATATCTTATTTTACTGTTTCATTAAATGTGTTTATTAAGGACTTGCTGTTTTCTAGGTGCTGGAAGTAGAATAGTAAACAATTTGGTGCATCTAAATACAGGTTCACAATCCTATAGTTGCAATTCTGTGAACCAGATGTTTCATATTCAGAATTGTTTGTATTTTAAAAAGGCAATACAGTGCATGTACTATATATTGCATATCACCCCCAGTGACAACTAGGCCAAAAATATATTATTGTATTGAAATATGAATAACTAAACTTAGCAGGATATAAATGGCTCTAAATAGATTCTTATTTTAGGTCAGAATTTTGTTACTTAATGATTTCACACACCCAATTAAAGAAAAAAATTTTGATGTCAAAGCTCTTGGATTTAGAATTCAAGTGTAATTGTGGACTTGTATTCTTATATTGTATAATATTTAGTAATATTGAATTATAGGAGATGTGGCAAAGAGGCAAGAGAAGAGTCCGAAGGGCTAGTCAAGGAACACTTGAGCATTTCTAAAGATAGTAAGACTCTAATAATAATAATAATAATAGCCACAATACAGAGCAGTTGCTATGTGCAGATGCCTCTATTAGGTACTACATAAATATTAGTGAATGAGGTGGATAGTTTTATCTTCATGTTGTAAATAAACTAAGACTCAGAATGTTTACCTTTCCCAGGACTTTATAGTTTAATAGCCAAAAGATCCAAGTTTTGAACTGATTCCTGTTCAATTCCAATGACTGGACCCTTATTCTAATGCCATATTGTTTCCCTTTAACTCCAGTTTTTAAACTTTTCAGCTTATTAGGAAACTCTTAAACTGAAGTAACATCTCCTATCCTGTAATCTCTATTTATATTCACTGATCACTAGTTGGTTTTGTGAAGCTACACATAGTGAATCTAGCTTTCTTCCACATTTCAGCCTTTCTTTATGAAGATAATGTTCCTCTAATGATATCCAATCCAGGGTGTAGCAGAGTGCATTCTTGACTACAGTTCTTCACACCTCCTGTGTTCACACCCTTTGCTGTGTGATTTTTCAGGCCTTCTCAAAAAAGTGGCAGAATACGTTTTCCTGATTCCTCACCATCATGTATCTTGCTTTGTCTAACAGAATAATGACATTTCTAAGCCTAGACCTTAAGAGGACTGTGTGTTTCCCACTTGCCCTCTTGTTGCTGTGATAGAAAAGCTTCCCCAGGTAACTGCTGTGCCCTTAGTCTGAGCTCCAGAGTGAACACACACAGCCCAGACCTCAGGGAGGCAAAGCCCAGCCGCACACACAACTTGGAACAGAGCTCCCAACAAGTCCAGCCTAGGGGCAGCAAACCTCCAGCCAAGCCAAAACACAAGAGTCAAATAATTGCTTATTTTTGTGTGTAAAGCTAACATTTTATGATTGTTTGTTAAGCAATATTATCGTACCAGTAACACGCCAGTATCCAGGATGAATGCCCACCACACAGGCATGTTTTCCTCAATTGTTCTTTGTGTATCATGATTCTTATTTCACCAAATACCCTAGTTGTTCTCTTCTGAAAACATTCTTGTTGTCCAAGTGTTCATCTTAAAGTGTGGCACAGTGATCTTGAGGTACATTTTATTAGATGAGAGTTGACTGGTACAAAGAAATGATGTTATTATATATCCTGTGCTTTTTGCTTTAAAGCTCTTCAACATCATCTGACCATGTGGCTTTCCTAAGTGGCTATGTCACATTACTGGGTTTTATTGAATTCGTTTTCAACTGAAAACCTAGGTTCTTTCTAAATGAACTGTTGTTGAGCCAGTTCTAACACCATCCTGCATCTTTGGAATTAATTTTTTTTAATAAATGCAGAAATGTACATTGATCTCTGTGACTGTTCACCTTGCTTTTAGCCTTCTGTTGTTGATTTTTAGCTACTTTTTTGAACACTAATTCTTAAAACCAGCATATTAGTTATACTTCCTAGCACATCTTGTATTACTTTATTAAGTACTTTTCAAAAAAATTTGGAAAAACATACGGTGCTAAGGACAAAAATTCAGTAACACACTTTAAGTTGACATTGACCACTAATTAAAACTCCATGAGAACAATTGTAGACATAGCCACGAAACTACATGGCTGTATTGTCAAGTACCTTACAAATTATTCACAAAGAAATTATGTAGTATTTTAAAACTACTCATTCATTTATTCAATGAACAGTCATTAAACATTACTCTTCTGGAACTATGTATTCAGAACAAATAACATTGCTTAGACATTGATTTATTCACAATTAGTGTAGGTATTTTTTGTTTGTTTCTTTGTTTGTTTACAAAGTGTGACCCTGGACTTCTGCATCAGAAACACCTATAAGTGAAATAACAGATTTCTGGGCCCCTGCTGAGGCCAGCTGATTCAGAATATGAAGAATGGGGCTCATAATATGCTCATACTGTGCATTTTTAGCACAATATCCTTGTGATGCTTATGCACACTAGATATTGAGAACCATAGTGCTAGAGGAAGAAACAGAGAGATCTGAAAAAAAAAAAAAAAGGAGTTCTGGCACAATGAGAGTTGTTCTACATGAAGATGTGAGGAAATTCTTACAGAAGACAATTGGAGAGAGCTGACACCTTGCCTGGGAGTTTGAGTAAAGCTTTAATAAGATGCTGACTGTTGAACTGGATCCCAGGAAGAGGATGAATACCTTCCTATGTGAAGAAGTAGAGGAATTTTCATCTAGATAGAAGAATAACCCCGGTCAGGGGCATGGAGTCCTGAAAAGATTTGTGACTTTGGGAGACACTCTACCATGTCAGGTTATGGGGCATGGTAATAGGGAACAGGCTGCATAGATCATTAGAACATAGATAGAAAATGGACTTGTGTACTGTGCTAAGGAATTTCCATTCACACACAGTCTAAGAATTAGAGAATAGGAAGACATGAAAATACATAATTATAATTCAATTTAAAGCATGCCACACTGATGGTGCACGGAGACAGCACCTCACTTATGTTATGTGCTTAGAGTTTCTGGATGAATGTGGCCTTGCTTCCTCATGTAAAGAAAAGACTTGTAAGAGTAGAATCCTTGTTATCAATTCATATAGTCTTTCCCCAGACTCTATTACTTATTTGAATTTCCAAGGTCTGGTGCATGAAAATAACCCTTTAATAAGTATCAAGTGGTCCTGGAACATTACACAAAGCAAGTACCATTTCATTTGTGATTTGAGTAGAGAAGAATATAAATCATCATTAATGCATAACCATAGTGCAGCTTATACCACTGAATTCTGTCTCAGTCAACTAGATTAAGGATTGAAATAATTAGAAATTATACTGATTTTTACAACACTGAAATCTTACTGATATTCATGAATTATGATTCAACCAAAAAATACATGTGTACTGTGAAAATTATGTCCATTTCAAGCTAGGGTTCTGTGTATTTGTACCAAAAGAATATAACAGTTCATTTATTAATATCATGTATCACTGAGCCTAATTAGTCAGTTGAAGGTCTTAGTTATAGAAAATAATTGCTATGTTCTAATGATAATTCCACACAATAAAACAGAAGATTAATGTTTTTTTTACAAAATTTCTCACCCCTCATTTATGTAATAAAGGGTCAAAGTAAGCAAAAATATAAGCTGAATTAGAAAAAAAATGATTAAAGACTGTATAAAAAAGACCATTTGCACAAATTTATGCACAGAGCTGAATCATGAAAATAAAAGAATATTATCTAAATGTTTTTCTCTCTCAATTGGGGCATGAGGCTGCACTCTCAAAAGATCCATTTTCTATAAAGGGGATCATTGCAAAGCTGATCATAATTCTACACTAGATGCCTTATATATATCATCTATCTTAACCTACGAGCAGAACAAATATGTCACTTCCCTCATGAATAATCATCCTATATTTTACTCTGTGAACAGTAAACACCATCAATTGAAACTTAAGAGGGTATATGTGGCTATTTCATGTTTCAGCATATTTGAAGAAGATGGAATCTCTATCAGCACTGTAACGTTTATGAATATGAAAAAGAGGGTCTTTATATCTATGCCTTCATTGATTGGACAACCACCCAGTATTAGTATTTACTGAGCACCTGCCATGTCCTAGGCACTTATCATGGGGCTGTCACAGGTTCTTATTAATACTTGAGGTAAATATCATTATTGCCATAAAGGTGAAAAAACTGGAGTTCAAAGAGATTAACTGACTTGTCCAATATGACACACTCAATAAGAACGAAAAATAGTAGCTCTTGGTTTGCAGTTCAAATATCTTATTTTTCTGTATTCTGTATCATTTTTGATAAGACATACTGATTTTCCTCCAAATGGATCAGAGAATGGATACCTCACTCTTCTATACTCTTAAATTTGTGACTTTTTCTGTCTCATGATGAGTTACCTTTGAGTGGCATACTGATAGCCGTGACTTTCTTAAAACAAACTGGTCAGAAAAACAACTGCAGAGCTTTGTTGTGTTATCTATCTATGTGTTATACATCTATGTTTAATGTATTTAGTTTACTGATTAATTTTAGAAGACACAAATTTATACTATATTTATACACAAACATGGCTGCTTTATAACTGTTTTCTGTGTAACACTATTGTTTGAATGCAATGAATAAACAAATAAATAATACAATGGAAATTTCAAAGATACTTTAAAACTATTTATGGAATATTGATGGATTTTCAAAGATATTTTAGAAATATAGTATCTAAGACATTGCTCTTTCCCTGTGTTAGAAATCTGTGAAAATTAGAATGATATTAGAATGTGGAAAAGGGTATTTGCATTTTAGCTGAAATGCAGACTTACAAAAAGGAATATATTTCATTTAATATTTTGAGTGCACATAGAAAATGATCAACATGTTCCAATTTTTGAATAAAAGTATTTTGAGTTTCATTGAAAAATCTTTTTTGATTATTTCTGTACATAAAATGTATGAAATAAAAGATATGCAGAAGAGTTTAAGGGTTTGATATAGTTTATATTTATACCAAGTTTTGATAGTGAAGTTGCAACAAAGAAAACAGTCATATTTGTGAACACAAATTTCTAGTTTCAGAAAGGTTAATTTGTATGTTTTAATTCTCCTGTTGTCCTCAGAATGAAGGCCAATTTCTAAGCTGAAAAATTCTTGAATGGAAAATGACATGTATAAAATATGTACACATAATGGTGGCTAAGTAATTTAAACTCTACAATTTTCATATTTAAATCTCTTACTAACTCCAATGGTATTGGTACCTGTGATTTTAATTCTAAAAATTGTGAGATTAAGAGTTTTGAACTATATATGAATTCCCTCATAATTTTCAGTTACATGTGGTGTATGTTTTCTTTTCTATGCTTTCTTTTGCGTTATGACTGAATGTATCAAACTATTTTATATACATCTGTTCTAATAATTAAGAGTATTTCATTTTTAAAATCTTGAAATTAGTTGGTAGCAACGCAATAAATATTATGTCTTCACTCCTATTTACTTACAGTATTACTCACGATAGTGAGTTCCAAGACCACCACTCATTTATATAGTTTGTTATCAAAATTCAAGCACATTTTGTTGCTTTCAAATAATGCCTTCTCTAAATCACTATGTTACTTTACATATAAATTAAATAATTAGCTTTTAATATTTGGATGAAGATATACATCTTAACCTTTACGATATTATAACTAATACTTTAAAACAGTCGTGCTACTTGATGTTAATGTGGAGATTCTAACAATCGCTTTTTTTATATTATGAATTTCTTTATAGACATTATTTAGTTTGTGATCAGTGGAGTCTTGGGAATGGATCTGAAGTAAAAGTGAGGAATGTAGAAAACAAGGAAGTGAGCTCAGGAGACAGCCTTAGGAAAGACCACATATAGGGGCGAGTATGAACCTGTTCCTTCCCACCTCATCTCCTGAAACTTGCCTCTGCCCTGACACATTGGCTGCCTTGCCATTCCTCAAATGCCCTAAGCACACACCTACTTCATGGTCTTTATATTTTCCTATTGTTTGAAATCCTCTTCCCCTAAATTTCTGTCTTGCTCCTTTATCTCCTTCAGGTGCTTGTTCAATGTTGATGTAACAGTAAAGCCTTTATTGACCACTTTAACTCTAACTCTATCCCCTATTCAAATACTTGCTGTTCTTCTTCCACTTTAGTCTTTTCTCCTTGGCACTTGTAATTATTTAACTTAGCCTTTATTTTACTTCTGAACTCCATGAGGGCAGGCCTCTTTGTCTATTTTGTTCACTGCTGTATTCCTTAGCACTTAGAACAGTGCCTGGTGCATGATAAGTTCTCAGTAGATTTTTTTTGATAAATGGAGAGAAAGTAGGTTGAAAATATCCACAGTATTGATCTATTTATACTTTCTTGCAGTGCTTATATTTATTATTATGACATATCTAAGTAATATGTTAATGTAACTTTCCTCTTTGAATCCCCAGGATGGTACTGGTACTCAGTAAATATTTATTGAATGATTTCATGTAGTCATAATTTTCTAAGTAAATAGAAGGCAACGTTTTTGTTCCTCAGTCCCATAAGAAGTTGAAAAGAAGAATAATAAACTCAAAATCTCTATAATTTAAAACCCCAGGCTTATACTGACTAGCATGGCTTAAAGTCATCATATCTAAGTCCCCTGACCTGTGTTCTACTCTTTTGTAGGTGAGTAGAATCTTTTATTATGCTACCTAGAAGTTTTCTAAGTAAACACCAAATCTACTTTTCCTGATACAAGCCTCTCAAAACCTTTAGGTATATAGCTAGATGATGATAAATAGATAGATAGATAGATAGACAGATAGATAAACTCTAATCAAAGTTATGTCAAAGAAGGACCAAGGAAATTGGTAAAGGAAGTTGGAGACCTTGTTCTAAATAGAGCTGAATGCTAAGGGCTCAGTAGAATATGATAGCATTAGGTTCTCCAAATAGAAAGGGGAGTCAAGGGGTGAGTACACAGGGAATGATTAATGGTAACCAATGCAATGGATTGTTGGATGATGCCTACCTGTTAGAAGGTAGCTGTTTAAATTGGAATGAAGATAAAGCTCATCAGTTCCAAGACATCAATTCACTCATTTGGCCAACATTTCTAGAGCATTTACTATGAGTCAGGCACTAGGTTACTCCCTGTAAATACATAATAGTCCAAATAGCCCTGAATATTGGAAATCATATCTTAATTGGGAAGAGAGACAAGTAAATAAAAGCACATATAAAAGTGAAATTGCAAAAATGACAGTGCTATATGTGAGAGGTAAATAGAGTTGTGAGAACACATTGTAGGGTTATTTGGGATCTGAGAATGCTTCTTAGAGGAGGAAATAATTGAGGAGGGGATGAAGAGAGCATCAAGAATTTAGTGTGCTTGGGTCAGGCTCTTGTTCTTGACCATAGCTGGGATTTTTCTGAGAAGAAGGAGGACAGGTAAATGTAGAGGGGTGCTCATAACGCATCTGATCTTCCTAATCACAGTTAGTTCAAGATCAAAATGATGTTAAGTAAATTATTTCCTTTCTTTTTGTCTGGTATTATGTAGATAAATTTGATAATGATTATTTGAATAGATATAACGGACATGAGATCTGTCATTAGATACACCAAGGTTCAAATTCCAACTTTACCACCAAAGACCTGGTTAGCTTAGGACAAGTAACTTAATCAGATAAACCTAGATTTCCTATTCTGTATTTTGCCCAACACCACCAACTCAAAAATTGTTGTGATGATTAAATATGACAAGGTATGTAAACTCCTAGCAGTATTTGGAATGTATTAAGTGTTACAAAAGTATTAGAGGTATGTTTTTATGGTTATTAGAGTCATTATTCCTTTGGGAGGGAGAGGTAGGAGAAGAATTTCAAAGAGACAAAGGACCTAATTTCTTGTTTAAGGCCCCTTTCCATTTTAAATGTCTCAGTTCTAAAAATCAGGTGGTGGAAGTAGTGAGGAAGTTAGAAAAGAAGATTTAAATCAATAAAGAAATTGATAGCATTTAATAGATGCTGATTCTGTCTTTCACTGCAAATGTTATCAAAACATTAGCAAAAAGGGAATTAAGCAAGTCATGCTACTTTATAATCTATGCATTTGAGTTTGGGCCTCCAAAACGTCCAATTTAATTTATGTATTGCTCTCAAGATCCACCAAATCTTCCAAAATACTTTTTTAAACTGCTGACTGAGGTTAACCCATAATTATCCTCTTTTCTTTCCTTTTAATCTCTACAAAGTTGGAAGAAAAAAAAGTTACACATTTAGCAGTTCAGACTGCAGATACTGAATGTGACATCTAATGAAATGAAATAAATTGTGAATTATGTTCAAATAATTTATCTTAATATCTGAATTTGCTCACACATGTTTTCATGTAACAGAATAACCCAAGCTCATGGATATAAAAGAAATAGAGATGGAAAAACACAAGGGAGACAGCAATTGTGAAGAGAAATATCCATTCTACATGCATTCATTTATCCAATAATTATTTGTGGAGTGCCTATATGTGCTTGATACTGTAGGTGGTGCTGATGATACAGCAACTAAAACAAAAGACACCACCAACAGAAGAATTTGTTTAAGGCAAAATATACGTATGTCTGTCTTTTTTCTTTTTTTTTTCTTCACAGTTTTATTGGGGTATAATTACTTTACAATGGTGTGTTACTTTCTGCTTTATAACAAAGTGAATCGGTTATACATATACATATATCCGCATATCTCTTCCCACTTCATTTCCTTCCTTCTCACCATCCCTATCCCACCCTTCTAGCTGGTCACAAAGCACTGAGCTAATTTCCCTGTGCTATGCAACTGCTTCCCATTAGCTATCTATTTTACACTTGGTAGTGTATATATATCCATATATACACTACCACTCTCTCACTTTGTCCCAGCTTACACTTCCCCCTCCCCGGGTGCTCAAGTCCATTCTCTAGTAGGTCTGCGTCTTTATTCCCGTCTTCTCCCTAGGTTTTTCATGAACTTTTTTTTTTTTTTAGATTCCATATATATGTGTTAGTGTACGGTATTTGTTTTCATCTTTCTGACTTACTTCACTCTGTATGACAGACTCTAGGTCCATCCACCTCACTACAAATAACTAAATTTCGTTTCTTTTTATGGCTGAGTAATATTGCATTGTATATATGTGCCACATCTTCTTTATCCATTCATCTCTCGATGGACACTTAGGTTGCTTCCATGTCATGGCTATTGTAAATAGAGCTGCAATGAATATTGTGGTGCATGACTCTTTTTGAATTATGGTTTTCTCAGGGTATATGCCCCATAGTGGGATTGCTGGGTCTTATGGTAGTCCTATTTTTAGGTTTTTAAGGAATCTCCATACTGTTCTCCATAGTGGCTGTATCAAGTTACGTTCTCACCAACAGTGTATGAGGGTTCCCTTTTCTCCACACCCTCTCCAGCATTTATTGTTTGTAGATTTTTTGATGATGGCCATTCTGACTGGTGTGAGATGATATCTCATTGTACTTTTGATTTGCATTTCTCTAATGATTAATGATGTTGAGCATTCTTTCATGTGTTTGTCGGCAATCTATATATCTTCTTTGGAGAAATATCTATTTAGGTCTTCTGCCCATTTTTGGATTGGGTTTTTTGTGTTTTTGATATTGAGCTGCATGAGCTGTTTGTAAATTTTGGAGATTAATCCTTTGTCAGTTGCTTCATTTGCAAATATTTTTCCCATTCTGAGGGTTGTCTTTTCCTCTTGTTTATGGTTTCCTTTGTTGTGCAAAAGTTTTAAGTTTCATTAGGTCCCATTTGTTTATTTTTGTTTTTATTTCTATTTCTCTAGGAGCTGGGTCAAAAAGGATTTGCTGTGATTTATGTCATAGAATGTTCTGCCTATGTTTTTCTCTATGAGATTTATAGTATCTGACCTTACATTTAGGTCTTTAATACATTTTGAGTTTATTTTTGTGTATGGTGTTAGGGAGTGTTCTATTTCACACTTTTACATGTACTTGTCCAGTTTTCGCAGCACCACTTATTGAAGCTGTTGTCTTTTCTCTATTGTACATTCTTGTTTACTTTATCAAAGAGAGGTGACATATGTGTGTGGGTTTATCTCTCAGCTTTCTATCGTGTTCCATTGATCTATATTTCTGTTTTTTTGCCAGTACCATACTGTCTTGATTACTGTAGCTTTGTAGGATAGTTTGAAGTCCAGGAGACTGATTCCTCCACCTCCGTTTTTCTGTCTCAAGACTGCTTTGGCTATTCGGGGTCTTTTGTGTTTCCCTACAAATTGTGAAATTTTCTGTTCTAATTCTGTGAAAAATGCCAGTGTTATTTGATAGGGATCGTACTAAATCTGTCGATTGCTTTGGGTGGTATAGTCATTTTCACAATGTTGATTCTTCCAATCCAAGAACATGGTATATCTCTCCATCTATTTGTATCATATTTAATTTCTTTCATCAGTGTCTTATATTTTTCTGCATACAGGTCATTTGTCTCCTTAGGTAGGTTTATTCCTAAGTATTTTATTCTTTTTGTTGTAATGGTAAATAGGAGTGTTTTCTTAATTTCACTTTCAGATTTTTCATCATTAGTGAACAGGAATTCAAGAGACTTCTGTGCATTAATTTTGTGTCCTGTGACTTTACCAAATTCATTGATTAGCTCTAGTTTTCTGGTAGCATCTTTAGGATTCTGTATGTATAGTATCATGTCATCTGCAAAGGGTGACAGCTTCACTTCTTCTTTTCTGATTTGGATTCCTTTTATTTCTTTTTCTTCTCTGATTGCTGTGGCTAAAACTTCCAAAACTATGTTGAATAAGAGTGGTGAGAGTGGGCAACCTTGTCTTGTTCCTGATCTTAGTGGAAATGCTTTCAGTTTTTTACCATTGAGGATGATGTTGGCTGTGGGTTTGTCATATATGGCTTTTATTATGTTGAGGAAAGTTCCCTCTATGCCTACTTTCTGCAGGGTTTTTATCATAACTCGGTGTTGAATTTTGTTGAAAGCTTTCTCTGCATCTATTGAGAGGATCATATGGTTTTTCTCCTTCAGTTTGTTAATATGGTGTATCACATTGATTGATTTGCCTATATTGAAGAATACTTGCATGCCTGGAATAAATCCCCCTTGATCATGGTGTATGATCCTTTTAATGTGCTGTTGGATTCTGTTTGCTAGTATTTTTTTGAGGATTTTTGCAAAGATGTTCATCAGTGTTATTGGTCTGTAGTTTTCTTTTTTTGTGACATCTTTGTCAGGTTTTGGTATCAGGGTGATGGTGGCTTCTAGAATGAGTTTGGGAGTGTTCCTCCTTCTGCTATATTTTGGAAGAGTTTGAGAAGGATAGGTATTAAGTTTTCTCTAAATGTTTGATAGAATTCGCCTGTGAAGCCATCCTGTCCTGGGCTTTTCTTTGTTGGTAGATTTTTTTTTTTTTTTTTTTTTTGCAGTACGTGGACCTATCACTGTTGTGGCCTTTCCCGTTGTGGACCACAGGCTCTGGATGCACAGGTTCAGCAGCCATGGCTCAGGGGCCCAGCTGCTCTGCGGCATGTGGGATCTTCCCGGACCGGGGCACAAACCTGTGTCCCCTGCATCGGCATGCGGCTTCTCAACAACTGTGCCACCAGGGAAGCCCTGTTGGTAGATTTTTAATCATTTCAATTTCAGTGCTTGTGATTGGTCTGTTTATATTTTCTATTTCTTCCTGGTACAGTGTCAGAACGTTGTGCATTTCTAAGAATTTGTTGATTTCTTCCAGGTTGCCCATTATTGGCATATAGTTGCTTGTATTAATGTCTCATGGTTCTTTGTATTTCTGCAGTGTCAGTTCTTACTTCTCCTTTTTCATTTCTAATTCCATTGATTTGTGTCTTCTCTCATTTTTTCTTGATGAGTCTGGCTGATGGTTTATCAATTTTGTTTATCTTCTCAAAGAACCATCATTTGGCTTTATTGATCTTTGCTATCATTTCCTTCATTTCTTTTTCATTTATTTCTGATCTGATCTGTATGATTTCTTTCCTTCTGCTAACTTTGTGGGCGGGTGTTCTTCTTTTTCTAGTTGCTTTAGGTGTAAGTTTAGGTTGTTTATTTGAGATGTTTCTTATTTCTTAAGGTAGGATTGTATTGCTATAAATTTCCCTCATAGAACTGCTTTTGCTGTATCCCATAAGTTTTGGGTCATCATGTATTCATTGTCATTTTTTCTAGGTATTTTTGGATTTCCCCTTTGATTTCTTCAGTGATCTCTTGACTATTTAGTAGTGTATTGTTTAACCTCCACGTGTTTGTATTTTTTACATATTTTTTCCTGTAATTGATATCTAGTCTCATAGCATTGTGGTCAGAAAAGATATTTGATACAACTTCAATTTTCTTAAGTTTACCAAAGCTTGATTTGTGACCCAAGATATGATCTATCCTGGAGAATGTTCCATGAGCACTTGAGAAGAAAGTGTATTATTTTGTTTTTGGATGGAATGTCCTAAAAATATCAAGTAAGTCCATCTTGTTTAAAGTGTCATTTAAAGCTTGTGTTTCCTTATTTCTTTTCATTTTGGATCATCTGTCCATTGTTGAAAGTGGGGTTTTAAAGCCCCCTACTATGATTTTGTTACTGTCAATTTCCCCTTTTATGGCTGTTCGTATTTGCCTTATGTGTTGAGTTGCTCCTATGTTGGGTGCATAAATATTTACAATTTTTATATCTTCTTCTTGGATTGATCCCTTGATCATTATCTAGTGTCCTTCTTTGTCTCTTGTAATGGTCTTTGTTTTAAAGTCTATTTTGTCTGATATAAGAATTGCTACTGCAGCTTTCTTTTTATTTCCATTTGCATGGTATAGCTTTTTCCATCTCACTTTCAGTCTGTATGTGTCCCTAGGTCTAAAGTGGGTCTCTTGTAGACAGAATAAATATGGGTCTTGTTTTTGTATCCATTCAGCCAGTCTATGTCTTTTGGTTGGAGCATTTAATCCATTTACATTTAAGGTAATTATCAATATGTATGTTCCTATTACCATTTTCTTAATTGTTTGGGGTTTGTTATTGTAGGTCTTTTCCTTCTCTTGCGTATCTTGCCTAGAGAAGTTCCTTTAGCATTTGTTGTAAAGCTGGTTTGGTTATGCTGAATTCTCTTGTTTTTTTCTTGTCTGTAAAGGTTTTAATTTCTCCATCAAACCTGAATGAGATTCTTGCTTTGTAGAGTAATCTTGGTTGTAGGTTTTTCCCTTTCATCACTTTAAATATGTCCTGCCAGGTCCTTTTGGCTTGCAGAGTTTCTGCTGAAGGATCAGCTGTTAAGCATATTGGGATTCCATTGTTTTTTATTTGTTGCTTTTTCCTTGCTGCTTTTACTATTTTTTCTTTGTATTTAATTTTTGATAGTTTGATTAATATGTGTCTTGGTGTGTTTCTTCTTGGATTTATCCTGTAAGGGACTCTTTATGCTTCCTGGATTTGATTAACTATTTCCTTTCCCATATTAGGGACGTTTTTAAGTATAATTTCTTCAAATATTTTCTGAGTCCCTTTCTTTTTCTCTTCTTCTTCTGGCATCCCTATAATTCGAATGTTGGTGCATTTAACATTGTCCCAGAGGTCTCTGAGACTCTCCTAAATTCTTTTCATTCTTTTTTCTTTATTCTGCTCTGCAGTAGTTATTTCCACTAGTTTATCTTCCAGTTCACTTATCTGTTCTTCTGCCTCAGTTATTCTGCTATTGATCCCTTGTAGAGAATTTTTATTTCATTTACTGTGTTGTTAATGATTATTATTTGCTCTTTAGTTTTTCTAAGTCCTTGTTAAACGTTTCTTGTATTTTCTCCACTCTATTTTCTATCATCTTTACTAACACTCTGAATTATTTTTCAGGTAGACTGCCTATTTCCTCTTCATTTGTTAGGTTTGGTGGGTTTTTACCTGCTCCTTCATCTGCTGTGTGTTTCTGTGTCTTCTCATTTTGCTTAACTTACTGTGTTTGGGGTCTCCTTTTTGCAGGCTGCAGGTTCGTGGTTCCTGTTGTTTTTCGTGTCTGCCCCTAGTGGCTAAGGTTGGTTCAGTGGGTTGTGTAAGCTTCCTGGTGGAGGGGAGTAGTGCCTGTGTTCTGGCAGATGAGGCTATATCTTGTCTTTCTGGTGGGCAGGTCCACGTCTGGTGGTGTGTTTTGGGGTGTCTGTGACCTTATTATGATTTTAGGCCACCTCTCTGTTAATAGGTTGGGTTGTGTTCCTGTCTTGCTAGTTGTTTGGCATAGGGTGTCCAGCACTGTAGCTTGCTGGTCATTGAGTGGAGCTGGATCTTGGCGTTGAGATGGAGACCTCTGGGAGATTTTCTCCATTTGATATTACGTGGAGCTGAGAGGTCTCTGGTGGATCAATGTCCTGAGCTTGGCTCTCTCACCTCAGAAACACAGCCCTGACACCTTGCTGGAGCACGAAGAGCCTGTCATCCACACAGCTCAGAATAAAAGGAACAAAAAAGAAAGAAAGAAAAAGATAAAATAAAATAAAATTAAAAAGTTATTAAGATAAAAACCAAAACATAATTATTAAAAAAAATTTTTTTCAATAATTTAAAAAGAAGAGAACAACCAAACCAAAAAACAAATCTACCAATGATAACAAGCACTGAAAACTATACTAAAACAAAACACAAAATAAAAAACGGACAGACAGAACCCTAGGACAAATGGTAAAAGCAAAGCTGTACAGACAAAATCACACACAGAAACATATGCATACACACTCACAAAAAGGGAAAAAGGGAATATATATGTATATATATATTGGTGGTCCCAAAGTTTACTTCCTTAATTTGGGATGATTCGTTGTCTATTCAGATATTCCACAGATGCATCGTACATCAAGTTGACTGTGGAGATTTAATCCACTGCTCCTGAGGCTGCTAGGAGAGATTTCCTTTTCTCTTCTTTGTTTGCACTGTTCCTGAGATTCAGCCTTGGATTTGGCCTTGCCTCTGCATGTAGGTAGTCTGAGGGCATCTGTTCTTCGCTCAGACAGGACGAGGTTAAAGAAGTATCTGGTTCGGGGGCTCTGGCTCACTCAGACCAGGAGGGTTTTGGAGTGCAGGGCGAGCCTGCCATGGCAGAGGCTGGCATGACGTTGCACCAGCCAGAGGTACGCCATGTGTTCTCCCAAGGAAGTTGTCCCTGGATCATGGGACCCTGGCATTGACAGGTTCCACAGACTCCCAGGAGAAGAGGTGTGGATAGTGACCTGTGCTTGCACACAGTCTTCTTGGTGGCTGCAGCAGCAGCCTTAGCAACTCATGCCTGTCTCTGGGGTCTGCACTGATAGCTGCGGCTTGCTCCCATCTCTGGAGCTCCTTTAAGCAGTGCTCTTAATCCCCTCTCCTAGTGCACCAGGAAACAAAGAGGCAAGAAAAAGTCTCTTGCCTCTTTGGCAGTTCCAGACCTTTTCCCAGACTCCTTCCCGGCTAGCTGTGGTGCACTAGCCCCTTCAGGCTGTGTTCACACAGCCAACCCCAGTCCTCTTGCTGGGATCTGACCTCCAAAGCCCGAGCCTCAGCTCCAAGCCACGACTCATCCCGGCGGGTGAGCAGACTAGCCTCTCGGGTTGGTGAGTGCTGGTCGGCACCGATCATCTGTGCGGGAATCTCTCTGCTTTGCCCTCTGTACCCCTGTTGCTGACCTCTGCTCCATGGCTCCAGAGCTTCCCCCCTCCTCCACCCACAGTCTCTGTCCACAAAGGGACTTCCTAGTGTGGGGAAAACTTTCCTCCTTCACAGCTCCCTCCCACTGGTGCGGGTCCCATCCCTATTCTTTTGTCTCTGTTTTTTCTTTTTTCTTTTGCCCTACCCAGATATGTGGGGAGTTTCTTGCCCTTTGGGAGGTCTGAGGTCTTCTGCCAGCGTTCAGTAGATGTTCTGTAGGAGTTGTTCCACATGTAGATGTATTTCTGATGTATTTGTGGGGACGAAGGTGATCTCCATGTCTTACTCCTCTGCCATCTTGAAGCTCCTCCTGTCTCCTTCTTAAATCATTCCTTGTCTTCAATGCCTTGTAAGGTAAAATCCAAACTCCTGACCATGACTAATAAAGGTCCTTCAAGATGTGACCCCTGCCTATTTATCATATCTGTTGTTGAGCCCTGTCTCACTCACACTCGCCCCCTCCTGCTCTGAAGTAGTAGCTGCTCAGGTCATGCTTTTTCTTGCCTCTGAGACTTGATTAGTGCTGATGCCATACCTGTCAGTCTTCTTCATTCCATTTCGCTTGAGTAGTTAATTTCTCTTTCTTTTCAAGGTTTGATGAATGAAAAAAAAGTGAGTCACTCCTTATCTCTTGTGTAATTGCTTTTCTACTTGACTGTAATTTCCATGAGGGCTACTTCAGTGCCACCTGTTTGATTTTTAGTGTTTTACAAAATAGACTGAATATCTATATGTATCTGCTGTGTTTTTTAATCATTATTGTACTGTTACATGTGTAGCCAGGAATAATGAAAATGAAAGAATATATTGAGAAGTGAGAGAGGAGAGACAATGCAGCTAGTTTCTATGGGAAGGTAAGGTTTGTCCTAGAAAATATGGACAAATGAAAATCATTTTTAAGAACCTATTTGAAAATAGGTCATATTCTCTAATGTAAGCATAAAGTTGATCCTATTTTGGCAAGCTTCACTTTCAGTGCTGGTAATATTAGGAGATGTCTCCCCTACCCCCAGGGAAGATCTGGGAACAGCTATGAGAATTAGTAGGTAACATGACATTGAAGAAAGCTGTGGAGTCTTGAGCTGTTTGGTGAAGGGTCTCTCATGCCTCCTTCCCACCAATGTTTGGTTAATGTCCTGAATAACATTGAGGGAGGTTGTCATTGGTGGTGAGAACTGATTCATGAACCTATGTGTTGCCCTCATTAATCTACACACTAGATTCCCAACTTTGTAAATGGAACTTTCATGAAGATTTATGAAATTTAACAGAAGGATTTGATCATCATATAAGTGGATTTAAAAAATGAACTATCAATTTGCAATTTGAGGGTGGGGGCTGGGCTGTAAATTTATCTTTACTTAACAAATATCTCTGGAAATACAGTGTAAATGCACAGTATAACAAAGTTGCAGATCAAATGCTTAAGAGAACAAACATTAAGAGATCCCACTTAAGTGCTAAGAAAAGTTGGGTAGTTATGTTTCCTTCATATTAATACAGTAATTAAATCCCTTTATCCTTTCCTCTGAAATATTATTTTGTAATTTTTACTTCTCCTCAATTCAGAAAATAATCAATAAAGCTTTAATTGAAACTCACACTCATCTATTTGTCCTACTTTCATACCCCAAAATCTACAGCTTAGTCAAGAATCAGAAAAAGGTTGAAATGAAGGACACAATGCATAAACAAAATAAACTGGAAATTATTAATGTGAGAGTTTTAATCTTACCAGGCCACAACAATCTCTGGTGTATTTGTAAAGTGTTTAATCATCCCTGATAATTTTTATATGCTACCAAAGTAGATAGTTAAAAAAAATTAAGCAAAGTGTTGCTGTTTAACAAATTGCCTCCTCTGTTCCCCCCCACACTTTATAGGTCTAACTGGTTTGATTATATGAGCACATCCTATGGAACAGAGATCTCATTTATATTACTGCCAATATCTCTTTTTGCAATAATTGAACATCTAAAAGATTTCATTTACAAGCTTGGTTAGTCTGACTGACCTGTGAACAGGTCTGTCCCAACATCAGTGCTGTGACCACAGAAACATGAGCACCAAGTGCTGGATGAGAAGCATGATGGAAATGGCAGTGTCAACATGGCACAGGCAGACTCACTTTCTTCAAAAATAGCTTGATTATGGTGAAGGTATTATTTGGTTTCCTAGAAACCAAATTTCATTCTAGTTTTTTCTATTGTGTTCATTTCCATTTAATTAGTTGTCTTAGTAAACTGCTAACATAGCCTATTTAAGGTAAAATGCCCTTCTTCCAAAAAAGAACTGAAAATTTCCATCTCTGATTTTTTCAAATTTTACAATCAATCATTAGTTAATCTGGTATTTTTTTCTGCCAAAATGTTTATTTATTTTTTTCCAAATGTTTATTAGTGTCTAAGTCTTGATTTCAAAAAGCCAAAATGTTGTGTAGAAGTTTTTATGAATAACTAGACATGGATTAATGAGTTAATACAGCTAACGTGTTCTATCCTGATTTTATATATATACACCAGTTCCTAGGAAAATTATATCTAACTACCAGAGTAATTATATTCCAAACCACAAATAATTGTCATAATTTTAATTAACACCTCTCTAATTGTAACAGTGTGTTTACAAACCTTGATTGCTATAGTTTCTAAAATATAAAATGGAATAATAATGTCCATTCAAATTAAATAACTTGTTGTGTTTGAATTCATTTGACCACTTTTAACTTGTACGTAACATAATTAAATAACATGATAAATTAAAACAAAAGTAAGGCAATATGGCTTTATGAAATTGAAATGAAAGTCATAGAGCTAATACCATAGTTTACTTTTTCTAGCCAAGTCATATATGCTTTTAAAATTGAAAATAATATAACAATATAAAAATTACACATGCATACGTCAGTTACAATAGTTTTAAACTTTTAACCTGAATTTCATTCATATCAGAAAACAAGAGCGATTATTTTTCTTTTTTTATTGAATTATATTTGACTTACAATATTATATTAATTTCAATTTATATATAGCATAGTAATTCAATATTTTAATAGATTTACTCCATTTAAGTTGTTATAAAATATTGACTGTATTCCATCTTCTGAACACTACATTCTTGTAACTTATTTTACACTTATTTTACATCAGTTTGTACCTCTTAATAATCTTCACTGATTTTGCCTATACCCCATGCTTCTCCTCTCTGGTAACCACTAGTTTTTTCTCTGTATCTGTGAGTATGTTCATGTTTTGTTGTATTTGTTTGTTTTTTAAAAATTTTTTCAAGAGTCCACATATAAGTGAAAACATAGTATTTGTCTTTGTCTGACTTATTTCACTAAACATAACACCCTCCAGGTCCATTCATGTTGCTGCAAATGGCAAAATTTCATTCTTTTCTATGGCTAGGTAGTATTTCATTGCATATATATACCACATCTTCTTTATCTATTCATCTGTTAATGGACATTTAGGTTGCTTCCATATCTTGGCTATTGTCCCTGTGGTTTGTTTTTCTTCTTTATTGTTCCCATTGTTGTTGATGTAAGTAAACATCACTTCTGAAGCGTACACAAAATTTTATAATGATGTTTTAGCAAAATGTTCTATTATTTTGAATTCTTTTATTTAATCATTTATTCATTGAACAAATATTTACTGAATAACTGTTCATCTTCAAGTGATTGCTTTAATTGCCAACTGTATTATTTGGGATATGGGATAAGCTTCCATTATAAGGAGATCCAAAATTCAGTGGCCCAAACAAGAGAAACATTTATCTCCTTCACACATAATAAAGCAAGGCAAGTAGGTGGACTTTACTCCATGACACCGTTCAGGCTTCCAGGTTAGTGGAATGCCATCTGTCTTAGTTCAGGCTGCTATAACATGATACCATAGACTGGGTGGCTTATAAACAAGAGAAATTTATTTCCTATAGGTCTGGAGGCTGGGAGTCCCAGGTCAGGGTGCCAGCATGGCTGGGTTCTGGTGAAGCCTTCTTCTGGGTTGCAGACTGCTGTCTTCTTGTATCTTCACACGGTAGAAAGAGAGCAAGAGAGCTCTCTGGGGGTCCCGCTTTTTAAGAGCACTAATGCATTCATTAGGGCTCCACCCTCCATATCTAATTTAATTCCCAAATGTCTCATCTCTTAATACCATCACAATGGGTATTGAGATTTCAACAAACAAATTTTGGAAAATAGTAAGATACTGTCCATTACACCATCGTTAATATCTTCCAAAGTGGCTCCAATCATTGACGTTTGCAGCCAGTTACATGAAAGCTGAAAAGAAGTAGAGGACAGTGAATTTAACTTTATGAAAATCATGAATAATTTGTATACATAACTCTGCACATGGTCACACTCAAATGTAAGGAATACTAGAAAATGTAGTCTTGAGATTGTCAGTCTCTCTTATTGAAAGAAGAGCCAAATGGATTTTGGAACAGCTTGAAGTCTTCTGGGGCCCAGCCCTCTCATCATCCAAATATGAGTGAATACCCGTCTTCTCATTCAAACAAAGAAACATAAAAAAAAAACCTACATTCTGCTTAAAAGAGAAAATCCAAGTTCAATTCCAATTATTGCAACCAGATCAAAATCTAGAGTCTGGGAAGATTAGGTCTTCATATGGTTCTTTCAAGTCTCACAACCTATAAAATGATAGACAGAATATCTTTCTTGTTCTTGACCTTCTTCCCCATACAAAATATGCAATATAAATTAGTGTAAAAGGAACAGAATAACTACAATAGAAAGGTCCTTTGGGAAACACTCCACAGGCAATAACAGTTACAAAATCCTGCTAAGCAGAGGTTAAGAAGCATCTAAGCAACAGCACTGAAACAAATTTTTTGGTGAGTGCATCTGGCAATCTTGGTTCTCTTTTCTGGGAGTTAAGCCAGATTTAGCAGAAGGTCCTTCCTTATCCTTATGGATAAATGGTCTTATCTCTGGGCATATCTGAAATGATTAAAGTAGAGCATGCCTTCATTGGGACTTCACAATTTTTGCAACATGCTTCCATACATGTTTGGGGACCTGAGGGTTGCCCCTGGGATTGTATATTGTAGCAAAGTCTAATGGGAAGATGTAAGGGCATCTTTGAACAACACTCATTGTCTCTTGCTATTGGAATGCAGAAACAGTTGACTTCTCTAATCCTGTTAAGCCCTAAATTTCTGAACCTTCTCCCATTTTTAAATTATAGAACTAACACATAAATTAGGCAGAGATAACTTCCCTTAGCAAAGCTCTATTCAATTTTGTTTCTTCTGGAAAAATGGCCCATTCTTATTTGAGCTCATAACTTCTTTAAACCTTTTTTAAAAGCAGCAAGGATTGTCAACAGTTGGGCTTTGTCCAGCTTTTTCCCATAGTGCCAAAATAGATCTAGGCTTATAGCCTGCCTTTCAGATTTTCACTGGTGATGGCATGACAAAAGTCATCAGCTTTCCATCCTACAGTATTTTTTTTCCTTACACTTTCCACCCTCCCAGTGAACTAATAGCCCATATTTTGAGATTTTTAATGGCAGTTCTACACCCCTACATACTTATTTTTATTTTTGACTAAATTGTTGTAACAGAGATTCAAAAATCACTGACTCAAAAAAGAGAAAAAGTTATTTTTTCCCTCATAACAATCCCTGAGGTAGGCAGTGATTTAGAGTAAGTCTGCTCCAACGTGACCATTTAGACACAAGTTCCTCTCATGCTACAGTGCAAGACATTCTAGGATTATCTGTATTTGCATGGTAGATACTAGATCATCACTTTGAGTGCATTTTACCATCTGAGGAGGTGACTGTGAACAAGTCCAAGATGAGGAGCTTGTTCTTCATTTGGAAATGAACTCAAGGTTGATACCCTCACTTCTGTGCACATCCCGTGGTTCCTGACACAGCCACAAGGGCACAGCTAGCTGCAAGCATGGCTGAGGAGTATATTTCACTCACTATGTGGCCATTTGTCCACATAAAATATTTTCTTCTGGGAGAAATGAGAAGTAATATTTGGATAAGCAAAGGTATGGACTCTGGAAGAGTCCATTAAGATTGTTATCCATTATTTTGCATTATCCATTATTTTACAAATGTCTTGTATGTTTCATTTTCCCCTTTTAGAGTTTTGAAATTTAAAATTCCCTCTTGGTGTGTATGTATCATTTATGGTAGACAATAACAGCTTCCCTGTCATGGTCTCTCTCACTACTGTTCTTTTTCCCTCTCAGCTTCATCAATTGAAATCAAAGTTGAAATCCATTTAGAAACATAGTAATGCTACTAGATAGTGTTTTTTGCTACTGGTGTTCATACAACACACTTTGGGAAACATAATCAGGCTTACTCATGAGAAATTTACTGATTGTGAGGAAGGCAGGGAACAGCTACTCTCAGTGTCCTCATTTTCTCTTCATCCTGATACATGGGAATGCTGCTTGTTAATCACATTCTCATGACTGCCAATTCTTGATCATCCCGGAAATCAGTGAAAAAACTTCAGGACTTGGCTATACATATGTGAGGGTTCTCAATTGGGTTGCATCATTTCTATTAAGATAAACATCCAGCCACCAGCCAATGATTTTAGACTTCTGCAATCTCAAGTCTTAGAAAGATGGAGAGAAAAACTTACTACCATATTTTTCTTAGAGAATTTCTATATAATTATCCTGGGCAATGAAGCCCAGGTTATCTTTTTTTATCCCAGCTACATTACACTGAAATTGAATTAGTGCATTATCAATTGCCTCCCAGAAAGATAAAAATGGCCAAACTTCTGTCCATCTCTCTTTTCATCTCTAATATACAGACTTTTATTTTATTTTTTGCTTCTCTTTCCTTACTATCAATGAAATCTCAAGTATTTAATATAATGAGACATATGGGATTGCCTTGAAGGATAATAACAACCAAATAATTTTAGACCTTTCTTTCTTCCTTCCAACCTAACTCTTTGGCATCTATCACCCACCCTCAGCCCTTATACAATTTGATATTAAGCCATTTTCTTGCCACACTTTTATATACATAGAGGAATTAGTATATCTTGATATAATTTATAAATTTATATATACAAATTATATATGTAAATATATATGTATAAATACATAAGCTTATAAATTAAGGTTCAGGCAGAGAACTTTATTTTTCTATGTTAATTAACTTAATTTTGGTAATCATCTCACAACATATATATGTATATATAATCAAAACATCATGATGTAAAACTTACATTTAGAAAATTTTTTAGTTGTCAATTATACCTCATTAAATCCAGAAAAAAATAAAATAAAGGAAGAATGGATGTAAATTATAATTAAACAGGGGCTTCCCTGGTGGCGCAGTGGTTGAGAGTCCACTTGCCGATGCAAGGGACGCGGGTTCGGGCCCCGGTCCGGGAAGATCCCACATGCCGTGGAGCGACTGGACCCGTGAGCCATGGCTGCTGAGCCTGCGCGTCTGGAGCCTGTGCTCCACAACAGAAGAGGCCACAACAGTGAGAGGCCCGCGTATCGCAAAAAAAAAAAAAAAAATTTAACTAATCATCTTTTCATCTTATTTTCAGATAGTCCAGTGAATTCAATAATATGATCAGATTCTGATTTGAACTATCCATTTCTTTTTTGCACTTTTGTCAGGTTTTGATTCATTGTTTTAATTACTTTGTAAAAGAATTTGAACATTTTCTTTTTATTCCATTGGAGTCATCTCCTTTGTTTTTTTAACATCTTTATTGGAGTATAATTGCTTTACAATGTTGTGTTAGTTTCTGTTGTACAACAAAGTGAATCAGCTAAATATATACATATATCCCCATATCCCTTCCCTCTTGCATCTCCCTCCCACCCTCCTTATCCCACCCCTCTAGGTGGTCACAAAGCACCAAACTGATCTCTTCATGTGATGCAGCTGCTTCCCACTACCTATCTATTTTACATTTGGTAGTGTATATATGTCAGTGCTACTCTCTCACTTCATGCCAGCTTACCCTTTCCCCTCTCCATGTCCTCAAGTCCATTCTCTAGGTCTGAGTCTTTATTTCTGTCCTGCCCCTACCATTTTTTTTTTAGATTCCATATATATGTATTAGCATACGGTATTTGTTTTTCTCTTTCTGACTTACTTCACTCTGTATACAGATTCTAGGTCCATCTACCTCACTACAAATAACTCAATTTCACTTTTTTTATGGCTGAGTAATATTCCATTGTATAGATGAGGTAGAGAACTTTAAATGAATGAGCTTATTTGAGTGAAAAATACAGTGTATCACAAATATTTGTAGATCCCTAAATAAAATTAAAATATGCATTAATTATCCAAATACTAAGCTAAATTAAAATAATTTCCACTCTTTGTATAGTGTTTTTTAAAATTATTACTTGGTAACATTAGGTTAAGCATCTAACAAGATATTAAGTGAGAAGAAATAGCTTATGTATTTGAGAAGCCTAGGGACATACTGTGGAAGAGTTGAAGGGAGTATAAATATAATTTCAGTGTTTGGAAGTGAAGATGAAATTGATGTATATTTCTTAAGGTAATTGCATTAAAACCCATACACAATTGACCAGATTGTCATCTTATGTAGCACTTTTCTTGGAAATAGACCTTTTATAACTCTCCTCTTGAAGTATCATACTTGTGCTTTAGAGGAAATTTGATTTATATAATTGGAGGATAGAGATAAAGTACTGAGGTGGGGTGAGAAAATCATAGCACTTTTTGTCAATTACCTGTATTTTTCTTACTGAATATTCTTCTTTGAATTCTATTATTCGATATTATTCTATTATTATTTATGTTCAAATATGTGATTTATGCCTAGAGATTCTTGGAATATTACCTTAGCACACATTTTGCATTCAAATTCCGTATAAGTTTTTGGGTTGACTCCTCCTGAATACAGTAACATTGATCGCTGTCTAAATCTATTGCAGTGTGCCTGAGTACTATGACTATGGTCATGGAGTAAGTGAGGATGCCTATGACAGCTACGGTAAGACTTTTACTTTACTAAAACTGTGAAATCAAAACATCCATCAGTCACTGACAACTCAGAAATTACTTCTATCTTTCTCTCCCCCAGTTTTTACAGAAGTCTAGACTACAGTGATTTATGTAATTCCAGGGTGAGGTTTGATGTACAGAGCCAGGGGCAGAAACTTGGACTGATCCATTTTGATCAAAATTTCAAAAGCAATTAATCACAATCATAGAAAACTTTCAACAGCAACAGTGAACGTTAAGAGTAGTGTCTTTCTTAGATGTTTCACTGTGTCCATTGTCTGACTCATTGATATGACAGCAATGCTGTCTTTCTGCTATCACAATGATCATACAGTTAAAAGATTTAAAAACTTTGAAGGGCAGAAATTGTAACTTTTAAGTTATTTTTATAGCATGTGTAGTTCCTGAAAGTGCTAAATAATGATTGACTCATAAGAATTAATAGTCAATAAAAATATCAGTCTATAAAATTAATTTCAAAATTACATTGTTTAATTTAAAAACCACTTAAAGTTAACAATTCAGTAAGATTTATTGAGTGCCTATGATATATCAATATAGTACATCACTCTAGAAGTGTAGTTTCTGGTTCCTGAAAATATATGTGCAGCATCACCAGTTGACTGCCTTGAAAAATAACATTCATTTAAATGTTCCCAAGTCCTGGATTTTTATTAAAATAATACCAAGACCACTCTGTTCCTCTTTATGAGGAGCAGTAAAGGAGATGATGAACATTTCCTGTGTTCAGGTCTCCACATGATGGTGTAGTGCTCCATCAGGACAGGGAAGGGAAGGTCCAGACATCAGAGAAAAAGTAGTGCACCCTACTTGGAACCAGAGGTACTAAATCAACTCACTTCTCTGGTGACTCTCATGAGGCCAACTCAGAAGTAGGAGCATAAAAATAAGCCACCATCACAATCACTGCTATCCATAAGCTGAGTACCTATGTATATTTTCTTATTTTTTTCTTTATAATATATTGAAATTTGAAGTATTTTATCTCCATTTTATAGTAAAAATGCACATTTGTCTTTTGTGCGCAAAGGTATTGTCAGTCTCCAGGAATATGATGGTGTACATGATAGATATTGTCCCTCCCTGGTTCCTGCTGTCTACTGTTGAGAAACATATTCCTACATATAAAAATTGTGCCAGACTATAAACCATGTGATTCGGTAGAAGGTCAGAGAACATTACTCATGTAACAGATATTTGTGTAATGGCTAACACATGTAAGTCATTGTTCTCAATCCTGGAGATACTGCAGTGAACAATCACTTAAAGCTTACATTCTAATGAGAAGATATATTTTTATTTATAAATCACTTTTTAAAATGGAATTTTTATTTGCAAAATACAGTCATTGTTTTTTACACATGGCACATAAATTTGAGGGAAATCCCCTATGAGCTTTACTCTACAGAATTGCATGCACTGAAATCAATGGCAGGGATGAATTTGATGATATCTGACTGCATAGTTGGTAATAGGGTATATTTCTTTTTTTTATTTTTTTAAATAAACTCCAGAGTTTATTTAGATTTTACTACTTTTTCCGTCAATATTTTCTTTCTGTCCCACGGTTCAATCAAGAGTACTACATTGCATTTAGTTGTCATATTTCTTTATTCTTTCTTGTTTTTTTAAAAAAAATTTTATTGGAGTATAGTTGATTTACAATGTTGTATTAGTTTCAGGTGTACAACAAAGTGAATCAGTTATACATATATCCACTCTTTGGGTTTTTTTAGATTCTTTTCCCATGTAGGCAATCTATTTCTCAATTATTTACATTTAAAATGTTAATGCCATGTAATTAAGGCAATAGGGAAAAATGTGTGAATACAAACTATTACTTCTCAGACCTTCTAATGGAGGTGCAGGAGTCATCATAAGGAGAGCTGGGCTCACCTCTGTTACCTATTGTGGGCTTTCCTGGGTGTTGAGCTCTTCTGCTGCTGCCAAGTCTAGAGACAGCCTCTATCACTTTATAAGCTACTCCTGCTCATAAGCACTAGCTTTTATTCTGGGTTAAATTAAAATTTACCAACAAGCAATTCTCTGCACACAGAAAGCAGTTGGTAAATCTTTTCAATAAAGTAATGAAGAAAATGTGGATAGTGGTTTGACTGTCTGGACAGAGTAAGAATTATATTAGGCAGGAAATTTTAAGTAATAAATTTTACTACCTAAAATTTCAGCCAAATTGGCCATATTCTTAATGTTGAAAGATTAGACACATTTATGCCTACAAGTAGACTTCGCTTTAGGGTCTTAACTTTTTCTTTGGCCACCAGGATCTGTGGCCATTTTCTGGCATCATTGAGCAAGCATTAATTCAAGAATACACTTCACATTCAAGATGGTTTCACTCTTTGCTTGTAAATGTTGATATATCAGCCCTCTATGCATTCTGATTTGGAAAGTGCCTCTTGATTTTCACATCAGAAGGGTAATTTTTCAGGACAGAATTTATTTACTTATTTAATTGGGGTCAGGAGGTGACATTCCAGGGACAGAGGCAAAGAAATCTAACCAACACATTGCAACATTTGTTCATGGTGCAGCTCATAGGAAACAGTGGAGTTCAGCAAGGAGGCTGCTCACAAGTCAGGGCCCCTTCCACCAGCAGCCCAGGGCCCCTTCCGTTACCCCATAATCCTCTCTGCTCACTGTGACTCATCTCTGCTACACTGGGCCACAGAATGCAGTCAGGAACTCTGAACAAAAGCGACTGTTTTAAATGATGCACATGTGAAAGTAATTATATATTTTTAGAAATTTTTTTTGCCACAGGTGTTAAGAAATCTAAGTAGATACATAGGTATGATTAATCTAAAAATAAGTCTTTTTTTCTTACTCTAAAAATAATACACTATAGAAAATTTAGGTTAAAAAAAGGAAATTTAAATTACACTCCTATATTCACTCATTCTTTACTGTTTGTTACATATTTTACCAAGTTTTAAATCCATCATGATACACATCTTATTTAAAAAGATATAGACTGCTTTATAAAAATTCCTATAAGATTTTTCCACCATAAAAGTTTTTTTTTCAGTTCTTAATCATTAGGATAATACCTTGACAAAATGCAGAATTTAATATATTTTCATATGTGCCATTATAATTAACCATAAATATGTAGATTTGAAAAGGGACACTCCTTTTATAGCAACAGAAAAGAAGAAACTGCTTGCATGTCAATCCATATAGTCATGATATTTAAATATGGATATGGATGTTTAAATCCGTATAGTCATGATATTTAAATTTGGGGAGTGTCCATGTTCCCATATTCTATACAGAAAATAGAAAAAGGTCAAATGATGAGAAATAGAGCTCAGCATCATAAAGCCTAATTAAATTAATATGCATTATACGGCCTCAGATTTTGGTATTAGGTGATTATGTAAAGGGTACTTTAAGTTCAGGATTCTTGCTCCATAGGTTGCTCAGCCTGTCACGTCCAAATGGGCAGATGATAACATTTAAATATGCACGTGGAGCAGTGATTTGAGGACCCACTCATGTCAATTATAGATTGATGTTTTTCACTAATTTTCCATACCTCACATGTTAACAAGTATCCATTTATACCTTATCTTTAATGAACTGTGCACAATCTTTTAAATTAATAACATTTACTCCAAATTGTAAATCTTGTATCTCTGCTTATTCACTTATATTTTGAATTACTAATTCCTCTCTGTTACATTTTGGTTGTGCCATGGATACAGATCTGTATTTTTATAAAACAAACAGCTCCAATTCTCAGTTTCCTGGGAACACCCAGACTTAGATAGTATGTGAGGAGGCTCACAATCAGCTGCCCCAGAACCTCCTTTGCTGCTCAGGCTTCAGGAAAGAGCTGTGGGAGAGGAACAGGGAATGCTCTCCAGAATAATGGTGTCCTGCATTCGAAAGACTCATGGATGGAATCTCTCATTCAGGATTCCTTCAAAAATAGTTTGAAATAAACCAGTAGAAGTAAAAATCCAGTCATTCAGTGTGACACTTCAATCTGAATCTTTATACATCATGTTTCATGTATCACCAGATTGAAATTGTATTTGTCTCTTTTGGGCCCATAATTCATGGTGAAGTAACAAATATGCTGACTTCTGTGAATATCATGTATCCCTTTGGGCTTCATTGCAATTAAATTATTCAAGTTATTTTTGTAAAATTTAATATCAAATATTAAACTATTTTCTTACAATGATGTAAATATAAAATTTTAAATATTAAGTATTTTAAATAAATAGTATGAAAATATGATACAATTATATTTACTTCATATATAAAATATAATATATAATAATTTACTTATATTATTTATTGTATTAATGATTATTAAACATTTCATTAATGTTAAATTATTATTAAATTAATATTTAAGTATTAAATTTCTGATAACTTAAACTTTTTGGAACATGAATATTTGACTTACAGAAATCCCAAATCAGTTTTTGCAGTTTTAAAATATTTCCTACCTTATCAGAGTCATTATAACTGTTTTGGATAAGTCTGAATAGCTCATAATTCAATAAGGGTGCATTTTAAGTACAGTGCACAGATCAGCTTGTCTTATCAATACTTCAAATAAGAAACACCCTCTAATCTGAGATTGATAGCTAAGAATGGACAGTAATAGTCTATTGTCAGAGAAGAGAGCTGTTTATTAAAATGTATTTAATGTATGAACTGAAGAGCTAATTATAGGTCTATTCTGTAGTGACATTTTAGATGACACGTGTGTGGAATCAAGGAGGATAATATTAATACACTGTCTTGAAATGAATGAAATCAAAAAGAATTTTTGTACCCTATTCTAGGGCATTTGAGTGCGTCACTTCAAGTTGATTGCAGAACACAAATGCGTTCATTTTGTAATGAGGAGCTGGAATGATTATTATCCCCATGTGAAAATAAGCCCTGCTTTGATTAAGCTGTGAAAACAGCAAAGGAAAATGAAGCTACCTGGCAATCATGCCACCATGTTATTCAAGAGCAAACACAGTTCATTTGCAATAGTAAATAGAAATAGAAATTTGAGGAAATTGATTTTACAAATGGAGATGGGTTTTCTTAATATGGGCAAGAATTTATCAGTCCATTTTAATAGTAGTGTATACAAAGTATTTATCATAGGATTAATATCAAAGTTGTTATTGAGAAATATTGAGAAAAAATCACAGTGATGTATTCAATTTAGCTTTTAAAATAGATTTTTAAACTTTATTTATTTATTTATTTATTTACGGTACGAGGGCCTCTCATTGCTGTGGCCTCTTCCATTGCGGAGCACAGGCTCCGGATGTGCAGGCTCAATGGCCATGGCTCATGGGCCCAGCCGCTCCACAGCATGTGGGATCTTCGCAGACCAGGGCACGAACACGTGTCCCCTGCATCGGCAGGCGGACTCTCAACCACTGCGCCACCAGGGAAGCCCTAAACTTTATTTTTTATTTTTATTTTTTTCCCTGCGGTACGTGGGCCTCTCTCTGTCGTGGTCTCTCCCGCCGCGGAGCACAGGCTCCGGACGCGCAGGCTCAGCGGCCATGGCCCACGGGCCCAGCCGCTCCCTGCGCGGCATGTGGGATCCTCCCAGACCGGGGCATGAACCCGTGTCCCCTGCATCGGCAGGCGAACTCTCAACCACTGCGCCACCAGGGAAGCCCTAAGCTTTATTTTTAATGAAAGAAGAACTAAAGAAATTGTGCTTCTGAAGTATTTTAATAGCCAGTTGTAAACTTACTTTAAGGAGAAGCTAATTTTCTGCTCTTTACTATTTCAGAGGTTGCAATGAAATGGATATCTAATCCAGCTAGTTTTGATAATAAATTCAGATTATATTGCTTCAGGAAGAAACAGCCAAAATGAGCATGGCACCACCACTTCACTGCTTGCATTGCTCATTTGAAGTTAGATATACTTAACAGTGGTTTCAATTCTATTTTAAATCATGCACTCTTGAGTTCAACAATTTTAGATAATACTGGAACCTGCATTTCAGTATTTTAGATCAGAGATTTTTTTTACCGCAGGCCTCTCACTGCTGTGGCCTCTCCCACTGCGGAGCACAGGCTCCGGACGCGCAGGCTCAGTGGCCATGGCTCACGGGCCCAGCCGCTCTGCGACATGTGGGATCTTCCCTGACCGGGGCAAAAACCCGTGTCCCCTGCATCGGCAGGCAGACTCTCAACCACTGCGCCACCAGGGAAGTCCCTAGATCAGAGATTCTTAACCTTAATTATACATTTTCGAATCACCTGGTGAATTTTCAAAAATACTAGTGTCCAGTTACCATCCCAATTCAGCTCTATCATAATCTTTGAAGATGAGAACTAGGCATCAGTTAAAAGTTCCTGGGTGGTCTTCCTGGACGCTCAGGTTGAGAATAAGTTTTAGATGGATACATGGGAGCATGCTGATAAGCGGCCTACAGTCTTAATATGAAAGGTCAAAACTGTGCCAGCCATCTGCATTCTTGAAGGCAACACACAAGTTATGTACAGTCTACTTTTAGAACAGTGGGGATTTTATAAGTAAACATTGTGTTATAGAACCAGGCATTTTAAATTCATTAAAAAAAACTATGTTTAAATAATGGAAAATAAAATTTAGCCTTTTTTTGAACAAACAGTGCCTTTTTGAACAAGTGTGTTTAAACAGTTAAATCTCAAATTTGATTTTGTCTAAAATTCACCTAATCGAAAGTCCACAAAAAATTATAATCCACATGCATTTAACAACTCTCTTGAGGAGCCAATAAAACAAGTCATAGGAAAGTTCTTTCATTACTTAACTTTCTGCTAAGTTAATAATACAATCATTTTAACTGAATGGGAGGCAAAAGTTGAGTGATTTATTGTCAGAATCTTGAAATGAACTGATCACGTACAAAAAAATATATTCTATATGATATAGATTTGTGTTTTGAATGTACAAAAAGAATATTTTTAAAAAACACAAAGTACAGAGTATAAAATTAAAAGCTGGGAGAACATTTTCTTGCCAACATGGAAATACACCAACTAGGAAGATATATATACAGGAGCTATGCCACCTTAGTGTGTCTTCATAGAATTTCCAGAGTTTAGGGAGATTTTACCTTTATTAAAAGAGGGCATGGATTTATAAAAAAGACTAAGATACATTGTTCTAAAATAAGTGTGTTACACTTCATTTATCAAATATGTCATAATTTATTGAATGACTCAATGGGAACTGATATATATGAATTGCTGAAAAACTATGCCATTTGTTGAAAATGTAATTTTAATTATTGATGACTAATAACTGATGTCTTTTTGTATTGAACAAATTACTTAACCATACTGGTACCTTATCAAACATTTAGCTCAGTTGTAAGACATGCCAAGAAGAAGAAAAAAAGAGTAGGTCAATCTCTCTGGTGTCTGGTCATTGTCGAAGAAGATTTCAGGGACAACCCCCTCAGTCTCAGGGGACTGACAGACACCCAGGAGGCTTTCAGCATTTGGAAGTTCCAGCAGGGATAGGTCCAGTCATGGGCAAAGAGCTAAGATTCACGTTGCTGAGAAGACCAGGAAGAGCAAACAAAGAGACTAGAGTGGGTGCCCAGAGTCAGGCCAAACTTCGCCAGTTAAGGGCACAGTTCTCCATAAAAGTGTCCTCACTTTACACACAGACACAAGTTTGGGTTACCCCAGGTCACCCTTACTTCTGACCAGCTGGCTACAAATTTGGAGGTTCCCACTACCTCCTTAGGTTTGATAATTTGCCAGAATAACTCATAGAACTAAGGAAAGTGATATACTTACAGTTAACTTTATTATAGCAATAGGATAGATAGCAAAACCAGCAAAGGGAGAGACACATAGGGCAAGGTCTGGAAGGATCCCAAATGTGAAGCTTTCAAAACCTTCAAGGCAGTGTTATCCTCCTGGCAAAATTGATGTGTAGCAATGAAAAGTATTGCCAACCAGGGAAGCTTATGTAAATCTCAGTGCCCAGAGTTTTTTATCATTGTTTTATTATATAGGCATAATGGATTAGATCATCTTATCTCCATCCTCGTATCCTCCCCAGGGTGGACTGGTGTCACATGGTAAAGGCCCAAAACCTCTAATCTCATAGTTGATCTTTCTGGCATGACCACCCCCCAGCCTGAGTCATTTTGTTAGCATAAACTATCAGGTCAGGTGTGGTCAGAGGGGTGCACCATGCATAACCAAGACACTCCACTTACTCTAGGAAATTCCAGAGTTTAAAGGTTACCTTGTGGTAACCAGGGACAAAGGTGGCCAAAATTGTTTTCATACAAGTGTTGAGATGAGGGCACCAATCTGAAAAAGCAGGCAGAAGCTTGTGGGGCAAAATCAGAGGGAGCCAGAGCTGGTCAAGCAGTGAGGGTAGTATTCTGCTGAGTTTAAAGTCTGATTTGTATTTTTAACTCCCCAAACTTGTAGTTGGTCTGAGAATACAATCTGGGCTCATTTCTATTATCAAGTATAGAAATGACAGATGTTGTGAGTGGGGGTGGGGGGTGGCATGTGTAAGGAAATCCAGAAACTACAGGTTCAGTCTCTGTCTACAAAGGTATGCCACCAAGCCCACTGTCTTCACTGAATTAAAGACGTTATTGGACTTCTTTGAGAAGAGGATCATAAAATATTATTTTTTATCATCATTCTTATTCTTCCTTCCATTATTTCTCATAAAGCCCTTATGTGCATTTCAAAAGAAAAAGTTTATGACCTAATTCTGCAGGTTTTGATCGGTTCAGAATTTTATTCAACAATAATTGAAGTATTGTTTTTGGCTCATGTCAGAGAAGCTTCTACATTGTGTCCAATTATCATTCACCATTGTTTTTTTGAAAATCTTTCTAACTGGGTTATTTATTTCCTTTTAATTTAGATGGGATCTTAACTCCAAAGAAAGAAAAACATTACAAACTTAATTTAAAATATTGAGAACTTCTTTATTTGTCTACAGCAGCAAGATATTGTACAGCAGAGTAGAGAATAAAATATAAGTTAAAATTTCAAGCTACATATGCAATTTGTAGGGGATAATAATCAAGGGGTGATAATTAGAAATACAATAGTACACATAGAATCAAGTTATTATTAAATATGATAATATGTAAAATGTGCAGGGTAGGAGTTAAACAGACTAGACAGTTTAAAAATAAATAGCACCAGCTGATTAGCTCAAGATGGTGGAGTAGAAGGATGTGAGCTCACCCTCTTCTTACAAAAACACCAAAATCACAACTAACTGCTGAACAACCATTGTCAAAAACAATGCTGGAACCTACCAAAAAAAGACACCCTACATCCAAAGATAAATAAGAAGCCACAACAAGATGGTAGGAGGGGCACAATCACGATAAGATCAAATCCTATACCCACTGGTTGGGCAACCCACAAACTAGAAAACAATTATACCACAGAAGTTATCCCACAAGAGTGAAAGTTCTGAGCCCCACATCAGTCTTCCCAGCCTGGGGGTCCAGCAACAGGAGGAGGAGTCCCCAGAGAATCTGGCTTTGAAAGCCAGTGGGGTTTGATTTCAGGACTTTCACAGGACTGGGGGAAACAGAAACTCCACTCTTGGAGGGCACACACAAAGTCTTGTGTGCACCAGGATGCAGGGGAAGAAAGCAGTGACCCCATAAGACACTGGGCCAGACCTACATGCTAGTGTTGGGAGGTCTCCTGCAGAGGTGGGGGGATGGCTGTGGCTCACTGCGGGGACAAAGACACTGGCAGCAACAGTTCTGGGAAGTACTTATCGGTGTGAGCCCTCCTGGAGATCACCATTAACCTCACCAAACAGCCTGCATGCTCCAGTGCTGGATTGCCTCAGGCCAAAAAACTATCATGGAGGGAAAACAGCCCCATCCATGAGCAGACAAGTGGATTAAAGTTTTACTGAGCAGGGCCTTGCCGCCAGAGGGACAAGACCCAATTTTACCCACCCCCAAGTCCCTCCTATCAGGAAGCTTACACAAGCCTCTTAATAGCCTCATCCACCAAAGGGCAGACAATAGAAGCAAGAAGAAATAAAATCCTGCAGCCAGCAGAATGGAAACCACAATCAGAGAAAGAAAAAATGAAATGGCAGAGGAATATGTTCCAGTTGGAGGAACAAGATAAAACCCCAGAAAAACAACTAAGTGAAGAGGAGATAGGCAAATTTCCAGAAAAAGATTTCAGAATGATGATAGTGAAGATGATCCAGGATCTCAGAAAAGGAATGGAGGCAAGGATCAAGAAGATGCAAGAAATGTGACCAAGAAGAACTAAAGAACAGACAAACAGAGATGAACAATACAATAACTGAAATGAAAAACACACTAGAAGGAATCAATAGCAGTATAACTTAGGCAGAAGAACGGCTAAGTGTCTAGGAAGACAGAATGGTGAAAATCACTGCCATGGAACAGAATAAAGGAGAAAGAATGAAAAGAAATGAAGACAGTCTAAGAGACCTCTGGGACAACAATAAACATACCAATATTCACATTATAGGGGTCCCAGAAGGAAAAAAGAGAGAGAAACGTCCTGCGAAAATACTTGAAGAGACAATAGCTGAAAATGTACCTAACATGGGAAAGGAAACTGTTACTCAAGTCCAGGAAGCAGAGAGTCCCAGGCAGGGTAAACCCAAGAAGGAACATGCCGAGACACATAGCAATCAAATTGACAAAAATTAAAGACATAGAAAAATATTAAAAGCAACAAGGGAAAAACAACAAATAACATATAAGGGAATTCCCATGAGGTTATTGGCTGATTTCTCAGCAGAAACTCTGCAGACAAGAAGGGAGTGGGGTGATATATTTAAAGTGATGAAGGGGAAGAATCTACAACCAAGAATACTCCAGCCAGAAAGACTCTAATTCAAATTTGATGGCAAAATCAAAAGCTCCACAGATAAGCAAAAGCTAAGAGAATTCAGCACCACCAGACCAGCATTGCAACAAATGCTAAAGGAAATTCTCTAGGTGGGAAAGAAACCAGCAACTTTAAAAAACTTTGTACATATATAGACTGCTATGTCAACATGTCATGGGAACAGCAAACCCCCAAACTACAATAGATACACACATACAAATAAAAAATAACCAAAAGACAACAATAAAGATGGTCATCAAACCAAAAGAGAGGAGAGGAAGGAAAGAAAAAAGACCTACATAAACAAACCCAAAACAATTAAAATGGCAATAGGAACATACATATTGATAATTATCTTAAATATAAATGGATTAAATTCTTCAACCAAAAGACAGAGACTGGCTGAATGGATACAAAAATAAGACATGTGTATATGCTGTCTACAAGAGACCCAACTTCAGGCCTAGGGACACATACAGACTGAAAGTGAGAGGATGGAAAAATGTAAACCATGCAAATAGAAATCTAAAGAAAGCTGGACTAACAATACTCATATCAGACAAAATAGGCTTTAAAATAAAGACTGTTATAAGAGACAAAGAAGGACACTACATAATGATCAAGGATCAGTGCAAGAAGAAGATATAACAATTGTAAATATCTATGCACCCAACATAAGAGCATCTCAATATATAATGCAAATACTAACAGCCATAAAAGGAGAAATTGACAGTAACAGAGTAATAGTGGGGGACTTTAACACCCAAATTACAACAATGGACAGATTATCCAGACAGAAAATCAGTAAGGAAGTACAGACCTTAAATGACACATTAGACCAGATGGACTTAATTTATAGAGCATTCCATCCAAAAGCAGCAGAATACACATTCATCTCACATGCACATGGAACATTCTCCAGGATTGACCACATGCTGGGTCACAAAGCAAGCCTTGGTAAATTTAAGAAAACTGAAATCATATCAAGAAACTTTTCTGACCACAATGCTATAAGATTAAAAATAAACTACAAGAAAAAAATGTAAAAATCACAAGCACGTGAAGGTTAAACAATATGCTACTAAACAACAATGTATCACTGAAGAAATCAAAGAGGAAATAAAAAAATATCTGGCAACAAATGAAGATGAAAGTACAATGATCCAAAGCCTATGGGATGCAGCAAAAGCAGTTCTAAGAGGGAAGTCTATAGCAATAAAATCTTACCTCAGGAAAGAAGAAAAATCTCAAATAAACAACCTAAACTTACACCTAAAGCAACTAGAGAAAGAACAAACAAAAACTAGTTAGTAGAAGGAAAGAAATCATAAAGATCAGAGCAGAAATAAATTGAGGTGAAGAAAACAGTAACAAAGATCAGTGAAACTAAAAGCTGGTTCTTTGAAAAAATAAAGAAAATTGATAAACTTATAGCTAGACTCATCAAGAAAAAAAGGGAGAGGACTCAAATCAATAAAATTAGAAATGAAAAAAGAGAAGTTACTACAGACACCACAGAAATACAAAGGATTATAAGAGAATACTATGAGCAACTGTATGCTAATAAAACAGACAACCTGGAAGAAATGGACAGATTCTTAGAAAGGTACAATCTCCCAAGACTGAACCAGGAAGAAAGAGAATATATGAACAGACAATTCACAAGCACTGTAATTGAAACTGTGATTTTAAAACTCCCTACAAACAAAAGTCCAGGACTAGATGACTTCACAGGGAAATTTTATCAAACGTTTAGAGAAGAGTTAACACACATCCTTCTGAAACTGTTCCAAAAAATTGCAGAGGAAGGAAAACTCCCAAACTCATTCTATGAGCCACATTTACCCTGATACCAAAGCCAGACAAAGGTACCACAAAAAAAGAAAATTACATGCCAATATCACTGATGAACATACACACAAAAATCCTCAACAAAATACTAACAATCTGAATCCAACAATACATTAAAAGGGTTATACACCATGATCAAATGGGATTTATCTCAGTGATGCAAGAATTTTACAATAACCAGAAATCAGTGTGATACACCATATCAACAAATCAAAGAATAAAAACCATTTGATCATCTTAATAGATGCAGAAAAAGCTTTTGACAAAATTCAACACTCATGTGTGATAAAAACTCTCCAGAAAGTGGACATAGAGGGGACTTACCTCAATGTAATAAAGGTCACATATGACAAACCTACAGCTAACATCATACTCAACAGTGAAAAGTTGAAAGCATTTCCTCCAAGATCGGGAACAAGACAAGGATGTCCACTCTCACCACTTTTTTTTTTTTTTTTTTTTTTTTGCGGTACGCGGGCCTCTCACTCTTGTGGCCTCTCCTGTTGCAGAGCACAGGCTCCGGACACGCAGGTTCAGCAGCCATGGCTCACGGGCCCAACCACTCCACGGCATGTGAGTTCCTCCCAGACCGGGGCACGAACCCGTGTCCCCTGCTTCGGCAGGCGGACTCTCAACCACTGTGCCACCAGGGAAGCCCAACTCTCACCACTTTTATTCAACATAGTTTTGGAAGTCCTAGCCCTGGCAATCAGAGAAGAAAAGGAAGTAAAGGGAATCCAAATTGGAAAAGAAGTAAAACTGTCACTGTTTGCAGATGACATGATCCAATGCATAGAAAATCCTAAAGATGCTACCAGTAAAGTACTAGAGCTCATCAATGAATTTGGTAATGTTGCAGGATACAAAATTAACATGCAAAAATCTGTTACATTTCTGTACAAAAGCAATAAAAGATCAGAAAGAGAAATTCAAGAAACAATTCTATTGTTTGTTTCAATAGGAAACAAAAGAATCACAACAAAAACAATAAAATACCTAGGAATAAACTTGCCTAAGGAGACGAAAGACCTGTACTCCAAAAACTATAAGACACTGATGAAAGAAATCGAAAATGGCACAAACAGATGGAAAGATACACCATGTTTTTGGATTGGAAGAATCAGTATTGTCAAAATGACTATTCGATCCAAGGCAGTCTACAGATTCAATGCAATCCATATCAAATTACCGATGACATTTTTTCACAGAACCAGAACAAAAAATCTTAAAACTTGTATGGAGACACAAAAGACCCTGAATAGCCAAAGCAATCTTGAGAAAGAAAAATGGAGCTGCATGAATCTTGTTCTCTGACTTCAGACTACACTACGAAGCTATAGTCATCAAAACAGTATGGTACTGGCACAAAAATGGAAAAGGACAGAAAGCCCAGAAATAAACCCATGCCCTATGGTAAATTAATCTACAATAAAGGAAGCAAGACTATACAATGGAAGAAAGACAGTCTCCTCAATAAATGGTGCTGGAAGAACTGGACAGCTATATGTAAAAAATGAAATTAGAACATTCTTTAACACCATACACAAAAATAAACTCAAAATGGATTAAAGACCTAAATGTGAGACCAGATACTGTAAAACTCTTAGAGGAAAACATTGGAAAAAGACTCTCTGACATAAATCGCAGCAATATCTTTTTTGATCTGTCTCCCAGAGTAATGGAAATAAAAACAAAAATAAACAAATGGGACCTAAGTAAACTCAAAAGCTTTTGCACAGCAAAGGAAACCATAAACAAAACGAAAAGACAACCCACAGAATGGAAGAAAATATTTGCAAATGATGTGACCGACAAGGGATTTGTCTCCAAAATTTACAAACAGCTCATGCAGCTTAATATCATAAATACAAACACCTCAATCAAAAACTGGCAGAAGACCTAAATAGACATTTCTCCAAAGAAGACATACAGAGGGCCTAGAGGCAAATGAAAAGATGTTCAGTATCACTAATTATTAGAGAAATGCAAATCAAAACTGCAATGAGATATCACCTCACCCCAGCAGAATGGCTATCATCAAAAGATCCACAAACAACAAATGCTGGAGAGAGTGTGGAGCAAAGGGGACCCTCCTACACTGTTGGTGGGAATGTAAATTGGTGTGGCCACTATGGAAAACAGTATGGAGGTTCCTTAAGAAACTAAAAATACAACTACCATATGACCCTGCAATCCCACTCCTCAACATGTATCCAGAGGAAAACATGGTCTGAAAAGATATATGCACCCCAATGTTCACTGCAGCACTCTTTACAATAGCCAAGACATGGAAGCAACTTAAATATCCATCAACAGAGAAATGGAGAAAGAAGATGTGGTACATACATTCAATGGAATATTACTCAGCCATTAAAAACAATGACATAATGCCATTTGCAGCAACATGGATGGACCTAGAGATTGTCACATTGAGTGAAGTAAGTCCAGCAGAGAAAGAGAAATATTGTATGATATCACTTATATGCAGAATCTAAAAAAATGATAAAAATGAATTTTTTACAAAATAGAAACAGATTCATAGCCTTAGAGAGTGAACTTATGGTTACCAGAGGGATGGGTGACAGGGAGGGATAGTTAGGGAGTTTGGGATTAATATGTACACATTGCTATATTTTAAATGGATGACCAATAAGGACCTACTGTATAGCAAAGAGAACTCTGCTCAATATTATGTAGCAACCTAAATGGGAAAAGAATTTGAAAAATAATAGATATATGTATACATTTAACTGAATCTCTTTGCTGTACACCTGAAACTAACACAGTATTGTAAATCAACTATATTCCAATATAAAATAAAAAATAAAAAAATAAATTAAAAAAATAAAATAAAAATAAATAGCACCACCACCAAAGAGAGGAGTGTTATACTAATCACAGCATATTTAAATTACAGTGTGAGTCTTATTTCAAATTGTGGTGGCCTCACCTGGTAACATACAAGCTTGTAAAAAACACTCATTGCATGTTAAACTACTTGGAATGCTTTCTTGGCACAGCCTTAAGTTTGTTGGGCATTTTTTTAACCCTCCTGGAGCTTACAGAATAGCAGTAGTTCAAATAACTTAATCTTAGTCACAGAAGATAAAATTGCAAAACCACACTGTTATTTGGAAATTAGGTATATACATGAAGTAAGTTTGTGGGTACTAAACAAGGGTATGTATAAAAATGCAGTAAAGTTAAGAAAAATGCCCCAGGGTTTCCATATCTAGACTGAAAAAAGAAACTGGAAGAGGATTTAATTCTCATATTATAAAAACCAGCCATGGCCACAGACACACATTCCATTGTGCTGAATTTAAGTTAATAGAGAAATATCAAGCACGAACTATTGGGCCACAAATGTATTTCAGAATTTTTTCTCAAAGTTTCTACAATGTTCCTCATTATAGATTATTCATATATTTATCAACTGTCTTTCTGAATTTACCCATTTATATTTTCAATATGTACCACATTTTAAACATTCATATTTGTTGTTTATGTTAAGTTTGGACTTTGGAGATAGATTTTATTTGTTTCATGGTCCATATAGCCGGTTGGAAATACATACTTTCAAAAGCCACTTAGGGACTTCACCTAAGAACATCTTCAAGGACTAAAATGGATCTCACCACTCTGAGGAAAATTTTGGTATTTAGGACAAGTTCCCCAGTAACCAAGAGAAGCACTTCAAAAGTCCCAATGACCAAACCCATCTCTGGCTTGTGGGAGCACTACCAGAAAACATCATCATTTTTAAAATGAATCAAAATAGTGAGTGATCAAAAAATCTAATCCATAAGCATTTACTCATTGTTAGGGAAAATGTAAGTTTTTCTCAGTATGTTAAACAGTGTAAAATCATTAATTTGCCAAAATTTAACAGGTATCTTAAGTTTGGGTCTTTTGTACTTGAAACCTTAAACTGGTTTGTTTTACTGGTTCCTTCTCCTAATTGGTCCATTTCCATGCAAAAATAAGATGACCTTCCTTTTGAGAAAAAGATTTTGAAGTCTTAAATTTATCAGCAACATTACTTGTGTTTTGAAACACAAGAATTTTTTTCAATAAACAACATAGAATACTTCTACTTTAGATGATCACCAGTCATCAACTCTAATGTCTAAAATGAAGTCAAGGTTCAGACCATGTTAGGCCTTGTGTGGAATTCCTTGTTAAAAAATTTGGACTGATTTTGAGTATGCTACAAGAGCAAGTGAACAGGCCTAATCAATTGCATTTGGACAAGTTCCTCTCTCAAGAAGGTGGAGAAGAGTAGGGAATGTATACATACACACACATGTATATACACACACACAGTAGGGAATATATATATGTATATGTACAATAGAACATATATACATTATGGCATATATATACATATATATATACATATATATGTATATAGGCTTAAAATCATAGAAAAACACAAAAGATAATAAGGTAGCTGAGTTCTCTAGGCAAAGAGGATAATGGCTTTCCAGGGAATAGAATTAGTGGAGATAGGAAGAAATGAGTGAGTTAAACACATATTAAGGAAGAAAAGAAAAACTTTATTATTGCTTAGATCTACTGAGTAAAATTGAGAAGATGCCAAGGGTTTTCGATGTATAACTAGGTAAGTTGTAGGTAATAGCCTTATTCACTGAAATACGAAACTTAGAGTATTAAGTAGCATGGAGAAAAAGATGTTTAATTTTGAAAAAGTTGAGTTTGAGAAACTTGAGGAGATATCCCACAGGCATTTAGATATGCATGTCAGAAGCTCAGAATAGTTTCTGACAATTAAAATGTGCCATCAGTATGTAGATGAAGAGACTTGCTGACTTGCCAAAGAGGCCTTTCAACAAGAAAGAGGCAGAACTAGAACTCAAAAGCATTCCTGGCTATAGGACTCATAGGACTTCCATTCAAACTGAAGGGATCCATCTGAGGGAGGTCTACAACTTCTTTTTGTGTACAAAATGAAGATGTAAAATATTTAAATTTAATTAATTTATTCAATAAGTAATTACTGAGTACCTGTCATGTGTGTCTTAAAACTCCAGAGTTGGGAATGGAGTACAGTCCTTTATTATTCTCTAAATGGGTTATCTCAAGTGTTACTTGTTTCTAACAGGGAATGTCTAATTGAAAATTCGTGACAGTGGTAATAGCTGTAATTGCTTCCCAGATGCTGCCTGAATTTTCAGAGAGTATAAATGATAGAGAACTGAAATTTCACCCTTCTTAGAACATAACTCATTATGTTCATCTCTGAAAAGAAATGTTGATCATCCATATTTCTCCTTCAGTACTATTCTGTTTTACCCTTTGCATCTTAAAACAATAAACTCTGCAATTACATATAGTGACAATACAAATTGTGTGGATGAAATTGTTGAACCATTAGGTTCTAATATTCCATTAATATCTAAAGATGCTCAGAGCAGATCAGTTACCCCTGCCTTCCACTTTAAACACTTAGATTTGCACCTTAGCAAATTCACTTCAAGCAGCCTACATTTTTGCTAACAAAATTAAAGCTACAATCTCCTGATTTAGCTAATCAATTGTTTGTTGTTGGAATCACCAACTATTATTATTATTTTTTTTTAAGATTTAATTTTATTTACTTTTGGCTGTGTTGGGTTTTCATTGCGGTGCTTGGGCTTCTCCTTACGGTGGCTTCTCTTCTGGAGCACAGGCTCTAGGTGCACAGGCTCAGTAGTTGTGGTGCATAGGCTTAGTATCTCTGTGGCACGTGGGATCTTCCAGGACCAGGGATTGAACCCATGTCCCCTGCATTGGTAAGTAGATTCTTATCCACTGCCCCACCAGAAAAGTCCTGGAATCACCAATTATTATATAATCAGAAGGGAGTAAAATAAATTGTCTTATTTTCTAACCAAGAAAAGAAAAGGAAAAAGAGTGGAAATCAGCAGCTTCTTTCAGATGAAAAGGATAGTGGAAAGATGGTGAGACAATTACAAATAAAAATTCTGGGCTTTCCCAACAACTAAACTTTCTGAGCTATAGTTTTCTCATCTTTAAAAAGAAGACAACATTAGCACCCATCTTGGAAGAAAATTTTATTAGCTAATAATACACATAAAATGCCTAGCAGTATGCTTGACACCTAGAAGTATCTTCATTTTTGAGGTAGGATAGGTATTTTAAAATTAAAGAAAATGGACATTGTTATTTTAGTGAGTTACAACAGCAACTACAAAACATCTAACCTAACATATTCCCTTTGGGAATAAATAGCCATAAAGCAACATGTACTTAAATATTTGAAATATGCTTTTAAATAGAAAGATATTTTTCTAAGAAATGAGAAACCTAAGCCCAACAAACTGAGTGGCTCAGAGCCAGTGTGAACGTTAATCAACCTGTTGTAATGCTCTTAAATGATTAAAACCAAAGACACTAGTGGCTTGTAATAGTAGAGATTAATTTAGATTTCTTACATTAGTTGTGTTTTTTGCAAATTGGTTTACAGTATACCAAAAATAAATAGCAAGAGCTGTCCTTTTTTGTTGTAGTGTGATTAAAAAAATTTTTTTGAGATTCTTTTTCAGATCTCAGAAATATAAATAACTAGCTATCTAGGTCTAGCAAAGTGTGAGCATAAGAGCTATGTCCTCGGTAATCTTTATGACACCCCATATCCTTTCTGAACTATTCTCTAAAGTTAGTTTATTTTGAAGGTGGCATGTTAAACCTACTTCCAGAGAGATAGATAAGCATTAAAAGTTTACTTTCCAGATAAATAATGCTGACTTTTCATAAATTGGTGCCTTGTTCTTGTGCTTCATTTTTTCGCCCCCAACAACCTCAATGTTTATAGTATCTCTGGAGCACTCATTTTGCAAGTTTAAAAATCATCAAGATTTTTCTTTCCCACTCTGAATGCTCCCCAAAGTATCTAGTCCCATGGCAGGAATGAGAGAACATTGAGATATAAATGCCACTTAATAGTCCTGATTCTGCTGAGAACAGAATATTTGAAATGCAATAGCTTTTTAAGTCACTAGAGTAACATTTAATGCACAAGAAGAGTTACCTGGGTAATTTACACCACTTTATGAAAATAAAATGTTCCTCAATGATGCTTATTAGCATGTAATGGAGATTACACACTATGCATTCCGTAAAACTTGAATCAACTGGGTAAAAAAATCAGTCTGAGTTTAAAAAAACAGAGATGGGATAACTTTTTAAAAGAAATATTGATATATTTCAAATATATAAAACACTATAACCTAATTCTAACAATGTGTTTCTGAATGAGTCCTGTTTTACTTATTTTGCATAATTGATTTTTAAATTCCTTTTTAGTTAATAACATCATTTATTTATATTTAGCTTACAAGTATTTATGGTGTCCTTACTACTTCTTTGTCACTGTAGAAAGTCTTTCCTTTCATAGATCTTAGAATCCAGTTTAAAAAACCAGACCAGATGATACAAAATAATTAATACAGGAAAGTTTCTAAAGAATGTGAGTTCTCCTAAATAGGTTAAACAGTACCTGAATTCTTAGTTATGCCATATATTTGCTCAGAAAATTACTTCTTTGAAATGATTCAGTGTTAGAGTTCTATCCAAGTTCAATTGAATGATGGAAGTTAGTAGCTCCCTTCTCTACGCTTTCCTCAGCATTTTCTTCAAATATCAGTTACAATTGTGCTATAATCTATGACATTTCATGTTAGTGTTGTCCTGTAATCTCCTTAAGGCTCCTTAAACTATCTTCATATGCAGGGTTTAATACAAGGACTGGTATAGGAGATCTTTAGTGAAGAAAAAACAAGAAAATGTTATCTAATGAATGTTTTATTTGACCCCTTTCCTTCCTATTCATATACCATATGGCACATTAAAATCTGGATTGGGAAACCCAGAATTGGAAATTCAATCAAGTCAGTTGAACTCTATTTTTCATATCTTCATTTGCTTTTTCCAGATCCACAATTCTGTAAACCATTCCAGTAATTTCCAATTTGACAAACAGTTATTTTGCACCTTCTCTAAGGAATAATGTATTTATTTGCTCTGTTTACATGCATAGACTACCTAGTGTCTCTCAGATGACAATCATCCTGATACTGAGAGAACTTACTTCATCATTTTCCGAAAGTAAAAAGAAATATCTCTAAACCTTATTGTTTGTAATGATTTCTTTAATGACGTCCTTCATGGGAATAGAAACAATTGGCCAGGACTCCAAAATTTGTGTGAAGTCCCAAAACATTTAAATACACTTTGCTGAATAGTTGAAGCCCAAGAAGACAGATAAATTCTAAGTCCATTCCTGGGCCTTTATAACTTCACATTTTAGAGAATTCCCATCATCAAGTCTTTATAATGATTTGTCTATTCCTATGTGCAAGGTTCCATGATGGACTCAAGTTAGAATCCCTCTGGATTTCTAAGAATCACTTCTATCTCTGAAGTAATCCAAGAGCTTCTGGTGAGCAGTGAGGATATTGGCTGACCACACAAGCTCAATGGCACACTATAAGATTCATGACAAAGGAAAAACATTCCAGTCAGTGCTCTCCAGTCCAGACACAAAGACCATAACTTCACTGAGAGAAGCTGGCTTGTATTGTAATGTGGTGACTTAAATGTGTGTCTAAATATAAACATTATGATATTAGGAAAAATATAGACCAAGGAAATTTGGCACAAATAGAAATAGTATTTCCCTGATCTCAATTATTATTGAGAACATGTAAACAATGGGCCCAAGATCTGAATTAAGTGAAATTATCCTTTATTTCCTCTGCTAATGGTAAGGAATCTTAGAAAATCTAAAACTTACTTTGCCTGGTTAGGAATTCATTTTAGCTGCCTTTTTGATTACTACTGAAGCTGAATCCAGTCTCTGTACCCCGACACCAAATTAAATCTCAGAGACAAATTTTGGGTGAAGTAGAAAAGAATAGCTTTATCACTTTGCCAGGCAAAGGGGGCAACAACTGGCTGATGCCCTCAAAACTGTGTGTACCAACTTGGAGAGGGTAATGAGAAGTTTTATAGTAATGGTTCCAAGAGGAGTGATCATCTTGTGGACATACTTCTGATTGGTTGGTGGTGAGGTAAGTAGGAGTCAATATCATCAACCTTCAGGTTCCAACTGGTCTGGGGTCTATGTGCTTGTGGGCAGCATACCATCTTTAACTATTAACTTCTTCCACCTCGTGGGGGTTTCAGTAACTGCAAAACAGCTCAAAGATATTGCTGTGTGTATCCCTTGATGGGGAACTAGGACCTTGCCCCAAAGCTGCACTATTGTTTCTCTTGACTATTTCACCCTTGTCTCTGCATCCTCTCCCTTCCCTAATTAACAACTGCTTGAATCTGCCCTTTGGAACTCAGTGAAGGCCATGGAGGCTGAATGAAGCCTATTTCTTGTAGTCAAACAAATGGGGGACACAAAAGGCTTTTGTGTCTTTTGTGGCACAGGAGCCCCACAGGGCCCTGCTCAGTATCACTATTATGCTGGGCTAATAGTATTTCCCATTTTCCTAGCCTTCAGCAAGGAGGAAAGAGCATAGTATTAATTCACATACCAATAGAGAGTTATGAAAGAGCATATTTTTGTGCAATGAAAAAAGTTTTAACACTTTTTGTAATAGGACTCCGCTATGATTGTTTCATTGAATCTAATAGTGAAATACTTTTGATATTTAGCTAACTAAACCTCGTGAGTAAGAAGTCTGACTTCATAACAAATATATAAGATTCCTATTTATAGAACTTTTAAAATTAATGTTGAATTTCTTCAGCTCAATTGTTAGTGGTTTTGTTTTGTTTTGTTTTGTTTTTGCGGTACGCGAGCCTCTCACTGCTGTGGCCTCTCCCGTTGCGAAGCACAGGCTCCGGACGCGCAGCCTCAGCGGCCGTGGCTCACAGGCCCAGCCGCTCCGCGGCACGTGGGATCCTCCCGGACCGAGGCACGAACCCGCGTCCCTTGCATCGGCAGGCCGACTCTCAACCACTGCCCCACTAGGGAAGCCCCAACTGTTAGTGTTTTTAAGATTGTCATTGGAAGCTCTTTATGCCTCCTACTTCCCACATTTAGTGGATTATGTGATCCGCTATGCACTGCATATTTTTCCAGGTGCTGGGGATACAGCAGTGAACAGTGTCACTCTCCATTTTAATGTTGGTCAACAGTTGTAAAATGTAAGGTTTTGGGCTTCCCTGGTGGCGCAGTGGTTGAGAGTCCGCCTGCCGATGCAGGGGACACGGGCTCGTGCCCCCATCCGGGAAGATCCCACGTGCTGCGGAGTGGCTGGGCCCGTTAGCCATGGCCACTGGGCCTGCGTGTCCAGAGCCTGTGCTCTGCAATGGGAGAGGCCACAACAGTGAGAGGCCCACGTACAGCAAAAAAAAAAAAAAAAAAAAAAAAAAAAAAAAAGTAAGGTTTTAGTCCATCAATTTGCTGCCCTGGAGTTTTAGATAAAGTCAAATAAAACCAAGTCAGTGAGTTTTCATTAGGCATATTTATTTGCTTGGTGGTAATTCCCCAAGATTATGCCAGTTTAAAAGTTCTGACAAATCTGGGGGTAAATGTGGCAGGTAAGGCTGTCACTCTGCCTACTGTTGTTTCACTGTTTTGCAGGAACATTCAGATCTAAGAAACAATCCAGGACTTCCATCCCCTGGGAAAACTTGAAACCTATATCATTGCAGCTCCTAAAGCCCATAGATTGCAACCCAGGGATCTTTAACACTCTAGAACAAATGAAGCAAAAAGTGGTGCATTCCCTTTGTTAAAAATTAGTAATAAAACGGGGTAGATTTTACCTCCAAGAGGATAAAGGCACTGACATATTCTTGATTATTCATAGACAAAGTGTAAAATTCATATTATATAAGGCTGACAAGGTACTTTCTAGCTTTCAGACAAGATCCATTGTCCCTTCCAGTACATCAGAGAAACTTTTCTTTATTTCCAGTCAAGTACATACATAAAATTCTTCTCCAAAATGTCTCTGTTGAGAAAGTCTAGCAGCTTAGGGGTAAATTACTGTCTTCAAGAGATCACATGAAAAAGACCAACATCTATAATCTCCCCCCAAAAAAGGCAACATGATCTAGAGCGGGTCCTGTAAACCTTTCTTGTAAAAGCCCAGAGTGTAAATACTTCAGGCTTTGCAGGCAGTATGGTCTCTGTTACAATTACTCAAGTCTTCCTTTGTAGAGTGAAGGCAGCCACATACAATATGTTAATAAGTAAATGTACCTGTATTCAAGTAAAACTTCATTTACGAAAACAGGCGGCTGGCCAAATTTGGCTCAAAGGCCTTAGTTTGCCAACCCCTGATCTAAGTAGATCTGTATTCTGACTGAAGGTAACACATCTCATATTTATTTAGGATCTCACTTCTATTTTGTGTCCTATCATATATTGAAATAATCATAAGCATGTACCTTAAATAGTGAAAGAGATGTAATTTTTCATTTATCATCAGATTTCACTTGTAATAAAAGTATCCTGTTGAAGGATATCCTCAGAAACCTAATGTTCACCCTTTAATGCTATTTTCCCCTATATTGATCTAACTTTTGTTCATTTTTCTATATTATAGATCATTATTCCTTTCCTTATAGTATAGTAAGTACAATTTAAATTTTTCTTATTGTTTTTGCTAAAAACATTCTTAGAGGCACTTGAACTATCCAGGGGCATATGCCCTACATCAGTGGCCTCAATCTGCAGTGATTTTACAGTTACTTCCATTACCACCACCTTGTACACCAGCTATCAATGTCAGTTTGTCTACTTCTAGTAATCCCTTTTCTTATATCCATACTTCCTCCCTCCGTAGCCCAATGCATAAAATCTGCTTTCTAATGAAGAACTGAATTCTTTCTGATTGAAAGACCCAGATAACCTAGTTTCTGGAACCACTTAAGTCACCATAAACCACTTGGCCCTTTGAAGGAGCACTACATTTCCCTTCTGCATACATAGACTTTAAGAAAGCTATTTTCCACAACACTCAAAAGGTTGGCTGCTTGTTTCTTGTCTGTTGGCCAGGTCCCAGAGCATTGAGGTTACTGGAAGTCAGATTAACAGGTAAATGAGGAATTTTCCTAGTGTACTAATACCTCTTTATTTTCCAACTTGTTTTTCAAAAAACTGATAGATTTTTCTTTACTGATTTTGCTACTCCATATCCTCTTCTGTCTCACTGACTTGGATAGTTTAGCACAATGAACCTCAACACTGGACGCTGAGTCATCTAGGCAAGCACTGAAAAAATACCAAACCCTAGGTCTCACCCTCTAGAGTTTCTATGTTAATCAAGGGCTGAGAACCACTGGTTTCCTATATCCAGGTCTTTTAGGAGTCTGTGGAAAGGATTAGGGAGGGGCGGTTTACCTTGATGCTCTTCTTTCTATTTAACACATAATAAATGGACTTTAACTTTCTCTGCTTTGAAAAATGCCCTGCAAGTTTAATTCCAAGTGGCTGTATTTCAAAATATATACTTTTTTGTATGATCTCACCATATGGAAAATGTAGTAAGTCTAGAGCCCTCAGTGTTAAGATCCTTTATTCTCTTTTCGGCTATTGCATCTTAAACAACTGTTTTTGATAACTGTGAAGCCAAGTGAATGCTACTGTCTTTCTCTTGTTCATAGCACCAGAAGAATGGGCCATGACCCGCTCCAGCCTGAAGGCACCACCACCAAGGTCAGCCCGAGGGGGATACAGGGAGCACCCCTATAGTAGATACTGAGGGTTCTCCTCGCCTGTGACCTCACCTCAAAGACAATTCATAGCCTGTGGTCTCCACATAAACAGCAACATGACAAGTAATAGTCCTTTTTTTTGTTCCTATTCTAGGGATAACTGCTCATGGTTGCTCCCATATATTTGTTGTATTTCCCTGATACTGTTGGCGTGACACTGACACTAGTATTATTTTATGAAACAGACTAAAAGAAGCATTGGCAAGCATTGTCTATAAACCATTCAGTAGGATGATATTCTCTTGGTTGTTTTCATTGTTGTGTGTAATCATTTTTTTCTCTCTCTTTTTTTTTTAAAGAAAGAGCATGAATCTGTTAACAGATTTTGAGTCTTAACAACTAGCAAAAACTTTGTTTAGGGTTGCTAAAAAACTGTAACACGATATTTGAACTAGCTATAATAAAGTTGTAGATAAGATGTTTTAACCTGTCTTTTAATAACTGTTAGTTAGTTGAAGCTGTTCGATATTAAATTTGTAAATTTAATTTTAAATGCTGTTTTAATGGGGTTGAAAACAAGCAGCTACTGTATGTATGTAGCTAACTGAATTTGTTTAGTGTTTTAACCTGTATTTGTTAAAAAAGAAAAACACACACACATAAAGTTCCATGTGTAAGCTTCTCTAAATAGGAAACCACACTTTGTCAAATATGTTTGCCATAATTTGTCAATAAAGCTGAAAACTTTTGTAAAAACTAAATTTGGAATTACTTGTTTTCTAGCTTTAAATGCCTGCTTTATTTCTTTTTCAAGAGATGCCTAAAATGTTTTCTATTTAAAAATTACAAAAATGAACCCAAGCCTGTTTTAAGATATTTGTGTAATACTTTAAAAGTGTATTAATAACTTATGGTTGTTAAATAATTTAAAAGTTAACAAACTAAACTGTTACATGAATCATGGTTAGTAAACACTAATGTATAACATGTTAATGGAAAAAAATGGATTTAGAATAATAAATGGATTTTAAACTATCCTCTAAGCTTTATCTTGCTAAACACAAATTCTGGTTGACTTGTTTGCATTAGCATGTCTCTCGTGAGAAAGAGTAATGGAGTATAAAGAGGTAAGATTACCACTTACCACTGTCTAAATGCCTAGTTCTTCAACCTTTGAGTTTCCCGCACATTAAATATCCCATCCAACATGTAAGCATTGTGTAGATTCACTTTATTTTCACTCAAAGGAGTGTGTGGACTTCATTTGCGTAGTTTATAACAATTTGTTTTGACAAACAAATCATCAGTGTCACTGGCCAGTTGTTGCTATTCAACCTCAAAAACTTTATTTGTAATTTTCAGTGCTAAATATCACCGCCCTTGAAGGCAGTTTAGAGGGCTGATAATTCTTTTGAGACTATCAGACTTGATGGCTGATGATTGTTAAGGAAATATGTCGCAGGACTCAAAGGATGACTAAACGTTAAACAGGTAACACTAATAGTAACTCTGTAATTTTGCTTATGCAACAGTAATGTTAAATATTCTCAGTTATTAAGTTCCTGATAGTTAAAAAAGTAAACCTACAAAAACATAACAAATAGGTCTATAGGTTATTAAAACAACTAATTAACATTAACTAGAGGCACCAAAATTATTTTACAATATATAACCCTCAAGGTAATAAACAGAACTAAAATTAGCAATAATAGTAATGCAATTCTTGCTAACATCAAACGTAAGCTAAATTTTGATGGAAAAAAGAATGTGAAAGACTCGATGGTAGGGATGAATGCCAAAACTGTTCATCTTTTAAATACAGTTTTTTGTTTATGGTGGCTTTTGTCAATGTAATTGGTTTACTTTTTTGCTGCTAAACAGTTTAGGCATATTGTTGTTCAGTTTTTGCAGCTGGAGTTGCATGCTAATAGTTTTATGAAGTGTGTGTCTGTCATCAATTAAATTTGTAATATTTGCCTTTCACAAAATGCTATTGAGTTATATTTAATTTGTGTTCTATTCTTTCTTACTATTTCAGGTACCCACAAGCAAAGAGCACATAATTGAATAGCAGGTGTGATGGGCTAAGAATGAGAAAGGTAAGCTTATTTTTATCTTGACATGGATAATCTTTAGCAACATGAAGCTATGTAGTAAGCTAAAACACCAAATGCCACTTGTTGAAATACTAAAAAGGTTTAGATTGTTGTCTAGAAACTGAGTTGTTTGTATCTTCTTTTAAAGAAAGTGATCTAACTTGGTGTTTACCTGGCAAGGCTTTCTGAGCTTATTCAGAAAGGTGAATTCATAGTTAATCTGCAGCCCTTTTCCTTGCAATGAACTACTATATATTACCTCTTCTTAATTGTGCAGAGAAAGAGTATTAAAACTTTTATTCTGCAGACATAAGAAAAGGAAATCACAATTGTTGACTGAGATGGAGGGGATGGGAAAGGGAGCCTCATAACCAATCCCTTGCCTACCCTCTGTCAATAAGATGATATTTATTTAGTCAACTAAAATAAACATCATTATTTTCCCCATTTATCCCATTAGATTTAGCAGTAAATTCCTTGTTTCTCATCTGCCATTCTATTTGATTCAGCAAATATTTACTAAGTACAAAGCACTACTGGAAATTGAGACTTGATTTCTATACACAAGGAGTTGAAAACTTTAGCCAATAAACCTCAGACTTACAACAATGCAAGGGCAGTTATGAGATCCACAGACAGACTTGAGAATTGAAATAGTCTTGCCAGGATGTTTGAAACAGGGATAAAATCCAAGTTTTCTCCTTCTAGGTCTGGTCCTCTTATCACTACACAGATATCCCTAATACAGTGTAGAGTTAAACAAATGCCGTAGGAGAGAGATGAGAGAGCCTGGAGATTCCTCATGACTACAGGGAGGCCAGAGACCGAGGGAACCATGGACTGAGAGGAGCAGCCTATGCATGGAGGTGGAGGGGAGGGCCGCCTGGGCAAGAGAACAGGCTGAGTCAGGTCTTGGAGTCCAAACAGTTCAGGAAGCAGGCTCCAAGGGGAGAAAAAACCTGTAATCCAGGTATCCTGCTTACTATTCTCCTTTGATCCTTTTTAAACAATAAGCTTGATCTTGTATAGCAATGACAGAGAAATCACTCGCAGTTTGTTACTATTTTGATACATTAATCTATAAGTTTTTGTGTCCATTGTAATTATTTTATCATTTCTGTTATTGTTGCTTTATAACCCATGGGTCTCTCACCATTCAGACTCAATCTTTCAATGCATTAACTCAGGGCAGGGCTATCACAGCAGAAACACCAGTGCTGAATAAGAGAAGAGAACATTCTTGGCTATTGAGTTTAAATTAAGAGTTTTTGAAGTTCAACAACCACGATTTGTGAGAAAGGGGATTTTGAGTTTCAGAAGCTTGTGTTTTGAGTAGGTTCTGAGTAGGACACAAAATGGTAGATTTAAAAGACTCCTATCAAAAAATAAATAAAGACTCCTGTCCACCTGCCTCCATATATCTACAAGATAAACATTGTTCAGGCTGAGAAGAAAGTTCAAGAGGTAACAATATCTAAGATATTAGTGTAAGACATTAGTGTGGTCTTGAGTCTGAGTCTGTACACTAAATCAATTATCCAATAAAAGCCTCCCATAGGTTTAGAACACAGAGGGAATATTTGTCTAAAGTGGAGCCTGGGGAGGCTTCACTGAATTCCCCCACCTCAGTGTGTTCTAGGTGAAATCCTGTAGAAAAAATGCTTTTATAGAATGTTTTTCCACGTTGGCACGAGTGGAGCAGATGTGGCAGAGAACCACTCACAGTCACCTCTGCAGGAAGCCAGGGGAGAGAGCAGTAGCATCAGCTCAGACCAACACTGACCAGAATGCAGACATATATGTGGAGAGGTGAGAAGATCAGCTGCTCCCTGCTACCAACACCTCCAAAATTTAAATCCAACCCAGAAAAGAAGAGAGGAGGAAAATAAATTCCTGAGTTGAAAAGGGAACCCGTGACCAAAATTAATCTGAACTGGCTGAGATAATTTTTCTCCACTGGCAGTATGGGGACTTGAGATTGAAATCAAGTTGAGGTATAGAAAAATATAATTATGTATACATTGCAGTCATTTATTTCATAACTTTCCCAACTCATAAAATAATCAGAAGTGAATACAGTAGGTTTCTCTGGCAACAGGGAATGAGAATTTCCCAAAGTTAGTGGCCTCTCAGCAGAAACCTTTGATAGGATGAAAACTGTTCAGTGTGGCCCCAACAGTGAACATTTGCTCAATTGGAGGGAACTTTCTTCTCTTGTCAGTGACACTGGTCCCATTGGATCCCTTCATGAAATCATGTCCCCTCTAACTAATTTCAAAATGCTGGCTTCCAAAGATGGCAGAAACAGGTACCATGGCAATTCTAGAGCCAGTGTCTGTATAGATATTCTCATTTCTGACATTCACCTGTGCAAGTTACATGGCATAAGGTTTTTAAATTGCAGTTGACGTTATTCGTGTGCATACTCCAGACATTCTTTCAGATAATGCTGTAGCTCTTGGTATACTATAATGATCCTATGACAACAGGGAACTCAACAAAGGTCACTAGTTTGGACAGTAGACATTAGTGAGTAAGAAAGTCTTTATGCCTGCTTATATATGTCCAAAAAAAGTTTTATTACACTCCAGTATGATTAAATCAGATCCAGTTTGATGCCATTTACGAGACCAAATAGTACTTTTAGGTCTTATTTTTAGTATTTAGATAATTTTCACTTTCAGTATATTAATGGAACTAAGGCCATTTAGCTTAATAACAATTGAAGCACTAACAGTTTTTAACTAAATTTGTCACTGAATGACATGTTAAAGGTTTTCATGAATTCCTTTAAAGGAAATTGCTTTTTAAACTATATTATTAAAATATTACTCTTGTTTCTTTAGTTTTTCACTTAAAAGTATATAGGCTTATACTTTGAAACCACAAATGTCCCTTAAAAATGTAACCCTTTAATTATATAGCATTTTCTTTATATCTTTATCTCTGTGTCTCTTGGTTAATGTAATATAGAAGTTTGTCTACTTTTGGGGGTTTTAAAGGGAATACAAAACAGTGATCAGTAATCTGTCAAGTTGGTTGAATATCAAGTATTTTTTCAATATCAAAAAACTGTTAACTGAAAACTTCATCTGTTTGCCACTCTTGCAGATTCCATTGAAAGGTTTAATTTTTACTGCAAAAAATAATGCAGTGAATAATTGCAAATATCCAATTGAATGGTAATTTACAAAACTGATTACATTATTTGTGTTCTGTATGAGGCCAAAGAATAATAACAATAGTAATAATGAAGCCATCAGTTTTCTGAGCATACATACCAGGCAAGGTACTAGAATTTTCACATAAAGACATACATGGAACCCCTGTAATCCTTACAACAAGCTTTCAAAGGAAGCACAGTTAACCCTGTTTTACAGAAGAGGAAGTTGAAGTTCAGAGGCTTAGCTAATGTCACACTACTAGTATATAGGAAAACCGATATTTAAAACAAAATTTTATAACCCATACATTTTCCAAAATGCTATCATGATTTCCAACTTTTAATGAATTTGACTCATAGCACAGGGAGATCAGCTAGGTGCTTTGCAACAACCTAGAGCGGTGGGATAGGGAAGGTGGGAGGGAGGCTCAAGAGGGAAGGGATATGGGGATATATGAATGCATGTGGCTGATTCACTTTGTTGTACAACAGAAACTAACATAGCATTGTGAAGCAATTATACTCCAATAAAGATATATTAAAAAAAAGTGAATCTAAAATCTCAGGTAGCCATAGCATAATTTCTGTTCTGTAGCAACTTGATGAATCCTAACTTTTATATATATATATATGATAAAGTATTTTAGCTTGAAGTTTATCTACTTTGATCTTTCCTCAAATTTGTCATTCTGTCAAAAGTTCCATTATAGAAAATAGAGGTGAATGCTACAGTCTTTTGTAAAACAAATGGATTCATTTATAATCTAAGTTCTATTTTAACATTAAAAAACCCTCATGTGGTTAAATAAGCATAAAAGAAATTTCAGGCTTTTATTCTTCAGTCTGTAAATCAGAACTCTGCTTTAAAGTATGAGAGTCAATCCAAATCAGAAATATCTTTGTATAAACCATGCAGTCATGTGTTAAGAACACAAAGTGAGGCTATCACTCAATGTTAAATATTTTAAAACAAAGCATTTCCTGTTGTCAATATAATGTGTGGCATTTTCCTGAACATTCTAGTTTTCTATTAACATATCTGAGTTAACAGTAAGATAGTTGTTCTTGTTGACTGGCAGGCATGGGTCTTCAATATCCATCATGAAGATTAATTTTCTAGTCTCTTTACTTAGAATTGATTAATTGGTACTCAAAAGATTATTTACAGTGGGTAATAATGTCACTCTTCTTGATATGCTGTTCTATATCTCAGTCTCTTACACTTTACTGTGAGAGAAATTGAGAAAATAGGAGAGGAAGTTGTCTGATTCATACACCACTGGATGCCTTAACAACAACTAGATTCTCTGCCTTTACCAAAAACAAGTACAGAATGAGCCATCTTAAAAATTGGTAACAGGAGCTTCCCTGGTGGAGCAGTGGTTGAGAGTCCGCCTGCCAATGCAGGGGACACGGGTTCGTGCCCTGGTCCAGGAAGATCCCACATGCCGCGGAGCGGCTGGGCCAGTGAGCCATGGCCACTGAGCCTGCACATACGGAGCCTGAGCTCCACAACGGGAGAGGCCATAACAGTGAGAGGCTCACGTACCGCAAAAAAAAAAAAAAAAAATGCTCATCATTATAGTCATAAGGAAGCATGTATTGGGTATCTTCATAACACGTATTATATGTTTATACACAAGAATCTTATTATAATGTTGCACATATATTGCTCACATTGAAATACAGCTAAAAACAAAAGACTAGCCATGTTTGTATAACTGTTTCAATAGTAAGAATAATGTGAATAAAGAGGTATTTGCAAAAGTGGAATGGATACATAATACACATCAAACACTGTATTTTTAGGAATTACTTCATATATTTTCTCAACAACACTATGATATAAGTTCTAGGGCATTCTCATTTTCTGAATGAGGACACCGAGCCTGAGAGGCAAAGTAACCCACCCAAGGTCACACTGGCCAGTGGCTTGGACTCTAAACCCAGAGATTTCATCCTCAATTCCTACACTCTACTGTCCCTTCTGTCTTTGATCACATTTTATGTAGTAAACTAAATTTTAGAGGAAACCAAAATGCTGATATGTAATTCATTCATCAAGCTAGTAAAAAGGAATTAGAATAAACCCTTTTTCTATGAATACTGCCAAGATCAGTACTAAATTTGAAGTCTGATGATAAATTTCTAAATGGTTCTATATGCATAAGCCAAAATATTCAGAATATCTCTTTTTCCTGAATAATCTAAAAAGTGTGTCTTGCATAATAACTTTGACTCTATATAGGTTGTGCCTGACTATATTTATTTGTACATCTTACCATTGATTAAGTGGAAGTTATGTGTGTCTAAGTATAGAATGTAGCCTTCATGGAGGTTGACATAAAACTTCAATGAAAAATGAAAATAAACTGGAAAAATAGTCATGGTCACTTACTTGTTTACTAACAGCATGCTCTATTGTATTGATTTGTCTCGATCTGTGTGATTGCAAAAATAAAATGTAGTTTTCCTTTACTATATCTTGTCCTATATAAGTGATATATACCATTTAAATGTATAATGTATTTATATTTTATTAAACTTAATAATAGGTTACCAAAATGAAAATGAACATGAGAATAAGGAAAAAATAGATTTAGAAAGAAATGTAGCTGAAAGGCTGAGAAAGACCCATTAGAAGTGCTATGACAAAAAAGCTAGCAACATGAAAAACAAAAGATAACCCACCCCTTATAACCTTAAAGAATGGAGTGTCTTGACATCTGAAAATTCTCATGTCACAATCATGTGCAATTTATCACATAAGGCAGTAACTAGAAATTAAAAACATGCCTTGCTTCTACAGCAAATACAGAATACTTAGCTATTGCATGTGTCTGAAATGTCTGTTGTCTGTCTCATAACAGTCACCCTTGTGGACTATTGCATTTTCCCTTCACTTCCACCAGCAGAGTTTTTTTTTTTACCACTTCAAGAAAACTTCTACGTGTCCAATGTTGAGTAAAGAACAAAAATTTGTACCAGTTTGTGCTTTTAGAAAATTACAAATTACATATATGGAGCTTTAGAATTGTTCAGAGATATTTAAAAAAATAGGACTACTAAATCTATAATTCAAGGGTATGCCAAAATAGTTTTATCACATTGCTCTCAAACATATTGATGTTTGGGAGATACTGTCTTTCAACCTATATTTTAAGAAATCTGTAGTTTGGTATACTATCTACTATGAGCAAAACAATAGACCCTGTTGGAAGCATATGTTTTCTCAATAAGAATTGTTTGTTTCTTGTGTTAAGATTGTTAGGGAGATATCTAAAATAGGACATCATACACATTAATTACTAATAATTAAAACTTGGTCATGAGTTGATTTGATTGCTCAGAAGTAGGAGAAGACCGTTAATTAATTCTTTCAGGATTTAAGTCCAAGGTGTTTTTGTATTTTTAGTAATATCCAAATGACTTACCAAATCCATATAATTTTCCATTTCTAAATCTACCAGTTAATTACATCCTTCAAGGAAACACTTTTACCTGAAAATGAGACTAGAAATTAGAGCCTGTGACTAAATGAAATAGGTTCAAAAGAAAGTGGCCTTATGACAATTTACGGCTAAAACATATTCAGTGAATGCCAAATAGTCCACGGAGCTACGTGCATTGCTAGCTGCCTCATAAAGAAAAACTGTCATCAAGTGCATCCTGGTTTGAAGATGTTCAAGAAATATTTTGGGAAAGAACAGTCAGGCTTTACCTCTCTTGTAGCAAAAATTGAAGCCCTCATAAGAAAAGGCTTAACTTTTTAATCTTTGGATCAATCTAGTATGTTGATCCAAAATAGATGGGAGGCATTTAGTAAATACAACTAAATGAGTAAATATCAATTTGCTTCTATATTTTTCTAATCATATTTCTTATGTACTATTTATGATATATGGAAATTATATTGATTTATTTGTAAAATGCTAATATTGTGTATGACATATGTACATATATACATATGTATATCTACCTTTATATTCATTGCTACTTTAAAAAATTTAAGATAATATAGATTTAATTATCACAACAGCTCTATGAAGAAAACAGTCCAAATTTTCCTATTCTTATTTTAAATATAAGGAAATAAAACCTCGATGGGTTAAGAGGTTTGTGCAAAACCACATGACTTGGTCTGAAACATTAACCTCTCCAAAATAACTAACCATCTCATTTTTGTAAGTGGTTGTGTCCAGTGGTGGAAGAGAGATCGAGTTGTATGAGAGAGGACACTGCTCATGTGGAGTAATTATTAAGCATCTTTTAATAAAACACATTCTAACATAACCAAAATTTTTGAGATTTACCTATATATAAATATTTACTAAGAACTTTAATAATTAACAATTAGATGTCTTCTCCTAAAAACATGCCAAAATATTAAATAATTTAAAAAACAGCATATTGGTGTCTGATGCATATGAAATTACTCAAAATCAAGAGCCTAATGGATAAAAAAGTGTACAGTAAATTGGTAATATTGAAATTAAGTAATGATTTTTCTGATTTTAGTTGGAAGAGGATGGATTGAAATTAAGAAAAATCAATAGAAGCATTCTAATTTTTTATTTATAATATATCAAGAGGACTCCAGTTCCTTAACATCTCTGATTCTAAGAACTTGAATACAAAAAAATGAATAATTATTCCACCACTAGATAAGAATTAGTGTATTATCGTCCATCCATCTTACTTTTTTTTAAAAAAAATGGACTTTATGAATATTGAATAATTGAGATTTTTAAATGCCATGCGAGTTTCAAAATCTAATTTTGGCTTGGTTTGCAAAGACCAAAAAGTCACTGAAATTTCATAATTTGAAACCAAGCACCTTGTTTTGAGGAAAAGATTCCAGACTATCTGAGCCTAAATTAAAGAGATCAACAGTTGATCTTTCTATTTTTATATATCTTTATTGGAATGTAATTGCTTTACAATGGTGTGTTAGTTTCTGCTTTATAACAAAGTGAATCAGCTATACGTATACATATATCCCCATATCTCCTCCCTCGTGCGTCTCCCTCCTACCCTCCCTATACCATCCCTCTAGGTGGTCACAAAACACCGAGCTGACCTTGCTGTGCTATGCGGCTGCTTCCCACTAGCTATCTATTTTACACTTGGTAGTGTATATATGTCCATGTCACTCTCACTTTGTCCCAGCTTACCATTCTCTCTTCCCGTGTCCTCAAGTCCATTCTCTATGTATGTGTCTTTATTCTTGCCTTGCTCTTATGTTCTTCAGAAACTTTTTTTTTGGTCTCCATTTATATGTGTTAGCATACGGTATTTGCTTTTCTCTTTCCGACTTACTTCACTCTGTATGACAGACTCTAGGTCCATCCACCTCACTACAAAAAACTCAGTTTGGTTTCCTTTTATGGCTGAGTAATATTCCATTTTATATATGTGCCACATCTTCTTTATCCATTCATCAGTCGATGGGCACTTAGGTTGCTTCCATCTCCTGGCTATTGTAAAAGGAGCTGCAATGAACATTGTGGTACATGGCTCTTTCTGAATTATGTTTCTCAGTATTTATGCCCAGTAATGGGATTGCTAGGTCGTATGGTAGTTCTATTTTTAGTTTTTTAAGGAATCTCCATACTGTTATCCAGAGTGGCTGTATCAATTTACATTCCCACCAACAGTGTAAGAGGGTTCCCTTTTCTCCACACCCTCTCCAGAATTTATTGTTTGTAGAATTTTTGATGGTGGACATTCTGACCAATGTGAGGTGATACTTCATTGTGGTTTTCATTTGCATTTCTCTAATGATTGGTGACATTGAGCATCCTTTCATGTGTTTGTTGGCAATCTATATATCTTCTTTGGAGAAATGTATATTTAGGTCTTCTGCCCATTATTGGATTGGGTTGTTTGTGTTTTTGATATTGAGCTGCATGAGTTGGTTGTAAATTTTGAGATTAATCCTTTGTCAGTTGCTTCATTTGCAAATATTTTATCCCATTCTGAGGGTTGTCTTTTTGTCTGGTTAATGGTTTCCTTTGCTGTGCAAAAGTTTTTAAGTTTCATTAGGTCCCATTTATTTATATTTGTTCTTATTTCAATTCCTCTAGGAGGTGGATCAAAAAGGATTTTGCTGTGATTGATGTCACAGAATATTCTGCCTATGTTTTCCTCTAAGAGTTTGATAGTGTCTGGCCTTACATTTAGGTCTTTAATCCATTTTGAGTTTATTTTTGTTTATGGTGTTAGGGAGTGTTCTAATTTCTTTCCTTTACATGTAGCTGGCCAGTTATCCCAGCACCACTTATTGAAGATACTGTCCTTTCTCTATTGTATATTCTTGCCTCCTTTATCAAAAATAAGGTGACTACATGTGCGTGGGTTTATCTCTGGGCTTTCTATCCTGTTCCATTGATCTGTCTGTTTTTGTGCCAGCACCATACTGTCTTGATTACTGTAGCTGTGTAGTATAGTCTGACATCTGGGAGCCTGATTCCTCCAGCTCCATTTTTCTTTCTGAAGATTGCTTTGGCTATTCATGGTCTTATGTGTTTCCATACAAATTGTGAAAATTTTTGTTTGAGTTCTGTGAAAAATGCCATTGGTAGTTTCATAGGGATGGCATTGAATCTGTAGGTTGCTTTGGGTAGTATAGTCATTTTCACAATGTTGATTTTTCCAATCTAAAAACATGGTCATTCTCTCCATCTGTTTGTATTTTCTTAAATTTCTTTCATCATTGTCTTATACTTTCTGCATACAGGTCTTTTGTGTCCTTAGGTTTCTTCCTAGGTATTTTATTCTCTTGGTTGCAATGGTAAATGGTAGTGTTTCCTTAATTTCTATTTCAGATTTTTCATCATTAGTGTATAGGAGTGCAAGAGATTTCTGTGCATTAATTGTGTACCCTGCTACTTTACCAGATTCATTGATTAGCTCTAGTAGTTTTCTGGTAGCATCTTTAGGATTCTCTATGTATAGTATGTCATTTGCAAACAGTGACAGTTTTACTTCTTTTCCAATTTGGATTCCTTTTATTTCTTTTTCTTCTCTGACTGCTGTGGAAAAACTTCCAAAACTATGTTGAATAATAATGGTGAGAGTAGGCAACCTTGTCTTCTTCCAGATCTTAGAGGAAATGGTGAGGAAACGGTTTCAGATTTTCACCATTGAGAATGATGTTGGCTGTGGGGTTGTCATATATAGCCTGTATTATGTTGAGGTAAGTTCCCTCTATGCCTACTTTCTGGTGGGTTTTTATCATAAATAGGTGTTGAATTTTGTCCAAAGCTTTTTCTGCATCTATTGAGATGATCATATGGTTTTTCTCCTTCAAATTGTTAACATGGTTTATGACTGATTGATTTGCATATATTGAAGAATCCTGGCATTCCTGGTATAAACCCCACTTGATCATGGTGTATGATCCTTTTAATGTGCTGTTGGATTCTGTTTGCTAGTATTTTGCTGAGCATTTTTGCATCTATGTTCATCAGTGATATTGGGCTGTAGTCTCTTTCTCTGTGACACCTTTGTCTGGCTTTGGTATCAGGGTCATGGTGGCCTCGTAGAATGAGTTTGAGAGCATTCCTCCCTCTGTTATATTTTGGAAGAGTTTGGGAAGGATAGGTGTTAGCTCTTCTCTAAATGTCTGATAGAATTTGCCTGTGAAGCCATCTGGTCCTGGGCTTTTGTGTGTTGGAAGATTTTTAATAGTCTCAATTTCAGTGCTTGTGATTGGTCTGTTCATATTTTCTATTTCTTTCTGGTTCAGTCTCGGAAGGTTGTGCTTTTCTAAGTATTTGCTCATTTCTCCAGTTTGTCCATTTCAGTGGCATAGAGTTGCTTGTAGTAATCTCTCATGATCCTTTGTATTTGTGCAGTGTCAGTTGTTACTTCTCCTTTTTCATTTCTGATTCTACTGATTTGAATCTTCTCCCTTTTTTTCTTGATGAGTCTGACTAATTGTTTATCAATTTTTTTTATCTTCTCCAAGAACCAACTTTTAGTTTTATTGATCTTTGCTACTGTTTTTTTCATTCTTTTTCATTTATTTCTGATCTGAAATTTATGATGTCTTTCCTTCTGCTAATTTTGGGGGGGGTTTGTTCTTCTTTCTACAATTGCTTTAGGTGTAAGGTTAGGTTGTTTATTTGAGATGTTTCTTCTTTCTTGAGGTAGGATTATATTGCTGTAACCTCCCTCTTAGAACTGTTTTGCTACATCCATAGGTTTTGGGTCATCATATTTTCATCTTCATGTGTTTCTAGGTATTTTTTGATTTCCTCTTTGATTTCTTCAGTGATCTCTTGGTTATTTAGTAGCATATTGTTTAGCCTCCATGTGTTTGTATTTTTTACAGATTTTTCCTGTAACTGATATCTAGTCTCATAGCGTTGTGGTAACAAAAGATACTTGATATGATTTCAATTTTCTTAAATTTACCAAGGCTTGATATGTGACCCAAGATATGATCTATCCTGGAAAATGTTCCATGAGCACTTGAGAAGAAAGTGTATTCTGATGATTTTGGATGGACTTTCCTATAAATATCAATTAAATCCATCTTGTTTAATGTATCATTTAAAGCTGTGTTTCCTTATTTATTTTCATTTTAGATGATCTGTCCACTCGTGAAAGTGGAGTGTTATAGTCCCCTACTATGATTGTGTTACTGTCGATTTCCCCTTCTATGGCTGTTAGCATTTGCCATATATATTTAGGTGTTCCTAAGTTGGGTGCATAAATATTTCCAATTGTTATATCTTCTTGGATTGATCAGTATGTAGTGTCCTTCTTTGTCTCTGGTAATAGTCTTTATTTTAAAGTCTATTTTGTCTCATATGAGAATTGCTACTCCAGCTTTCTTTTGATTTCCATTTGCATGGTATATCTTTTTCCATCCTCTCACTTTCAGTCTGTATGTGTCCCTAGGTCTGAAGTGGGTCTACTGTAGACAGTATATATATGGGTCTTGTTTTTTTATCCATTCAGCCAGTCTATGCTTTTTGGTGGGTGCATTTAATCCATTTACATTTAAGGTAATTATTGATATGTATGTTCGAATTATCATTTTCTTAATTGTTGTGGGTTTGTTATTATAGGTCTTTTCTTTGTCTTGTGCTTCCTGCCTAGAGAAGTTCCTTTAACATTTGTTGTAAAGTTGGTTTGGTTGTGCTGAATTCTCTTAGCTTTTGCTTATCTCTAAAGGTTTTAATTTCTCTGTTGAACCTGAGTGAGATCCTTGCTGGGTACAGTAATCTTGGTTGTAGGTTTTTCCCTTTCATCTCTTTAAATATGTCCTGCTGCTCACTTCTGGCTTGTGGAGTTTCTGCTGAAAGATCAGCTGTTCACCTTATTTGGATTCCCTTGTATGTTATTTTTCCCTTCCTGCTCTTAGTATTTTTTCTTTGCATTTAATTTTTGATAGTTTGATTAATATGTGTCTTGGCATGTTTCTACTTGGATTTATCCTATATGAGACTCTCTGCACTTCCTGGACTTGATTGACTACTTCCTTTCCCATATTAGGGAATTGTTCAAGTATAATCTCTTCAAGTATTTTCCCAGTGTATTTCTTTTTCTTGTCTTCTTCTGAGACCCCTATAATTCGAATGTCAGTACATTTCATGTTGTCCCAGGGATCTCTGATACTTTCCTCAATTCTTTTCATGCTTTTTTCTTCTGCTCTGCAGTAGTTATTTCCACTATTTTATCTTCCAGGTCACTTATCCATTCTTATGTCAGTTATTCTGCTATTGATTGCGTCTACAGAATTTTTTATTTCATTTATTGTGTTGCTCATCATTGTTTGCTTGCTCTTTAGTTCTTCTAGGTCCTTGTTAAACGTTTCTGTGTTTTCTCCATTCTATTTCCAAAATTTGTATTGTCTTTACTATCATTACCCTGAATTCTTTTTCAGGTAGACTGCCTTCTTCTTCATTTGTTTCGTCTGGTGGGTATTTACCTTGCTCCTTCATCTGCTGTGTGTTTCTCTGCATTCTCATTTTGCTTAACTTACTGTGTTTGGGATCTCCTTTTCACAAGCTGCAGGTTCGTATTTCCCATTGTTTTTGGTATCTGCCCCCAGTGGCTAAGGTTCGTTCATTGGCTTGTGTAGGCTTCCTGGTTGAGGGGACTGGTGCCTGTGTTCTGGTGGATGAGGCTGGATCTTGTCTTTCTGGTGGGGAGGACTGCATCCGGTGGTGTGTTTTGGTGTGTCTGTGACTTTATTATGATTTTAGGCAGTCTCTCTGCTGATGGGTGGGGTTGTGTTCCTGTCTTGCTAGTTGTTTGGCAAAGGGTGTGCAGCACTGTCGCCTGGTGGTCATTGAGTGGACCTGGGTCTTAGCACTGAGATGGAGATCTCTGGGAGAGCTTTTGCTGTTTGATAATATGTAGAGCCTGGAGGTCTCTGGTGTACCAATGTCATGAACTCGGCTCTCCCACCTCAGAAGCACAGGCTTGACACCCAGCCAGAGCACCAAGACCCTGCCAGCCACATGGCTCCAAAGAAAAGGGAGGAAAAAGAAAGAAAGAAAGAAAGAAAGAAAGAAAAATTAAAATATTTATTAAAATAAAAAGTAAAAAATTATTAAAAATTAAAAAATCAAAAAGTAATAAATGAAAAGAAAGAAAGAAAGAAGAGAGTAACCAAACCAAAAAACAAATCCACCAATTATAACAAGTGCTAAAAACTATACTAAAAAAAAGAAAGGCAGACAGAACATAGGACAAATGGTAAAAGCAAAGCTATACAGAGAAAACCACACTAAGAAGCATATACATACACACTCTCAAAACGAGAAACAGGAAAAGAAAAAATATATAGCTATATATATATCTATAGGTATATATATATCTAAATATATATATATATATATATATATATAAAAAGGAAGAGAGCACCCAAATCAATAAACCAATCTACCAATGACAATAAACTCTAAATACTAAACTAAGATAAAGATAAAACCAGAAACAAATTGGAGACAGAAAGCAAACCCCAAGTCTACAGTTGCTCCTAAAGTCAACTGCCTCGATTTTGGGATGATTCATTGCCTGTACAGTATTTCAGAGATGCAGGGTACATCAAGTTGATTGTGGAGATTTAATCTGCTGCCCCTGAGCCTGCGGGGAGAAATGTCCCTTTTTCTTCTTTGTTCAAACAGCTCCTGGGGTTCAGCTTTGGATTTGGCACCACCTGTGTGTGTAGGTCGCCTGAGGGTGCAGGCTCTTCGCTCAGACAGGTTTAGGTTAAAGTAGCAGGTGGTTAGGGAGCTCTGGCTCACTCAGGCCAGTGGGGAGCAACAGGTACGGAATGCAGGGCAAGCCTGCAGTGGCAGAGGCCAGAGTGACGTTGGAACAACCTGAGGCGCACTATGTGTTCTCCTGGGGAAGTTGTCCCTGGATCATGGGACCCTGGCAGTGGGAGGCTGCACAGGATCCTGTGAGGGGAGGTGTAGATAGTGACCTGTACTTGCACACAGGCTTCTTGGTGGCTGCAGCAGCAGCCTTAGCATTTCGTGCCTGTCTCTGGTGTCTGCACTGATGGCCGCAGCTTGCACCCATCTCTGGAGCTCATTTAGGGGTGTTCTGAATCCCCTCTCCTTGCGCACCCTGAAACAATGGTTTCTTGCCTCTTAGGCAGGTCCAGACTTTTCCTGGACACACTCCCGCCCAACTGTGGTGCACTAGCCCCCTTCAGGCAGCCAACATCAATCCTCTCCCTGAGATCTTTCCTTGGAAGCCCGAGCGTCAGCTCCCAGCCCCCACCTGCCCTGGCAGGTGAGCAGACAAGCCTCTCAGGCTGGTGAGTGCTGGTTGACTCCCATCGTCTGTGCAGGAATCTCTCTGCTTTGCCCTCTGCACCCCTGTTGCTGCACTCTCCTCCGTGGCTCTGAAGCTTCCCCCACCCCCAACCCCCATGTCTGCAAGTGAATGGGCTTCCTAGTATGTGGAAATTTTTCCTCCTTCACAGGACACAAGGTGCATGTCCTGTCCCTACTCTTTTGTCTTTGTTTTTCCTTTTTTCTTTTGCCCTACCCAGGTAAGTGGGGAGTTTCTTGCCTTTGGGGATGTGTGAGGTCTTCTGTCAGCTTTCAGTAGGTGTTCTGTAGGAGTTGTTCCACAGTTAGATGTATTTATGATGTATTTGTGGGGAGGAAGGTGATCTCCACGTCTTACTCCTCCACCATCTTGAAGGTCTCCCTCAGCAGTTGATCTTGATTTAATTTAATAAACAATTTCATTTAACTGTGCAAAGAGTTGGGATTCTTCCATAGAATGTAGTCATCTTGAAGGATTCTGATATTTGGTCCAATTTATCTCTGTCCACCTTTATTATTAAAAGGTACTGAATGGACCCAGGAATATCTCTTTGTCACAGACCCACTCTTGAAGTAATGCATGGCCAGTCAACAGAGATTTTATTGTTTATCAATTAATCTGCTGCATTACACTGTATAGAAAATATTCTAACTCCTTTAATGCATGGCCAGTCAGTACAGATTTTACTGTTTTTCAATTAATCTGTTACATTATATTGTATAGAAAATATTCTAACTACTTTTCCAATAAAATACCAGCATATTTGAGAGTCTTAGGCTTACTCTGTTTCAGGTCAAACCTCATTCCTGAATTTGATATGAGTTCCTGAAATCTTGTTTCTGTGGTCAGATAGCTGGCCTGTGTTATACACTTCCTGTTGTGGTGTGTTCAGACATCGCAGATTTCTGGTGCACTGCTGAGATCAGGAAATGCACCTTTTTATTAAGCATAAGCGACTATTAAAATATTAGTGCACATTATATAAATGAGATATGGCACCAAAGTTGCAAACAGTGAACTGAATACATATGTTTGTGATGAGATGATCCTTGCTGCCTCCCTCCCTCAATGTAAAAGAAAGAAGGGTCTAGAAATGCAGAATAAATGAGAGATGACCTTAATTATATCTGCAAAGCCCACACCAAAAAAAGTAAAATTATGCTATGCTGCAGCTTTTCTAAGACATGTATTTATTTATACAGATAGATTATTTGATAATGATATTTAGTAAATATCAATTGAGCATTGTTTCCTTCTCTTCTTTGGCTGAATTTGATTTTAGCTTGCTAAGATATACTATAAATGCTTCATTTTATTTATTTTCTAACTAGACTTCACTATTACTGCAGTAGAAATATACCTTATCACTCAAAGTAACCATGATTGTTAGCATTAATATATCACTGCTGTATTTAGTCAATTTTATAGAAATTTTATAGAAATGACACATACCTCAATTCTTAAATGATTTGTATTTATAACTAATATTTTTATTCTTAGTAAGACCACAGACAACACAAAAATATAATTAATTTATCAGATTATTTGTTCCTTAATATAGTAGTTGTTTTATTTATTTTTAATTGCCTTCAATGTACAAATAAAACACAGCAGGACCCTATGGGGCTCCTGGGCACAAAAGCTTTTCTGTGTCCCTCATTTCTTTGATTACAGGAAATAGGCTTCATTCAGCTTCATGACCTTCCCTGAGTACCAACAGGCAGGTTTAAACATTTGCTAATGAGGAAGAGAAGGGGATGCAGAGACAAGGGAGGAGCAGCTGACAAACAATAGTGCAACCTTGGGGCAGGGTCCTGGTTCCTCCTTAAGGGATACACACAACAATATCTGAGCTCTTTTGCACATCTAATGCCCCCACCAAATGGAAGATGTTAACTACTTGATGAAGCACTCTTCATTCCAGAGGTCACAGTTTGCCCATCATCACCTGACACCAGATGACCTCTGGATTGAAGTACTGTGGGTCCTACATGCACCCTGATCCTCATCAGCAACCCCAGCCCTTGACTATGAAACCTCTCACAAAACCTCCTGTGTTGGGACACAGTTTTGAGGGCATTAGCCTGCCCCCTTTACCTGGCAAAGGAATAAAACTATTCTTTACTACATCACTCAAAACTCTGTCTCTGAGATTTTATTCAGTGTAGGGGTACAGAGGTTGGATTTGGCTTCAAATTTTGGCACCCAACATGGGGCTGACTTAGGGATGGCCCCAGAAGGGTCCCCTGGCTTGACTGGATGCCCCGAGGTTTTCTCCACACCAGCCTCTTTTGAGGGAGCAGAGAGTAGGAGAATTCCTTTAGAGGGCAGATCACCTGTGACCCTTGCCTGGAAAGGCTAAGTCCTGGTCATACCTGATCCTGGTAGTCAGAACTCTGAGGCAGGAGTAAGAAGCAGAAGATGGACCATCCTTGCAGCTGCCAAGGCCACCTTTGGCTTGAGGACATGCCCTTCTTCCTCCTGTCTCAGCCAGCCTGAAATTCCTACTCTGAGGAATTATCTGGGGGAAGGAGAAAGATAGTGTCTGATGTTGCAACACTGCTGCCAGAACCTGGTAAATCCTCTGGCATATAGTCTGAGACCCCTTGGACTTTGTCCTGGGTAAATCCTCTGGCATATAGTCTGAGACCCCTTGGACCTTGTCTCTCTGAGAAACTTTCAGTTCCATCTGGGGAACATTCAGTTCCTTTCTGGGGATTTTCTGTTTTGGAAATCCCACCTATAAGGCACCACTTGGATTAAGGTCACTGGCTTAGTGGGACTTGAAATTGGCCACTCTGAGCTTTGTGCTGTCTGTGTTTTTTGGATGTAAGGCTTCCACCTGTTGGTAGGGGTTCTGGTTTGTTCTCAGTCCACATGTGAGTGTTTTTCAATCAGATATATGAAGTGCTTCTTCAGTTCCATCTGATATCCCCTTAAGGAACATTCTGACAGACTGGTACACCTATAGCTATGAACCTATGAATAGGGAACACTGTGTGACCACAGTATTCTTTAGACTCTGGAGAAAATAGGTTGAGATGAAACAATGATTTATGGATTTATGTATGTCTTAGTATGTATCTTTGCCTTGGATAATATTGCTGGGGTTAATTTGTAAATGAACTCTAATTGACTTAAAAGTGGTTACAAATTTAATATAATTATTTAGGAAACTTGCTGAAATGAGTTTCAGGCCCACAGGATCTGGGAAATATTCAGTACTGAATTGATATCTGCTATTAAAAGGTGTCTTGTTAGTTGATTTAATTAATATATATTGTACCTAGGTTTACTGAAGTTCAATAAGTTTATGTCACTCCTGTTGCAGAGTTTTTCAGCAGAAAGAAAAAACAATAATTAACTTGATATAATGAAATTCTTATTGGTAAATTACATGCAGATGAGTGAAGGACTTTTGGGTGAACTCTTTAGGAATAACTATTTTAGGAATGTCTACTTAAGAATAATCTACCCAGATATTTGGTAACTTAAAATTTAGAGTTGTTAAATTAAGTTAAATGATGGAAGTTTATTAAATACATAGGTCATTTCCAAATAAAATAAGATACTGAAACATTAATTACTGAACATTGTCTTCCCTTTGCAGAGAAATTAAGGGTATTTAGGGCTATTGATGAATGTGTTCAGTGCCACCCTAAGATGTTCTTTATGAGAAAGAACATATTTTTTAGAAATGATTGGTATTTATGTTCACCAATCTACAGAGTGTTGATAAAGAAGACAGTTCATGGTTTCTTAAAGAAAGTAGGATGCATGTTTTCAGTAAAAGAAGGTATGAGGAATGGAACTGCATTGCATTTAGGAAAAAGAAAGTGAGTCTGTCTTGGAGTTGGTTGTTTTGGGGTGGAAAAATAGGGGACAGGCTACTATGGATGCAGAATGTGATGGAAGACTTGTGGGAAGTGGACCCTGAGAAAAGAGTTTTGGGTATGGTTGAGACTGGCTAAGTTTAGAATAAATTTAATTGAGTAAATGAATTTTAAAAGTAAGCTGGTGCAAAACTTGAATTTGACTTTTATCAGTTAAGAAGACAAGTTTTCTTAAAATGTTGATCTGTCCCTTATAACAGATTTTTAAAGTTTCTTTGTCTTTAAGTGACTTGTATTTGCTTTTGTAATCCTTTCATGGATTCTAAGGTTCTTTTGACCTCCAGCTAACTTTGAGTTGCTTTAGAAGTCCCCTGAGGCACCTCAGAGAGAAATATTTAATTAGCATGTTAAATTACATGGAATTCCTAAAAGTCTAGTATGTTCTGATAAGATGTTATCAGTCATAATTGCAGTTATTTTAAAATGTATGTCACAGCAATAGCTGTTTCTTTTGTCAATTATATTGTGATCAAATGTTTAACTGTGACCTTTGAAGTCTTTCTGTGATTTATAGGCAATTATCATTGTACTCTGATAAATCTCAGATTATACTGGGGAACTGAGTAAGAAATTAAATCATCCTAAGTGAAAATCTGATGGCTTCATTAAGGTGGCTTCATCATGGTTTTGATCTGTGTTCTCCAGATATAGGGAAGCCCTTCCCCTCAAGTTGGTTATGATTTATAGCAATTTGGTAAACTACACCTGGGGGTAAGATTAAAGCATTTTTCTTTTCTCTCTACCTGGGCTCTCCAGAAATTGGGGGCTCCTGGGTTTCAACAAGCTTTATCAGTTGAATGGGAAAGACGGTCTCCTGGCATGTGCAGGAATCTCGGTATTTGGGGGACCTCTAGAAAAAATCTACCAAGACAGAGCCAGATGTCAGGTCTTTGGCATGGCTTTCATGGCCTTGAGAGGCATATTGGGAATTCAGTCTGAGACTCCTCAGGAATTCCACCACAGCCAATGTGGAAGAGCCTATATGGTCAATTAACCAGACATATTTTGCAAACAAATTAGATTTGATTAGCTGTGATTGGCGGAGATGAGGGTAATTTTAGAGAGAACAATATTATGTTTCAGTGGATGTTAAATTCTAATTCTGTTTATTGAGGTCTGTATTCACTAAGATTTACTTCCCAGATAGTTCCTTGCTGTTATGTTATATTGTTGCAGAGTTTAATTGAATTATTGAAAGTGCACTCTAAAATTGTATCTAAACTCAGCAATCTCTCTATGGATGAAGGTCAGATGCTCTATGATCTGCAACCAGGAGATTAACACTTGTCTATCATCATTTAAATTTAAAGGCTCCCTTATGTTGGGAACAGTTAAACCATACTATGGATAACCAGCCTAATAACAGTAGGAAAGCAAGCTGGGTGCCTTATGGACAATGCCAGTATATAATTTCCCTTAAAGATAAGGACTGGTATAGAACAGACTAAGTCAGACGATCTGGAATATACTGGGCTGAATTTAATGTAAGTTCTTGACTTAAATTCTTTCTTGTGACCTTACTAACACTGCTAGTTATATTATTTTTTATATTGCCTGTTTCACAAAATTGCTGTTTCTTGCATTACCAAATGTGTGCTGAGTCCCTGATAAAATGATGATATATAGTTCCATATGAGATCAGTGACTGTAATAATGTAACTCTAAATATGGGAAGAAGCAACAAGAGGGAATATTTTCCTGGACCATAAGAGACTAGTTAGACAGGTGGTCTGGAGACTTTTGGCTACTGTTAAAAAGGCCTAGTCCAGTAATAATAGCACATTGAGTGACCTATCAACAAAATCTTTGCCAGACCTGGGAATGAGCATTCCTAGCACCATGGGACAAAATGGCCATGAAATGCCTCCCACACCATGGTCAAAATTATGACCCTGAAGGGGTCCTGCCAACTGAAAATTAGCATTTGCCATCTACCTCTGCAAGGATTAAGTCAATGGTCACTGCAGCCACTGACCAACACTCCCTGAAAGGAGTTCAGGGTGGAGATCAGGAAGGAGGCACTCTGTGCTTTGGGAAAAACTGGAACAACAGACCTTCAGGTAGTTAGAAACTTTCAGGAAAAGATTTTATGAGCCCAAATTCTTGTATCTTCTCATATCCAGAAAAGCACTGAAATCATTAACATTGACATCTGCTTTGGCCATTCAGGAGAGAAATGCAGTTAAAAGTCAAAAATGGAGTTAACTATGGTTCAGACCTCCAAGGTAAAACAAAGTGGCCATTGTGGATTTTCAGACACGTTCCTGTATTGCTGAGAACTCGAATTTTCTGAGCTGTGTCAGACCAGGGAAGAGCACCAGCCAATCTCAAAGCAGTGTCCGCTGGCGATGGCAGCTGCAACCTTACATTTTCAAGGTCTCCTCTCAGCTATTAAATTTTTAGACAATAAAACTGCTTTAGATCAGATATTAACAAAAAGAGGAGATGTGTAGTGGCCAATAGCTCCTATTATATATATGTTGATACCACATCAGAAGTTAAAACCTACTCAGGTAAAATTAAACAACTGGCTACCTGGCTGCAAGTCTACCTTGAAGTGCCAGGTCCAGACTAGGTTTCAGGCTTATTCTCCTGAATTACTAAGGGAATGAGATCTATTTTGCCTCTTAAAGTTCCAGTTGTCATTCCTCCAACCACTTCTAACTGGATCTGCTGTACCAAAATTGGTGGAACAAAGGATTGAGACCTTAATCATACGAGACTCAGATCCAGGACTTGGAATTCAAATATTTCTACTTCAGTATCCATTCCCCCCAAATTTAGGCAGGATTACCTCCCATTTCAGCAAGAAATAACCACAGCAAGCATTACCCCATTTCCTGAAAGATGTGAGCAGGTTAAAAAAAAAACGGGGGGAAATTGAAACTATGTCCCCTGAAACCAAGTTCTGATGAGTTTATAATTAATGTCTCTATCCAAAATGATTATTCCTTTTCTTGTCCAACACTTGTTTTCCTTATGATTGAAGAGTATCAGAGAAAAGGGGGTATTGAAACAGAGCAGGACCCTGTGAAGCTCCTGCGCACAAAAGCCTTTCTGTGTCCCCTTCCCTGAGTTCCAAAGGGCAGGTTCAAACTGTTACTAAGTAGGGAAGGGAGGGGATATGGAGAAAAGGGAAGAGCAGTCAAGAAACAATAGTGCAGTCTTGGGGGCAGGGTCCTGGTTCCCCCTCAAGGGATATACATAACAGTATGTTTGAGCTCTTCTGTAGAATTAAAACCCCCACAAATGGAAGATGTTTACTATTTGATGAAGCACTCCATTCCAGAGAAGGTCATAGTTTGCCCATCACCACCTGATGCCAGATATCTCTGGATTGAAGGAATGTGGGCCCTTCATGCATCCTGTTCGTTATCAGCAACCCTGCCCCTTGACTATAAAATTCCTCATAACCCACCCTGAGTTGGGACATAGTTTTGAGGGCATTAGTCTGCTGTGGTCCCCTTTACCTGACAGAGCAATAAAGCTATTCTTGTCTACTTCACCCAAAACTCTGTCTCTGAGATTTAATTCAGTGTCAGGTACAGAGGCCGGATTTGGCTCCATAAATGACAAGAAAGCAGAATTTAAGAGCAGAACTTTAGGACAAGCCCAGTCTGTTAATTTGTCAATGACTATGTATTATGATGAAATTAAATTTCAAAATCAAATTACTGGAGCACAAAATAAACTATGAATCATCTTTATGGTTTTTAAAAATAATAAAATAAAGTCTTGCTTATATTGTATGAAATATCAGTTTTACAATATCTTTAATTCTGAGTATACTTGTTCCTTCAAAAGATATTCAAATCTTATCAGAACTTAAATAGATGAGTCTTATTTCAGACTTTAATTGAATTTGTGTACATTTTTTATTTTCCATATTGTATACTTACCCAGCCTCCAATTTTATTAATTGAGCAGTTCAGAAAATTTATTTTATTTTCTGCTTTAAAACAATGAAGTTTAGAAATAAGTATTACCTGCTGAACTGATAAGCCATCCAAAATAGGACTTTTGCCAAAATTACCCAACAAGCTGTCAACTCTCTTCTCCACTTTGCATTTGTGGAGAATGTAAGCATTATTTATAAGTGATGCAATTCCTCTCACATTTCAAAACATACCCTTATAATGGAGTTAACAGAAAATATGTATAACACAAAACACTTAAGTATCATGTAATAGTTCTGACTGCACTTAACACCAATGATTTATGCCTCATATTAACATAATAACACCCAAGACTTATTACTACTGTTCTATTTCCAAAAATATTTTCCTCTACTTGAATTTTTGACATATGAAAATCAGCTATAAAATAACTGGGAAACATACCATATGGATTTTTAATTGGAAGTAAAATTTGGGATTTATTATTTCATTCCTAATCATTTATCTACCTAAAGCCCATCCAACACATTCAAATTTTTACATAACATGTTACTTCTGTCACATGCTCAGTGGCTTCAAAATTAAACTAGACATTAATTAGAATATTAGTATCTAACAATATGTAGAATTAGAAAAATGTATCCAGTTAAGTTGCAATATATTTGATTACAATATCAAGTACTGATACATTTTTAAATGATAATGAAAGTAAATCGATTGCTCTGCTAAAATGTTTCTTAATGTGCTTTTACACCATAGAGCACCTTTATTTATTACCAATAATAATCAAGTTCAAACCAATTCAATTACATACATTTCAGTGAAAGAGTGTTTAAGAATCACAAGCTAAAAAATCAAAGATTCATCACCTTACAATCAAAAGCAGTGAGCTTTAAATTTCAAACAACCAGGTGACAAGTTTGTCGTGTCTCACTTGTTCTTAATGGGAAGTTGTCAGGAACAGTTGACATTTTTAAAACTTACTATCTCATTTATCGCTGGTTATGAACCTCATGTTGATATGTTAAACTGTAGGACAGGAAGAAGAGGACAGCCACAGCTCTATGAAAATATATACATCAGCATTTGCAAATATCATGCCTGGAATAAAAGGATCCTTAATTTCCAATAGGAAATGTGTGATGTCTCTCATTTCCTCAATTCTTTTTCTTTTTTTTAAACCTTTCTTTCTTTTTCTTGTGTCTAGTGGTACCCAACAAATTTGGGACAATAAGGGACACTACTAATTAATTGCCCTTGTGTCAGAGACATCAGGGCTCTTATATTAGAATGAAAAATAGTGAAGGAATATAATACTGCTATATCCAAATAACTACAAAGGCCAGAAGTCATTTTTTTTTTCAAAAATGACAGTCCTTCAGTGAAAATATATTTTCAGTAATTTTACAAAACTTCTACCAAAGGAAGGGTGTTGAATTAATACATTCAATCAAATAGTGCTTTCTGCTAAGTCTTATATGATAGGTGTGAAGTTAAAAGTTAAGAAAGCAATTGAAATACAAAAGCTGAGCCTTTCTCAAAGTTTCATATTTTGACTTGGTTTGACTGGGCCATTTCTATTCTAACCCTATTTTGATCTTCAATTTGAAGGCAGCAAGGCTCAAGCTACATGGATCATTTCCTTCCAAACTTTTGACTTGTCATTCTTATAGGAGAATAGAAGATTTTTGAATATCTATGTATGTTCTATAGTCCCTAGTTGATAGTTTGAGCTACTCTAGAACGTGGAAATTTTTAATAATAATTGAGTTTCCATTAAACCTAGTTTTCAAATAGCTTCTTAGAGTTTATCCATCAAATAATTCAGGGTGTAAAAGTAACACAAAATTAATTCAACAACCACTAAGCAGTAAGATTGTTTGGTTTTGGCTGATAGGGACCCTGTGGTCAAAAACAATTAGGTTTTATGATGAATATGCCATCAATTGTGTTCCTACCAGACTCAGCCCAGATGCACACTTCACTGAATAGCAGACAGCTGTGCTCAGAAGCCTACCTGGGGTATAGGAAGTCATATTTTGACTGTCGTGGCTTAGCTGCTTATTAATATTATAGTGTGCCTCATGCCTTATGCTAATGGCAGTGACTGATGTTTGTCATTATCTTCATCAAGCTCATAAAATACTTCCTCAGGAGAGACCAATCATAGCTAGAATACTACTTAAACCGGTTTTCTAAGCTAGAATATAAAAAGCACTTAGTACAAGAAGTTGGATGAATAATTTATTTTGTTTTATGTTTGACAACTGCTACTCGTCAAACTTGCCATGAACCTAATTGATATTCCATATGGGAATAGATGCCTGTATGTGTGATTGCATGATGCTTTAAAGTTCTTCTGCTCATCTGGGAATATAGGTGAAGATGTGTGATAGAAAAACCAAAAGCTGGAATAAATCTGACACTAACTGGAGGTTCAATGTTTTTGACAGTGGAGGTGAGTCCCCTTATCACTTTGTGATTTCATGTATGCACTCTGTTTTACAAGACAGGTACTGAACATTTCCTTATGGACCCGAAAAAAAATGCTTAAATGGATGAAGCATCTCTTTATATCTGATAAATGGACATTAAATTAATGTCAAACAAGTGAGAAACATTTAGTTTTATTCTACATTCTACATTGTAGCAACATGGCAGTAATGTATTGATTCTTATATGCACATGATTTCATATGTCTTAATCACAAGAACTTGAGGTTATGAATTTCTTTATTAAAGTAAAAACAAAAAAATTAATAAGAAAATATACTTTTGATAGAACGTGATGAATATTCACACTATTTCTGATAATAAGTGGTGGTAGGAGACAAAATGTTCCTGAAGAGAGGAAATTTCATCCACCATACCTGATAGATATTCATGGAGCCTTTGTATAAAGAGTTAGTATAGTCATCCTTCCCAATATGCCATTTTTGTATTAGAGGGAAAGTTTAGTTTTATTGGAGAGAGGGTCAATATACAATGTGCTTCCAAATACATGTTTGTAGAATTAAATGGGTTGGAATAGAGCAGAGTGGAAAAGAACATGATAGACGAGGACCATGCATATTTGTTCCCTCCTAAAAGCCTAATTTGTTCTAAAAAGTAATAAAGAAAAATAAATAGATGGTTGGATGAGTGGTCAGTGATACAGATGATTCACACTAGAAGTTTCTGTTTCCTCTTTATACATATTTTTATTAAAAAAAGAACTTATTTAGAAAATATAAATTATAGTTCATTTAGTGAGACAGGAAATTGTAAAGAAGATTTCAGAAATTTTCATTGAAAGTACTTAATTTTTTAAAAATTAAAGTGTATCTCCCAAGACCTGACCTTTAAAGATACCCTAGGAAAGACTAAGCTATAAAAAGGAAAGGCTAAGTTATAAATACTATAGAACTATCTCACCTCCTTCCATTATGTCTCAGAGGAGTTTCGAAGGAGGCAGCACCATATTTTGTGCCCATCTTGAATCTGAACAAGACATAACATCTTTCTAAAGAGTCTCATGTAAATATTCCTGTATAATATAACACTCTTTTAGAAGTTTGTTTTGAGCTAGAAAATATATTGTAGATAAGGTGACCATGCATCCTGTTCCAGTGTAATTATTAATAACACCACCTTTCACTCTCAGAGGTGTCCCAGTAGAGATGAAAAATTATGGTAAATTTATCTATAAATAATAATGAAATGCTAATAAAATAACCTTTATCGGACGCTTGCTATTTGTCAGACTGAAATGCTTTCATGTATAATGAATTCTTTTAAATAACCCAGTAAAAGAGGTTTTCACAGTTGAGGAAACAATGAGATAAAACATGGATAGAATTAAATAGCATGGCTTCTTCTCATAGCAGGCAAACCTGACACCAGACGAAGGTCTGATTCTATAACAACATATGCCAGAAGATGATATACTATCTTCTTATTTGCTGGTTGATATGATTAATTTGGTTTTACTTAATACATTCAAAGATTACCAATACTTCTAATTTGTTATACTTCCTAGCTGTTATAAACATACTTTATAACTACTGTTCATTTTAAGAGGAAGAAAAAGAGTACCAAACTGAACTAAAAGTCAGCTGGATTGTAGTTCAGTATACTACTAAGTTAGTGATAATAATAATGGTTTGTTATGTAACTAGTTTATGCCAGGCACTGCACATGGGATTTTCCCTGTGTTCTCTCACTGACCCTTAAAACAGCTCTGTGAGGCAGAACATCTGTACCCAATGAATGTGTATGAATTTCTTTAGCCCAAAAGTGTTTCGGAGATTTAAAATGAAGTCTGGGGGATTAAATAATTTCAGCAGGGCTCTCCAACTCTGACTAGATTAGATTCTCTGGGAGTAACTGATTATCAGTATATAAGGCATAAAATTTGGATGCTGAGGAATATTCTTGGGGGCAGAGACACCTTATATTTATATTAGCTATCATGTATTGAGTGCTTACTAGGGGCATGCATTTTACAAACTTTTATTTTTTTTTTGTTTTTTTCCTCACCATAAGCCAAATAAGAGAATCTGAATTTGAGCCAATGTAAATTTAACTCCACTATGATAGAGAAAGTATCCTTCTCTGACTCTCTAGCATTTGCCCTAATTTAGGAACCTTTCTGAAAATCAATATTAAATATAAATGAATAAATAGTGTTTGCTCATGATATAATTTGTTCCACCACTGCATAAATAACGTGCATAGAAAAACAGATGTGATAGTATAATATAGAGGTTTTTGAAAGGAAATTCCTGGCTACTTTTTCAAACAAGTAGCGTGGAAATTCTCATTAGTGCAGAGTAAGTTCTGTGTGCTGCAGAGAACAAAGCAAATATGAGTCTGTGCTTGTACCCAAACAATGGTCACAGTTCAGTGGGGATACAAGAATATAAATGCACAAATATAGATTAGGTACTATTAGAAAATGCCAAATAGTAGAGTGTAAGTTGAACAGTGCTTTTTAACTGAGAATATGTTATGCATGGTGTGTTTTTAAAATACAGATTCCAGGACCATACATGTGTTGACCAAATAAGTTTCTAAGGTAGGAAATGAATTATTTTAAACTCCACAGGTGATTCTGAAATGCACTATGAATAACAACCACTGGATTAATATTAATATGTTAATTATGCAGATTAAAAAAGAAGAGGTTCATTTGAGCTAGGTTTTAAAAGATGGCTTCATAGAAGATATGAGATTTGAATGAAAGATGAGACATGACAGAAGGTAGGTGAAACAGATGTTTTTCTGTTACTTTTTAGCTCAAAATAAAAAAGTGCCTTTAAGGATTTTTTCTACATTTCAGATTCCTAATTGGATTGATCTAGAGTAGATAATAAAACTTATAACAATAAATACCTGGAAATGTTCAATTATCTTCTAATATATCCATGATATGGTTACATGAAACTCAGGTAAAAGGCTTGCTTAAAAGCACATAAATTTCTATAGATTAGCATTAATATCTTAATTTCAAAATTTTTATCACAATTAGTAAATGCATTTTAGAATACAAATTGCCTTTTGGTGTTTTATTCAAATTTGGATTCTTAGATCTTTAACATAGGGATTGATATCTAGAAGATGAATAACATATATTTGTTGAATGAATTAAATATTTGGATTTACTTGGTTTATTCATTCCACCTTGTTTGTGGGGCAGATTTCAATAACCTCCATTTGCAAGATCAAGAATTTTACCTATAAAGGTTTTGGTTTCTTTGTTTCTTTATTGATCCATAACCAATGAGCTCGCAAAGACTTTCAACAACCATTAGCTTTTAGGCTTTTTCTTTCCCAATGAAAAGACTGAAGAGAAAGAAGAAAAGTGGAAAAGGCAAAAGAGTTCCAAGCATGCTAACACCAGGGGAGTTCTCCATCCATGTGTATGCCTACACCAGCTGTCAAAACCCTCTCCTCAGACCAGTCTCTCCAGAAGGAGGAGCAAGCAAAGTCACCAACCTGTCAACGGGAAGGAGCAAGGCCTCCCCAGCTTGCCCAATTTTGTCATTGTTTTGGTTTGGATTGTTAATAGAATTGTAAAGGCATGACAGCCAGAAAGGTCACTAAGAATATCTTGCTGCATTACATCTCCTCAGTGCCGTTGTTGTTATAGAAAAAAATGCCAGAAGATATTCATATTTCCTCAGTGTAATTTTATAAATGATTTTGGAAACAGTTTCATGGGGGAAAAATAAGGATAAGAAGAAAGAATGGACAGAAAACAATACACAGATGGAAGAAGAGTATGGTAAGCTGTTGACAAGATTTTGATTCTATTATTCATATACATGTTTTGGAGAATAAAGGGGAAGAAAATGGAAGGCATCATACAGTGTTTAGTTATCGACATGTATTTGTAAAATATGTTTAGTATGAGACAGCTTTAATAATAAGGATAAACACTCATGCTGGTATTAGAGAAAGCAGGGGTAGCATCCAGAAGAGGGAGCTTGGGCAGAAGCAGCTGTCACAATACAGGATGCCTGTGAGCTCAGCCTTGGTGTCATTCAGGAGAAGTCCAGCGTTGTCCCATTGACCGGTTATGGTTCAGTTGACATGGCTGTAAGCTGGAGGGGCTTAAACAAATGGCCACTTTTCCTTAAAGAACTATTGAATGAACTCTTGATGTGACTACATTCTATCAATATAACAAACACGTGGAATTCTTAGTTGGACCAAAACTCAAGACTTCCAAATTACTAACTGGACTCTTAGTAACTATACTGGCTGCAAAATGACCTCAGGAACTATGATTTTGAAAATGTCTGGTACCTGGCTCAAGTCATATATCTATATCTACTGGCCATTATACTGTTGCACTTTTTTGGCCCCTCCAGCTGCCTCATGATCACCTCATCCCAGACAAGCCTCATTGTCATCAGTGAAAAACATCAAAAATAAACATGATTACATAATTAGTTATAAGGATTGAAACTGAATATATCTTAAACAGTTTAATTCACATTTAGTTTCACAAAACAGCTGAAAGTAAAATGAATTTATGTTTTAATAATATTTCAAGAGTGGCTCATCACATTCATGGCCTACATGTCATCTTGGGTACACCAGTAATTTTCATTAGACAAGGGTGTGCTGGAGCCACAGGTCCATGACATCCAAATACCTGCATCTTTCCTCAACCAGGCCTTCAGTCACCTCACTTTGGTAGCTTGAAGTGGACCCTGGTGGGAATTTTATATCACAGAAATTGGCAAATGGGATGTCTTGGTCCCTTTGGGCTGTTATAACAAAATAGCAGAGACTAGGTGGCTTATCAACAACAGAAATTTATTTCTTACAGTTCTGGAGGCTGGACATCTGAGATCAGGTGCCAGTATGGTCAGGTGCGGGCCCTCTTCCAGGTTGCAAACTTCTTGTATCCTCATGTGGTGGAAGGAGCTAAGGATCCCTGTGGGACCTCTAATCCCATTCAAGAAGGTACAACCATCATTACCAAATTACCTCCCACAGGCCCCACCTTCTAACACCATCAGATTGAGCATTAGAATTCCAATAGGTTAACTTAGCAGGGGTGGGACACAAATATTCAGACCATAGCATTCTGCAAATCAGGGCTTTCTATTTTTATTTTATAGAGAGCCAATGAGACAGTTAACCAGCAAACCACTGAGTTACATGCACATTTTAGAAGAGACCTAATATAAACACGTTTTTGTAATTAAGAATATTGCTTGCTGGGTAAATATTTAAAGACACTGCTTAAAAGAAATGGTATTTTGTTAGACTGTCAAGGCTCACATTGCTATTAGCCATCAATTAACCTCCTTGTGTCTTAGTGTTCCTACCCTTAAAATGAGAACATTATAATACCTACTTCATGGAATTGTTCTGCTGATTAAATGAGTTAATATATGTGATGCACTTTAGAAAGTGCCCAGCACAGAGAAGGTGCTCAATAAGTATTTTCAATTAGTATTAACAGGAGATGAAACTATATGTTTGTTTACAGTCCTCGCATAAAAGGCTGCCTAAATTTTGTTCTTTTCTTTGTTGAGCTTTTGTATCTTTTAGAAGCCCTTACCCACCTTCTAAATATTTCGTGAGGATCAGTTAAATGAAAGCACATCAAATCACTTTGAAATGCATAAAGCAATATGTAATGAAAGGTGGAATAATATGTAAAAGGCATCATCTTGAATTTTGTTTATACTGCATCTTTGAAATGAGCATCAGATTTTTCTCTAGGTTGTTACTGCTCCTAGAGAAACAAACACAGATGGTGCCCAAACCTCCTACTGAATAGTTTTAGGCAATGGCATTTATCAAAATACCACAGGTCACTAAATGTACAAAGACTCAAATCAAATCAAATCACATCTCAGTGTCAGGCCAGTATGGTAATTTAGGCAAATAAGCCTTTGTTTGGTAATTCAAGGATCTTCTGATTTGTAGACTGCACTAGCACAACAAACAGAAAATCTTACATGTAGGCTAAGTTTTGCAAAATAGGATATTAAAATGCAATTTCTTTTAGAGAAAAAAATCAGTTTATCTTTTCTGATGATTGTTTCCAGGCAAATTAAAACCAATTTTGGGGTGTACATGCAGATGTTCCCATTTTATGTTGACCTTCTAGCCAAGCACTGCAGAAAAAGAGAGGAAACGTGTTTTAAATATATTTTCTTACACTCAAAACTTCTAAGAAACCCAGTCTTTGGAGTGCAGTCTTCCTTTCTTCAGCCACATAGTCCTGTGATCTCTCTTAATTGAGTCTTGGGTAGGTTTGCCAGGATCCCCTGGCTCAGTGATGGGGAGGGAGATCTGATCCCTGAGGCTTCCTCTCCCCCAAAGCTGGCTCTGCTGATGGGGGCTGGGGGTTGGGGCGATGGTGCAAGACTAAAGGTTGGGGGGGGAAGCGGGGAGCCAGGCTGTTTCTCCCAACAGCCAGCTTGCCTCCTGCACCTTCTCAGGCAGCAGCTATGTCTCTTTCATGCTCTACTTCCCACTGCTGGAGGCTGCCACAGTTGCCGCTCTCATCAGGTAACCCAAGGCTCCTGTTTTGCGGTAGCACCTCCTGGTCCTTTTGTCCCTCCAGCTTGGGGTTGGTTACGGCTTGCCCCTGTTGCTAATTTCTGAGTTGCCTCACTTTTCTCTGTTTGGCTTCATCTATCTCTTTCAGCACCTGTTTTGTGCTTTAATCAGTTCCCTGCATGAGAAGCCAACATTTAAGTATTCCAGGTGAATCCTGTTCACCTTGACTGGACCCTGATTGGCCCAAGATCTAACACAGGCCACCTGCTCAACTGAATTCTCAGGCATGTGACACTGTTGAAAGTGCAGTTCCTCTGTACCCATCACAAAGATCTCAAAGGCCCTTCTGGAGCATGAACTCCTGCAGTCACTCTTCCCTTTGTAGCTCTTTCCCTTTAGTTAAATGACCATTCTACTTCGAGCCTGCTCTGGGCCAGATCTCTGAGATGGAGGCAGAGACAAAGTAATTTTTGTTGTTTCTGCTAACATCAGTGTCACAAGACCCTCAGCCATTACACTTGTTAGCCTAGCCTGCCCCTTCTTCAGGCCACACCCCTCAAATTCTCTTATGGGTGGCAGTTCTCTCAGATATTAGTAACCTTCCTAGAAAGTCACAAATGATGACAGAATCTCCAGATAGTTTCCATGTATGTGATGATAGGACTAGAATATGGATCTGTGAGTTGTAACCATTCTAAAATTATATCCCTTCTGCTTTCTTTTCAAGGAAGTAAATTTGGGTCACAAAACAATTCCATATCTTAAATTGGTCTTAGGGAGTTCAAATTAGCTCTATAAATCTACTCTTAATCCAAAAGTATCAAGCTAGGGTTATATGCCCATGCGTTCGTTTAACTTATTTTGAACTCTGAAACATACATTAATGCTGAGTTTCTAAAAATAATATTTTATAAAGATTTTTCACATGTTTCCCTACACTCCATCTTAATGCATTGCCTGTGCTGCTCCCTCTTCCTGAAATGATCTTCTTTTTCCTTTTATTTTCTTTTGTTTTGCTATGAATTCTCAATCAAATAACCATCTTTCCAGGAGTATTCTCTGAACTTTCCTACTCACTTAACCCCTGTTCATGCCCCAAAATGATTTGTGTGAAATATATTTATGTCTCTATCTCCAGTTAGACTTTAAGCTCTATAATGAAAGGACTGTTTCATCTTTGTAGACCTAGTGCTCTGTAACTTCCTTGGTACTTAGGAATTATTCAAAACATATTTAACTGTTTCTGAACAATACTCTAAGGGTTCCAAGGCTTCTCATGCTGGACAAAAAATTAATATTTGGATCTTGGAATGGAAGGTTTGCTTTGATTTTTTATACTAGGAATATTTTACTAACAACATGTAACAGCCAGGGGTTATTTCACAAAATGCCTAGTGTTTGTGCCCCACATATAGAAGTACTTACACTTTTGTTGAACAACTTTGATAACTAGGGAAATGATTTGAATTATCCAAGAAGAGAATGCTAAGAATATTATGGATATATATAAACTGGAAAAGGAGATTGAGGAATTGTCTAAAACTGAGACAAAGCACCAAATGCAGTTACAGATGTATGAGAACACTTAATAAAGATGCAAGTTTGTAGGAGGTTGGTGCTGTTTCTTCCCATGAAGTCCAACATAGCACTTTAACAAGTTTAGAACAAAAATTCTCAAATCTTTCTCTTGTTTATGTTCTCCTTCATTAGAAGTTGCATCCTCTTTCTGTGTCTTCCTAAATTTAAGCCCTTATTTTCAGTGTCCATCTAAGTATATTCCCATTGCCTCCACTGTCAGTTAAGTAAATACCGTGTCTCTAACTAATTTCCTTTGAAAAGGACCTCAACTGTGCTCTGTTTATTCAATTTATAGTGGTTCTCTTTACACATTTTGGTCCATTGACTCTGGTGTCATTTCTCAGGCATCTGCTTATTCTACCCAATTAGACTCAGAGCTTGGCAGAGGGAGGTACTTTTTCTTTTCCATCTCCTCATAGCATGTTCACAATGTAGGATTGTGAACTAAATGTCTTCTTAATTTCATCAATATCTGTGCTAATATTTTTAGCTCCTCATTGAATGACAACGGTGGTGTGCTCACTGTGCAGCTGGACTCATGGGCATTTAGTCACCCGCATAGGACACAGCTCTGAATGGTTCCTTCATTCCATACCAGAATCTGTGGACTGGGCACACAAAGACTTCAAGATCCTTTGCCACTTTACTTTAGACCAGGAACCAGGAATGTCCCTAAGCTACTTCTCCCACCATTCATAGTTTGTTCTCTGTCGCTGAACCTATTCATTTCCTTCATGGTACTTGTGATAATTAGTACAATAGGAAGTATGTGTAGAATAAGCACACAAGATAAATAAAGTTAAATTTACATAAATTTGTAAAATATATAGTAGATATAAAATATATGCTTATTATGTATAAGTAATATATACAAAAACACCCATGTGTTTGTGTACATACGTGTGTGTTTTATGTTTTCATTTTTTCTTACCCCCACAGATTTTCTTCTAAATGACTTGCTTCACCGCTTAACACCCAAACGTAACACAAAGCCTGACATATCTCGTAGGTACTCAGAAATATTTGTTGAATAAATAATGTGTGAATGTTCATTCCCAAATGAAAATATGAAAGCAAATAATTATTTCCAATTTTAGTCACATCAGATCTTAAGTTTACTGACAACAAAGTGAAAAGAGGAGAGAACTAAGTCAATATTCTTCTCTCTACTTCAAAATTTCATAGGTTTATAATGTCTCCTCTGAGAAAGAGGTTCTCAGACTTCTCAATTTGTTTTTATCTACAGAGGAAAAAAGAGAAAAGCAAGAAATTTTCTGCTGTCCATTGTTGATGCTACTCACTAATAAAAACTACTGATATTTTAGCAAAAAGCTAATGATTTCCAAATAATGTAGCAATAAATGAATTGGATGCTTTACTATTTACTTTTATTTATTCTATATGAGCACAAACATATTATCTTTAGAATACATTTATAGCATGTGCATGTCTTTCTCCTAAATAAAAATTCTGAGGTCTCCAAAGAAAGAGTGGGACGTAACTATAGAAGTAGCTGCAGAATGCAGGAATTGACAAGGACTGTGAGCCACACTGCCTGGTTTCAAGCCCTGGGTCTACTGTTTTCTAGCACTGAGATCACAGGAGAGTTAGGTCGTCTTGCTTTGTTACTATTTCTTCATTTGTAAAAAGGAGATGATAATAGTACCTAACTCATTGAACTTATTAGGATTAAATTAGTTAGAACATGTAAAGTCCTTAGCATAATGCTTCACAAGTAAAAAACACTCATAAATGTTAACTAATCATATTCTTATTCTTTGTATTATTATTTTTGCCACCATATCCAAATTAAGGCAGTTTTGCTTCTAATGTAGATGGATAAATTCTCATTAAGACTGAGCAAGGGAAAAATAGAGAATGTACACATAAATAACATTAAGTATGAAAGGGGAATGCAGTCATAGGTGCATTAGAAAAAGCAAAAGGCATAGTAGAAAGTCAAGAATCTAGGATTTTGTTATATCCTCTTAATAAAGTTTTTCCTTAATTCTTACCCTAATTGATGTTTTCTTCCTATACCTTTTAAATACCTAATGATGAAGATCATGCTTATTCCATCTTCTTTGCTCTAAAAGAGCCTTAAAGACACCAAGACACTGCTGCCCTCTGAGCTCTGACTGAGAGAGACTGCCTGCAGCGCTGTTGGGTGACAACACCCACACACGGAAGCACCTCTCCAGCACTCTGTCCCCTGGGATTTCCCTTGACTCCATTTCCTCTGAGTAGCAGCCCTGAGCCTTCTTCTCTGGACAGACTACTGCTGTGAAGGACTTTCTCACCTGTGAACCTGTCAGAGCAGCTCCCAGTAAAGTTTGTGTGCTACTGCCACCTTGTCCTATCTCTCTTGTCATATCTATCTCCTTGCAAAATCACCTGCAACCCCCTAGAGAAGCTTAAAGGGAAGATCTGCCTTCAGAAGTCTACCTGGAAATAATTAGCATAGACATGGCATTAAGGTGATGAGAATCAATGATACTATTACAAGAGGAGTATATAGAAATAAAGCAGGAGGGCCCAGAACTAAATCTGAAATTACAAAATATGAAATCTGGTAAATGGGAGGAAACATACAAATGTAACCACTTGGTCAATTCCTTCTTTTATTCTATCACTCAGGCTGTAGCAGAAACTAGTTGAGACACAGCCATTATGTTAGCTCTTATTCAGCCCTTATTCTTTCCACCCATTCAACTGGTCTCCTACAGATGTTTTCTCCCCCTTTCTTTCTTGCTTGATTGCACTCTGAAAATGATTGCCCTCTAGCTAACTAAGCACACTCCTTAACACTCCTGTCCTTTGTGAGCATTCTTCATTCCAGAAATAAGATCTTGGAACAATAACCTCAGGGACCACCAGAACCTGTTCTGGAACCACCTGACGCCAGCCCTGGCAATCTCAATGTCTCCAGGAGGAAAGAAGAGTGGAAGACCAAAACAGCCATGATCCTTATCTACAGCCCTATTTTCCACCCTGAAACTACAAGACCCCTCCCTATTTCCCAGGAAGCAGGGCACAGTCTTGACGGTGTGAGCCTGCCATGGCCCCATTTGCCTGGCAAAGCAATAAAGCTACTCTTTTCTACTCCTCCAAAGCCCTGTCTCTGTGTTTCTATTGGGCAGTGGTGAACAGAGGCTGGGCTTTCAGCAACAAGTCCAGACACTGGTTCCTATAGGACAAAATCCTGCCTCCTCCCCTGCTAAGCCATGCTGCGCTAGAATGACTGACTTTTTTATGCTCCTGTGGTTTTCCTATATTATTGCTATACCACACGTTATTGAATGTATCTGGTTATTATTCGTCTGTCTCCACAGGGGGCTGTCCTTGAAGGCAGAACATGTGTTCATCTCTAAATTCCATGGATCTACCACAGCACCTGACACAGAGCAATAAATATGTTCTAAATAATGACTGAACAAACGAACAAATCACATAATCTGTATTAGAGTGGTGGTCACAGAGGACTTCCCATGCCTGGAATCTTTCGTTTCATGATGATGGTACTGCTGTCTGTTCCTCTTTCTCCATCTGAAGTTAATTGAACTCTTACCCTAAGTAAAGACATAAGGCTCATATGTATTGTATCATAGGACCCATATGTAGACATAAAGGAGTAATGTGAAAATATTTCAAGTAATTAGAAATGCAGCTAGTTCCATTAAAAACTCAAGATGACACAATATTTTGGGCCAGTTTAAAGTACATCCTATAATACTATTATATTAATTTGGTTTTACTTCTTTAGAAGAAAAAAAGAAAAAATGGCATTTTAGGTCACGTTGTATAAGATCTGAATCTGAGTCACTTTTGAGATAGTTTTCCATTCTCATTAAATTCTCTTTTTGTGACTTCAGTGTTTTTGCTTTTCACTTTCATTTAAGGGCACAAAGCTGGTTCAAGAATGTATGGAGTTGTTAGATCATTGCTTCCATATATTTTTTTACTAAGAGACACATTCATCATTCACAATTTGGCCTTTGGAAAAAAAGACTAACTAGTATTAGAAATGTCTGTGACCTCACAGAACTTAATGACCAAGGTAGAATAAGCATTCATAAATACTTCATAGAAAAAATAGACTGTATAAAAGATCATAGAGGGCTTCCCTGGTGGCACAGTGGTTGAGAGTCTGCCTGCCAGTGCAGGGACACGGGTTGTGCCCCGGTCTGGGAAGATCCCACATGTCGTGGAGTGGCTGGGCCCATAAGCCATGGCCGCTGAGCCTGCACATCTGGAGCCTGTGCTCCACAACAGGAGAGGTCACAACAGTGAGAGACCCACGTACCACAAAAAAAAAAAAGATCGTAGAGGCCAATCAAGTAATATAAAATTACATCCACAAAAGTTCTCTAGATGTGGTGGTACAACATCCTCTACTTCTTTAACTATGAAACAAAATTCATGAAAGCTTTTCAGTATAAAAGAGAAACAGCTGCAATTTTTGGACATTGATTATGAGAAGCACCCTGATTTCAAAATTTTAAATTGAATAAGTCTGTCTTTGAACGGTTTTTCATTGCAGCACTATTGACAATAGCCAGGAGATGAAAGCAACCTAAGTGTGCATCGACAGATGAATGGATAAAGAAGATGTGGCACATATATACAATGGAACTCAGCCATAAAAAGAAAAGAAATTGAGTTATTTGTAGTGAGGTTGATGGACTTAGAATCTGCCATACAGAGTGAAGTAAATCAGAAAGAGAAAAACAAATACTGAATGCTAACACATATATATATGGAATCTAAAAAAAAAATGGTTCTGATGAATCTATGGGCAGGACAGGAATAAAGAGCAGACATAGAAGATGGACTTGAGGACATGGGGAGGGGGAAGGGTAAGCTGAGATGAAGTGAGAGAGTAGCATTGACATATATACACTACTAAATGTAAAATAGATAGCTAGTGGGAAGCAGCTGCATAGCACAAGGAGATGAGCTCGGTGCTTTGTGACCACACAGAGGGGTGGGATAGGGAGGGTGGGAGGGAGGCACAAGAGGGAGGGGATATGGGGATATATGTATACATATAGCTGATTCACTTTGTTATACAGCAGAAACTAACACAACATTGTAAAGCAATTATACTCCAATAAAGATGTTAAAAAAAAAAAACCTTGTGAGTCACAACTGACTACTGAACTAAATTCATTTCTATGGAAGGAAGCAATGGTTAAAAATGTTTCAGAATTCTGTATTTATGTTATGTAATTATCTATGATTATATATAACTGTAAATAATTACATATTAACTTACATAAATATTATGTTTTATTTACTTATTGATATCTGTGAAAATACTGACTGAGGTTGATCCCTCCTTTGATATAAAATAAGTAAAATTATAGACCTAAGTAAGAAAATCCCCACAAGTAAAATTATAGACTTAAGTAGGAAAATCCACACACACTAATTATTATTGTTGCTATCAGTAAACACATTTCATAATGATTTTCCATTTACAGAATGCTTTTGCAATCATTTCTCAGCATTCTTATTTTATCCTTAGATCCAAAACAGTAGAGGTTATAAAGGCAATAGAGATTGCACATTTTAACACTCATTTTCTACTTGTTCTTTCCTGATAAAAAATTTAAAAAGATCCAAATACCTAATAAACCTTTTGTTTGAATAGGTAAATGAAGTGTGTTTTTCTGGAAAGTGAAGTTGGAATTATGGTTGCCAAAGAACATCGGGGAATTTTCTGAATGTATGTGAATGTCAGATTACAAAGGCCACAACTTTATAAATTCAAGAAACCAGAATAATTATCTTCTTAATAATGGGCAAATCAATAATATGTTTTGCATCATTTCTCTGTAATTTTTCAAATGCTACAGTTTTTGCATACCCAGAATAATGCCTACATAAATTTCTTGTTTTCTTGAGTAATAAATGACCCTCCAGAGGTGAGAAGAAGTTCATGTATTTTTTTTAACCCACAGAAAGGAGAAAAAGGATAGTCGTCCTCTGAGGCACAGACACTGTGCACGTCTGGTCCTGAAGACACCTGCCTTCTCCTCAGAATAAAAACTGTTTTAAGGCACTTGATGCTCTGGGAGCTTATTCAGTGTGCATTGTAGGAATTAATACCTCTATTTACAGCTCTGTGTGCTCATTTATGTAACATTCCTGAAACTGGAAACTACCGAAAAGAAAGATTGCAACTGTATGGAATTACTCTTTCCTAGCTGGTCTATAGGAATCACCCAATATCATTGCCATTATTGAGTGACTGAACACGGTGCTAAGCACTTTGCAGGGACTGACTCATTCAGTCCTCTCAAAACCTTCTCAATAGGTCAGGTATTATGATATAGGTACTATGTTATCCCTATTTTACCAATAAGGAGACTGAGGCTCAGAGAGATCAAATAACTTTCCATAATCATACAACTTATAAATATTAAGCTAAATAAAAACACAGGAAATTGTTCAAGGCACAAAAACATGTGTGTTTATTGGAAGGAATATCATAATCATCAGCTTAAGTAGCTCAGTTCTGCTTACATGGGATATTGGGGGTGTTATCAAAGGTTATATAAGAAAATATGGGTGATGCATTATCAAATGAATTGGAAACAAAAAGTTAAACATTTTTTCCTGACAAGTGTTTCTGAATCTTTGATACACTCCATCAGTCTCCAGGAGGGGATGTAGTTTTCCCAACACATTTGATCACAGCTCTCCCTTCTGCCACACTCTGCATGTAATAGCATCTTAAGGGAAGAGCATTCTAGGAAATGCTTTGGAAAACCTTAACTCTGCAATATCCTAAGTTTATTCATCCACCTATGCCAAAGCTCCATGGACTACTCAAGTACCACATTTCCTTCATGGAAACTTTCCTGTTTCCCTTATCCCCAGAAGAAATTTCCTTTTTCAAATCATTTTTAAACTTTCTGATATATAGTAGTCAGTTGATTTTTATGATATAACTGTAACCAGGGAAATATGAATTTTAAAAAATATTATATATTTTTTTAAAATATATATATATATACACATATATACATATGTACATATGTATACATATCAGAATACACACACTAGAATTCACACATTCAAATAAGGTCTCTTTTAAGTGGCCACCAATGAGGAACCATGAATCACCAAAATAATTTTTTTAATTTCTTTTTGGAGTTGGCTTTAAAGTTAAAGATTAAAGAACTACATTTTACATAGCTACGATTTTTTTCTTGTGATGAGAACGTTTAAGATCTACTCTCTTAGCAAATTTCAAATATGCAACACAGTATTATTAATTATAGTTACCATGCTGTGATCATTTTGCAATATATACAAATATTGAATACTAAGTTGTCTACCTGAAACTAATATGTCGTATGTTAATTATATCTCAAATAAAATAAATAAATAAATATGTTTTAAGAATCCTCATGATGCTCTCATCCTTTTAAGGTTGAAGAATTTCTGGAATGTATCAAAACACTTTGGAGCAAGTTGAAATTGAGACTATCAAGTAATGAAATTGATTTTCTTAAGAGACTTAGAAACTGGTTCTGAGAACAGTGTGAAAGTGGATTAGAACATATGTATTAGAATATGATGGAGTCAAATATGCATGTAGGCTCATGACTTGCCTTCTTTGGGGAAGTAAATAAAACTTGTTACATTAAGTGAGGGTTATATATTTAATGCCTTCAAGCAAATTAAATATGTAAAATCCTTGGGTATAAGAAAAACAGATAATAATGAAAATAAGAAAGTGAGTGTCTCACCTTGTAGGTAAAAATAAAAACATTCACTGTAAAAACAAAAAGCCAGAGAAGCTTCTGATGTTGAAGTAGGGAATGGGGGAGGGGAGTATCATCTGTTTGAGTCTGTTTTTCGTCTCTTGAGGTGTCCTTGGGTTATGTATTCTAAACCTTAGGGTTTCCCTGAAACATTTAATAATAGAAAGGTGATGAGGTTTAACTGCAAGTAGACCTGAATTTGAACCAGAAAAATCATGTACAAAGAAGTTACCAAATCTCTTTAAGTCTCACTTTTCTCATCTAGAAAGTTATTGAATTGAGACAATGTGACAATGGAAAGAATGCACTAGCCTAATGCCTAATTAAATGCTGATAATTTATTTAATAACTAGAATTTAAAAACTATAATGATTTGGAGAATGGTTCAAGATGACAGAGTAGAAGGATGGGCACTCACTCCCTATTGCGAGAGCACCAGATTCACAACTAAGTGATGAACAATCATCAACAGGAAGACACTGGAACTCACCAAGAAAGATACCCTATATCCAAAGACAAAGGAAAAGTCACAAAGAGATGGTAGGAGGGGCACAATCACAATAAAATCAAATCCCATGACAGCTGGGTGGGTGACTCACAAACTGGAGAAAAATTATACCACAGAAGTCCACCCACTGGAGTGAACATTCTGAGGCCCACGTCAGGCTTCCCAACCTGGGGGTCCAGCAACAGGAGGAGGAATTCCCAGAGACTCAGACTTTGAAGGCTAGTGGGATTTGATTGCAGGACTTTAACTGGATGGGGAAACAGAGACTCCACTCTTGGAGGGCACACACAAAGTAGTCAGAAGTTCTGGAAAGTATTCCTTGGCATGAGCCCTCCCAGAGCCCGCCATTAGGTTCACCAAAAAGGCTGCAGACACCAGTACTAGGTCACCTCAGGCCAAACAACCAACAGGGAGGGAACTTAGCCCCACCCATCAGCAGACAAGCAGATTAATGTTTTACTGAGCTCTGCCCAAGAGCAACACCCAGCTCTACCCATCACCAGTTCCTCCCATGAGGAAGCTTCCACAGCCTCTTAGATAGCCACATCCACCAGAGGGCAGACAGCAGGAGCAAGTAGAACTACAATTCTGCAACCTGTGGAACAAAATCCACATTCACAGAAAGACAGACAAGATGAAAAGGCAGAGAGCTATGTACCAGATGAAGGAACAAGATGAAACCCCAGAAAAACAAATACATGAAGTGGAGATAAGAAACTTCCAGAAAAAAAACTCAGAATAATGATAGTGAAGATGATCCAGTACCTCACAAAAAGAATGGAGGCAATGATTGAGAAGATGCAAGAAATGTTTAACAAAGACCTAAAATAATTAAAGAACAAACCAACAGAGATGAATAATACAATAAATGAAATGAAAAATACACTAGAAGGAATCAATAGCAGAATAACTGAGGCAAAAAAGAGATTAGCAACCTGGAAGACAGAATGGTGGAATTCACTGCTGCAGAAGAAAAGAAAGAAAAAAGAATGAAAAGAAATGAAGACAGCCTAGGAGACCTCTGGGACAACATTAAGTGCACGAACATTCTCATTACAGCTGTCCCAGAAGGAGAAGAGAGAGAGAAAGGACCCGAGAAAATATTTGAAGAGATTATAATCGAAAACTTCTCTAACATGGGAAAAGAAATAGCCACCCAAGTACAGGAAGTGCAGAGAGTCCCATAGAGGATAAACCCAAGGAGAAACACACCAAGACACATAGTAATCAAATTGACAAAATTTAAAGAAAAATTATTAAAAGCAACAAGGGAAAAACAACAAATAACATACAAGGGAACTCCCATAAGGTCAACAGCTGATTTCTCAGCAGAAACTCTACAAGCCAGAAGGGAGTGGCATGATATATTTTAACCAATGAAAGGGAAGATACTACAACCAAGATTACTCTACCTGGCAACGATCTCATTCAGATTTGACAGAGAAATCAAAAACTTTACAGACCAGGAAGAGCTAAGAGAATTCACCACCACCAAACCAGCTCTACAACAAATGTTAAAGGAACTTCTTTAAGTAGGAAACACAAGTGAAGAAAAGGACCTACAAAAACAAACCCAAAACAATTAAGAAAATGGTCACAGGAATATACATATCTATAATTGCCTTAAATGTGAATGGATTAAAAGCTCTTTCCAAAAGACACAGGCTTGATGAATGGATACAAAAACAAGACCCATATATATGTTGTCTACAAGAGACCCACTTCAGACCTAAGGACACATACAGACTGAAAGTGAGGGGATGGGAAAAGATTTTCCATGCAAATGGAAATCAAAAGAAAGCTGGAGTAACAATACTCATATCAGATAAAATAGACTTTAAAAATAAAGAATGTTACAAGACACAAGGAAGCATACTGCATAATGATCAAGGTATCATTCCAAGAAGAAGATATAACAATTATAAATATATATGCACCCAACATAGGAGCACCTCAATACATAAGGCAACTGCTAACAGCTCTAAGAGAGGAAATCAACAGTAACACAATAATAGTAGGAGACTTTAACACCCCACTTACACCAATAGGCAGATCATACAGACAGAAAATTAATAAGGAAACAGAAGCTTTAAATTGACGCAATAGACCAGATAGATTTAATTGATATTTATAAGACATTCCATCCAAAACAACAGATTACCCTTGCTTCTCAACTGCACAAGGAACATTCATCAGGATAGATGATATCTTGGTTCACAAATCAAGCCTTGGTAAATTTAAGAAATTAGAAACCATATCAAGCATCTTGGCCAACAACAACAGTATGAGATTAGAAATAAATTACAGGGAAAGAAATGTAAAAAGCACAAACACATGGAGGCTAAACAATACGTTACTAAATAACCAAGAGATCACTGAAGAAATCAAAGAGGAAATCACAACATACCTTGAGACAAATGGCAAGGAAAACATGAAGATCCAAAACCTATGGGATGCAGAAAAAGCAGTTCTAAGAGGGAAGTTTATAGGAATACAATGTTACCTCAAGAAACAAGAAAAATCTCAAATAAACAATCTAAACTTACACCTAAAGGAACTAGAGAAAGAAGAACAAGAAAACCCAATGTTAGTAGAAAGAAAGAAAGAATGATCAGATCAGAAATAAATGAAATAGAGACAAAGAAAACAATAGCAAAGATCAATAAAACTAAAAGCTGGTTCTTTGAGAAGATAAAATTGATAAACTTTTAGCAAGACTCATCAAGAAAAGGAGGGAGAGGACTCAAATCAATAAAATTAGAAATGAAAAAGAAGTTACAACAGACACCGCAGAAGTACAAAGCATCCTAAGAGACTACTACAAGCAACTGTATGCCAATAAAATGGAAAACCTGGAAGAAATGGACAAATTCGTAGAAAGGTATAACCTTCCAAGGCTGAACCAGGAAGAAAAAGAAAACATGAACAGACCAATCACAGTAATGAAATTGAAACTGATTAAAAACCGTCCAACAAACAGAAGTCCAGGACCAGATGGCTTCACAGGTGGATTCTATCAAACATTTAGAGACGAGCTAACACGCATTCTTCTCAAACTCTTCCAAAAAACTTGCAGAGGAAGGAACATTCCCAAACTCATTCTTCGAGGCCACCATCACCATGATACTAAAACCAGACAAAGATACTACAAAAAAGAAAATTACAGACCAATATCTCTAATGAATACAGATGCCAAAATCCTCAACAAAATACTAGCAAACAGAATCCAACAACACATTAAAAGGATCATACACCATGATCAAGTTGGATTTATCTCAGAGATGCAAGGATTATTCATCATATGCAAATCAATCAATGTGATACACCATATTAAGAAACTGAGGAATAAAAACCATATGATCATCTCAATAGATGCAGAAAAATCTTGTGACGAAATTGAACACCCATTTATGCTAAAAACTCTACAGAAAGTGGGCATAGAGGGAACCTACCTCAACATAATAAAGGTCATATATGAGAACCCCACAGCAAACATCATTCCTAATGGTGAAAAACTGAAAGCATTTCCTCTAAGATCAGGAACAACACAAGAATGTCCACTCTCACCACTTTTATTTAGTGTAGTTTTGGAAGTCCTTGCCATGGCAATCAGAGAAGAAAAAACATAAAAGGAATACAAATTGGAAAAGAAAAAGTAAAACTCGCAGTTTGCAGATGACATGATACTATACATAGAAAATCCTAAAAATGCCACCAGGAAACTACTAGAGTTAATCAATGAATTTGGTAAAGTTTCAGGATACAAAATTAATGCACAGAAATCTCTTGCATTCCTATACACTAGCAATGAAATATCAGAAAGAGAAATTAAGGAAACACTCCCATTCACCACTGCAACAAAAAGAATAAAATACCTAGGAATAAACATACCTAAGGAGGTAAAAGACCTGTACTCAGAAAACTATAAGACACTGATGAAAGAAATCCAGGATGACACAAACAGTTGGAGAGATATACCACGTTCTTGGAATGGAAGAATCAATATTGTGAAAATGAGTATTCTACCCAAAGCAATCTACAGATTCAAAGCAATCTTTATCAAATTACCAATGGCATTTTTTACAGAACTAGAACAAAAAAATCTTAAAATTTGTATGTAAACACAAAAGATCCCAAATAATAAAAGCAATATCAAGGGGAAAAAACGGAGCTGGAGGAATCAGACTCCCTGACTTCAGACTATACTACAAAGCTACAGTAATCAAGACAATATGGTACTGGCACAGAAATAGAAATATAGATCAATGGAACAGGATAGAAGTCCCAGAGATAAACTCATGCACTTATGGTCAACTAATCTATGACAAACTAGGCAATGATATACAATGGAAAAAAGAAAGTCTCTTCATTAAGTGGTGCTGGGAACTCTGGACAGCTACATGTAAAAGAATGAAATTAGAACCCTCCCTAACACTATACACAAAAATAAACTAAAGATGGATTAAAGACCTAAATGTAAGACTGGACACAATAAAACTCATAGAGAAAAACATAGGAAGAACAGTCTTTGACTTAAATTACAGCAAGATCTTTTTTGACTCACCTCCTGGAGTAATAGAAATAAAAAAATAATAAACAAATGGGACCTAATGAAACTTAAAGAAGCTTTTGCACAGGAAAGGAAACTATAAACAAGATGAAAAGACAACCCTCAGAATGGGAGAAAATGTTTGCAAATGAATCAACAGACAAAAGATTAATATCCAAAATATATCAACAGCTCATGCAGCAACAACCCAATCAAAGAATGGGCAGAAGTTCTAAATAGGCACTTCTCCAAAGAAGACATACAGATGGCCAAGAGGCATATGAAAAGCTGCTCAACATCACTAATTATTAGAGAAATGCAAATCAAAAGTACAGTGAGATACCACCTCACACAGGTTTAGAATGGGCATCACCAGAAAATCGACAACTGCAAATGCTGGAGAGGGTGTGGGGAAAAGGGAACCCTCTTGCACTGTTGGTGGGAATATAAACTGATATGGCCACTGTGGTTAACAGTATGGAGTTTCCTTAAAAAACTAAAAATAGAATTACCGTATGGTCCAACAATCCCACTACTGGGCACATGCACAGAGAAAACCATAATTCAAAAAGACACATGCACCCGAATGTTCATTGCAGCACTATTTACAATAACCAGGAGATGGAAGCAAGCTAGATGCCCATCGACAGATGAATATATAAAGAAGATGTGGTACATATATACAGTGGAATATAACTCAGCCATAAAAAGGAATGAAATTGGGTCATTTGTAGAGACTGGATGGACCTAGAGACCGTCATACAGAGTGAAGTCAGAAAGAGAAAAACATGTATCATATATTAATGCATATATGTGGAATCTAGAAAAATGGTACAGATGAACAGGTTTGCAGGGCAGAAATGGAGATATAGAGAACAGAAGTATGGACACCAAGGGGGGAAAGTGGGGGGGAAGGGTGGTGGTGGGATGAATTTGGAATTTGGGATTGACATATATACACTAATGTGTATAAATAGATAACTAATAAGAATGTGCTGTATAAAAGTAAATAAATAGAAATTTAAAAAATAATTTCTAATAAAAATGAGAAAAAAATTCTTTTAAATAAAAAACATAATTTTTTAAATTTGTGAAAGCACTGTTTTGCCTTGATCTCTAATTGCCTCTGCATAAAGCTTTAGTATGATTTCTACCAACACTTTAACCAACATATACTAAACATATCCTAAGTACAGAGATTAGGGAGCCAAAGATTAGGGATGAAAAGATGAAATAGATAAGTTGTGTTCTCAAAAGCTATGGCTGATTGGATGAATGGAGCTCACACCATGTTGGAAAATCGGTGAGAGGAAACATCTCAAGAAAGACACACAAGAAGCACTGTCAAACTTTACAGAGAAAGAGGTTGATTCTAACAAGGACCAGGAAAGACTTTATGCTAAGGGATGATGAAGGAGGAATTGCAGGGGTTTCAAGTAGAAATGTATGTAAAGAGATGCTTGAAAATAATAGGAACATTAATAAGTTAAAAGAATGGAAATCCAAAAGTACAGAGTATTTTCAGGAAAGTGAAATTAGATCCATTGGTTTATACTTTCAAGGGCTTAAAAGAAATCACTATTAGAATGTAAACTCCAGACTGTGAGGCCTGAAATGCTGGGTGAACAAGAATGGACCTTATTTGATAGGAAGTAGTGAGCCACTGAAAACTTTTGAACATGGGAGTGGTATGATAAGTGCCATATTTTAGGAAACCTAATCTGGAAGCACCTCTATTGGAGAAAGATAAAAATAGAAGAAAAATAACAATAGGAAAGCTGTTGAAGTAACCCACAGGGAAATGAAAGTGCACCTTTGACAATGGAAGGTGGGGTGATTGAAAGCTGGGATGGGAGAGGACTTCTTTGGAGGTTGTGTCACTTTAACACGCACAAAAATATAACTTAGATTTTATGATTTTGGGGGTGGTTTTGGACATGCTAATTGAGGTAACCAAGGCCAAGAAGTTTTGAATCATCACCTGAAAGTGTTGTAAAGAGAAGCTTATTTAAGAAAATGACAACAAAGATGGAAAAACAAGAAAAAGTGTGAGAGAAAGATGACAATGGCAAATTCTAGTATTAAAATCACCAATCCATCTGTTTTCTGTCTATGACTCCCATCTTTCTTTGGTATTTATGACTTGGTAATGCCCACAATTTCTATATCTACTTCCCTAATACCCGGTATGTCTATTAAAGGAAAGTTTTCTTCACTTATTTCTCTTCCATGACATTGAGAATGAGTGGATCCAGTTCAGTTGGCAAAGAAAACAAAAAGTATTCTTTGCTTTTGACAGATTTGTTGGCCATTCTCAGGATAAGAGAATAAGATAGTTGGGTCAGTGGCTGGCTATTATGCTGACTCTAACTTCCTTCAAGCTAGACAGTTATGAATAATAAAAAATGGGTTCTTAGAGAAGTGGAAAAAGCCAGACTCACTAAGCACCCAATAGTCTTCTGTGCAATACAATGGGGTAGGACATTGTACAACTAAAGTGATATTTTACATGTTGAATTGTTTCTAAGTGTTGAGTTAAACACTGTAAAATGAAAATTTATTCAGGTGAATAGAGTCTCTTATAGTTAATATATTAAATCACTGAAAGATTACTTTCCTACTGTAACAATGACTGAAAGTTTATTTCCATATCCATCATTCTACTTCAATCATGATCAGTGTTTTGCCAAATTTTGCCAATGTTTTAAATTATCTCTCATACTTTTTATTAGAGTATTTAAAATCAAATATCAAACATACCATTTGTAAAAAATTCAGTATGCATTTCTAACTAATAATTTTTGACATAATGAGCATACTTTTGTCATATTCTATATCCTTAATATCATCTATTACCCATTCCATATACACATTTCTCCAGTTATGTCAAAGATATTCCTCTACAGTAAGTTTGTTCAAATCAGTATCCAGTATCCAAACAAGGTCCACACATCACTTTTGGTTATCATGTCTTTAATCGTCCTCTTTTCATTTTCTTGACACTTGTTTATTAGAAAAACAAATTTCATATTTTATAACCAGGTGGCCACAATATATTCTACTTCTAAAGCAAAACCACAGTTCATTCAACATTTTTTCAAGTACTGCATAATGAACAATTACTATGCATAGGACAGTGTGCTGGTGCTGAGTGTGATTCAAAGATGTCAGTAAATCATGGTCTCTACTGCTAAAACTTTGCAATCTGGAGGAAAAAGAAAAATAATAATACACAACAAAATTGCAAAAGAAGTTAATTAAGTGGTATAAAATGCTATAGTTTTAAAGGCAGAGGTATGGTTTGGAAGATGAAGAGAGTGATTTTAGAGAAGTTGGCATGTGAGATGGATGGTTTGCAGTGACAAGTGATTCAAGAGGCAGTTGCGTTGGGAAAGGGGTAAAGAGAGTACATTATATAATAGAAAAACTTGGAGAAACATAACATAAACCTTAGAGGTGAAGAAAGTAAGAGATTTGTTCAAGGGATTATAAGTGAAATAACTCAATTGAAGAGGCACATTTGTATCCTGCTACTTTACCAAATTCATTGATTAGCTCTAGTAGTTTTCTGGTAGCATCTTTGGGATTCTGTATGTATAGTATCATGTCATCTGCCAACAGTGACACCTTTATTTCTTCTTTTCCGATTTGGATACCTTTTATTTCCTTTTCTTCTCTGATTGCTGTGGCTAAAACTTCCAAAGCTAGGTTGAATAAGAATGGTGAAAGTGGGCAACCTTGTCTTGTTCCTGATCTTAGTGGAAATGCTTTCAGTTTTTCACCATTGAGGACGATGTTGGCTGTGGGTTTGTCATATATGGCCTTTATTATGTTGAGGAAAGATCACTCTATGCCTACTTTCTGCAGGGTTTTTAATCATAAATGGGTGTTGAATTTTGTAGAAAGCTTTCTCTGCATCTATTGAGATGATCATATGGTTTTTCTCCTTCAATTTGTTAATATGGTGTATCACAATGATTGATTTGCGTATATTGAAGAATCCTTGCATTCCTGGAATAAACCCCACTTGCTTATGACGTATGATCCGTTTAATGTGCTGTTGGATTCTGTTTGCTACTATTTTGTTGAGGACTTTTGCATCTATGTTCATCAGTGAAATTGGCCTGTAGTTTTCTTTCTTTGTGACATCTTTGTCTGGTTTTGGTATCAGGGTGATGTTGGCCTTGTAGAATGAGTTTGGGAGTGTTCCTCCCTCTGCTATATTTTGGAAGAGTTTGAGAAGGATAGGTGTTAGCTCTTCTCTAAATGTTTGTTAGAATTCGCCCGTGAAACCATCAGGTCCTGCGCTTTTGTTTTTCGGAAGATTTTAATCACAGTCTCAATTTCAGTGCTTGTGATTGGTCTGATCATATTTCCTCTTTCTTCCTGGTTCAGTCTTGGCAGGTTGTGCATTTCTAAGAATTTGTCCATTTCTTCCAGGTTGTCTATTTTATTGGCATACAGTTGCTTGTAGTAATCTCTCATGATCTTTTGTATTTCTGCAGTGTCAGTTGTTACTTATACAGATTGCCAAAAAACACAAGAAAGAATGCTCAACTTCATTAGTCATTAGAGAAATGCAAATCAAAACTACAATGAGATATCATCTCACACCAGTCAGAGTGGCCATCATCACAAAAATTTAGAAACAATAAATGCTGGAGAGGGTGTGGAGAAAAGGGAACTCTCTTTCACTGCTGGTGGGAATGTAAATTGATACAACCACTAAGGAGAACAGTACAGAGGTTCCTTAAAAAACTACAGATAGAACGACCATACGACCCAGCAATCTCACTACTGTGCATATACACTGAGAAAACCATAATTCAAAAAGAGTCATGTACCAAAATGTTCATTGCAGCTCTATTTATAATAGCCAGGACATGGAAGCAACCTAAGTGTCCATCATCGAATGAATAGCTAAAGATGTGGCACATGTATACAATGGAATATTACTCAGTCATAAAAAGAAATGAAATTATTTGTAGTGAGGTGGATGGACCCAGAGTCTGTCATACAGAGTGAAGTAAGTCAGAAAGAGAAAAACAAATACCGTATGCTAACATATATATATGGAATCAAAGAAAAAACAAAAAAAAAGGTCATGAAGAACCTAAGGGTAAGACGGGAATAAAGACACAGACCTACTAGAGAATGGACTTGAGGATATGGGGAGGGGGAAGGGTAAGCTCTGACAAAGTGAGAGAGTGGCATGGACATATATACACTACCAAACATATAATAGATAGCTAGTGGGAAGCAGCCGCATGGCACAGGGAGATCAGCTTTGTGACCACCTAGAGGGGTGGGATAGTGAGAGTGGGAGGGAGGGAGACGCAAGACCGAAAAGATATGGGAACAAATGTATGTGTACGGCTGATTCACTTTGTTATAGAGCAGAAACTGACACACAACTGTAAAGCAATTATACTCCAATAAAGATGTTTAAAAAAAGAAAAAAAGAAGCAAATTTGTGAGACAGATTCAGGTAAGTAGAGAGAGATTTGGAAGGATTTGAATGGTAGACTGAGTAGCTTGAACACTGTCCTCAGAGCAGGTAGCCACTAACTCCATTCATTTTTCCACATATAGGAGACTGTGGAATGACGTAAACATAGGTATTCTACTAGTAAGCAAAATGCACCAGCTTACTTCATAAGAAAACTTAACTGTTTATATATTTCAATAACAATCATTTTCAAATATTTATAGCAAGTTGGAAAGATAATCTAATGTTTCATTTTGCCCCAAAATTAGATGCTCCACTTAGAGGAACATAAAAAATTGGAGCTTATTTAACCAACACACAGTACCCAGCAAGTGAGAGACCTTCATAACCTAAGAAATTGTTTGTAGCATAGTATAAAACAGTAAGCACAACTCAACAAATCTACCATAGGAGAGATAGAAAATGACTCTATTAAAGATATATACATATATATATATCTTTATACATATGTATACTAAAGATATATATATATCTTTATATATATGTATCTTTATACATATATATGTATATATACATATATATGTACATATGTAATATATATGTACATATATGTACATATGTAACATATATGTATACACATATATGTATATATGTATATATTACATGTGTATTATATGTACATATATGTATATATACATATATAAAATATATGTGTGTACATATATATTACATATATATTACATATGTAATATATTACATATGTACATATATATGTACATATATATGTACATATATAAAGATATATATATCTTTATATATATGTATCTTTATACATATATATGTATATATATATATACATATGCATGTACATGTACTTGTGTGTATATATATATACAAAATATATATATATAAAACACTAGCCCTGCAAACCTCAAAGTCTGTTTTTCATCTGCTATGAAAATACACTTTGTAATGTGTCTGTTTTGTTGCCTATCAACAATAAATGTATATTAACACATAAATTTTCTCTCTACCAATACAATGCTAATTGATTTTCATCATTAAAAATCCTCACATGAGAGCTGAATTACCAAACCCTTCCAAGAAAGTATACATCAAACAACATAGTTTGATTGGTAAGCATTTTCTTCTTGCATACTTATTCTTTAATAAATGGTGATCCAGGTATTCCATATCGTAGATTTTTTAAAATACTTTTGAGTGCCCACATATACCAGACTTTGTATTAAGCCTTTGAGGGAATATGATTTTGCATAAAATGTGGTCTTGGTACTGCAGAGTCTTATATTCTAGTACAAATGATTAAACATATACATATACAAGTAAAATAATAGGATTACAATAGAGGTGTCAAAGTAGATTTAGTGTTTTCCAACAACAGCACTATTGACATTTTGGATCAGATAATTCTTAATGGTAAGGAGTCATCCTGTTATTGCGGAATGTTTAGCAGCATCCCTGACCTCTACTCACTAAGTGCCAATAGCACCATCCCAGTTGTGACAACCAAAAATATCTCCACTTATTGCCAAATGTCCCCTGAGGACTCAGTGAAAAATCACCTGCAGTTTTGAACCAATGTATAGTCCCATGTGCAATTTGCTAGTGAAAAATCTTCTTGTTGGAGAAACGAAAGTAAGTCCACAGAGGAGCAGGCTGCTAATATGAGTAAGTGTAAAAGAGGAGAGTACTTCAGGGATAGAGAAGATAATGAGAAAGGGGCTGACCTGGAGATGGAAAGCCAAGATAATAAGTATAAATTATGTTCAAGGGTCACATAGCATGTGGTGATCAGGAGATGGTTAGTAGAGAAAATACTGCTAAAGTAAAAAGCAATCAAATTATAGAGGTCCTTGAATATAAAATAAAGAGAATGCTTTTCATTTCATATAGATGCCATTTTAATATGTAGATGAAATGAAAAATGTATCAGTTTGGAAATGTTAATATGACAGTTCTGAGAAGAATGACGGGCAAATGAGAGTTTATTTTTGGTCTGGTTAAGGACATAATTTGGCAGAAATTGGAGAAAATATTTGTGACATATGTTTTTCCCAACATGGGATGAAAGAGGAAAATCAAGAAAAGAAGTAAACTCTATAACTTGTTTCTGTGTTTGTTCTCAAAAATTTTTGTTGAAATTGTTTTCTCACAGTAGAGTGGACACTTCATAATAGAACTGATTGGCAGATGTGCCCCGATTCTCTAGAATCCATGAACTGGAAAGTTGTAACTGATATTGCAGAGCTGTGAAGACAAAGATGATATTCTCAAAATAACTACAATGACATATAAATTATGAATCAAAGAATTGAAATAATTTTGCTGAAGAAAAGTAATCAACTTAAATTCCAAGGCCTGGCACAGAGAAAGTGTTCAGTACTTGTCTGCTGAATGACTTTTATACACATTGAGGTTCTCACCACACAAGTAGACTTTAAATGTCTCTTCACCTTTCCTATAACTTTTGAGAGTTTTGATCTAATGTTATCTCCATTTGGAACATATAATGTTAGGACAGAACATAATTCAATTTCACGTGATATACAAATGTAATACTAAAATCCCTGAAAACACCATCTAAAGGGTTAAAATATGTACTCTTGAACTACACTGTTCATTTGCTCTGAAAAGATTTACTATCTCTTTGAACATTAAAATCTTGCATGTACAGATGATATGGTATTAAAAATAGGGAGAAAAGGAAGTAACGTCAGAGAGACCTGTTCACACCTACATCTTCTTCCATTCTTGCCCAAAGTCACCTCTGACCTAGATCTAAGAAAGGGGCATTTTCTAAAGTCACAGAAGCCTTCTATTTTTTGTTTGTCAACAGGCTAGTATATTTATTTCGGAAATACTTAACCTTACATTTCTAAGATAACTACATTTGGTAGGCAATTAAAATGTATTTTTTGAAAAATACAGATGCAGTGAAGTAATAAGAGAATAACTGGCTCTGAATAAATGAAAACCTTGGGAAATTGATGGAGAAAATATAATCTCAGGCATACAAGAATTTTGATTTTGTTAAATGATCAAACTCTAGTTTTTTATAAAAGAGAATTAAATATGGTGGAAATTAAAAAGAGAGGTCTTTCTTTCAGCAGTTAGATATAAAATGGGTAATAATAAAAAGAAACTTGAATAATTGAGACAAGTTAAGAGACTGATACAATAATCCAGATGTTCACTTATCAAAAGGTAAGCAGGGATGAAGTGAGAGAGTGGCATGGGCATATATACACTACCAAAGGTAAGCTGGGATGAAGTGAGAGAGTGTTTTATCATCTGTTGTTAGGTGATAAAAATGAGTTTTATATAAGTTCTCTTTGGAAGGATATTTAAACATAATCAGTGACCATATTCATCTATGTTAAACACTTGATTAATTTAAAAGTATCTCAATCTATACATTAATATATACTCTATAAAGACTTAACCATGGGCTCCAATTTTTTCCCCTCATTTTTACATTTGGCAAACATTTGTTGATACATTATGTGTTAAGTGCAATGCAAGGGACTGGGCACATGAGGGTGTATAAGACAGAGCTCCCCATTTTCCAGGAGTTGACTGCCTAGGAGAATGCATAAGCCAGAATAGGGGTTTTGTGAACCTCCATTAGTTGGAGCTGGAGACTTTCACCAGAAAGCAGTCATTCACCTGTTTTGGCTCTGTCTTTTACTGCTAAAATTAACTTTTGTCCACATATGATCTTTATTTACCAGACAGTATCATACATCTGTAAAATTTGAAAATAAACAGGTTTTTAAAATATGTACATGTCTATGTTTCTTTCTACTAGTCTGATTTCTTACCAGCTCAATATAATGCTTAACACTAATTCAAGGGGCAAGATTAAGAAAGTAAAAATAACTGAACGTTTCAGTCACCATCTCATTTTATAGACCATTATATCACTACATAGTTTTGCTATCCCTTTGAGTTGATGGAAGTTATATTTTTTAAATCCTGCTGAGTGATTTTTAATGTGTATTTACCCACAGACCTGTAAATGAAAGTACTATTTGAGAGGAATCATTCACCTAGGTTTAGAAATATGGAACCACTACAAGACTATAGTTGACAAAGCAACATCTGTAAAAATGTATTTCTATTGACTCTGAGTAAAAATAATATGGACTCTTATGTAAAAATTTGAAATTTATTAGATAATACTTTTCAGAGAAATAAGTTTTCACTATTCCCTTTATCTTTATTTTCAAGCATATTCATCTTTATTCACAAATTTTATGGGCTGTACTTTAAAATTCAGCTTTATAACAACCAAGTTTTGCAGTATTGTCTCAGAACATACAAACCTCTTTAAAGTAAGTGTAGCCCTAATGTCTCAGAACCCATTTGCCCGAAAAGCTTAGAAAGTTCCCTGCATCACTTCTAGGATTTGAGGTTTCTTAAGGTTTTTTTGTTTTCCTCGCAAAATTGCTATTTCTTCCCAAAGCATTTTCTTCTCTGTTAAATGAATGCTAAATTGTGTATCATTTTTGATTATTGAGCTAGGAATCTTGTTTTTCTTCTCTTTGTCACAAAATAAGAAACTTAAAGAATGACAATATTTTGTTTTCAATTATATATGGGCACTGGGTAAGATAAGAAGATATGCCAAATTAAGGATTGTAAACTGCCTAAAATGTTCTATTGCTTAAATAGTGTTTGAGACATGGTTCCTTCCCTGTTTAGAAACAGTGAGGGCTGCCCTGTTATGCTTGCAAGTGCACTTTTGGCTTAGTTACATTGTGGGAAATGTGAGCCTTTGTTGACTTTGGAGATTCAGGTGCGAAAATTTGGATTCAAACAAATAAGTGAAAAATCACACATACCCTGTTGAAGAATGTGTCTTCTGCTTTTTTAGGATGGAATGTCCTGAGATACCTATTAAATCTAACTGGTCTATTATGTCATTTAAGACCAGTGTTGCCTTATAGATTTTCTGTCTGGATGATCTGACAATTGATGTAAGTGGGGTGTCAAAGTCCCCTACTATTTTTGTGTTATGGACTATTTCTCCCTTTATGGCTGTTAATAGTTGCTTTGTGTATTGGGTGCATAATTGTTAACAAGTACTAGGTGCATATTTGTTAACGAGTAAAAAGTCCCTTATTTCTCTTACTATGGACTTCCTTTTAAAGCTGGAGTATTGCTACTCCAGCTTTCTTTTCATTTCCATTTGCATGGAATATCTTTTTTCATCCCCTCACTTTCAGTCTATGCGTATCTTTTGCTCTGAACTGAGTCTCTAGTAGGCAACACGTAGATGGGTCTTGTTTTTTATTCTCTCAGCCACCATATATCTTTTTGATGGGAGCATTTAGTCCTCTGATATTTAAAGTGATTATTGATAGTTATGTACATATTGCCATTTAAAAATTTGTTTTCTGGTTGTTTTTCATAATTCTTCTCTATTTCTTTTTTTCTTCTTTTACTCTCTTCCCTTGTGGTTTTCAATAAGTTTTGCCATTTTAATTATGACATGTCTTGCTATGGGTCTCTTTTGGTTCATTTTGTTTGGGACTCTGCTTTTTGTACCTTGATATCTGTTTCCTTTTTCAGGTTTAGGAGTTTTTCAGCCATAATTTCATCAAATACATTTTTGATTCCCTTCTCTCTCTCTTCTCCTTCTGGGACCCCCATAATGTGAATGTTAGTATGCTTGATGTTGTCCTAAAGGTTCCTGAAACTATTATTTTTTTTAATTGTTCTTTTTCCTTTCCTGATTGGGTAATTTCCATTATTCTATATTCCAGATCAGTTATACATTCTTCTGTATCACCTAGTCCACTGTTATTTACTTCTAGTGTATTTTCTTTCTTTTTTAAAAAATTTTCTTTCTTACACCATGCAGCATGAGGGATCTTAGTTCTCTAACCAGGAATTGAAACTGTGTCCCTTGCAGTGGAAGGGCAGAGTTTTAACCACTGGACCAACAGGGAGTCCCCTTCTAGTGTATTTTCAATTTCAGTTATTGTATTCTTCAGCTCTGACTGGTTCTTTTTGTATTTTCTAATTTCTTGTTAAAATTTCACTGTATTTATATATTATTTCCCCAAATTCAGTTAGCATTCTTACTACTAATGTTTTGAACTCTTTATCTGGTCAATTATTTTTCAGTTTTATTAGTTGTTTTTTCAGGGTTTTTCATTGTTGTTGTTTTTGCTCTTTGGTTTGAAGGAAATCCTTCTGCTTTCTCATTTTATTTTACTCTATGAAATTAGGTGAAGCAGTTACCTCTCCCAGTCATGAAGGCATATCCTTGTATAGGAGCATCCCTATGTCATTTTCATGTCTCAGTGGCTATGCTAGGAGAGCTGAATCTGAAGCGCACACAGTCTGCATCTTTCCCTGGTTGTGCTAGCAACCACTGCCTTGGTGGAAGGTAGGGCTGGAGGTGGAAGGGCTACAGCCACAGTCAGGTAAGCTGGGGCTTCTCCTGTGTTCAAGGCCTGTCACCATCCTATTGGGGGTGATGGTCGTGGTGGGGCAAAGGTCTAGAACATGTGCCTTGAGGGAGTTGAGTTTCTCCCAAGCATGAAGGCAGTCTCCACCTTGGTTTGGTATGTGAACAGGGCCTTAGGACTTGGTACTGCACTTCTGTGTTATTTTCACTTTTTCCCTGGTGTGTTCACCTTGGTTAGAGGCTGGGTCTGGGACAGAGGGTTTGGTGCCACACCACCACTGAGCTTGCCCCACTCTCTCCCAAATGTGCACAGGGATCTGCCCTCTGGTAATGGTAATCTCCCCCCTGGAGCTACCTTCAGTTTCTCTGAAGGGTGTGCAGGGATGCATGAACTGGCAATACTTGCCCCTGCCTTTTGTCAAAGGCAGGGCCTGGGTCTAATCCAGTCCTGCTTTATCCAAGTGTACACACTCTCATCTCCCCTTGGTGGGGAGCAGTACAGAAGCTAGAAGACCTGGCGCAGGGCCCCTGTGCACGCTGGGGGCCACGCTGTGGCAGCCCTGGCAAGCCAGCCAGAGCCCAAGGCAGTTTTCAATCTGCTGCTTCTGCACTGTGACTGAGAGTAAGCAAGTGTATGCATGTGCTCTTCAAGAGGGCTTCTGGTTTCTTACAGTCCTCCAGTAAGCCCCACTGGTGTTCAAACCAGTTAAGGGTGCTCACCTTTCCAGTGTCATGTCCCAAGGCTGGGGTGCCTAAGTTGTGACTCAAACATCTCATTCCCCAGGGAGGATCACTACGCCTGTGATATTCAATAGTGGTGTAGGTCTTGAACAGGTCATTTCTCCTCCCTTCCTATCAGACTCTGTGTGGATCTTTCTTTACAGCCTTTGTTGTAGAAGAACTTTTCCCTTGTCCCCAGATTGATTTCACGAGAATCACTCTATATATAGTTGCAATTTTGATGTGTTCATGATTGGAGGTGAGCCCAGTGTTCTCCTACTCTGCCATCTTGATCCTCCTAAAACATTTTTGAGTGCTTAGTTTGAAACACAATGATTTGAACTTCCACAGACATTATCTAATGTCTCAGTTTTAATCCTGTAAGAAACAGATGACAAGACAGAATTAGATGCATACATTATTTTCTGGGAGAAATGACTGAAAAAGATAAAGAGGAAAAGCAGGATCAGAAAAAGCCTGAAGATTCTGATATATGTCCGACATCTGTGAAAGGAGAGAAGGAAGAAAGAAAGCTGGGTAAGAGAGCTGTACAGTGCTAAAGTTAAAATTTCCCATAAGTAGAGTGCTACAAAAGGCAAGAATTGCCTAGATCTAGTACCTCTGTTGTTCTCAGTTATGGGCCAGGGGAAGCCCAGGAAGAGCATGAACACTATGGTGAATCTTAAATGTGTAGGAACTAGAGGTTATTTGCCAACTATTCTTCTTGCAGCAGGTTTTCTAGAAGGGATGTCTGAGTGCACACCTCCATGGCCATCACAGTCTACCCTTTGTATGTCTCATAAAGTCTCTCCTCCAGAGATTTTCAGGAAGTATCCCATGATTTTTGTGTATGTCTCTTGCTGACAGAAATTTTAAAACTGGGACATTAGGAGGACAAATTTTAGCCCTGTCTCTACAGTCAGTATTTGAGTGATAAGTGTAGGTTCCTCAAAACTCATTCCTGATGGGTTTAAGCACTAGTATATCATACCTTTATCAAACTACGATTGCTGCATATGTTCACTCACTATATAAATTAAACAAGGGAACATCACAAAGTATCAAACTGGATCACCTGGATTCCACACGTATTCCTTTAGGCCCTCTAATGGCAAAAGCAGGCTTACCTTATTCTGGAAATCAGATTCAATGACTTGTGCAAAGATGGTGATACCTCCCCTTACCTGGTGGTTTCTGGACATGAAGCATCTAAACTATCCAGGTGACAGCTGTAGTTGTAGCTTAATGGGACTTCTACTGTTTCCTCTGGCAAGAGTTTGTCCCTTTTCAGACTAGGACCTGTAATGAAAAGCAGAAAGTCCCACAGTGGGTCATCAGGAGTACTACAAGATGGTAAGTGTCATGACTCATTTCCTACCACTTGCTTCTTAGGTCCATATATTCTTCTTGTTTAGACCTATGATTTAGTGTGTATATTATGTACTGAAGTATGGCAATTCATCTTTGCACACAGGCAGTCCTTTCTCAGTACGTTTTGGAACCTAGCACTGACAAGGGAGTCCAAAAGAGAGCTGATATGCTTCCTAGAGTTCAAGAACCACAGGGACTAAGGCTCTATGCAATCTGTGGCTTCCCTAAGTCTGTCATGAGAACACCTGGACGTTAGCTTGAGGCTAGAGGCCCCATGTGGTGGGCCCATTCCCTGAAGACTACTGAAGGATGACCACCTACCAAGGGATGGCAACCTCCAAGTTTCTTGCCTAGAAACTCACGTCATCACGCTGGCAATTGTGTTACGAAGAGAAGCTGTGCAGCAACAGTGTTTCTTGGGGAGAATTGAGCCCGCGGCTCTGTCAATCCCGATGAGGAAAATAAAGGTTCACTCGCAGACTTACTTTCAAAAGGGACCACACAGAGCATTCACCCTGCTGTGTCTTTCTCTAGTTTGTACTCCCAAAGTGCGTTAGAAGGGAGATACTTGAGTTGTTTCACTTACCACATGCTAGATGTTTAGCAAAAGAAGGCCTTTACTGCCCTTCTTTCGGCATATGGTTGTCCTCAGCCGAACAGTTCTCTCAGCTCCTAGAAGCGACGGGCGGTCCCTTGTGTACATCTTGGATCCCAGTGCAGACCTGTTAGTCCTAAGACACCAGAAATGCTTCCTACACTTAAAGCACCGCTTTGACAAACGCTGCCTGGAACCTGTTGCCTGCCTATCTGTGTGACGAACCAAACAGTACCTTAGCTTGGGGCCAGTCCTCCTCTATGTTTGGCTTACTCACCGACGATTGCTGAGGGCTGAGCACCTAGCAGGGAGTGAAAGGCCACGTATGCCTCACGGGGTGGGGGTGGGGGGGAAATCAGTTGTCCTCACAAAGGCAATTCTGCAACGAAGAAAAGATAGGCCACTACACTCTTCATCAGGTAACCTTGAGGTCGCGTGTCGACATTCCAGTGTGCCAAATAAACTTCACATCACGCTTCAGTTTCCAAGGCGAGGGCACAGCGTCTTATGCTGCAGTTTCTGACTCCCTACTGGACGTTCAGTTGACCAACTAGACCCTTTAGTGAGTAAACTTTGTGATACAGGGGGTCGTGATTGTGGTGAAAGGATTAGCAAGTCATGGCTTAGTGAGGCTGGGGTGTACAATGTATCACCGGAATTCCTGGCTTTCAAGGGAGAGCCCGAAATTTTTCAGGCTACACTGAATGTCCAGTGGCCGCCTGGGCTAAATTCCATCACGTGCGAGTTCCCTGAAGGTGGGGTCGAATCACTGTACGTTTTGTGTGCTCTAGGTTCGGCAGAAAAGCAGACACGTTTTGCATGAAGGAATGAACAGAACGCTGATAGCTGGCTGTTTCTAAGCTATCCCAATCTAGGTGTTTCTCCGACGAAGCCCTTCACTGCCCATGACTCGGCATCTAGCTCCTGCCAGCGGTGCATTGCTCACAACTCCCTGAAGACACAGGAGGCCCTTTTAGTCCGTTTCAGATCCTATTGCAGACCGGCGACTCAAGAGAGACCTGATATGCTTCGTAGGGTTCAAGAAACACAGGGACTAAGGCTGCATGGGGTCTGTTGCATGCCTACCTCGTTCATGAGAAAACCTGAACATTAGCTTAAGGCCAGAGGCCCCGTGTGGTTCTCCCCTTCCCTGAGGACAAGCGAAGTAGGAGCACTTACCGAGGAACGGCACCATCCAATTTCCTTCCAGGAAACTCACTTGTCATCACAAAGGCAACTGTGCAACAACACTGTTTCCCAGGGAGAACTGAGCCCGCAGCTCTCTAAATCCCAATGAGGAAAATAAAGTTTCCCTTCAAGCCTTAGTTTCAAAATGGACCGCAGAGCATTCACCCTGTTGTTTCCGTCTCTCCATGGCACGTCCAAGGTGCGCATAGCACGGAGATACTACAGTCGTTTCAACTTGCCGCATCCTAGCATTTTAACAAAAGACGCCCTTCACAGCCCTTCTTTCGGCCTATAGTTGCCCTCAACTGAGCATTGCTCACAAGGCCCGGAAAGGACGGGCAGTCCGTCGTTTACATCTTGGATCCTAGTGCAGACCCCCGTGTCTTCAGACGCCAGAAACACTTCCTAGATTTAAAGCACCGCTTTGACAAAGGCTGCCGTGAGCTTGCGGCCCGCCTATGTCTGTGATGAGAGAAGTAGAACGTTGGCTTGAGGCGAGTCGTCCGGGGTTGTGGGCGTACTCACGAACGATTTTTGAGGGATGAGGACGTGGCAGGAATTGAAAGCCAAGTGTTCTTTCGTGGAAGATAACTTGTCCTCCCAAAGACGACTGTGCAGCAATGAGAAGATTGGCAACAACAGTGTTTACCAGGTAACCCTGGGGCCGCAAACGCTCCACTTTCCAATGAGGAAAATCAACATACCCAGGAAGCCTCAATTTCCAGCAGGACAAAGCAGCATATTACCAAGTCGCATCGGACTGTCTCTTGTACATCCCGTGGACACAGCGGATTGTGACCCTAGTAACCATTGCCATGCTGGGAGTCCTGACTGTGGTGTAAGGATAGCAAGGTGAGGGCTTAGTTAGGCCTAGGTGACGGTACTTCTCTAGACTATCTACCAGTTCGGGAAAACCCTGGAGGTTTTCAAGCCGGACTTAAAGTGTAGTTGCCGCTTGAGGTAGACAGACGTCACGGAGCAGCTCCCAGGAGCAGTGGTAGGCTAATTGTATTTTCCAGTGCAGCTCAGGGTTCCTCCAGAGCGCAGACACCCTTGGCATGAAGGAAGGCATGGAACGCTGATAACTGGGTTGCTTTCAAGCTATCGCAATCCAGGTGTCTAAACAACGAAGCCCTTCACTGCCCATCAGTCGGCATCTAGCTGTTCCCGACGGTAGATGGCTCAAGGCTCCCTGAAGACACAGGCAGTCCTTTCTCAGTACGTTTTGGAACCTAGCGCTGACAAGGGAGTCCAAAAGAGAGCTGATATGCTTCCTAGAGTTCAAGAACCACAGGGACTAAGGCTCTATGCAATCTGTGGCTTCCCTAAGTCTGTCATGAGAACACCTGGACGTTAGCTTGAGGCTAGAGGCCCCATGTGGTGGGCCCATTCCCTGAAGACTACTGAAGGATGACCACCTACCAAGGGATGGCAACCTCCAAGTTTCTTGCCTAGAAACTCACGTCATCACGCTGGCAATTGTGTTACGAAGAGAAGCTGTGCAGCAACAGTGTTTCTTGGGGAGAATTGAGCCCGCGGCTCTGTCAATCCCGATGAGGAAAATAAAGGTTCACTCGCAGACTTACTTTCACAAGGGACCACACAGAGCATTCACCCTGCTGTGTCTTTCTCTAGTTTGTACTCCCAAAGTGCGTTAGAAGGGAGATACTTGAGTTGTTTCACTTACCACATGCTAGATGTTTAGCAAAAGAAGGCCTTTACTGCCCTTCTTTCGGCATATGGTTGTCCTCAGCCGAACAGTTCTCTCAGCTCCTAGAAGCGACGGGCGGTCCCTTGTGTACATCTTGGATCCCAGTGCAGACCTGTTAGTCCTAAGACACCAGAAATGCTTCCTACACTTAAAGCACCGCTTTGACAAACGCTGCCTGGAACCTGTTGCCTGCCTATCTGTGTGACGAACCAAACAGTACCTTAGCTTGGGGCCAGTCCTCCTCTATGTTTGGCTTACTCACCGACGATTGCTGAGGGCTGAGCACCTAGCAGGGAGTGAAAGGCCACGTATGCCTCACGGGGTGGGGGTGGGGGGGAAATCAGTTGTCCTCACAAAGGCAATTCTGCAACGAAGAAAAGATAGGCCACTACACTCTTCATCAGGTAACCTTGAGGTCGCGTGTCGACATTCCAGTGTGCCAAATAAACTTCACATCACGCTTCAGTTTCCAAGGCGAGGGCACAGCGTCTTATGCTGCAGTTTCTGACTCCCTACTGGACGTTCAGTTGACCAACTAGACCCTTTAGTGAGTAAACTTTGTGATACAGGGGGTCGTGATTGTGGTGAAAGGATTAGCAAGTCATGGCTTAGTGAGGCTGGGGTGTACAATGTATCACCGGAATTCCTGGCTTTCAAGGGAGAGCCCGAAATTTTTCAGGCTACACTGAATGTCCAGTGGCCGCCTGGGCTAAATTCCATCACGTGCGAGTTCCCTGAAGGTGGGGTCGAATCACTGTACGTTTTGTGTGCTCTAGGTTCGGCAGAAAAGCAGACACGTTTTGCATGAAGGAATGAACAGAACGCTGATAGCTGGCTGTTTCTAAGCTATCCCAATCTAGGTGTTTCTCCGACGAAGCCCTTCACTGCCCATGACTCGGCATCTAGCTCCTGCCAGCGGTGCATTGCTCACAACTCCCTGAAGACACAGGAGGCCCTTTTAGTCCGTTTCAGATCCTATTGCAGACCGGCGACTCAAGAGAGACCTGATATGCTTCGTAGGGTTCAAGAAACACAGGGACTAAGGCTGCATGGGGTCTGTTGCATGCCTACCTCGTTCATGAGAAAACCTGAACATTAGCTTAAGGCCAGAGGCCCCGTGTGGTTCTCCCCTTCCCTGAGGACAAGCGAAGTAGGAGCACTTACCGAGGAACGGCACCATCCAATTTCCTTCCAGGAAACTCACTTGTCATCACAAAGGCAACTGTGCAACAACACTGTTTCCCAGGGAGAACTGAGCCCGCAGCTCTCTAAATCCCAATGAGGAAAATAAAGTTTCCCTTCAAGCCTTAGTTTCAAAATGGACCGCAGAGCATTCACCCTGTTGTTTCCGTCTCTCCATGGCACGTCCAAGGTGCGCATAGCACGGAGATACTACAGTCGTTTCAACTTGCCGCATCCTAGCATTTTAACAAAAGACGCCCTTCACAGCCCTTCTTTCGGCCTATAGTTGCCCTCAACTGAGCATTGCTCACAAGGCCCGGAAAGGACGGGCAGTCCGTCGTTTACATCTTGGATCCTAGTGCAGACCCCCGTGTCTTCAGACGCCAGAAACACTTCCTAGATTTAAAGCACCGCTTTGACAAAGGCTGCCGTGAGCTTGCGGCCCGCCTATGTCTGTGATGAGAGAAGTAGAACGTTGGCTTGAGGCGAGTCGTCCGGGGTTGTGGGCGTACTCACGAACGATTTTTGCGGGATGAGGACGTGGCAGGAATTGAAAGCCAAGTGTTCTTTCGTGGAAGACAACTTGTCCTCCCAAAGACGACTGTGCAGCAATGAGAAGATTGGCAACAACAGTGTTTACCAGGTAACCCTGGGGCCGCAAACGCTCCACTTTCCAATGAGGAAAATCAACATACCCTGGAAGCCTCAATTTCCAGCAGGACAAAGCAGCATATTACCAAGTCGCATCGGACTGTCTCTTGTACATCCCGTGGACACAGCGGATTGTGACCCTAGTAACCATTGCCATGCTGGGAGTCCTGACTGTGGTGTAAGGATAGCAAGGTGAGGGCTTAGTTAGGCCTAGGTGACGGTACTTCTCTAGACTATCTACCAGTTCGGGAAAACCCTGGAGGTTTTCAAGCCGGACTTAAAGTGTAGTTGCCGCTTGAGGTAGACAGACGTCACGGAGCAGCTCCCAGGAGCAGTGGTAGGCTAATTGTATTTTCCAGTGCAGCTCAGGGTTCCTCCAGAGCACAGACACCCTTGGCATGAAGGAAGGCATGGAACGCTGATAACTGGGTTGCTTTCAAGCTATCGCAATCCAGGTGTCTAAACAACGAAGCCCTTCACTGCCCATCAGTCGGCATCTAGCTGTTCCCGACGGTAGATGGCTCAAGGCTCCCCGAAGACACAGGCAGTCCTTTCTCAGTACGTTTTGGAACCTAGCGCTGACAAGGGAGTCCAAAAGAGAGCTGATATGCTTCCTAGAGTTCAAGAACCACAGGGACTAAGGCTCTATGCAATCTGTGGCTTCCCTAAGTCTGTCATGAGAACACCTGGACGTTAGCTTGAGGCTAGAGGCCCCATGTGGTGGGCCCATTCCCTGAAGACTACTGAAGGATGACCACCTACCAAGGGATGGCAACCTCCAAGTTTCTTGCCTAGAAACTCACGTCATCACGCTGGCAATTGTGTTACGAAGAGAAGCTGTGCAGCAACAGTGTTTCTTGGGGAGAATTGAGCCCGCGGCTCTGTCAATCCCGATGAGGAAAATAAAGGTTCACTCGCAGACTTACTTTCACAAGGGACCACACAGAGCATTCACCCTGCTGTGTCTTTCTCTAGTTTGTACTCCCAAAGTGCGTTAGAAGGGAGATACTTGAGTTGTTTCACTTACCACATGCTAGATGTTTAGCAAAAGAAGGCCTTTACTGCCCTTCTTTCGGCATATGGTTGTCCTCAGCCGAACAGTTCTCTCAGCTCCTAGAAGCGACGGGTGGTCCCTTGTGTACATCTTGGATCCCAGTGCAGACCTGTTAGTCCTAAGACACCAGAAATGCTTCCTACACTTAAAGCACCGCTTTGACAAACGCTGCCTGGAACCTGTTGCCTGCCTATCTGTGTGACGAACCAAACAGTACCTTAGCTTGGGGCCAGTCCTCCTCTATGTTTGGCTTACTCACCGACGATTGCTGAGGGCTGAGCACCTAGCAGGGAGTGAAAGGCCACGTATGCCTCACGGGGTGGGGGTGGGGGGGAAATCAGTTGTCCTCACAAAGGCAATTCTGCAACGAAGAAAAGATAGGCCACTACACTCTTCATCAGGTAACCTTGAGGTCGCGTGTCGACATTCCAGTGTGCCAAATAAACTTCACATCACGCTTCAGTTTCCAAGGCGAGGGCACAGCGTCTTATGCTGCAGTTTCTGACTCCCTACTGGACGTTCAGTTGACCAACTAGACCCTTTAGTGAGTAAACTTTGTGATACAGGGGGTCGTGATTGTGGTGAAAGGATTAGCAAGTCATGGCTTAGTGAGGCTGGGGTGTACAATGTATCACCGGAATTCCTGGCTTTCAAGGGAGAGCCCGAAATTTTTCAGGCTACACTGAATGTCCAGTGGCCGCCTGGGCTAAATTCCATCACGTGCGAGTTCCCTGAAGGTGGGGTCGAATCACTGTACGTTTTGTGTGCTCTAGGTTCGGCAGAAAAGCAGACACGTTTTGCATGAAGGAATGAACAGAACGCTGATAGCTGGCTGTTTCTAAGCTATCCCAATCTAGGTGTTTCTCCGACGAAGCCCTTCACTGCCCATGACTCGGCATCTAGCTCCTGCCAGCGGTGCATTGCTCACAACTCCCTGAAGACACAGGAGGCCCTTTTAGTCCGTTTCAGATCCCATTGCAGACCGGCGACTCAAGAGAGACCTGATATGCTTCGTAGGGTTCAAGAAACACAGGGACTAAGGCTGCATGGGGTCTGTTGCATGCCTACCTCGTTCATGAGAAAACTTGAACATTAGCTTAAGGCCAGAGGCCCCGTGTGGTTCTCCCCTTCCCTGAGGACAAGCGAAGTAGGAGCACTTACCGAGGAACGGCACCATCCAATTTTCCTTCCAGGAAACTCACTTGTCATCACAAAGGCAACTGTGCAACAACACTGTTTCCCAGGGAGAACTGAGCCCGCAGCTCTCTAAATCCCAATGAGGAAAATAAAGTTTCCCTTCAAGCCTTAGTTTCAAAATGGACCGCAGAGCATTCACCCTGTTGTTTCCGTCTCTCCATGGCACGTCCAAGGTGCGCATAGCACGGAGATACTACAGTCGTTTCAACTTGCCGCATCCTAGCATTTTAACAAAAGACGCCCTTCACAGCCCTTCTTTCGGCCTATAGTTGCCCTCAACTGAGCATTGCTCACAAGGCCCGGAAAGGACGGGCAGTCCGTCGTTTACATCTTGGATCCTAGTGCAGACCCCCGTGTCTTCAGACGCCAGAAACACTTCCTAGATTTAAAGCACCGCTTTGACAAAGGCTGCCGTGAGCTTGCGGCCCGCCTATGTCTGTGATGAGAGAAGTAGAACGTTGGCTTGAGGCGAGTCGTCCGGGGTTGTGGGCGTACTCACGAACGATTTTTGAGGGATGAGGACGTGGCAGGAATTGAAAGCCAAGTGTTCTTTCGTGGAAGATAACTTGTCCTCCCAAAGACGACTGTGCAGCAATGAGAAGATTGGCAACAACAGTGTTTACCAGGTAACCCTGGGGCCGCAAACGCTCCACTTTCCAATGAGGAAAATCAACATACCCAGGAAGCCTCAATTTCCAGCAGGACAAAGCAGCATATTACCAAGTCGCATCGGACTGTCTCTTGTACATCCCGTGGACACAGCGGATTGTGACCCTAGTAACCATTGCCATGCTGGGAGTCCTGACTGTGGTGTAAGGATAGCAAGGTGAGGGCTTAGTTAGGCCTAGGTGACGGTACTTCTCTAGACTATCTACCAGTTCGGGAAAACCCTGGAGGTTTTCAAGCCGGACTTAAAGTGTAGTTGCCGCTTGAGGTAGACAGACGTCACGGAGCAGCTCCCAGGAGCAGTGGTAGGCTAATTGTATTTTCCAGTGCAGCTCAGGGTTCCTCCAGAGCGCAGACACCCTTGGCATGAAGGAAGGCATGGAACGCTGATAACTGGGTTGCTTTCAAGCTATCGCAATCCAGGTGTCTAAACAACGAAGCCCTTCACTGCCCATCAGTCGGCATCTAGCTGTTCCCGACGGTAGATGGCTCAAGGCTCCCCGAAGACACAGGCAGTCCTTTCTCAGTACGTTTTGGAACCTAGCGCTGACAAGGGAGTCCAAAAGAGAGCTGATATGCTTCCTAGAGTTCAAGAACCACAGGGACTAAGGCTCTATGCAATCTGTGGCTTCCCTAAGTCTGTCATGAGAACACCTGGACGTTAGCTTGAGGCTAGAGGCCCCATGTGGTGGGCCCATTCCCTGAAGACTACTGAAGGATGACCACCTACCAAGGGATGGCAACCTCCAAGTTTCTTGCCTAGAAACTCACGTCATCACGCTGGCAATTGTGTTACGAAGAGAAGCTGTGCAGCAACAGTGTTTCTTGGGGAGAATTGAGCCCGCGGCTCTGTCAATCCCGATGAGGAAAATAAAGGTTCACTCGCAGACTTACTTTCACAAGGGACCACACAGAGCATTCACCCTGCTGTGTCTTTCTCTAGTTTGTACTCCCAAAGTGCGTTAGAAGGGAGATACTTGAGTTGTTTCACTTACCACATGCTAGATGTTTAGCAAAAGAAGGCCTTTACTGCCCTTCTTTCGGCATATGGTTGTCCTCAGCCGAACAGTTCTCTCAGCTCCTAGAAGCGACGGGCGGTCCCTTGTGTACATCTTGGATCCCAGTGCAGACCTGTTAGTCCTAAGACACCAGAAATGCTTCCTACACTTAAAGCACCGCTTTGACAAACGCTGCCTGGAACCTGTTGCCTGCCTATCTGTGTGACGAACCAAACAGTACCTTAGCTTGGGGCCAGTCCTCCTCTATGTTTGGCTTACTCACCGACGATTGCTGAGGGCTGAGCACCTAGCAGGGAGTGAAAGGCCACGTATGCCTCACGGGGTGGGGGTGGGGGGGAAATCAGTTGTCCTCACAAAGGCAATTCTGCAACGAAGAAAAGATAGGCCACTACACTCTTCATCAGGTAACCTTGAGGTCGCGTGTCGACATTCCAGTGTGCCAAATAAACTTCACATCACGCTTCAGTTTCCAAGGCGAGGGCACAGCGTCTTATGCTGCAGTTTCTGACTCCCTACTGGACGTTCAGTTGACCAACTAGACCCTTTAGTGAGTAAACTTTGTGATACAGGGGGTCGTGATTGTGGTGAAAGGATTAGCAAGTCATGGCTTAGTGAGGCTGGGGTGTACAATGTATCACCGGAATTCCTGGCTTTCAAGGGAGAGCCCGAAATTTTTCAGGCTACACTGAATGTCCAGTGGCCGCCTGGGCTAAATTCCATCACGTGCGAGTTCCCTGAAGGTGGGGTCGAATCACTGTACGTTTTGTGTGCTCTAGGTTCGGCAGAAAAGCAGACACGTTTTGCATGAAGGAATGAACAGAACGCTGATAGCTGGCTGTTTCTAAGCTATCCCAATCTAGGTGTTTCTCCGACGAAGCCCTTCACTGCCCATGACTCGGCATCTAGCTCCTGCCAGCGGTGCATTGCTCACAACTCCCTGAAGACACAGGAGGCCCTTTTAGTCCGTTTCAGATCCCATTGCAGACCGGCGACTCAAGAGAGACCTGATATGCTTCGTAGGGTTCAAGAAACACAGGGACTAAGGCTGCATGGGGTCTGTTGCATGCCTACCTCGTTCATGAGAAAACCTGAACATTAGCTTAAGGCCAGAGGCCCCGTGTGGTTCTCCCCTTCCCTGAGGACAAGCGAAGTAGGAGCACTTACCGAGGAACGGCACCATCCAATTTCCTTCCAGGAAACTCACTTGTCATCACAAAGGCAACTGTGCAACAACACTGTTTCCCAGGGAGAACTGAGCCCGCAGCTCTCTAAATCCCAATGAGGAAAATAAAGTTTCCCTTCAAGCCTTAGTTTCAAAATGGACCGCAGAGCATTCACCCTGTTGTTTCCGTCTCTCCATGGCACGTCCAAGGTGCGCATAGCACGGAGATACTACAGTCGTTTCAACTTGCCGCATCCTAGCATTTTAACAAAAGACGCCCTTCACAGCCCTTCTTTCGGCCTATAGTTGCCCTCAACTGAGCATTGCTCACAAGGCCCGGAAAGGACGGGCAGTCCGTCGTTTACATCTTGGATCCTAGTGCAGACCCCCGTGTCTTCAGACGCCAGAAACACTTCCTAGATTTAAAGCACCGCTTTGACAAAGGCTGCCGTGAGCTTGCGGCCCGCCTATGTCTGTGATGAGAGAAGTAGAACGTTGGCTTGAGGCGAGTCGTCCGGGGTTGTGGGCGTACTCACGAACGATTTTTGCGGGATGAGGACGTGGCAGGAATTGAAAGCCAAGTGTTCTTTCGTGGAAGACAACTTGTCCTCCCAAAGACGACTGTGCAGCAATGAGAAGATTGGCAACAACAGTGTTTACCAGGTAACCCTGGGGCCGCAAACGCTCCACTTTCCAATGAGGAAAATCAACATACCCTGGAAGCCTCAATTTCCAGCAGGACAAAGCAGCATATTACCAAGTCGCATCGGACTGTCTCTTGTACATCCCGTGGACACAGCGGATTGTGACCCTAGTAACCATTGCCATGCTGGGAGTCCTGACTGTGGTGTAAGGATAGCAAGGTGAGGGCTTAGTTAGGCCTAGGTGACGGTACTTCTCTAGACTATCTACCAGTTCGGGAAAACCCTGGAGGTTTTCAAGCCGGACTTAAAGTGTAGTTGCCGCTTGAGGTAGACAGACGTCACGGAGCAGCTCCCAGGAGCAGTGGTAGGCTAATTGTATTTTCCAGTGCAGCTCAGGGTTCCTCCAGAGCGCAGACACCCTTGGCATGAAGGAAGGCATGGAACGCTGATAACTGGGTTGCTTTCAAGCTATCGCAATCCAGGTGTCTAAACAACGAAGCCCTTCACTGCCCATCAGTCGGCATCTAGCTGTTCCCGACGGTAGATGGCTCAAGGCTCCCCGAAGACACAGGCAGTCCTTTCTCAGTACGTTTTGGAACCTAGCGCTGACAAGGGAGTCCAAAAGAGAGCTGATATGCTTCCTAGAGTTCAAGAACCACAGGGACTAAGGCTCTATGCAATCTGTGGCTTCCCTAAGTCTGTCATGAGAACACCTGGACGTTAGCTTGAGGCTAGAGGCCCCATGTGGTGGGCCCATTCCCTGAAGACTACTGAAGGATGACCACCTACCAAGGGATGGCAACCTCCAAGTTTCTTGCCTAGAAACTCACGTCATCACGCTGGCAATTGTGTTACGAAGAGAAGCTGTGCAGCAACAGTGTTTCTTGGGGAGAATTGAGCCCGCGGCTCTGTCAATCCCGATGAGGAAAATAAAGGTTCACTCGCAGACTTACTTTCACAAGGGACCACACAGAGCATTCACCCTGCTGTGTCTTTCTCTAGTTTGTACTCCCAAAGTGCGTTAGAAGGGAGATACTTGAGTTGTTTCACTTACCACATGCTAGATGTTTAGCAAAAGAAGGCCTTTACTGCCCTTCTTTCGGCATATGGTTGTCCTCAGCCGAACAGTTCTCTCAGCTCCTAGAAGCGACGGGCGGTCCCTTGTGTACATCTTGGATCCCAGTGCAGACCTGTTAGTCCTAAGACACCAGAAATGCTTCCTACACTTAAAGCACCGCTTTGACAAACGCTGCCTGGAACCTGTTGCCTGCCTATCTGTGTGACGAACCAAACAGTACCTTAGCTTGGGGCCAGTCCTCCTCTATGTTTGGCTTACTCACCGACGATTGCTGAGGGCTGAGCACCTAGCAGGGAGTGAAAGGCCACGTATGCCTCACGGGGTGGGGGTGGGGGGGAAATCAGTTGTCCTCACAAAGGCAATTCTGCAACGAAGAAAAGATAGGCCACTACACTCTTCATCAGGTAACCTTGAGGTCGCGTGTCGACATTCCAGTGTGCCAAATAAACTTCACATCACGCTTCAGTTTCCAAGGCGAGGGCACAGCGTCTTATGCTGCAGTTTCTGACTCCCTACTGGACGTTCAGTTGACCAACTAGACCCTTTAGTGAGTAAACTTTGTGATACAGGGGGTCGTGATTGTGGTGAAAGGATTAGCAAGTCATGGCTTAGTGAGGCTGGGGTGTACAATGTATCACCGGAATTCCTGGCTTTCAAGGGAGAGCCCGAAATTTTTCAGGCTACACTGAATGTCCAGTGGCCGCCTGGGCTAAATTCCATCACGTGCGAGTTCCCTGAAGGTGGGGTCGAATCACTGTACGTTTTGTGTGCTCTAGGTTCGGCAGAAAAGCAGACACGTTTTGCATGAAGGAATGAACAGAACGCTGATAGCTGGCTGTTTCTAAGCTATCCCAATCTAGGTGTTTCTCCGACGAAGCCCTTCACTGCCCATGACTCGGCATCTAGCTCCTGCCAGCGGTGCATTGCTCACAACTCCCTGAAGACACAGGAGGCCCTTTTAGTCCGTTTCAGATCCTATTGCAGACCGGCGACTCAAGAGAGACCTGATATGCTTCGTAGGGTTCAAGAAACACAGGGACTAAGGCTGCATGGGGTCTGTTGCATGCCTACCTCGTTCATGAGAAAACCTGAACATTAGCTTAAGGCCAGAGGCCCCGTGTGGTTCTCCCCTTCCCTGAGGACAAGCGAAGTAGGAGCACTTACCGAGGAACGGCACCATCCAATTTCCTTCCAGGAAACTCACTTGTCATCACAAAGGCAACTGTGCAACAACACTGTTTCCCAGGGAGAACTGAGCCCGCAGCTCTCTAAATCCCAATGAGGAAAATAAAGTTTCCCTTCAAGCCTTAGTTTCAAAATGGACCGCAGAGCATTCACCCTGTTGTTTCCGTCTCTCCATGGCACGTCCAAGGTGCGCATAGCACGGAGATACTACAGTCGTTTCAACTTGCCGCATCCTAGCATTTTAACAAAAGACGCCCTTCACAGCCCTTCTTTCGGCCTATAGTTGCCCTCAACTGAGCATTGCTCACAAGGCCCGGAAAGGACGGGCAGTCCGTCGTTTACATCTTGGATCCTAGTGCAGACCCCCGTGTCTTCAGACGCCAGAAACACTTCCTAGATTTAAAGCACCGCTTTGACAAAGGCTGCCGTGAGCTTGCGGCCCGCCTATGTCTGTGATGAGAGAAGTAGAACGTTGGCTTGAGGCGAGTCGTCCGGGGTTGTGGGCGTACTCACGAACGATTTTTGCGGGATGAGGACGTGGCAGGAATTGAAAGCCAAGTGTTCTTTCGTGGAAGACAACTTGTCCTCCCAAAGACGACTGTGCAGCAATGAGAAGATTGGCAACAACAGTGTTTACCAGGTAACCCTGGGGCCGCAAACGCTCCACTTTCCAATGAGGAAAATCAACATACCCTGGAAGCCTCAATTTCCAGCAGGACAAAGCAGCATATTACCAAGTCGCATCGGACTGTCTCTTGTACATCCCGTGGACACAGCGGATTGTGACCCTAGTAACCATTGCCATGCTGGGAGTCCTGACTGTGGTGTAAGGATAGCAAGGTGAGGGCTTAGTTAGGCCTAGGTGACGGTACTTCTCTAGACTATCTACCAGTTCGGGAAAACCCTGGAGGTTTTCAAGCCGGACTTAAAGTGTAGTTGCCGCTTGAGGTAGACAGACGTCACGGAGCAGCTCCCAGGAGCAGTGGTAGGCTAATTGTATTTTCCAGTGCAGCTCAGGGTTCCTCCAGAGCACAGACACCCTTGGCATGAAGGAAGGCATGGAACGCTGATAACTGGGTTGCTTTCAAGCTATCGCAATCCAGGTGTCTAAACAACGAAGCCCTTCACTGCCCATCAGTCGGCATCTAGCTGTTCCCGACGGTAGATGGCTCAAGGCTCCCCGAAGACACAGGCAGTCCTTTCTCAGTACGTTTTGGAACCTAGCGCTGACAAGGGAGTCCAAAAGAGAGCTGATATGCTTCCTAGAGTTCAAGAACCACAGGGACTAAGGCTCTATGCAATCTGTGGCTTCCCTAAGTCTGTCATGAGAACACCTGGACGTTAGCTTGAGGCTAGAGGCCCCATGTGGTGGGCCCATTCCCTGAAGACTACTGAAGGATGACCACCTACCAAGGGATGGCAACCTCCAAGTTTCTTGCCTAGAAACTCACGTCATCACGCTGGCAATTGTGTTACGAAGAGAAGCTGTGCAGCAACAGTGTTTCTTGGGGAGAATTGAGCCCGCGGCTCTGTCAATCCCGATGAGGAAAATAAAGGTTCACTCGCAGACTTACTTTCACAAGGGACCACACAGAGCATTCACCCTGCTGTGTCTTTCTCTAGTTTGTACTCCCAAAGTGCGTTAGAAGGGAGATACTTGAGTTGTTTCACTTACCACATGCTAGATGTTTAGCAAAAGAAGGCCTTTACTGCCCTTCTTTCGGCATATGGTTGTCCTCAGCCGAACAGTTCTCTCAGCTCCTAGAAGCGACGGGCGGTCCCTTGTGTACATCTTGGATCCCAGTGCAGACCTGTTAGTCCTAAGACACCAGAAATGCTTCCTACACTTAAAGCACCGCTTTGACAAACGCTGCCTGGAACCTGTTGCCTGCCTATCTGTGTGACGAACCAAACAGTACCTTAGCTTGGGGCCAGTCCTCCTCTATGTTTGGCTTACTCACCGACGATTGCTGAGGGCTGAGCACCTAGCAGGGAGTGAAAGGCCACGTATGCCTCACGGGGTGGGGGTGGGGGGGAAATCAGTTGTCCTCACAAAGGCAATTCTGCAACGAAGAAAAGATAGGCCACTACACTCTTCATCAGGTAACCTTGAGGTCGCGTGTCGACATTCCAGTGTGCCAAATAAACTTCACATCACGCTTCAGTTTCCAAGGCGAGGGCACAGCGTCTTATGCTGCAGTTTCTGACTCCCTACTGGACGTTCAGTTGACCAACTAGACCCTTTAGTGAGTAAACTTTGTGATACAGGGGGTCGTGATTGTGGTGAAAGGATTAGCAAGTCATGGCTTAGTGAGGCTGGGGTGTACAATGTATCACCGGAATTCCTGGCTTTCAAGGGAGAGCCCGAAATTTTTCAGGCTACACTGAATGTCCAGTGGCCGCCTGGGCTAAATTCCATCACGTGCGAGTTCCCTGAAGGTGGGGTCGAATCACTGTACGTTTTGTGTGCTCTAGGTTCGGCAGAAAAGCAGACACGTTTTGCATGAAGGAATGAACAGAACGCTGATAGCTGGCTGTTTCTAAGCTATCCCAATCTAGGTGTTTCTCCGACGAAGCCCTTCACTGCCCATGACTCGGCATCTAGCTCCTGCCAGCGGTGCATTGCTCACAACTCCCTGAAGACACAGGAGGCCCTTTTAGTCCGTTTCAGATCCTATTGCAGACCGGCGACTCAAGAGAGACCTGATATGCTTCGTAGGGTTCAAGAAACACAGGGACTAAGGCTGCATGGGGTCTGTTGCATGCCTACCTCGTTCATGAGAAAACCTGAACATTAGCTTAAGGCCAGAGGCCCCGTGTGGTTCTCCCCTTCCCTGAGGACAAGCGAAGTAGGAGCACTTACCGAGGAACGGCACCATCCAATTTCCTTCCAGGAAACTCACTTGTCATCACAAAGGCAACTGTGCAACAACACTGTTTCCCAGGGAGAACTGAGCCCGCAGCTCTCTAAATCCCAATGAGGAAAATAAAGTTTCCCTTCAAGCCTTAGTTTCAAAATGGACCGCAGAGCATTCACCCTGTTGTTTCCGTCTCTCCATGGCACGTCCAAGGTGCGCATAGCACGGAGATACTACAGTCGTTTCAACTTGCCGCATCCTAGCATTTTAACAAAAGACGCCCTTCACAGCCCTTCTTTCGGCCTATAGTTGCCCTCAACTGAGCATTGCTCACAAGGCCCGGAAAGGACGGGCAGTCCGTCGTTTACATCTTGGATCCTAGTGCAGACCCCCGTGTCTTCAGACGCCAGAAACACTTCCTAGATTTAAAGCACCGCTTTGACAAAGGCTGCCGTGAGCTTGCGGCCCGCCTATGTCTGTGATGAGAGAAGTAGAACGTTGGCTTGAGGCGAGTCGTCCGGGGTTGTGGGCGTACTCACGAACGATTTTTGCGGGATGAGGACGTGGCAGGAATTGAAAGCCAAGTGTTCTTTCGTGGAAGACAACTTGTCCTCCCAAAGACGACTGTGCAGCAATGAGAAGATTGGCAACAACAGTGTTTACCAGGTAACCCTGGGGCCGCAAACGCTCCACTTTCCAATGAGGAAAATCAACATACCCTGGAAGCCTCAATTTCCAGCAGGACAAAGCAGCATATTACCAAGTCGCATCGGACTGTCTCTTGTACATCCCGTGGACACAGCGGATTGTGACCCTAGTAACCATTGCCATGCTGGGAGTCCTGACTGTGGTGTAAGGATAGCAAGGTGAGGGCTTAGTTAGGCCTAGGTGACGGTACTTCTCTAGACTATCTACCAGTTCGGGAAAACCCTGGAGGTTTTCAAGCCGGACTTAAAGTGTAGTTGCCGCTTGAGGTAGACAGACGTCACGGAGCAGCTCCCAGGAGCAGTGGTAGGCTAATTGTATTTTCCAGTGCAGCTCAGGGTTCCTCCAGAGCGCAGACACCCTTGGCATGAAGGAAGGCATGGAACGCTGATAACTGGGTTGCTTTCAAGCTATCGCAATCCAGGTGTCTAAACAACGAAGCCCTTCACTGCCCATCAGTCGGCATCTAGCTGTTCCCGACGGTAGATGGCTCAAGGCTCCCTGAAGACACAGGCAGTCCTTTCTCAGTACGTTTTGGAACCTAGCGCTGACAAGGGAGTCCAAAAGAGAGCTGATATGCTTCCTAGAGTTCAAGAACCACAGGGACTAAGGCTCTATGCAATCTGTGGCTTCCCTAAGTCTGTCATGAGAACACCTGGACGTTAGCTTGAGGCTAGAGGCCCCATGTGGTGGGCCCATTCCCTGAAGACTACTGAAGGATGACCACCTACCAAGGGATGGCAACCTCCAAGTTTCTTGCCTAGAAACTCACGTCATCACGCTGGCAATTGTGTTACGAAGAGAAGCTGTGCAGCAACAGTGTTTCTTGGGGAGAATTGAGCCCGCGGCTCTGTCAATCCCGATGAGGAAAATAAAGGTTCACTCGCAGACTTACTTTCACAAGGGACCACACAGAGCATTCACCCTGCTGTGTCTTTCTCTAGTTTGTACTCCCAAAGTGCGTTAGAAGGGAGATACTTGAGTTGTTTCACTTACCACATGCTAGATGTTTAGCAAAAGAAGGCCTTTACTGCCCTTCTTTCGGCATATGGTTGTCCTCAGCCGAACAGTTCTCTCAGCTCCTAGAAGCGACGGGCGGTCCCTTGTGTACATCTTGGATCCCAGTGCAGACCTGTTAGTCCTAAGACACCAGAAATGCTTCCTACACTTAAAGCACCGCTTTGACAAACGCTGCCTGGAACCTGTTGCCTGCCTATCTGTGTGACGAACCAAACAGTACCTTAGCTTGGGGCCAGTCCTCCTCTATGTTTGGCTTACTCACCGACGATTGCTGAGGGCTGAGCACCTAGCAGGGAGTGAAAGGCCACGTATGCCTCACGGGGTGGGGGTGGGGGGGAAATCAGTTGTCCTCACAAAGGCAATTCTGCAACGAAGAAAAGATAGGCCACTACACTCTTCATCAGGTAACCTTGAGGTCGCGTGTCGACATTCCAGTGTGCCAAATAAACTTCACATCACGCTTCAGTTTCCAAGGCGAGGGCACAGCGTCTTATGCTGCAGTTTCTGACTCCCTACTGGACGTTCAGTTGACCAACTAGACCCTTTAGTGAGTAAACTTTGTGATACAGGGGGTCGTGATTGTGGTGAAAGGATTAGCAAGTCATGGCTTAGTGAGGCTGGGGTGTACAATGTATCACCGGAATTCCTGGCTTTCAAGGGAGAGCCCGAAATTTTTCAGGCTACACTGAATGTCCAGTGGCCGCCTGGGCTAAATTCCATCACGTGCGAGTTCCCTGAAGGTGGGGTCGAATCACTGTACGTTTTGTGTGCTCTAGGTTCGGCAGAAAAGCAGACACGTTTTGCATGAAGGAATGAACAGAACGCTGATAGCTGGCTGTTTCTAAGCTATCCCAATCTAGGTGTTTCTCCGACGAAGCCCTTCACTGCCCATGACTCGGCATCTAGCTCCTGCCAGCGGTGCATTGCTCACAACTCCCTGAAGACACAGGAGGCCCTTTTAGTCCGTTTCAGATCCTATTGCAGACCGGCGACTCAAGAGAGACCTGATATGCTTCGTAGGGTTCAAGAAACACAGGGACTAAGGCTGCATGGGGTCTGTTGCATGCCTACCTCGTTCATGAGAAAACCTGAACATTAGCTTAAGGCCAGAGGCCCCGTGTGGTTCTCCCCTTCCCTGAGGACAAGCGAAGTAGGAGCACTTACCGAGGAACGGCACCATCCAATTTCCTTCCAGGAAACTCACTTGTCATCACAAAGGCAACTGTGCAACAACACTGTTTCCCAGGGAGAACTGAGCCCGCAGCTCTCTAAATCCCAATGAGGAAAATAAAGTTTCCCTTCAAGCCTTAGTTTCAAAATGGACCGCAGAGCATTCACCCTGTTGTTTCCGTCTCTCCATGGCACGTCCAAGGTGCGCATAGCACGGAGATACTACAGTCGTTTCAACTTGCCGCATCCTAGCATTTTAACAAAAGACGCCCTTCACAGCCCTTCTTTCGGCCTATAGTTGCCCTCAACTGAGCATTGCTCACAAGGCCCGGAAAGGACGGGCAGTCCGTCGTTTACATCTTGGATCCTAGTGCAGACCCCCGTGTCTTCAGACGCCAGAAACACTTCCTAGATTTAAAGCACCGCTTTGACAAAGGCTGCCGTGAGCTTGCGGCCCGCCTATGTCTGTGATGAGAGAAGTAGAACGTTGGCTTGAGGCGAGTCGTCCGGGGTTGTGGGCGTACTCACGAACGATTTTTGCGGGATGAGGACGTGGCAGGAATTGAAAGCCAAGTGTTCTTTCGTGGAAGACAACTTGTCCTCCCAAAGACGACTGTGCAGCAATGAGAAGATTGGCAACAACAGTGTTTACCAGGTAACCCTGGGGCCGCAAACGCTCCACTTTCCAATGAGGAAAATCAACATACCCTGGAAGCCTCAATTTCCAGCAGGACAAAGCAGCATATTACCAAGTCGCATCGGACTGTCTCTTGTACATCCCGTGGACACAGCGGATTGTGACCCTAGTAACCATTGCCATGCTGGGAGTCCTGACTGTGGTGTAAGGATAGCAAGGTGAGGGCTTAGTTAGGCCTAGGTGACGGTACTTCTCTAGACTATCTACCAGTTCGGGAAAACCCTGGAGGTTTTCAAGCCGGACTTAAAGTGTAGTTGCCGCTTGAGGTAGACAGACGTCACGGAGCAGCTCCCAGGAGCAGTGGTAGGCTAATTGTATTTTCCAGTGCAGCTCAGGGTTCCTCCAGAGCGCAGACACCCTTGGCATGAAGGAAGGCATGGAACGCTGATAACTGGGTTGCTTTCAAGCTATCGCAATCCAGGTGTCTAAACAACGAAGCCCTTCACTGCCCATCAGTCGGCATCTAGCTGTTCCCGACGGTAGATGGCTCAAGGCTCCCCGAAGACACAGGCAGTCCTTTCTCAGTACGTTTTGGAACCTAGCGCTGACAAGGGAGTCCAAAAGAGAGCTGATATGCTTCCTAGAGTTCAAGAACCACAGGGACTAAGGCTCTATGCAATCTGTGGCTTCCCTAAGTCTGTCATGAGAACACCTGGACGTTAGCTTGAGGCTAGAGGCCCCATGTGGTGGGCCCATTCCCTGAAGACTACTGAAGGATGACCACCTACCAAGGGATGGCAACCTCCAAGTTTCTTGCCTAGAAACTCACGTCATCACGCTGGCAATTGTGTTACGAAGAGAAGCTGTGCAGCAACAGTGTTTCTTGGGGAGAATTGAGCCCGCGGCTCTGTCAATCCCGATGAGGAAAATAAAGGTTCACTCGCAGACTTACTTTCACAAGGGACCACACAGAGCATTCACCCTGCTGTGTCTTTCTCTAGTTTGTACTCCCAAAGTGCGTTAGAAGGGAGATACTTGAGTTGTTTCACTTACCACATGCTAGATGTTTAGCAAAAGAAGGCCTTTACTGCCCTTCTTTCGGCATATGGTTGTCCTCAGCCGAACAGTTCTCTCAGCTCCTAGAAGCGACGGGCGGTCCCTTGTGTACATCTTGGATCCCAGTGCAGACCTGTTAGTCCTAAGACACCAGAAATGCTTCCTACACTTAAAGCACCGCTTTGACAAACGCTGCCTGGAACCTGTTGCCTGCCTATCTGTGTGACGAACCAAACAGTACCTTAGCTTGGGGCCAGTCCTCCTCTATGTTTGGCTTACTCACCGACGATTGCTGAGGGCTGAGCACCTAGCAGGGAGTGAAAGGCCACGTATGCCTCACGGGGTGGGGGTGGGGGGGAAATCAGTTGTCCTCACAAAGGCAATTCTGCAACGAAGAAAAGATAGGCCACTACACTCTTCATCAGGTAACCTTGAGGTCGCGTGTCGACATTCCAGTGTGCCAAATAAACTTCACATCACGCTTCAGTTTCCAAGGCGAGGGCACAGCGTCTTATGCTGCAGTTTCTGACTCCCTACTGGACGTTCAGTTGACCAACTAGACCCTTTAGTGAGTAAACTTTGTGATACAGGGGGTCGTGATTGTGGTGAAAGGATTAGCAAGTCATGGCTTAGTGAGGCTGGGGTGTACAATGTATCACCGGAATTCCTGGCTTTCAAGGGAGAGCCCGAAATTTTTCAGGCTACACTGAATGTCCAGTGGCCGCCTGGGCTAAATTCCATCACGTGCGAGTTCCCTGAAGGTGGGGTCGAATCACTGTACGTTTTGTGTGCTCTAGGTTCGGCAGAAAAGCAGACACGTTTTGCATGAAGGAATGAACAGAACGCTGATAGCTGGCTGTTTCTAAGCTATCCCAATCTAGGTGTTTCTCCGACGAAGCCCTTCACTGCCCATGACTCGGCATCTAGCTCCTGCCAGCGGTGCATTGCTCACAACTCCCTGAAGACACAGGAGGCCCTTTTAGTCCGTTTCAGATCCTATTGCAGACCGGCGACTCAAGAGAGACCTGATATGCTTCGTAGGGTTCAAGAAACACAGGGACTAAGGCTGCATGGGGTCTGTTGCATGCCTACCTCGTTCATGAGAAAACCTGAACATTAGCTTAAGGCCAGAGGCCCCGTGTGGTTCTCCCCTTCCCTGAGGACAAGCGAAGTAGGAGCACTTACCGAGGAACGGCACCATCCAATTTCCTTCCAGGAAACTCACTTGTCATCACAAAGGCAACTGTGCAACAACACTGTTTCCCAGGGAGAACTGAGCCCGCAGCTCTCTAAATCCCAATGAGGAAAATAAAGTTTCCCTTCAAGCCTTAGTTTCAAAATGGACCGCAGAGCATTCACCCTGTTGTTTCCGTCTCTCCATGGCACGTCCAAGGTGCGCATAGCACGGAGATACTACAGTCGTTTCAACTTGCCGCATCCTAGCATTTTAACAAAAGACGCCCTTCACAGCCCTTCTTTCGGCCTATAGTTGCCCTCAACTGAGCATTGCTCACAAGGCCCGGAAAGGACGGGCAGTCCGTCGTTTACATCTTGGATCCTAGTGCAGACCCCCGTGTCTTCAGACGCCAGAAACACTTCCTAGATTTAAAGCACCGCTTTGACAAAGGCTGCCGTGAGCTTGCGGCCCGCCTATGTCTGTGATGAGAGAAGTAGAACGTTGGCTTGAGGCGAGTCGTCCGGGGTTGTGGGCGTACTCACGAACGATTTTTGCGGGATGAGGACGTGGCAGGAATTGAAAGCCAAGTGTTCTTTCGTGGAAGACAACTTGTCCTCCCAAAGACGACTGTGCAGCAATGAGAAGATTGGCAACAACAGTGTTTACCAGGTAACCCTGGGGCCGCAAACGCTCCACTTTCCAATGAGGAAAATCAACATACCCTGGAAGCCTCAATTTCCAGCAGGACAAAGCAGCATATTACCAAGTCGCATCGGACTGTCTCTTGTACATCCCGTGGACACAGCGGATTGTGACCCTAGTAACCATTGCCATGCTGGGAGTCCTGACTGTGGTGTAAGGATAGCAAGGTGAGGGCTTAGTTAGGCCTAGGTGACGGTACTTCTCTAGACTATCTACCAGTTCGGGAAAACCCTGGAGGTTTTCAAGCCGGACTTAAAGTGTAGTTGCCGCTTGAGGTAGACAGACGTCACGGAGCAGCTCCCAGGAGCAGTGGTAGGCTAATTGTATTTTCCAGTGCAGCTCAGGGTTCCTCCAGAGCGCAGACACCCTTGGCATGAAGGAAGGCATGGAACGCTGATAACTGGGTTGCTTTCAAGCTATCGCAATCCAGGTGTCTAAACAACGAAGCCCTTCACTGCCCATCAGTCGGCATCTAGCTGTTCCCGACGGTAGATGGCTCAAGGCTCCCTGAAGACACAGGCAGTCCTTTCTCAGTACGTTTTGGAACCTAGCGCTGACAAGGGAGTCCAAAAGAGAGCTGATATGCTTCCTAGAGTTCAAGAACCACAGGGACTAAGGCTCTATGCAATCTGTGGCTTCCCTAAGTCTGTCATGAGAACACCTGGACGTTAGCTTGAGGCTAGAGGCCCCATGTGGTGGGCCCATTCCCTGAAGACTACTGAAGGATGACCACCTACCAAGGGATGGCAACCTCCAAGTTTCTTGCCTAGAAACTCACGTCATCACGCTGGCAATTGTGTTACGAAGAGAAGCTGTGCAGCAACAGTGTTTCTTGGGGAGAATTGAGCCCGCGGCTCTGTCAATCCCGATGAGGAAAATAAAGGTTCACTCGCAGACTTACTTTCACAAGGGACCACACAGAGCATTCACCCTGCTGTGTCTTTCTCTAGTTTGTACTCCCAAAGTGCGTTAGAAGGGAGATACTTGAGTTGTTTCACTTACCACATGCTAGATGTTTAGCAAAAGAAGGCCTTTACTGCCCTTCTTTCGGCATATGGTTGTCCTCAGCCGAACAGTTCTCTCAGCTCCTAGAAGCGACGGGCGGTCCCTTGTGTACATCTTGGATCCCAGTGCAGACCTGTTAGTCCTAAGACACCAGAAATGCTTCCTACACTTAAAGCACCGCTTTGACAAACGCTGCCTGGAACCTGTTGCCTGCCTATCTGTGTGACGAACCAAACAGTACCTTAGCTTGGGGCCAGTCCTCCTCTATGTTTGGCTTACTCACCGACGATTGCTGAGGGCTGAGCACCTAGCAGGGAGTGAAAGGCCACGTATGCCTCACGGGGTGGGGGTGGGGGGGAAATCAGTTGTCCTCACAAAGGCAATTCTGCAACGAAGAAAAGATAGGCCACTACACTCTTCATCAGGTAACCTTGAGGTCGCGTGTCGACATTCCAGTGTGCCAAATAAACTTCACATCACGCTTCAGTTTCCAAGGCGAGGGCACAGCGTCTTATGCTGCAGTTTCTGACTCCCTACTGGACGTTCAGTTGACCAACTAGACCCTTTAGTGAGTAAACTTTGTGATACAGGGGGTCGTGATTGTGGTGAAAGGATTAGCAAGTCATGGCTTAGTGAGGCTGGGGTGTACAATGTATCACCGGAATTCCTGGCTTTCAAGGGAGAGCCCGAAATTTTTCAGGCTACACTGAATGTCCAGTGGCCGCCTGGGCTAAATTCCATCACGTGCGAGTTCCCTGAAGGTGGGGTCGAATCACTGTACGTTTTGTGTGCTCTAGGTTCGGCAGAAAAGCAGACACGTTTTGCATGAAGGAATGAACAGAACGCTGATAGCTGGCTGTTTCTAAGCTATCCCAATCTAGGTGTTTCTCCGACGAAGCCCTTCACTGCCCATGACTCGGCATCTAGCTCCTGCCAGCGGTGCATTGCTCACAACTCCCTGAAGACACAGGAGGCCCTTTTAGTCCGTTTCAGATCCCATTGCAGACCGGCGACTCAAGAGAGACCTGATATGCTTCGTAGGGTTCAAGAAACACAGGGACTAAGGCTGCATGGGGTCTGTTGCATGCCTACCTCGTTCATGAGAAAACCTGAACATTAGCTTAAGGCCAGAGGCCCCGTGTGGTTCTCCCCTTCCCTGAGGACAAGCGAAGTAGGAGCACTTACCGAGGAACGGCACCATCCAATTTCCTTCCAGGAAACTCACTTGTCATCACAAAGGCAACTGTGCAACAACACTGTTTCCCAGGGAGAACTGAGCCCGCAGCTCTCTAAATCCCAATGAGGAAAATAAAGTTTCCCTTCAAGCCTTAGTTTCAAAATGGACCGCAGAGCATTCACCCTGTTGTTTCCGTCTCTCCATGGCACGTCCAAGGTGCGCATAGCACGGAGATACTACAGTCGTTTCAACTTGCCGCATCCTAGCATTTTAACAAAAGACGCCCTTCACAGCCCTTCTTTCGGCCTATAGTTGCCCTCAACTGAGCATTGCTCACAAGGCCCGGAAAGGACGGGCAGTCCGTCGTTTACATCTTGGATCCTAGTGCAGACCCCCGTGTCTTCAGACGCCAGAAACACTTCCTAGATTTAAAGCACCGCTTTGACAAAGGCTGCCGTGAGCTTGCGGCCCGCCTATGTCTGTGATGAGAGAAGTAGAACGTTGGCTTGAGGCGAGTCGTCCGGGGTTGTGGGCGTACTCACGAACGATTTTTGCGGGATGAGGACGTGGCAGGAATTGAAAGCCAAGTGTTCTTTCGTGGAAGACAACTTGTCCTCCCAAAGACGACTGTGCAGCAATGAGAAGATTGGCAACAACAGTGTTTACCAGGTAACCCTGGGGCCGCAAACGCTCCACTTTCCAATGAGGAAAATCAACATACCCTGGAAGCCTCAATTTCCAGCAGGACAAAGCAGCATATTACCAAGTCGCATCGGACTGTCTCTTGTACATCCCGTGGACACAGCGGATTGTGACCCTAGTAACCATTGCCATGCTGGGAGTCCTGACTGTGGTGTAAGGATAGCAAGGTGAGGGCTTAGTTAGGCCTAGGTGACGGTACTTCTCTAGACTATCTACCAGTTCGGGAAAACCCTGGAGGTTTTCAAGCCGGACTTAAAGTGTAGTTGCCGCTTGAGGTAGACAGACGTCACGGAGCAGCTCCCAGGAGCAGTGGTAGGCTAATTGTATTTTCCAGTGCAGCTCAGGGTTCCTCCAGAGCACAGACACCCTTGGCATGAAGGAAGGCATGGAACGCTGATAACTGGGTTGCTTTCAAGCTATCGCAATCCAGGTGTCTAAACAACGAAGCCCTTCACTGCCCATCAGTCGGCATCTAGCTGTTCCCGACGGTAGATGGCTCAAGGCTCCCCGAAGACACAGGCAGTCCTTTCTCAGTACGTTTTGGAACCTAGCGCTGACAAGGGAGTCCAAAAGAGAGCTGATATGCTTCCTAGAGTTCAAGAACCACAGGGACTAAGGCTCTATGCAATCTGTGGCTTCCCTAAGTCTGTCATGAGAACACCTGGACGTTAGCTTGAGGCTAGAGGCCCCATGTGGTGGGCCCATTCCCTGAAGACTACTGAAGGATGACCACCTACCAAGGGATGGCAACCTCCAAGTTTCTTGCCTAGAAACTCACGTCATCACGCTGGCAATTGTGTTACGAAGAGAAGCTGTGCAGCAACAGTGTTTCTTGGGGAGAATTGAGCCCGCGGCTCTGTCAATCCCGATGAGGAAAATAAAGGTTCACTCGCAGACTTACTTTCACAAGGGACCACACAGAGCATTCACCCTGCTGTGTCTTTCTCTAGTTTGTACTCCCAAAGTGCGTTAGAAGGGAGATACTTGAGTTGTTTCACTTACCACATGCTAGATGTTTAGCAAAAGAAGGCCTTTACTGCCCTTCTTTCGGCATATGGTTGTCCTCAGCCGAACAGTTCTCTCAGCTCCTAGAAGCGACGGGCGGTCCCTTGTGTACATCTTGGATCCCAGTGCAGACCTGTTAGTCCTAAGACACCAGAAATGCTTCCTACACTTAAAGCACCGCTTTGACAAACGCTGCCTGGAACCTGTTGCCTGCCTATCTGTGTGACGAACCAAACAGTACCTTAGCTTGGGGCCAGTCCTCCTCTATGTTTGGCTTACTCACCGACGATTGCTGAGGGCTGAGCACCTAGCAGGGAGTGAAAGGCCACGTATGCCTCACGGGGTGGGGGTGGGGGGGAAATCAGTTGTCCTCACAAAGGCAATTCTGCAACGAAGAAAAGATAGGCCACTACACTCTTCATCAGGTAACCTTGAGGTCGCGTGTCGACATTCCAGTGTGCCAAATAAACTTCACATCACGCTTCAGTTTCCAAGGCGAGGGCACAGCGTCTTATGCTGCAGTTTCTGACTCCCTACTGGACGTTCAGTTGACCAACTAGACCCTTTAGTGAGTAAACTTTGTGATACAGGGGGTCGTGATTGTGGTGAAAGGATTAGCAAGTCATGGCTTAGTGAGGCTGGGGTGTACAATGTATCACCGGAATTCCTGGCTTTCAAGGGAGAGCCCGAAATTTTTCAGGCTACACTGAATGTCCAGTGGCCGCCTGGGCTAAATTCCATCACGTGCGAGTTCCCTGAAGGTGGGGTCGAATCACTGTACGTTTTGTGTGCTCTAGGTTCGGCAGAAAAGCAGACACGTTTTGCATGAAGGAATGAACAGAACGCTGATAGCTGGCTGTTTCTAAGCTATCCCAATCTAGGTGTTTCTCCGACGAAGCCCTTCACTGCCCATGACTCGGCATCTAGCTCCTGCCAGCGGTGCATTGCTCACAACTCCCTGAAGACACAGGAGGCCCTTTTAGTCCGTTTCAGATCCTATTGCAGACCGGCGACTCAAGAGAGACCTGATATGCTTCGTAGGGTTCAAGAAACACAGGGACTAAGGCTGCATGGGGTCTGTTGCATGCCTACCTCGTTCATGAGAAAACCTGAACATTAGCTTAAGGCCAGAGGCCCCGTGTGGTTCTCCCCTTCCCTGAGGACAAGCGAAGTAGGAGCACTTACCGAGGAACGGCACCATCCAATTTCCTTCCAGGAAACTCACTTGTCATCACAAAGGCAACTGTGCAACAACACTGTTTCCCAGGGAGAACTGAGCCCGCAGCTCTCTAAATCCCAATGAGGAAAATAAAGTTTCCCTTCAAGCCTTAGTTTCAAAATGGACCGCAGAGCATTCACCCTGTTGTTTCCGTCTCTCCATGGCACGTCCAAGGTGCGCATAGCACGGAGATACTACAGTCGTTTCAACTTGCCGCATCCTAGCATTTTAACAAAAGACGCCCTTCACAGCCCTTCTTTCGGCCTATAGTTGCCCTCAACTGAGCATTGCTCACAAGGCCCGGAAAGGACGGGCAGTCCGTCGTTTACATCTTGGATCCTAGTGCAGACCCCCGTGTCTTCAGACGCCAGAAACACTTCCTAGATTTAAAGCACCGCTTTGACAAAGGCTGCCGTGAGCTTGCGGCCCGCCTATGTCTGTGATGAGAGAAGTAGAACGTTGGCTTGAGGCGAGTCGTCCGGGGTTGTGGGCGTACTCACGAACGATTTTTGCGGGATGAGGACGTGGCAGGAATTGAAAGCCAAGTGTTCTTTCGTGGAAGACAACTTGTCCTCCCAAAGACGACTGTGCAGCAATGAGAAGATTGGCAACAACAGTGTTTACCAGGTAACCCTGGGGCCGCAAACGCTCCACTTTCCAATGAGGAAAATCAACATACCCTGGAAGCCTCAATTTCCAGCAGGACAAAGCAGCATATTACCAAGTCGCATCGGACTGTCTCTTGTACATCCCGTGGACACAGCGGATTGTGACCCTAGTAACCATTGCCATGCTGGGAGTCCTGACTGTGGTGTAAGGATAGCAAGGTGAGGGCTTAGTTAGGCCTAGGTGACGGTACTTCTCTAGACTATCTACCAGTTCGGGAAAACCCTGGAGGTTTTCAAGCCGGACTTAAAGTGTAGTTGCCGCTTGAGGTAGACAGACGTCACGGAGCAGCTCCCAGGAGCAGTGGTAGGCTAATTGTATTTTCCAGTGCAGCTCAGGGTTCCTCCAGAGCACAGACACCCTTGGCATGAAGGAAGGCATGGAACGCTGATAACTGGGTTGCTTTCAAGCTATCGCAATCCAGGTGTCTAAACAACGAAGCCCTTCACTGCCCATCAGTCGGCATCTAGCTGTTCCCGACGGTAGATGGCTCAAGGCTCCCCGAAGACACAGGCAGTCCTTTCTCAGTACGTTTTGGAACCTAGCGCTGACAAGGGAGTCCAAAAGAGAGCTGATATGCTTCCTAGAGTTCAAGAACCACAGGGACTAAGGCTCTATGCAATCTGTGGCTTCCCTAAGTCTGTCATGAGAACACCTGGACGTTAGCTTGAGGCTAGAGGCCCCATGTGGTGGGCCCATTCCCTGAAGACTACTGAAGGATGACCACCTACCAAGGGATGGCAACCTCCAAGTTTCTTGCCTAGAAACTCACGTCATCACGCTGGCAATTGTGTTACGAAGAGAAGCTGTGCAGCAACAGTGTTTCTTGGGGAGAATTGAGCCCGCGGCTCTGTCAATCCCGATGAGGAAAATAAAGGTTCACTCGCAGACTTACTTTCACAAGGGACCACACAGAGCATTCACCCTGCTGTGTCTTTCTCTAGTTTGTACTCCCAAAGTGCGTTAGAAGGGAGATACTTGAGTTGTTTCACTTACCACATGCTAGATGTTTAGCAAAAGAAGGCCTTTACTGCCCTTCTTTCGGCATATGGTTGTCCTCAGCCGAACAGTTCTCTCAGCTCCTAGAAGCGACGGGCGGTCCCTTGTGTACATCTTGGATCCCAGTGCAGACCTGTTAGTCCTAAGACACCAGAAATGCTTCCTACACTTAAAGCACCGCTTTGACAAACGCTGCCTGGAACCTGTTGCCTGCCTATCTGTGTGACGAACCAAACAGTACCTTAGCTTGGGGCCAGTCCTCCTCTATGTTTGGCTTACTCACCGACGATTGCTGAGGGCTGAGCACCTAGCAGGGAGTGAAAGGCCACGTATGCCTCACGGGGTGGGGGTGGGGGGGAAATCAGTTGTCCTCACAAAGGCAATTCTGCAACGAAGAAAAGATAGGCCACTACACTCTTCATCAGGTAACCTTGAGGTCGCGTGTCGACATTCCAGTGTGCCAAATAAACTTCACATCACGCTTCAGTTTCCAAGGCGAGGGCACAGCGTCTTATGCTGCAGTTTCTGACTCCCTACTGGACGTTCAGTTGACCAACTAGACCCTTTAGTGAGTAAACTTTGTGATACAGGGGGTCGTGATTGTGGTGAAAGGATTAGCAAGTCATGGCTTAGTGAGGCTGGGGTGTACAATGTATCACCGGAATTCCTGGCTTTCAAGGGAGAGCCCGAAATTTTTCAGGCTACACTGAATGTCCAGTGGCCGCCTGGGCTAAATTCCATCACGTGCGAGTTCCCTGAAGGTGGGGTCGAATCACTGTACGTTTTGTGTGCTCTAGGTTCGGCAGAAAAGCAGACACGTTTTGCATGAAGGAATGAACAGAACGCTGATAGCTGGCTGTTTCTAAGCTATCCCAATCTAGGTGTTTCTCCGACGAAGCCCTTCACTGCCCATGACTCGGCATCTAGCTCCTGCCAGCGGTGCATTGCTCACAACTCCCTGAAGACACAGGAGGCCCTTTTAGTCCGTTTCAGATCCTATTGCAGACCGGCGACTCAAGAGAGACCTGATATGCTTCGTAGGGTTCAAGAAACACAGGGACTAAGGCTGCATGGGGTCTGTTGCATGCCTACCTCGTTCATGAGAAAACCTGAACATTAGCTTAAGGCCAGAGGCCCCGTGTGGTTCTCCCCTTCCCTGAGGACAAGCGAAGTAGGAGCACTTACCGAGGAACGGCACCATCCAATTTCCTTCCAGGAAACTCACTTGTCATCACAAAGGCAACTGTGCAACAACACTGTTTCCCAGGGAGAACTGAGCCCGCAGCTCTCTAAATCCCAATGAGGAAAATAAAGTTTCCCTTCAAGCCTTAGTTTCAAAATGGACCGCAGAGCATTCACCCTGTTGTTTCCGTCTCTCCATGGCACGTCCAAGGTGCGCATAGCACGGAGATACTACAGTCGTTTCAACTTGCCGCATCCTAGCATTTTAACAAAAGACGCCCTTCACAGCCCTTCTTTCGGCCTATAGTTGCCCTCAACTGAGCATTGCTCACAAGGCCCGGAAAGGACGGGCAGTCCGTCGTTTACATCTTGGATCCTAGTGCAGACCCCCGTGTCTTCAGACGCCAGAAACACTTCCTAGATTTAAAGCACCGCTTTGACAAAGGCTGCCGTGAGCTTGCGGCCCGCCTATGTCTGTGATGAGAGAAGTAGAACGTTGGCTTGAGGCGAGTCGTCCGGGGTTGTGGGCGTACTCACGAACGATTTTTGCGGGATGAGGACGTGGCAGGAATTGAAAGCCAAGTGTTCTTTCGTGGAAGACAACTTGTCCTCCCAAAGACGACTGTGCAGCAATGAGAAGATTGGCAACAACAGTGTTTACCAGGTAACCCTGGGGCCGCAAACGCTCCACTTTCCAATGAGGAAAATCAACATACCCTGGAAGCCTCAATTTCCAGCAGGACAAAGCAGCATATTACCAAGTCGCATCGGACTGTCTCTTGTACATCCCGTGGACACAGCGGATTGTGACCCTAGTAACCATTGCCATGCTGGGAGTCCTGACTGTGGTGTAAGGATAGCAAGGTGAGGGCTTAGTTAGGCCTAGGTGACGGTACTTCTCTAGACTATCTACCAGGTCGGGAAAACCCTGGAGGTTTTCAAGCCGGACTTAAAGTGTAGTTGCCGCTTGAGGTAGACAGACGTCACGGAGCAGCTCCCAGGAGCAGTGGTAGGCTAATTGTATTTTCCAGTGCAGCTCAGGGTTCCTCCAGAGCGCAGACACCCTTGGCATGAAGGAAGGCATGGAACGCTGATAACTGGGTTGCTTTCAAGCTATCGCAATCCAGGTGTCTAAACAACGAAGCCCTTCACTGCCCATCAGTCGGCATCTAGCTGTTCCCGACGGTAGATGGCTCAAGGCTCCCTGAAGACACAGGCAGTCCTTTCTCAGTACGTTTTGGAACCTAGCGCTGACAAGGGAGTCCAAAAGAGAGCTGATATGCTTCCTAGAGTTCAAGAACCACAGGGACTAAGGCTCTATGCAATCTGTGGCTTCCCTAAGTCTGTCATGAGAACACCTGGACGTTAGCTTGAGGCTAGAGGCCCCATGTGGTGGGCCCATTCCCTGAAGACTACTGAAGGATGACCACCTACCAAGGGATGGCAACCTCCAAGTTTCTTGCCTAGAAACTCACGTCATCACGCTGGCAATTGTGTTACGAAGAGAAGCTGTGCAGCAACAGTGTTTCTTGGGGAGAATTGAGCCCGCGGCTCTGTCAATCCCGATGAGGAAAATAAAGGTTCACTCGCAGACTTACTTTCACAAGGGACCACACAGAGCATTCACCCTGCTGTGTCTTTCTCTAGTTTGTACTCCCAAAGTGCGTTAGAAGGGAGATACTTGAGTTGTTTCACTTACCACATGCTAGATGTTTAGCAAAAGAAGGCCTTTACTGCCCTTCTTTCGGCATATGGTTGTCCTCAGCCGAACAGTTCTCTCAGCTCCTAGAAGCGACGGGCGGTCCCTTGTGTACATCTTGGATCCCAGTGCAGACCTGTTAGTCCTAAGACACCAGAAATGCTTCCTACACTTAAAGCACCGCTTTGACAAACGCTGCCTGGAACCTGTTGCCTGCCTATCTGTGTGACGAACCAAACAGTACCTTAGCTTGGGGCCAGTCCTCCTCTATGTTTGGCTTACTCACCGACGATTGCTGAGGGCTGAGCACCTAGCAGGGAGTGAAAGGCCACGTATGCCTCACGGGGTGGGGGTGGGGGGGAAATCAGTTGTCCTCACAAAGGCAATTCTGCAACGAAGAAAAGATAGGCCACTACACTCTTCATCAGGTAACCTTGAGGTCGCGTGTCGACATTCCAGTGTGCCAAATAAACTTCACATCACGCTTCAGTTTCCAAGGCGAGGGCACAGCGTCTTATGCTGCAGTTTCTGACTCCCTACTGGACGTTCAGTTGACCAACTAGACCCTTTAGTGAGTAAACTTTGTGATACAGGGGGTCGTGATTGTGGTGAAAGGATTAGCAAGTCATGGCTTAGTGAGGCTGGGGTGTACAATGTATCACCGGAATTCCTGGCTTTCAAGGGAGAGCCCGAAATTTTTCAGGCTACACTGAATGTCCAGTGGCCGCCTGGGCTAAATTCCATCACGTGCGAGTTCCCTGAAGGTGGGGTCGAATCACTGTACGTTTTGTGTGCTCTAGGTTCGGCAGAAAAGCAGACACGTTTTGCATGAAGGAATGAACAGAACGCTGATAGCTGGCTGTTTCTAAGCTATCCCAATCTAGGTGTTTCTCCGACGAAGCCCTTCACTGCCCATGACTCGGCATCTAGCTCCTGCCAGCGGTGCATTGCTCACAACTCCCTGAAGACACAGGAGGCCCTTTTAGTCCGTTTCAGATCCTATTGCAGACCGGCGACTCAAGAGAGACCTGATATGCTTCGTAGGGTTCAAGAAACACAGGGACTAAGGCTGCATGGGGTCTGTTGCATGCCTACCTCGTTCATGAGAAAACCTGAACATTAGCTTAAGGCCAGAGGCCCCGTGTGGTTCTCCCCTTCCCTGAGGACAAGCGAAGTAGGAGCACTTACCGAGGAACGGCACCATCCAATTTCCTTCCAGGAAACTCACTTGTCATCACAAAGGCAACTGTGCAACAACACTGTTTCCCAGGGAGAACTGAGCCCGCAGCTCTCTAAATCCCAATGAGGAAAATAAAGTTTCCCTTCAAGCCTTAGTTTCAAAATGGACCGCAGAGCATTCACCCTGTTGTTTCCGTCTCTCCATGGCACGTCCAAGGTGCGCATAGCACGGAGATACTACAGTCGTTTCAACTTGCCGCATCCTAGCATTTTAACAAAAGACGCCCTTCACAGCCCTTCTTTCGGCCTATAGTTGCCCTCAACTGAGCATTGCTCACAAGGCCCGGAAAGGACGGGCAGTCCGTCGTTTACATCTTGGATCCTAGTGCAGACCCCCGTGTCTTCAGACGCCAGAAACACTTCCTAGATTTAAAGCACCGCTTTGACAAAGGCTGCCGTGAGCTTGCGGCCCGCCTATGTCTGTGATGAGAGAAGTAGAACGTTGGCTTGAGGCGAGTCGTCCGGGGTTGTGGGCGTACTCACGAACGATTTTTGCGGGATGAGGACGTGGCAGGAATTGAAAGCCAAGTGTTCTTTCGTGGAAGACAACTTGTCCTCCCAAAGACGACTGTGCAGCAATGAGAAGATTGGCAACAACAGTGTTTACCAGGTAACCCTGGGGCCGCAAACGCTCCACTTTCCAATGAGGAAAATCAACATACCCTGGAAGCCTCAATTTCCAGCAGGACAAAGCAGCATATTACCAAGTCGCATCGGACTGTCTCTTGTACATCCCGTGGACACAGCGGATTGTGACCCTAGTAACCATTGCCATGCTGGGAGTCCTGACTGTGGTGTAAGGATAGCAAGGTGAGGGCTTAGTTAGGCCTAGGTGACGGTACTTCTCTAGACTATCTACCAGTTCGGGAAAACCCTGGAGGTTTTCAAGCCGGACTTAAAGTGTAGTTGCCGCTTGAGGTAGACAGACGTCACGGAGCAGCTCCCAGGAGCAGTGGTAGGCTAATTGTATTTTCCAGTGCAGCTCAGGGTTCCTCCAGAGCGCAGACACCCTTGGCATGAAGGAAGGCATGGAACGCTGATAACTGGGTTGCTTTCAAGCTATCGCAATCCAGGTGTCTAAACAACGAAGCCCTTCACTGCCCATCAGTCGGCATCTAGCTGTTCCCGACGGTAGATGGCTCAAGGCTCCCCGAAGACACAGGCAGTCCTTTCTCAGTACGTTTTGGAACCTAGCGCTGACAAGGGAGTCCAAAAGAGAGCTGATATGCTTCCTAGAGTTCAAGAACCACAGGGACTAAGGCTCTATGCAATCTGTGGCTTCCCTAAGTCTGTCATGAGAACACCTGGACGTTAGCTTGAGGCTAGAGGCCCCATGTGGTGGGCCCATTCCCTGAAGACTACTGAAGGATGACCACCTACCAAGGGATGGCAACCTCCAAGTTTCTTGCCTAGAAACTCACGTCATCACGCTGGCAATTGTGTTACGAAGAGAAGCTGTGCAGCAGCAGTGTTTCTTGGGGAGAATTGAGCCCGCGGCTCTGTCAATCCCGATGAGGAAAATAAAGGTTCACTCGCAGACTTACTTTCACAAGGGACCACACAGAGCATTCACCCTGCTGTGTCTTTCTCTAGTTTGTACTCCCAAAGTGCGTTAGAAGGGAGATACTTGAGTTGTTTCAGTTACCACATGCTAGATGTTTAGCAAAAGAAGGCCTTTACTGCCCTTCTTTCGGCATATGGTTGTCCTCAGCCGAACAGTTCTCTCAGCTCCTAGAAGCGACGGGCGGTCCCTTGTGTACATCTTGGATCCCAGTGCAGACCTGTTAGTCCTAAGACACCAGAAATGCTTCCTACACTTAAAGCACCGCTTTGACAAACGCTGCCTGGAACCTGTTGCCTGCCTATCTGTGTGACGAACCAAACAGTACCTTAGCTTGGGGCCAGTCCTCCTCTATGTTTGGCTTACTCACCGACGATTGCTGAGGGCTGAGCACCTAGCAGGGAGTGAAAGGCCACGTATGCCTCACGGGGTGGGGGTGGGGGGGAAATCAGTTGTCCTCACAAAGGCAATTCTGCAACGAAGAAAAGATAGGCCACTACACTCTTCATCAGGTAACCTTGAGGTCGCGTGTCGACATTCCAGTGTGCCAAATAAACTTCACATCACGCTTCAGTTTCCAAGGCGAGGGCACAGCGTCTTATGCTGCAGTTTCTGACTCCCTACTGGACGTTCAGTTGACCAACTAGACCCTTTAGTGAGTAAACTTTGTGATACAGGGGGTCGTGATTGTGGTGAAAGGATTAGCAAGTCATGGCTTAGTGAGGCTGGGGTGTACAATGTATCACCGGAATTCCTGGCTTTCAAGGGAGAGCCCGAAATTTTTCAGGCTACACTGAATGTCCAGTGGCCGCCTGGGCTAAATTCCATCACGTGCGAGTTCCCTGAAGGTGGGGTCGAATCACTGTACGTTTTGTGTGCTCTAGGTTCGGCAGAAAAGCAGACACGTTTTGCATGAAGGAATGAACAGAACGCTGATAGCTGGCTGTTTCTAAGCTATCCCAATCTAGGTGTTTCTCCGACGAAGCCCTTCACTGCCCATGACTCGGCATCTAGCTCCTGCCAGCGGTGCATTGCTCACAACTCCCTGAAGACACAGGAGGCCCTTTTAGTCCGTTTCAGATCCTATTGCAGACCGGCGACTCAAGAGAGACCTGATATGCTTCGTAGGGTTCAAGAAACACAGGGACTAAGGCTGCATGGGGTCTGTTGCATGCCTACCTCGTTCATGAGAAAACCTGAACATTAGCTTAAGGCCAGAGGCCCCGTGTGGTTCTCCCCTTCCCTGAGGACAAGCGAAGTAGGAGCACTTACCGAGGAACGGCACCATCCAATTTCCTTCCAGGAAACTCACTTGTCATCACAAAGGCAACTGTGCAACAACACTGTTTCCCAGGGAGAACTGAGCCCGCAGCTCTCTAAATCCCAATGAGGAAAATAAAGTTTCCCTTCAAGCCTTAGTTTCAAAATGGACCGCAGAGCATTCACCCTGTTGTTTCCGTCTCTCCATGGCACGTCCAAGGTGCGCATAGCACGGAGATACTACAGTCGTTTCAACTTGCCGCATCCTAGCATTTTAACAAAAGACGCCCTTCACAGCCCTTCTTTCGGCCTATAGTTGCCCTCAACTGAGCATTGCTCACAAGGCCCGGAAAGGACGGGCAGTCCGTCGTTTACATCTTGGATCCTAGTGCAGACCCCCGTGTCTTCAGACGCCAGAAACACTTCCTAGATTTAAAGCACCGCTTTGACAAAGGCTGCCGTGAGCTTGCGGCCCGCCTATGTCTGTGATGAGAGAAGTAGAACGTTGGCTTGAGGCGAGTCGTCCGGGGTTGTGGGCGTACTCACGAACGATTTTTGCGGGATGAGGACGTGGCAGGAATTGAAAGCCAAGTGTTCTTTCGTGGAAGACAACTTGTCCTCCCAAAGACGACTGTGCAGCAATGAGAAGATTGGCAACAACAGTGTTTACCAGGTAACCCTGGGGCCGCAAACGCTCCACTTTCCAATGAGGAAAATCAACATACCCTGGAAGCCTCAATTTCCAGCAGGACAAAGCAGCATATTACCAAGTCGCATCGGACTGTCTCTTGTACATCCCGTGGACACAGCGGATTGTGACCCTAGTAACCATTGCCATGCTGGGAGTCCTGACTGTGGTGTAAGGATAGCAAGGTGAGGGCTTAGTTAGGCCTAGGTGACGGTACTTCTCTAGACTATCTACCAGTTCGGGAAAACCCTGGAGGTTTTCAAGCCGGACTTAAAGTGTAGTTGCCGCTTGAGGTAGACAGACGTCACGGAGCAGCTCCCAGGAGCAGTGGTAGGCTAATTGTATTTTCCAGTGCAGCTCAGGGTTCCTCCAGAGCGCAGACACCCTTGGCATGAAGGAAGGCATGGAACGCTGATAACTGGGTTGCTTTCAAGCTATCGCAATCCAGGTGTCTAAACAACGAAGCCCTTCACTGCCCATCAGTCGGCATCTAGCTGTTCCCGACGGTAGATGGCTCAAGGCTCCCTGAAGACACAGGCAGTCCTTTCTCAGTACGTTTTGGAACCTAGCGCTGACAAGGGAGTCCAAAAGAGAGCTGATATGCTTCCTAGAGTTCAAGAACCACAGGGACTAAGGCTCTATGCAATCTGTGGCTTCCCTAAGTCTGTCATGAGAACACCTGGACGTTAGCTTGAGGCTAGAGGCCCCATGTGGTGGGCCCATTCCCTGAAGACTACTGAAGGATGACCACCTACCAAGGGATGGCAACCTCCAAGTTTCTTGCCTAGAAACTCACGTCATCACGCTGGCAATTGTGTTACGAAGAGAAGCTGTGCAGCAACAGTGTTTCTTGGGGAGAATTGAGCCCGCGGCTCTGTCAATCCCGATGAGGAAAATAAAGGTTCACTCGCAGACTTACTTTCACAAGGGACCACACAGAGCATTCACCCTGCTGTGTCTTTCTCTAGTTTGTACTCCCAAAGTGCGTTAGAAGGGAGATACTTGAGTTGTTTCACTTACCACATGCTAGATGTTTAGCAAAAGAAGGCCTTTACTGCCCTTCTTTCGGCATATGGTTGTCCTCAGCCGAACAGTTCTCTCAGCTCCTAGAAGCGACGGGCGGTCCCTTGTGTACATCTTGGATCCCAGTGCAGACCTGTTAGTCCTAAGACACCAGAAATGCTTCCTACACTTAAAGCACCGCTTTGACAAACGCTGCCTGGAACCTGTTGCCTGCCTATCTGTGTGACGAACCAAACAGTACCTTAGCTTGGGGCCAGTCCTCCTCTATGTTTGGCTTACTCACCGACGATTGCTGAGGGCTGAGCACCTAGCAGGGAGTGAAAGGCCACGTATGCCTCACGGGGTGGGGGTGGGGGGGAAATCAGTTGTCCTCACAAAGGCAATTCTGCAACGAAGAAAAGATAGGCCACTACACTCTTCATCAGGTAACCTTGAGGTCGCGTGTCGACATTCCAGTGTGCCAAATAAACTTCACATCACGCTTCAGTTTCCAAGGCGAGGGCACAGCGTCTTATGCTGCAGTTTCTGACTCCCTACTGGACGTTCAGTTGACCAACTAGACCCTTTAGTGAGTAAACTTTGTGATACAGGGGGTCGTGATTGTGGTGAAAGGATTAGCAAGTCATGGCTTAGTGAGGCTGGGGTGTACAATGTATCACCGGAATTCCTGGCTTTCAAGGGAGAGCCCGAAATTTTTCAGGCTACACTGAATGTCCAGTGGCCGCCTGGGCTAAATTCCATCACGTGCGAGTTCCCTGAAGGTGGGGTCGAATCACTGTACGTTTTGTGTGCTCTAGGTTCGGCAGAAAAGCAGACACGTTTTGCATGAAGGAATGAACAGAACGCTGATAGCTGGCTGTTTCTAAGCTATCCCAATCTAGGTGTTTCTCCGACGAAGCCCTTCACTGCCCATGACTCGGCATCTAGCTCCTGCCAGCGGTGCATTGCTCACAACTCCCTGAAGACACAGGAGGCCCTTTTAGTCCGTTTCAGATCCTATTGCAGACCGGCGACTCAAGAGAGACCTGATATGCTTCGTAGGGTTCAAGAAACACAGGGACTAAGGCTGCATGGGGTCTGTTGCATGCCTACCTCGTTCATGAGAAAACCTGAACATTAGCTTAAGGCCAGAGGCCCCGTGTGGTTCTCCCCTTCCCTGAGGACAAGCGAAGTAGGAGCACTTACCGAGGAACGGCACCATCCAATTTCCTTCCAGGAAACTCACTTGTCATCACAAAGGCAACTGTGCAACAACACTGTTTCCCAGGGAGAACTGAGCCCGCAGCTCTCTAAATCCCAATGAGGAAAATAAAGTTTCCCTTCAAGCCTTAGTTTCAAAATGGACCGCAGAGCATTCACCCTGTTGTTTCCGTCTCTCCATGGCACGTCCAAGGTGCGCATAGCACGGAGATACTACAGTCGTTTCAACTTGCCGCATCCTAGCATTTTAACAAAAGACGCCCTTCACAGCCCTTCTTTCGGCCTATAGTTGCCCTCAACTGAGCATTGCTCACAAGGCCCGGAAAGGACGGGCAGTCCGTCGTTTACATCTTGGATCCTAGTGCAGACCCCCGTGTCTTCAGACGCCAGAAACACTTCCTAGATTTAAAGCACCGCTTTGACAAAGGCTGCCGTGAGCTTGCGGCCCGCCTATGTCTGTGATGAGAGAAGTAGAACGTTGGCTTGAGGCGAGTCGTCCGGGGTTGTGGGCGTACTCACGAACGATTTTTGCGGGATGAGGACGTGGCAGGAATTGAAAGCCAAGTGTTCTTTCGTGGAAGACAACTTGTCCTCCCAAAGACGACTGTGCAGCAATGAGAAGATTGGCAACAACAGTGTTTACCAGGTAACCCTGGGGCCGCAAACGCTCCACTTTCCAATGAGGAAAATCAACATACCCTGGAAGCCTCAATTTCCAGCAGGACAAAGCAGCATATTACCAAGTCGCATCGGACTGTCTCTTGTACATCCCGTGGACACAGCGGATTGTGACCCTAGTAACCATTGCCATGCTGGGAGTCCTGACTGTGGTGTAAGGATAGCAAGGTGAGGGCTTAGTTAGGCCTAGGTGACGGTACTTCTCTAGACTATCTACCAGTTCGGGAAAACCCTGGAGGTTTTCAAGCCGGACTTAAAGTGTAGTTGCCGCTTGAGGTAGACAGACGTCACGGAGCAGCTCCCAGGAGCAGTGGTAGGCTAATTGTATTTTCCAGTGCAGCTCAGGGTTCCTCCAGAGCACAGACACCCTTGGCATGAAGGAAGGCATGGAACGCTGATAACTGGGTTGCTTTCAAGCTATCGCAATCCAGGTGTCTAAACAACGAAGCCCTTCACTGCCCATCAGTCGGCATCTAGCTGTTCCCGACGGTAGATGGCTCAAGGCTCCCCGAAGACACAGGCAGTCCTTTCTCAGTACGTTTTGGAACCTAGCGCTGACAAGGGAGTCCAAAAGAGAGCTGATATGCTTCCTAGAGTTCAAGAACCACAGGGACTAAGGCTCTATGCAATCTGTGGCTTCCCTAAGTCTGTCATGAGAACACCTGGACGTTAGCTTGAGGCTAGAGGCCCCATGTGGTGGGCCCATTCCCTGAAGACTACTGAAGGATGACCACCTACCAAGGGATGGCAACCTCCAAGTTTCTTGCCTAGAAACTCACGTCATCACGCTGGCAATTGTGTTACGAAGAGAAGCTGTGCAGCAACAGTGTTTCTTGGGGAGAATTGAGCCCGCGGCTCTGTCAATCCCGATGAGGAAAATAAAGGTTCACTCGCAGACTTACTTTCACAAGGGACCACACAGAGCATTCACCCTGCTGTGTCTTTCTCTAGTTTGTACTCCCAAAGTGCGTTAGAAGGGAGATACTTGAGTTGTTTCACTTACCACATGCTAGATGTTTAGCAAAAGAAGGCCTTTACTGCCCTTCTTTCGGCATATGGTTGTCCTCAGCCGAACAGTTCTCTCAGCTCCTAGAAGCGACGGGCGGTCCCTTGTGTACATCTTGGATCCCAGTGCAGACCTGTTAGTCCTAAGACACCAGAAATGCTTCCTACACTTAAAGCACCGCTTTGACAAACGCTGCCTGGAACCTGTTGCCTGCCTATCTGTGTGACGAACCAAACAGTACCTTAGCTTGGGGCCAGTCCTCCTCTATGTTTGGCTTACTCACCGACGATTGCTGAGGGCTGAGCACCTAGCAGGGAGTGAAAGGCCACGTATGCCTCACGGGGTGGGGGTGGGGGGGAAATCAGTTGTCCTCACAAAGGCAATTCTGCAACGAAGAAAAGATAGGCCACTACACTCTTCATCAGGTAACCTTGAGGTCGCGTGTCGACATTCCAGTGTGCCAAATAAACTTCACATCACGCTTCAGTTTCCAAGGCGAGGGCACAGCGTCTTATGCTGCAGTTTCTGACTCCCTACTGGACGTTCAGTTGACCAACTAGACCCTTTAGTGAGTAAACTTTGTGATACAGGGGGTCGTGATTGTGGTGAAAGGATTAGCAAGTCATGGCTTAGTGAGGCTGGGGTGTACAATGTATCACCGGAATTCCTGGCTTTCAAGGGAGAGCCCGAAATTTTTCAGGCTACACTGAATGTCCAGTGGCCGCCTGGGCTAAATTCCATCACGTGCGAGTTCCCTGAAGGTGGGGTCGAATCACTGTACGTTTTGTGTGCTCTAGGTTCGGCAGAAAAGCAGACACGTTTTGCATGAAGGAATGAACAGAACGCTGATAGCTGGCTGTTTCTAAGCTATCCCAATCTAGGTGTTTCTCCGACGAAGCCCTTCACTGCCCATGACTCGGCATCTAGCTCCTGCCAGCGGTGCATTGCTCACAACTCCCTGAAGACACAGGAGGCCCTTTTAGTCCGTTTCAGATCCTATTGCAGACCGGCGACTCAAGAGAGACCTGATATGCTTCGTAGGGTTCAAGAAACACAGGGACTAAGGCTGCATGGGGTCTGTTGCATGCCTACCTCGTTCATGAGAAAACCTGAACATTAGCTTAAGGCCAGAGGCCCCGTGTGGTTCTCCCCTTCCCTGAGGACAAGCGAAGTAGGAGCACTTACCGAGGAACGGCACCATCCAATTTCCTTCCAGGAAACTCACTTGTCATCACAAAGGCAACTGTGCAACAACACTGTTTCCCAGGGAGAACTGAGCCCGCAGCTCTCTAAATCCCAATGAGGAAAATAAAGTTTCCCTTCAAGCCTTAGTTTCAAAATGGACCGCAGAGCATTCACCCTGTTGTTTCCGTCTCTCCATGGCACGTCCAAGGTGCGCATAGCACGGAGATACTACAGTCGTTTCAACTTGCCGCATCCTAGCATTTTAACAAAAGACGCCCTTCACAGCCCTTCTTTCGGCCTATAGTTGCCCTCAACTGAGCATTGCTCACAAGGCCCGGAAAGGACGGGCAGTCCGTCGTTTACATCTTGGATCCTAGTGCAGACCCCCGTGTCTTCAGACGCCAGAAACACTTCCTAGATTTAAAGCACCGCTTTGACAAAGGCTGCCGTGAGCTTGCGGCCCGCCTATGTCTGTGATGAGAGAAGTAGAACGTTGGCTTGAGGCGAGTCGTCCGGGGTTGTGGGCGTACTCACGAACGATTTTTGCGGGATGAGGACGTGGCAGGAATTGAAAGCCAAGTGTTCTTTCGTGGAAGACAACTTGTCCTCCCAAAGACGACTGTGCAGCAATGAGAAGATTGGCAACAACAGTGTTTACCAGGTAACCCTGGGGCCGCAAACGCTCCACTTTCCAATGAGGAAAATCAACATACCCAGGAAGCCTCAATTTCCAGCAGGACAAAGCAGCATATTACCAAGTCGCATCGGACTGTCTCTTGTACATCCCGTGGACACAGCGGATTGTGACCCTAGTAACCATTGCCATGCTGGGAGTCCTGACTGTGGTGTAAGGATAGCAAGGTGAGGGCTTAGTTAGGCCTAGGTGACGGTACTTCTCTAGACTATCTACCAGTTCGGGAAAACCCTGGAGGTTTTCAAGCCGGACTTAAAGTGTAGTTGCCGCTTGAGGTAGACAGACGTCACGGAGCAGCTCCCAGGAGCAGTGGTAGGCTAATTGTATTTTCCAGTGCAGCTCAGGGTTCCTCCAGAGCGCAGACACCCTTGGCATGAAGGAAGGCATGGAACGCTGATAACTGGGTTGCTTTCAAGCTATCGCAATCCAGGTGTCTAAACAACGAAGCCCTTCACTGCCCATCAGTCGGCATCTAGCTGTTCCCGACGGTAGATGGCTCAAGGCTCCCTGAAGACACAGGCAGTCCTTTCTCAGTACGTTTTGGAACCTAGCGCTGACAAGGGAGTCCAAAAGAGAGCTGATATGCTTCCTAGAGTTCAAGAACCACAGGGACTAAGGCTCTATGCAATCTGTGGCTTCCCTAAGTCTGTCATGAGAACACCTGGACGTTAGCTTGAGGCTAGAGGCCCCATGTGGTGGGCCCATTCCCTGAAGACTACTGAAGGATGACCACCTACCAAGGGATGGCAACCTCCAAGTTTCTTGCCTAGAAACTCACGTCATCACGCTGGCAATTGTGTTACGAAGAGAAGCTGTGCAGCAACAGTGTTTCTTGGGGAGAATTGAGCCCGCGGCTCTGTCAATCCCGATGAGGAAAATAAAGGTTCACTCGCAGACTTACTTTCACAAGGGACCACACAGAGCATTCACCCTGCTGTGTCTTTCTCTAGTTTGTACTCCCAAAGTGCGTTAGAAGGGAGATACTTGAGTTGTTTCACTTACCACATGCTAGATGTTTAGCAAAAGAAGGCCTTTACTGCCCTTCTTTCGGCATATGGTTGTCCTCAGCCGAACAGTTCTCTCAGCTCCTAGAAGCGACGGGCGGTCCCTTGTGTACATCTTGGATCCCAGTGCAGACCTGTTAGTCCTAAGACACCAGAAATGCTTCCTACACTTAAAGCACCGCTTTGACAAACGCTGCCTGGAACCTGTTGCCTGCCTATCTGTGTGACGAACCAAACAGTACCTTAGCTTGGGGCCAGTCCTCCTCTATGTTTGGCTTACTCACCGACGATTGCTGAGGGCTGAGCACCTAGCAGGGAGTGAAAGGCCACGTATGCCTCACGGGGTGGGGGTGGGGGGGAAATCAGTTGTCCTCACAAAGGCAATTCTGCAACGAAGAAAAGATAGGCCACTACACTCTTCATCAGGTAACCTTGAGGTCGCGTGTCGACATTCCAGTGTGCCAAATAAACTTCACATCACGCTTCAGTTTCCAAGGCGAGGGCACAGCGTCTTATGCTGCAGTTTCTGACTCCCTACTGGACGTTCAGTTGACCAACTAGACCCTTTAGTGAGTAAACTTTGTGATACAGGGGGTCGTGATTGTGGTGAAAGGATTAGCAAGTCATGGCTTAGTGAGGCTGGGGTGTACAATGTATCACCGGAATTCCTGGCTTTCAAGGGAGAGCCCGAAATTTTTCAGGCTACACTGAATGTCCAGTGGCCGCCTGGGCTAAATTCCATCACGTGCGAGTTCCCTGAAGGTGGGGTCGAATCACTGTACGTTTTGTGTGCTCTAGGTTCGGCAGAAAAGCAGACACGTTTTGCATGAAGGAATGAACAGAACGCTGATAGCTGGCTGTTTCTAAGCTATCCCAATCTAGGTGTTTCTCCGACGAAGCCCTTCACTGCCCATGACTCGGCATCTAGCTCCTGCCAGCGGTGCATTGCTCACAACTCCCTGAAGACACAGGAGGCCCTTTTAGTCCGTTTCAGATCCTATTGCAGACCGGCGACTCAAGAGAGACCTGATATGCTTCGTAGGGTTCAAGAAACACAGGGACTAAGGCTGCATGGGGTCTGTTGCATGCCTACCTCGTTCATGAGAAAACCTGAACATTAGCTTAAGGCCAGAGGCCCCGTGTGGTTCTCCCCTTCCCTGAGGACAAGCGAAGTAGGAGCACTTACCGAGGAACGGCACCATCCAATTTCCTTCCAGGAAACTCACTTGTCATCACAAAGGCAACTGTGCAACAACACTGTTTCCCAGGGAGAACTGAGCCCGCAGCTCTCTAAATCCCAATGAGGAAAATAAAGTTTCCCTTCAAGCCTTAGTTTCAAAATGGACCGCAGAGCATTCACCCTGTTGTTTCCGTCTCTCCATGGCACGTCCAAGGTGCGCATAGCACGGAGATACTACAGTCGTTTCAACTTGCCGCATCCTAGCATTTTAACAAAAGACGCCCTTCACAGCCCTTCTTTCGGCCTATAGTTGCCCTCAACTGAGCATTGCTCACAAGGCCCGGAAAGGACGGGCAGTCCGTCGTTTACATCTTGGATCCTAGTGCAGACCCCCGTGTCTTCAGATGCCAGAAACACTTCCTAGATTTAAAGCACCGCTTTGACAAAGGCTGCCGTGAGCTTGCGGCCCGCCTATGTCTGTGATGAGAGAAGTAGAACGTTGGCTTGAGGCGAGTCGTCCGGGGTTGTGGGCGTACTCACGAACGATTTTTGCGGGATGAGGACGTGGCAGGAATTGAAAGCCAAGTGTTCTTTCGTGGAAGACAACTTGTCCTCCCAAAGACGACTGTGCAGCAATGAGAAGATTGGCAACAACAGTGTTTACCAGGTAACCCTGGGGCCGCAAACGCTCCACTTTCCAATGAGGAAAATCAACATACCCTGGAAGCCTCAATTTCCAGCAGGACAAAGCAGCATATTACCAAGTCGCATCGGACTGTCTCTTGTACATCCCGTGGACACAGCGGATTGTGACCCTAGTAACCATTGCCATGCTGGGAGTCCTGACTGTGGTGTAAGGATAGCAAGGTGAGGGCTTAGTTAGGCCTAGGTGACGGTACTTCTCTAGACTATCTACCAGTTCGGGAAAACCCTGGAGGTTTTCAAGCCGGACTTAAAGTGTAGTTGCCGCTTGAGGTAGACAGACGTCACGGAGCAGCTCCCAGGAGCAGTGGTAGGCTAATTGTATTTTCCAGTGCAGCTCAGGGTTCCTCCAGAGCGCAGACACCCTTGGCATGAAGGAAGGCATGGAACGCTGATAACTGGGTTGCTTTCAAGCTATCGCAATCCAGGTGTCTAAACAACGAAGCCCTTCACTGCCCATCAGTCGGCATCTAGCTGTTCCCGACGGTAGATGGCTCAAGGCTCCCCGAAGACACAGGCAGTCCTTTCTCAGTACGTTTTGGAACCTAGCGCTGACAAGGGAGTCCAAAAGAGAGCTGATATGCTTCCTAGAGTTCAAGAACCACAGGGACTAAGGCTCTATGCAATCTGTGGCTTCCTTAAGTCTGTCATGAGAACACCTGGACGTTAGCTTGAGGCTAGAGGCCCCATGTGGTGGGCCCATTCCCTGAAGACTACTGAAGGATGACCACCTACCAAGGGATGGCAACCTCCAAGTTTCTTGCCTAGAAACTCACGTCATCACGCTGGCAATTGTGTTACGAAGAGAAGCTGTGCAGCAACAGTGTTTCTTGGGGAGAATTGAGCCCGCGGCTCTGTCAATCCCGATGAGGAAAATAAAGGTTCACTCGCAGACTTACTTTCACAAGGGACCACACAGAGCATTCACCCTGCTGTGTCTTTCTCTAGTTTGTACTCCCAAAGTGCGTTAGAAGGGAGATACTTGAGTTGTTTCACTTACCACATGCTAGATGTTTAGCAAAAGAAGGCCTTTACTGCCCTTCTTTCGGCATATGGTTGTCCTCAGCCGAACAGTTCTCTCAGCTCCTAGAAGCGACGGGCGGTCCCTTGTGTACATCTTGGATCCCAGTGCAGACCTGTTAGTCCTAAGACACCAGAAATGCTTCCTACACTTAAAGCACCGCTTTGACAAACGCTGCCTGGAACCTGTTGCCTGCCTATCTGTGTGACGAACCAAACAGTACCTTAGCTTGGGGCCAGTCCTCCTCTATGTTTGGCTTACTCACCGACGATTGCTGAGGGCTGAGCACCTAGCAGGGAGTGAAAGGCCACGTATGCCTCACGGGGTGGGGGTGGGGGGGAAATCAGTTGTCCTCACAAAGGCAATTCTGCAACGAAGAAAAGATAGGCCACTACACTCTTCATCAGGTAACCTTGAGGTCGCGTGTCGACATTCCAGTGTGCCAAATAAACTTCACATCACGCTTCAGTTTCCAAGGCGAGGGCACAGCGTCTTATGCTGCAGTTTCTGACTCCCTACTGGACGTTCAGTTGACCAACTAGACCCTTTAGTGAGTAAACTTTGTGATACAGGGGGTCGTGATTGTGGTGAAAGGATTAGCAAGTCATGGCTTAGTGAGGCTGGGGTGTACAATGTATCACCGGAATTCCTGGCTTTCAAGGGAGAGCCCGAAATTTTTCAGGCTACACTGAATGTCCAGTGGCCGCCTGGGCTAAATTCCATCACGTGCGAGTTCCCTGAAGGTGGGGTCGAATCACTGTACGTTTTGTGTGCTCTAGGTTCGGCAGAAAAGCAGACACGTTTTGCATGAAGGAATGAACAGAACGCTGATAGCTGGCTGTTTCTAAGCTATCCCAATCTAGGTGTTTCTCCGACGAAGCCCTTCACTGCCCATGACTCGGCATCTAGCTCCTGCCAGCGGTGCATTGCTCACAACTCCCTGAAGACACAGGAGGCCCTTTTAGTCCGTTTCAGATCCTATTGCAGACCGGCGACTCAAGAGAGACCTGATATGCTTCGTAGGGTTCAAGAAACACAGGGACTAAGGCTGCATGGGGTCTGTTGCATGCCTACCTCGTTCATGAGAAAACCTGAACATTAGCTTAAGGCCAGAGGCCCCGTGTGGTTCTCCCCTTCCCTGAGGACAAGCGAAGTAGGAGCACTTACCGAGGAACGGCACCATCCAATTTCCTTCCAGGAAACTCACTTGTCATCACAAAGGCAACTGTGCAACAACACTGTTTCCCAGGGAGAACTGAGCCCGCAGCTCTCTAAATCCCAATGAGGAAAATAAAGTTTCCCTTCAAGCCTTAGTTTCAAAATGGACCGCAGAGCATTCACCCTGTTGTTTCCGTCTCTCCATGGCACGTCCAAGGTGCGCATAGCACGGAGATACTACAGTCGTTTCAACTTGCCGCATCCTAGCATTTTAACAAAAGACGCCCTTCACAGCCCTTCTTTCGGCCTATAGTTGCCCTCAACTGAGCATTGCTCACAAGGCCCGGAAAGGACGGGCAGTCCGTCGTTTACATCTTGGATCCTAGTGCAGACCCCCGTGTCTTCAGACGCCAGAAACACTTCCTAGATTTAAAGCACCGCTTTGACAAAGGCTGCCGTGAGCTTGCGGCCCGCCTATGTCTGTGATGAGAGAAGTAGAACGTTGGCTTGAGGCGAGTCGTCCGGGGTTGTGGGCGTACTCACGAACGATTTTTGCGGGATGAGGACGTGGCAGGAATTGAAAGCCAAGTGTTCTTTCGTGGAAGACAACTTGTCCTCCCAAAGACGACTGTGCAGCAATGAGAAGATTGGCAACAACAGTGTTTACCAGGTAACCCTGGGGCCGCAAACGCTCCACTTTCCAATGAGGAAAATCAACATACCCTGGAAGCCTCAATTTCCAGCAGGACAAAGCAGCATATTACCAAGTCGCATCGGACTGTCTCTTGTACATCCCGTGGACACAGCGGATTGTGACCCTAGTAACCATTGCCATGCTGGGAGTCCTGACTGTGGTGTAAGGATAGCAAGGTGAGGGCTTAGTTAGGCCTAGGTGACGGTACTTCTCTAGACTATCTACCAGTTCGGGAAAACCCTGGAGGTTTTCAAGCCGGACTTAAAGTGTAGTTGCCGCTTGAGGTAGACAGACGTCACGGAGCAGCTCCCAGGAGCAGTGGTAGGCTAATTGTATTTTCCAGTGCAGCTCAGGGTTCCTCCAGAGCGCAGACACCCTTGGCATGAAGGAAGGCATGGAACGCTGATAACTGGGTTGCTTTCAAGCTATCGCAATCCAGGTGTCTAAACAACGAAGCCCTTCACTGCCCATCAGTCGGCATCTAGCTGTTCCCGACGGTAGATGGCTCAAGGCTCCCCGAAGACACAGGCAGTCCTTTCTCAGTACGTTTTGGAACCTAGCGCTGACAAGGGAGTCCAAAAGAGAGCTGATATGCTTCCTAGAGTTCAAGAACCACAGGGACTAAGGCTCTATGCAATCTGTGGCTTCCCTAAGTCTGTCATGAGAACACCTGGACGTTAGCTTGAGGCTAGAGGCCCCATGTGGTGGGCCCATTCCCTGAAGACTACTGAAGGATGACCACCTACCAAGGGATGGCAACCTCCAAGTTTCTTGCCTAGAAACTCACGTCATCACGCTGGCAATTGTGTTACGAAGAGAAGCTGTGCAGCAACAGTGTTTCTTGGGGAGAATTGAGCCCGCGGCTCTGTCAATCCCGATGAGGAAAATAAAGGTTCACTCGCAGACTTACTTTCACAAGGGACCACACAGAGCATTCACCCTGCTGTGTCTTTCTCTAGTTTGTACTCCCAAAGTGCGTTAGAAGGGAGATACTTGAGTTGTTTCACTTACCACATGCTAGATGTTTAGCAAAAGAAGGCCTTTACTGCCCTTCTTTCGGCATATGGTTGTCCTCAGCCGAACAGTTCTCTCAGCTCCTAGAAGCGACGGGCGGTCCCTTGTGTACATCTTGGATCCCAGTGCAGACCTGTTAGTCCTAAGACACCAGAAATGCTTCCTACACTTAAAGCACCGCTTTGACAAACGCTGCCTGGAACCTGTTGCCTGCCTATCTGTGTGACGAACCAAACAGTACCTTAGCTTGGGGCCAGTCCTCCTCTATGTTTGGCTTACTCACCGACGATTGCTGAGGGCTGAGCACCTAGCAGGGAGTGAAAGGCCACGTATGCCTCACGGGGTGGGGGTGGGGGGGAAATCAGTTGTCCTCACAAAGGCAATTCTGCAACGAAGAAAAGATAGGCCACTACACTCTTCATCAGGTAACCTTGAGGTCGCGTGTCGACATTCCAGTGTGCCAAATAAACTTCACATCACGCTTCAGTTTCCAAGGCGAGGGCACAGCGTCTTATGCTGCAGTTTCTGACTCCCTACTGGACGTTCAGTTGACCAACTAGACCCTTTAGTGAGTAAACTTTGTGATACAGGGGGTCGTGATTGTGGTGAAAGGATTAGCAAGTCATGGCTTAGTGAGGCTGGGGTGTACAATGTATCACCGGAATTCCTGGCTTTCAAGGGAGAGCCCGAAATTTTTCAGGCTACACTGAATGTCCAGTGGCCGCCTGGGCTAAATTCCATCACGTGCGAGTTCCCTGAAGGTGGGGTCGAATCACTGTACGTTTTGTGTGCTCTAGGTTCGGCAGAAAAGCAGACACGTTTTGCATGAAGGAATGAACAGAACGCTGATAGCTGGCTGTTTCTAAGCTATCCCAATCTAGGTGTTTCTCCGACGAAGCCCTTCACTGCCCATGACTCGGCATCTAGCTCCTGCCAGCGGTGCATTGCTCACAACTCCCTGAAGACACAGGAGGCCCTTTTAGTCCGTTTCAGATCCTATTGCAGACCGGCGACTCAAGAGAGACCTGATATGCTTCGTAGGGTTCAAGAAACACAGGGACTAAGGCTGCATGGGGTCTGTTGCATGCCTACCTCGTTCATGAGAAAACCTGAACATTAGCTTAAGGCCAGAGGCCCCGTGTGGTTCTCCCCTTCCCTGAGGACAAGCGAAGTAGGAGCACTTACCGAGGAACGGCACCATCCAATTTCCTTCCAGGAAACTCACTTGTCATCACAAAGGCAACTGTGCAACAACACTGTTTCCCAGGGAGAACTGAGCCCGCAGCTCTCTAAATCCCAATGAGGAAAATAAAGTTTCCCTTCAAGCCTTAGTTTCAAAATGGACCGCAGAGCATTCACCCTGTTGTTTCCGTCTCTCCATGGCACGTCCAAGGTGCGCATAGCACGGAGATACTACAGTCGTTTCAACTTGCCGCATCCTAGCATTTTAACAAAAGACGCCCTTCACAGCCCTTCTTTCGGCCTATAGTTGCCCTCAACTGAGCATTGCTCACAAGGCCCGGAAAGGACGGGCAGTCCGTCGTTTACATCTTGGATCCTAGTGCAGACCCCCGTGTCTTCAGACGCCAGAAACACTTCCTAGATTTAAAGCACCGCTTTGACAAAGGCTGCCGTGAGCTTGCGGCCCGCCTATGTCTGTGATGAGAGAAGTAGAACGTTGGCTTGAGGCGAGTCGTCCGGGGTTGTGGGCGTACTCACGAACGATTTTTGCGGGATGAGGACGTGGCAGGAATTGAAAGCCAAGTGTTCTTTCGTGGAAGACAACTTGTCCTCCCAAAGACGACTGTGCAGCAATGAGAAGATTGGCAACAACAGTGTTTACCAGGTAACCCTGGGGCCGCAAACGCTCCACTTTCCAATGAGGAAAATCAACATACCCTGGAAGCCTCAATTTCCAGCAGGACAAAGCAGCATATTACCAAGTCGCATCGGACTGTCTCTTGTACATCCCGTGGACACAGCGGATTGTGACCCTAGTAACCATTGCCATGCTGGGAGTCCTGACTGTGGTGTAAGGATAGCAAGGTGAGGGCTTAGTTAGGCCTAGGTGACGGTACTTCTCTAGACTATCTACCAGTTCGGGAAAACCCTGGAGGTTTTCAAGCCGGACTTAAAGTGTAGTTGCCGCTTGAGGTAGACAGACGTCACGGAGCAGCTCCCAGGAGCAGTGGTAGGCTAATTGTATTTTCCAGTGCAGCTCAGGGTTCCTCCAGAGCACAGACACCCTTGGCATGAAGGAAGGCATGGAACGCTGATAACTGGGTTGCTTTCAAGCTATCGCAATCCAGGTGTCTAAACAACGAAGCCCTTCACTGCCCATCAGTCGGCATCTAGCTGTTCCCGACGGTAGATGGCTCAAGGCTCCCCGAAGACACAGGCAGTCCTTTCTCAGTACGTTTTGGAACCTAGCGCTGACAAGGGAGTCCAAAAGAGAGCTGATATGCTTCCTAGAGTTCAAGAACCACAGGGACTAAGGCTCTATGCAATCTGTGGCTTCCCTAAGTCTGTCATGAGAACACCTGGACGTTAGCTTGAGGCTAGAGGCCCCATGTGGTGGGCCCATTCCCTGAAGACTACTGAAGGATGACCACCTACCAAGGGATGGCAACCTCCAAGTTTCTTGCCTAGAAACTCACGTCATCACGCTGGCAATTGTGTTACGAAGAGAAGCTGTGCAGCAACAGTGTTTCTTGGGGAGAATTGAGCCCGCGGCTCTGTCAATCCCGATGAGGAAAATAAAGGTTCACTCGCAGACTTACTTTCACAAGGGACCACACAGAGCATTCACCCTGCTGTGTCTTTCTCTAGTTTGTACTCCCAAAGTGCGTTAGAAGGGAGATACTTGAGTTGTTTCACTTACCACATGCTAGATGTTTAGCAAAAGAAGGCCTTTACTGCCCTTCTTTCGGCATATGGTTGTCCTCAGCCGAACAGTTCTCTCAGCTCCTAGAAGCGACGGGCGGTCCCTTGTGTACATCTTGGATCCCAGTGCAGACCTGTTAGTCCTAAGACACCAGAAATGCTTCCTACACTTAAAGCACCGCTTTGACAAACGCTGCCTGGAACCTGTTGCCTGCCTATCTGTGTGACGAACCAAACAGTACCTTAGCTTGGGGCCAGTCCTCCTCTATGTTTGGCTTACTCACCGACGATTGCTGAGGGCTGAGCACCTAGCAGGGAGTGAAAGGCCACGTATGCCTCACGGGGTGGGGGTGGGGGGGAAATCAGTTGTCCTCACAAAGGCAATTCTGCAACGAAGAAAAGATAGGCCACTACACTCTTCATCAGGTAACCTTGAGGTCGCGTGTCGACATTCCAGTGTGCCAAATAAACTTCACATCACGCTTCAGTTTCCAAGGCGAGGGCACAGCGTCTTATGCTGCAGTTTCTGACTCCCTACTGGACGTTCAGTTGACCAACTAGACCCTTTAGTGAGTAAACTTTGTGATACAGGGGGTCGTGATTGTGGTGAAAGGATTAGCAAGTCATGGCTTAGTGAGGCTGGGGTGTACAATGTATCACCGGAATTCCTGGCTTTCAAGGGAGAGCCCGAAATTTTTCAGGCTACACTGAATGTCCAGTGGCCGCCTGGGCTAAATTCCATCACGTGCGAGTTCCCTGAAGGTGGGGTCGAATCACTGTACGTTTTGTGTGCTCTAGGTTCGGCAGAAAAGCAGACACGTTTTGCATGAAGGAATGAACAGAACGCTGATAGCTGGCTGTTTCTAAGCTATCCCAATCTAGGTGTTTCTCCGACGAAGCCCTTCACTGCCCATGACTCGGCATCTAGCTCCTGCCAGCGGTGCATTGCTCACAACTCCCTGAAGACACAGGAGGCCCTTTTAGTCCGTTTCAGATCCTATTGCAGACCGGCGACTCAAGAGAGACCTGATATGCTTCGTAGGGTTCAAGAAACACAGGGACTAAGGCTGCATGGGGTCTGTTGCATGCCTACCTCGTTCATGAGAAAACCTGAACATTAGCTTAAGGCCAGAGGCCCCGTGTGGTTCTCCCCTTCCCTGAGGACAAGCGAAGTAGGAGCACTTACCGAGGAACGGCACCATCCAATTTCCTTCCAGGAAACTCACTTGTCATCACAAAGGCAACTGTGCAACAACACTGTTTCCCAGGGAGAACTGAGCCCGCAGCTCTCTAAATCCCAATGAGGAAAATAAAGTTTCCCTTCAAGCCTTAGTTTCAAAATGGACCGCAGAGCATTCACCCTGTTGTTTCCGTCTCTCCATGGCACGTCCAAGGTGCGCATAGCACGGAGATACTACAGTCGTTTCAACTTGCCGCATCCTAGCATTTTAACAAAAGACGCCCTTCACAGCCCTTCTTTCGGCCTATAGTTGCCCTCAACTGAGCATTGCTCACAAGGCCCGGAAAGGACGGGCAGTCCGTCGTTTACATCTTGGATCCTAGTGCAGACCCCCGTGTCTTCAGACGCCAGAAACACTTCCTAGATTTAAAGCACCGCTTTGACAAAGGCTGCCGTGAGCTTGCGGCCCGCCTATGTCTGTGATGAGAGAAGTAGAACGTTGGCTTGAGGCGAGTCGTCCGGGGTTGTGGGCGTACTCACGAACGATTTTTGCGGGATGAGGACGTGGCAGGAATTGAAAGCCAAGTGTTCTTTCGTGGAAGACAACTTGTCCTCCCAAAGACGACTGTGCAGCAATGAGAAGATTGGCAACAACAGTGTTTACCAGGTAACCCTGGGGCCGCAAACGCTCCACTTTCCAATGAGGAAAATCAACATACCCTGGAAGCCTCAATTTCCAGCAGGACAAAGCAGCATATTACCAAGTCGCATCGGACTGTCTCTTGTACATCCCGTGGACACAGCGGATTGTGACCCTAGTAACCATTGCCATGCTGGGAGTCCTGACTGTGGTGTAAGGATAGCAAGGTGAGGGCTTAGTTAGGCCTAGGTGACGGTACTTCTCTAGACTATCTACCAGTTCGGGAAAACCCTGGAGGTTTTCAAGCCGGACTTAAAGTGTAGTTGCCGCTTGAGGTAGACAGACGTCACGGAGCAGCTCCCAGGAGCAGTGGTAGGCTAATTGTATTTTCCAGTGCAGCTCAGGGTTCCTCCAGAGCGCAGACACCCTTGGCATGAAGGAAGGCATGGAACGCTGATAACTGGGTTGCTTTCAAGCTATCGCAATCCAGGTGTCTAAACAACGAAGCCCTTCACTGCCCATCAGTCGGCATCTAGCTGTTCCCGACGGTAGATGGCTCAAGGCTCCCTGAAGACACAGGCAGTCCTTTCTCAGTACGTTTTGGAACCTAGCGCTGACAAGGGAGTCCAAAAGAGAGCTGATATGCTTCCTAGAGTTCAAGAACCACAGGGACTAAGGCTCTATGCAATCTGTGGCTTCCCTAAGTCTGTCATGAGAACACCTGGACGTTAGCTTGAGGCTAGAGGCCCCATGTGGTGGGCCCATTCCCTGAAGACTACTGAAGGATGACCACCTACCAAGGGATGGCAACCTCCAAGTTTCTTGCCTAGAAACTCACGTCATCACGCTGGCAATTGTGTTACGAAGAGAAGCTGTGCAGCAACAGTGTTTCTTGGGGAGAATTGAGCCCGCGGCTCTGTCAATCCCGATGAGGAAAATAAAGGTTCACTCGCAGACTTACTTTCACAAGGGACCACACAGAGCATTCACCCTGCTGTGTCTTTCTCTAGTTTGTACTCCCAAAGTGCGTTAGAAGGGAGATACTTGAGTTGTTTCACTTACCACATGCTAGATGTTTAGCAAAAGAAGGCCTTTACTGCCCTTCTTTCGGCATATGGTTGTCCTCAGCCGAACAGTTCTCTCAGCTCCTAGAAGCGACGGGCGGTCCCTTGTGTACATCTTGGATCCCAGTGCAGACCTGTTAGTCCTAAGACACCAGAAATGCTTCCTACACTTAAAGCACCGCTTTGACAAACGCTGCCTGGAACCTGTTGCCTGCCTATCTGTGTGACGAACCAAACAGTACCTTAGCTTGGGGCCAGTCCTCCTCTATGTTTGGCTTACTCACCGACGATTGCTGAGGGCTGAGCACCTAGCAGGGAGTGAAAGGCCACGTATGCCTCACGGGGTGGGGGTGGGGGGGAAATCAGTTGTCCTCACAAAGGCAATTCTGCAACGAAGAAAAGATAGGCCACTACACTCTTCATCAGGTAACCTTGAGGTCGCGTGTCGACATTCCAGTGTGCCAAATAAACTTCACATCACGCTTCAGTTTCCAAGGCGAGGGCACAGCGTCTTATGCTGCAGTTTCTGACTCCCTACTGGACGTTCAGTTGACCAACTAGACCCTTTAGTGAGTAAACTTTGTGATACAGGGGGTCGTGATTGTGGTGAAAGGATTAGCAAGTCATGGCTTAGTGAGGCTGGGGTGTACAATGTATCACCGGAATTCCTGGCTTTCAAGGGAGAGCCCGAAATTTTTCAGGCTACACTGAATGTCCAGTGGCCGCCTGGGCTAAATTCCATCACGTGCGAGTTCCCTGAAGGTGGGGTCGAATCACTGTACGTTTTGTGTGCTCTAGGTTCGGCAGAAAAGCAGACACGTTTTGCATGAAGGAATGAACAGAACGCTGATAGCTGGCTGTTTCTAAGCTATCCCAATCTAGGTGTTTCTCCGACGAAGCCCTTCACTGCCCATGACTCGGCATCTAGCTCCTGCCAGCGGTGCATTGCTCACAACTCCCTGAAGACACAGGAGGCCCTTTTAGTCCGTTTCAGATCCTATTGCAGACCGGCGACTCAAGAGAGACCTGATATGCTTCGTAGGGTTCAAGAAACACAGGGACTAAGGCTGCATGGGGTCTGTTGCATGCCTACCTCGTTCATGAGAAAACCTGAACATTAGCTTAAGGCCAGAGGCCCCGTGTGGTTCTCCCCTTCCCTGAGGACAAGCGAAGTAGGAGCACTTACCGAGGAACGGCACCATCCAATTTCCTTCCAGGAAACTCACTTGTCATCACAAAGGCAACTGTGCAACAACACTGTTTCCCAGGGAGAACTGAGCCCGCAGCTCTCTAAATCCCAATGAGGAAAATAAAGTTTCCCTTCAAGCCTTAGTTTCAAAATGGACCGCAGAGCATTCACCCTGTTGTTTCCGTCTCTCCATGGCACGTCCAAGGTGCGCATAGCACGGAGATACTACAGTCGTTTCAACTTGCCGCATCCTAGCATTTTAACAAAAGACGCCCTTCACAGCCCTTCTTTCGGCCTATAGTTGCCCTCAACTGAGCATTGCTCACAAGGCCCGGAAAGGACGGGCAGTCCGTCGTTTACATCTTGGATCCTAGTGCAGACCCCCGTGTCTTCAGACGCCAGAAACACTTCCTAGATTTAAAGCACCGCTTTGACAAAGGCTGCCGTGAGCTTGCGGCCCGCCTATGTCTGTGATGAGAGAAGTAGAACGTTGGCTTGAGGCGAGTCGTCCGGGGTTGTGGGCGTACTCACGAACGATTTTTGCGGGATGAGGACGTGGCAGGAATTGAAAGCCAAGTGTTCTTTCGTGGAAGACAACTTGTCCTCCCAAAGACGACTGTGCAGCAATGAGAAGATTGGCAACAACAGTGTTTACCAGGTAACCCTGGGGCCGCAAACGCTCCACTTTCCAATGAGGAAAATCAACATACCCTGGAAGCCTCAATTTCCAGCAGGACAAAGCAGCATATTACCAAGTCGCATCGGACTGTCTCTTGTACATCCCGTGGACACAGCGGATTGTGACCCTAGTAACCATTGCCATGCTGGGAGTCCTGACTGTGGTGTAAGGATAGCAAGGTGAGGGCTTAGTTAGGCCTAGGTGACGGTACTTCTCTAGACTATCTACCAGTTCGGGAAAACCCTGGAGGTTTTCAAGCCGGACTTAAAGTGTAGTTGCCGCTTGAGGTAGACAGACGTCACGGAGCAGCTCCCAGGAGCAGTGGTAGGCTAATTGTATTTTCCAGTGCAGCTCAGGGTTCCTCCAGAGCGCAGACACCCTTGGCATGAAGGAAGGCATGGAACGCTGATAACTGGGTTGCTTTCAAGCTATCGCAATCCAGGTGTCTAAACAACGAAGCCCTTCACTGCCCATCAGTCGGCATCTAGCTGTTCCCGACGGTAGATGGCTCAAGGCTCCCCGAAGACACAGGCAGTCCTTTCTCAGTACGTTTTGGAACCTAGCGCTGACAAGGGAGTCCAAAAGAGAGCTGATATGCTTCCTAGAGTTCAAGAACCACAGGGACTAAGGCTCTATGCAATCTGTGGCTTCCCTAAGTCTGTCATGAGAACACCTGGACGTTAGCTTGAGGCTAGAGGCCCCATGTGGTGGGCCCATTCCCTGAAGACTACTGAAGGATGACCACCTACCAAGGGATGGCAACCTCCAAGTTTCTTGCCTAGAAACTCACGTCATCACGCTGGCAATTGTGTTACGAAGAGAAGCTGTGCAGCAACAGTGTTTCTTGGGGAGAATTGAGCCCGCGGCTCTGTCAATCCCGATGAGGAAAATAAAGGTTCACTCGCAGACTTACTTTCACAAGGGACCACACAGAGCATTCACCCTGCTGTGTCTTTCTCTAGTTTGTACTCCCAAAGTGCGTTAGAAGGGAGATACTTGAGTTGTTTCAGTTACCACATGCTAGATGTTTAGCAAAAGAAGGCCTTTACTGCCCTTCTTTCGGCATATGGTTGTCCTCAGCCGAACAGTTCTCTCAGCTCCTAGAAGCGACGGGCGGTCCCTTGTGTACATCTTGGATCCCAGTGCAGACCTGTTAGTCCTAAGACACCAGAAATGCTTCCTACACTTAAAGCACCGCTTTGACAAACGCTGCCTGGAACCTGTTGCCTGCCTATCTGTGTGACGAACCAAACAGTACCTTAGCTTGGGGCCAGTCCTCCTCTATGTTTGGCTTACTCACCGACGATTGCTGAGGGCTGAGCACCTAGCAGGGAGTGAAAGGCCACGTATGCCTCACGGGGTGGGGGTGGGGGGGAAATCAGTTGTCCTCACAAAGGCAATTCTGCAACGAAGAAAAGATAGGCCACTACACTCTTCATCAGGTAACCTTGAGGTCGCGTGTCGACATTCCAGTGTGCCAAATAAACTTCACATCACGCTTCAGTTTCCAAGGCGAGGGCACAGCGTCTTATGCTGCAGTTTCTGACTCCCTACTGGACGTTCAGTTGACCAACTAGACCCTTTAGTGAGTAAACTTTGTGATACAGGGGGTCGTGATTGTGGTGAAAGGATTAGCAAGTCATGGCTTAGTGAGGCTGGGGTGTACAATGTATCACCGGAATTCCTGGCTTTCAAGGGAGAGCCCGAAATTTTTCAGGCTACACTGAATGTCCAGTGGCCGCCTGGGCTAAATTCCATCACGTGCGAGTTCCCTGAAGGTGGGGTCGAATCACTGTACGTTTTGTGTGCTCTAGGTTCGGCAGAAAAGCAGACACGTTTTGCATGAAGGAATGAACAGAACGCTGATAGCTGGCTGTTTCTAAGCTATCCCAATCTAGGTGTTTCTCCGACGAAGCCCTTCACTGCCCATGACTCGGCATCTAGCTCCTGCCAGCGGTGCATTGCTCACAACTCCCTGAAGACACAGGAGGCCCTTTTAGTCCGTTTCAGATCCTATTGCAGACCGGCGACTCAAGAGAGACCTGATATGCTTCGTAGGGTTCAAGAAACACAGGGACTAAGGCTGCATGGGGTCTGTTGCATGCCTACCTCGTTCATGAGAAAACCTGAACATTAGCTTAAGGCCAGAGGCCCCGTGTGGTTCTCCCCTTCCCTGAGGACAAGCGAAGTAGGAGCACTTACCGAGGAACGGCACCATCCAATTTCCTTCCAGGAAACTCACTTGTCATCACAAAGGCAACTGTGCAACAACACTGTTTCCCAGGGAGAACTGAGCCCGCAGCTCTCTAAATCCCAATGAGGAAAATAAAGTTTCCCTTCAAGCCTTAGTTTCAAAATGGACCGCAGAGCATTCACCCTGTTGTTTCCGTCTCTCCATGGCACGTCCAAGGTGCGCATAGCACGGAGATACTACAGTCGTTTCAACTTGCCGCATCCTAGCATTTTAACAAAAGACGCCCTTCACAGCCCTTCTTTCGGCCTATAGTTGCCCTCAACTGAGCATTGCTCACAAGGCCCGGAAAGGACGGGCAGTCCGTCGTTTACATCTTGGATCCTAGTGCAGACCCCCGTGTCTTCAGACGCCAGAAACACTTCCTAGATTTAAAGCACCGCTTTGACAAAGGCTGCCGTGAGCTTGCGGCCCGCCTATGTCTGTGATGAGAGAAGTAGAACGTTGGCTTGAGGCGAGTCGTCCGGGGTTGTGGGCGTACTCACGAACGATTTTTGCGGGATGAGGACGTGGCAGGAATTGAAAGCCAAGTGTTCTTTCGTGGAAGACAACTTGTCCTCCCAAAGACGACTGTGCAGCAATGAGAAGATTGGCAACAACAGTGTTTACCAGGTAACCCTGGGGCCGCAAACGCTCCACTTTCCAATGAGGAAAATCAACATACCCTGGAAGCCTCAATTTCCAGCAGGACAAAGCAGCATATTACCAAGTCGCATCGGACTGTCTCTTGTACATCCCGTGGACACAGCGGATTGTGACCCTAGTAACCATTGCCATGCTGGGAGTCCTGACTGTGGTGTAAGGATAGCAAGGTGAGGGCTTAGTTAGGCCTAGGTGACGGTACTTCTCTAGACTATCTACCAGTTCGGGAAAACCCTGGAGGTTTTCAAGCCGGACTTAAAGTGTAGTTGCCGCTTGAGGTAGACAGACGTCACGGAGCAGCTCCCAGGAGCAGTGGTAGGCTAATTGTATTTTCCAGTGCAGCTCAGGGTTCCTCCAGAGCGCAGACACCCTTGGCATGAAGGAAGGCATGGAACGCTGATAACTGGGTTGCTTTCAAGCTATCGCAATCCAGGTGTCTAAACAACGAAGCCCTTCACTGCCCATCAGTCGGCATCTAGCTGTTCCCGACGGTAGATGGCTCAAGGCTCCCCGAAGACACAGGCAGTCCTTTCTCAGTACGTTTTGGAACCTAGCGCTGACAAGGGAGTCCAAAAGAGAGCTGATATGCTTCCTAGAGTTCAAGAACCACAGGGACTAAGGCTCTATGCAATCTGTGGCTTCCCTAAGTCTGTCATGAGAACACCTGGACGTTAGCTTGAGGCTAGAGGCCCCATGTGGTGGGCCCATTCCCTGAAGACTACTGAAGGATGACCACCTACCAAGGGATGGCAACCTCCAAGTTTCTTGCCTAGAAACTCACGTCATCACGCTGGCAATTGTGTTACGAAGAGAAGCTGTGCAGCAACAGTGTTTCTTGGGGAGAATTGAGCCCGCGGCTCTGTCAATCCCGATGAGGAAAATAAAGGTTCACTCGCAGACTTACTTTCACAAGGGACCACACAGAGCATTCACCCTGCTGTGTCTTTCTCTAGTTTGTACTCCCAAAGTGCGTTAGAAGGGAGATACTTGAGTTGTTTCACTTACCACATGCTAGATGTTTAGCAAAAGAAGGCCTTTACTGCCCTTCTTTCGGCATATGGTTGTCCTCAGCCGAACAGTTCTCTCAGCTCCTAGAAGCGACGGGCGGTCCCTTGTGTACATCTTGGATCCCAGTGCAGACCTGTTAGTCCTAAGACACCAGAAATGCTTCCTACACTTAAAGCACCGCTTTGACAAACGCTGCCTGGAACCTGTTGCCTGCCTATCTGTGTGACGAACCAAACAGTACCTTAGCTTGGGGCCAGTCCTCCTCTATGTTTGGCTTACTCACCGACGATTGCTGAGGGCTGAGCACCTAGCAGGGAGTGAAAGGCCACGTATGCCTCACGGGGTGGGGGTGGGGGGGAAATCAGTTGTCCTCACAAAGGCAATTCTGCAACGAAGAAAAGATAGGCCACTACACTCTTCATCAGGTAACCTTGAGGTCGCGTGTCGACATTCCAGTGTGCCAAATAAACTTCACATCACGCTTCAGTTTCCAAGGCGAGGGCACAGCGTCTTATGCTGCAGTTTCTGACTCCCTACTGGACGTTCAGTTGACCAACTAGACCCTTTAGTGAGTAAACTTTGTGATACAGGGGGTCGTGATTGTGGTGAAAGGATTAGCAAGTCATGGCTTAGTGAGGCTGGGGTGTACAATGTATCACCGGAATTCCTGGCTTTCAAGGGAGAGCCCGAAATTTTTCAGGCTACACTGAATGTCCAGTGGCCGCCTGGGCTAAATTCCATCACGTGCGAGTTCCCTGAAGGTGGGGTCGAATCACTGTACGTTTTGTGTGCTCTAGGTTCGGCAGAAAAGCAGACACGTTTTGCATGAAGGAATGAACAGAACGCTGATAGCTGGCTGTTTCTAAGCTATCCCAATCTAGGTGTTTCTCCGACGAAGCCCTTCACTGCCCATGACTCGGCATCTAGCTCCTGCCAGCGGTGCATTGCTCACAACTCCCTGAAGACACAGGAGGCCCTTTTAGTCCGTTTCAGATCCTATTGCAGACCGGCGACTCAAGAGAGACCTGATATGCTTCGTAGGGTTCAAGAAACACAGGGACTAAGGCTGCATGGGGTCTGTTGCATGCCTACCTCGTTCATGAGAAAACCTGAACATTAGCTTAAGGCCAGAGGCCCCGTGTGGTTCTCCCCTTCCCTGAGGACAAGCGAAGTAGGAGCACTTACCGAGGAACGGCACCATCCAATTTCCTTCCAGGAAACTCACTTGTCATCACAAAGGCAACTGTGCAACAACACTGTTTCCCAGGGAGAACTGAGCCCGCAGCTCTCTAAATCCCAATGAGGAAAATAAAGTTTCCCTTCAAGCCTTAGTTTCAAAATGGACCGCAGAGCATTCACCCTGTTGTTTCCGTCTCTCCATGGCACGTCCAAGGTGCGCATAGCACGGAGATACTACAGTCGTTTCAACTTGCCGCATCCTAGCATTTTAACAAAAGACGCCCTTCACAGCCCTTCTTTCGGCCTATAGTTGCCCTCAACTGAGCATTGCTCACAAGGCCCGGAAAGGACGGGCAGTCCGTCGTTTACATCTTGGATCCTAGTGCAGACCCCCGTGTCTTCAGACGCCAGAAACACTTCCTAGATTTAAAGCACCGCTTTGACAAAGGCTGCCGTGAGCTTGCGGCCCGCCTATGTCTGTGATGAGAGAAGTAGAACGTTGGCTTGAGGCGAGTCGTCCGGGGTTGTGGGCGTACTCACGAACGATTTTTGCGGGATGAGGACGTGGCAGGAATTGAAAGCCAAGTGTTCTTTCGTGGAAGACAACTTGTCCTCCCAAAGACGACTGTGCAGCAATGAGAAGATTGGCAACAACAGTGTTTACCAGGTAACCCTGGGGCCGCAAACGCTCCACTTTCCAATGAGGAAAATCAACATACCCTGGAAGCCTCAATTTCCAGCAGGACAAAGCAGCATATTACCAAGTCGCATCGGACTGTCTCTTGTACATCCCGTGGACACAGCGGATTGTGACCCTAGTAACCATTGCCATGCTGGGAGTCCTGACTGTGGTGTAAGGATAGCAAGGTGAGGGCTTAGTTAGGCCTAGGTGACGGTACTTCTCTAGACTATCTACCAGTTCGGGAAAACCCTGGAGGTTTTCAAGCCGGACTTAAAGTGTAGTTGCCGCTTGAGGTAGACAGACGTCACGGAGCAGCTCCCAGGAGCAGTGGTAGGCTAATTGTATTTTCCAGTGCAGCTCAGGGTTCCTCCAGAGCGCAGACACCCTTGGCATGAAGGAAGGCATGGAACGCTGATAACTGGGTTGCTTTCAAGCTATCGCAATCCAGGTGTCTAAACAACGAAGCCCTTCACTGCCCATCAGTCGGCATCTAGCTGTTCCCGACGGTAGATGGCTCAAGGCTCCCCGAAGACACAGGCAGTCCTTTCTCAGTACGTTTTGGAACCTAGCGCTGACAAGGGAGTCCAAAAGAGAGCTGATATGCTTCCTAGAGTTCAAGAACCACAGGGACTAAGGCTCTATGCAATCTGTGGCTTCCCTAAGTCTGTCATGAGAACACCTGGACGTTAGCTTGAGGCTAGAGGCCCCATGTGGTGGGCCCATTCCCTGAAGACTACTGAAGGATGACCACCTACCAAGGGATGGCAACCTCCAAGTTTCTTGCCTAGAAACTCACGTCATCACGCTGGCAATTGTGTTACGAAGAGAAGCTGTGCAGCAACAGTGTTTCTTGGGGAGAATTGAGCCCGCGGCTCTGTCAATCCCGATGAGGAAAATAAAGGTTCACTCGCAGACTTACTTTCACAAGGGACCACACAGAGCATTCACCCTGCTGTGTCTTTCTCTAGTTTGTACTCCCAAAGTGCGTTAGAAGGGAGATACTTGAGTTGTTTCACTTACCACATGCTAGATGTTTAGCAAAAGAAGGCCTTTACTGCCCTTCTTTCGGCATATGGTTGTCCTCAGCCGAACAGTTCTCTCAGCTCCTAGAAGCGACGGGCGGTCCCTTGTGTACATCTTGGATCCCAGTGCAGACCTGTTAGTCCTAAGACACCAGAAATGCTTCCTACACTTAAAGCACCGCTTTGACAAACGCTGCCTGGAACCTGTTGCCTGCCTATCTGTGTGACGAACCAAACAGTACCTTAGCTTGGGGCCAGTCCTCCTCTATGTTTGGCTTACTCACCGACGATTGCTGAGGGCTGAGCACCTAGCAGGGAGTGAAAGGCCACGTATGCCTCACGGGGTGGGGGTGGGGGGGAAATCAGTTGTCCTCACAAAGGCAATTCTGCAACGAAGAAAAGATAGGCCACTACACTCTTCATCAGGTAACCTTGAGGTCGCGTGTCGACATTCCAGTGTGCCAAATAAACTTCACATCACGCTTCAGTTTCCAAGGCGAGGGCACAGCGTCTTATGCTGCAGTTTCTGACTCCCTACTGGACGTTCAGTTGACCAACTAGACCCTTTAGTGAGTAAACTTTGTGATACAGGGGGTCGTGATTGTGGTGAAAGGATTAGCAAGTCATGGCTTAGTGAGGCTGGGGTGTACAATGTATCACCGGAATTCCTGGCTTTCAAGGGAGAGCCCGAAATTTTTCAGGCTACACTGAATGTCCAGTGGCCGCCTGGGCTAAATTCCATCACGTGCGAGTTCCCTGAAGGTGGGGTCGAATCACTGTACGTTTTGTGTGCTCTAGGTTCGGCAGAAAAGCAGACACGTTTTGCATGAAGGAATGAACAGAACGCTGATAGCTGGCTGTTTCTAAGCTATCCCAATCTAGGTGTTTCTCCGACGAAGCCCTTCACTGCCCATGACTCGGCATCTAGCTCCTGCCAGCGGTGCATTGCTCACAACTCCCTGAAGACACAGGAGGCCCTTTTAGTCCGTTTCAGATCCTATTGCAGACCGGCGACTCAAGAGAGACCTGATATGCTTCGTAGGGTTCAAGAAACACAGGGACTAAGGCTGCATGGGGTCTGTTGCATGCCTACCTCGTTCATGAGAAAACCTGAACATTAGCTTAAGGCCAGAGGCCCCGTGTGGTTCTCCCCTTCCCTGAGGACAAGCGAAGTAGGAGCACTTACCGAGGAACGGCACCATCCAATTTCCTTCCAGGAAACTCACTTGTCATCACAAAGGCAACTGTGCAACAACACTGTTTCCCAGGGAGAACTGAGCCCGCAGCTCTCTAAATCCCAATGAGGAAAATAAAGTTTCCCTTCAAGCCTTAGTTTCAAAATGGACCGCAGAGCATTCACCCTGTTGTTTCCGTCTCTCCATGGCACGTCCAAGGTGCGCATAGCACGGAGATACTACAGTCGTTTCAACTTGCCGCATCCTAGCATTTTAACAAAAGACGCCCTTCACAGCCCTTCTTTCGGCCTATAGTTGCCCTCAACTGAGCATTGCTCACAAGGCCCGGAAAGGACGGGCAGTCCGTCGTTTACATCTTGGATCCTAGTGCAGACCCCCGTGTCTTCAGACGCCAGAAACACTTCCTAGATTTAAAGCACCGCTTTGACAAAGGCTGCCGTGAGCTTGCGGCCCGCCTATGTCTGTGATGAGAGAAGTAGAACGTTGGCTTGAGGCGAGTCGTCCGGGGTTGTGGGCGTACTCACGAACGATTTTTGCGGGATGAGGACGTGGCAGGAATTGAAAGCCAAGTGTTCTTTCGTGGAAGACAACTTGTCCTCCCAAAGACGACTGTGCAGCAATGAGAAGATTGGCAACAACAGTGTTTACCAGGTAACCCTGGGGCCGCAAACGCTCCACTTTCCAATGAGGAAAATCAACATACCCTGGAAGCCTCAATTTCCAGCAGGACAAAGCAGCATATTACCAAGTCGCATCGGACTGTCTCTTGTACATCCCGTGGACACAGCGGATTGTGACCCTAGTAACCATTGCCATGCTGGGAGTCCTGACTGTGGTGTAAGGATAGCAAGGTGAGGGCTTAGTTAGGCCTAGGTGACGGTACTTCTCTAGACTATCTACCAGTTCGGGAAAACCCTGGAGGTTTTCAAGCCGGACTTAAAGTGTAGTTGCCGCTTGAGGTAGACAGACGTCACGGAGCAGCTCCCAGGAGCAGTGGTAGGCTAATTGTATTTTCCAGTGCAGCTCAGGGTTCCTCCAGAGCGCAGACACCCTTGGCATGAAGGAAGGCATGGAACGCTGATAACTGGGTTGCTTTCAAGCTATCGCAATCCAGGTGTCTAAACAACGAAGCCCTTCACTGCCCATCAGTCGGCATCTAGCTGTTCCCGACGGTAGATGGCTCAAGGCTCCCTGAAGACACAGGCAGTCCTTTCTCAGTACGTTTTGGAACCTAGCGCTGACAAGGGAGTCCAAAAGAGAGCTGATATGCTTCCTAGAGTTCAAGAACCACAGGGACTAAGGCTCTATGCAATCTGTGGCTTCCCTAAGTCTGTCATGAGAACACCTGGACGTTAGCTTGAGGCTAGAGGCCCCATGTGGTGGGCCCATTCCCTGAAGACTACTGAAGGATGACCACCTACCAAGGGATGGCAACCTCCAAGTTTCTTGCCTAGAAACTCACGTCATCACGCTGGCAATTGTGTTACGAAGAGAAGCTGTGCAGCAACAGTGTTTCTTGGGGAGAATTGAGCCCGCGGCTCTGTCAATCCCGATGAGGAAAATAAAGGTTCACTCGCAGACTTACTTTCACAAGGGACCACACAGAGCATTCACCCTGCTGTGTCTTTCTCTAGTTTGTACTCCCAAAGTGCGTTAGAAGGGAGATACTTGAGTTGTTTCACTTACCACATGCTAGATGTTTAGCAAAAGAAGGCCTTTACTGCCCTTCTTTCGGCATATGGTTGTCCTCAGCCGAACAGTTCTCTCAGCTCCTAGAAGCGACGGGCGGTCCCTTGTGTACATCTTGGATCCCAGTGCAGACCTGTTAGTCCTAAGACACCAGAAATGCTTCCTACACTTAAAGCACCGCTTTGACAAACGCTGCCTGGAACCTGTTGCCTGCCTATCTGTGTGACGAACCAAACAGTACCTTAGCTTGGGGCCAGTCCTCCTCTATGTTTGGCTTACTCACCGACGATTGCTGAGGGCTGAGCACCTAGCAGGGAGTGAAAGGCCACGTATGCCTCACGGGGTGGGGGTGGGGGGGAAATCAGTTGTCCTCACAAAGGCAATTCTGCAACGAAGAAAAGATAGGCCACTACACTCTTCATCAGGTAACCTTGAGGTCGCGTGTCGACATTCCAGTGTGCCAAATAAACTTCACATCACGCTTCAGTTTCCAAGGCGAGGGCACAGCGTCTTATGCTGCAGTTTCTGACTCCCTACTGGACGTTCAGTTGACCAACTAGACCCTTTAGTGAGTAAACTTTGTGATACAGGGGGTCGTGATTGTGGTGAAAGGATTAGCAAGTCATGGCTTAGTGAGGCTGGGGTGTACAATGTATCACCGGAATTCCTGGCTTTCAAGGGAGAGCCCGAAATTTTTCAGGCTACACTGAATGTCCAGTGGCCGCCTGGGCTAAATTCCATCACGTGCGAGTTCCCTGAAGGTGGGGTCGAATCACTGTACGTTTTGTGTGCTCTAGGTTCGGCAGAAAAGCAGACACGTTTTGCATGAAGGAATGAACAGAACGCTGATAGCTGGCTGTTTCTAAGCTATCCCAATCTAGGTGTTTCTCCGACGAAGCCCTTCACTGCCCATGACTCGGCATCTAGCTCCTGCCAGCGGTGCATTGCTCACAACTCCCTGAAGACACAGGAGGCCCTTTTAGTCCGTTTCAGATCCTATTGCAGACCGGCGACTCAAGAGAGACCTGATATGCTTCGTAGGGTTCAAGAAACACAGGGACTAAGGCTGCATGGGGTCTGTTGCATGCCTACCTCGTTCATGAGAAAACCTGAACATTAGCTTAAGGCCAGAGGCCCCGTGTGGTTCTCCCCTTCCCTGAGGACAAGCGAAGTAGGAGCACTTACCGAGGAACGGCACCATCCAATTTCCTTCCAGGAAACTCACTTGTCATCACAAAGGCAACTGTGCAACAACACTGTTTCCCAGGGAGAACTGAGCCCGCAGCTCTCTAAATCCCAATGAGGAAAATAAAGTTTCCCTTCAAGCCTTAGTTTCAAAATGGACCGCAGAGCATTCACCCTGTTGTTTCCGTCTCTCCATGGCACGTCCAAGGTGCGCATAGCACGGAGATACTACAGTCGTTTCAACTTGCCGCATCCTAGCATTTTAACAAAAGACGCCCTTCACAGCCCTTCTTTCGGCCTATAGTTGCCCTCAACTGAGCATTGCTCACAAGGCCCGGAAAGGACGGGCAGTCCGTCGTTTACATCTTGGATCCTAGTGCAGACCCCCGTGTCTTCAGACGCCAGAAACACTTCCTAGATTTAAAGCACCGCTTTGACAAAGGCTGCCGTGAGCTTGCGGCCCGCCTATGTCTGTGATGAGAGAAGTAGAACGTTGGCTTGAGGCGAGTCGTCCGGGGTTGTGGGCGTACTCACGAACGATTTTTGCGGGATGAGGACGTGGCAGGAATTGAAAGCCAAGTGTTCTTTCGTGGAAGACAACTTGTCCTCCCAAAGACGACTGTGCAGCAATGAGAAGATTGGCAACAACAGTGTTTACCAGGTAACCCTGGGGCCGCAAACGCTCCACTTTCCAATGAGGAAAATCAACATACCCTGGAAGCCTCAATTTCCAGCAGGACAAAGCAGCATATTACCAAGTCGCATCGGACTGTCTCTTGTACATCCCGTGGACACAGCGGATTGTGACCCTAGTAACCATTGCCATGCTGGGAGTCCTGACTGTGGTGTAAGGATAGCAAGGTGAGGGCTTAGTTAGGCCTAGGTGACGGTACTTCTCTAGACTATCTACCAGTTCGGGAAAACCCTGGAGGTTTTCAAGCCGGACTTAAAGTGTAGTTGCCGCTTGAGGTAGACAGACGTCACGGAGCAGCTCCCAGGAGCAGTGGTAGGCTAATTGTATTTTCCAGTGCAGCTCAGGGTTCCTCCAGAGCGCAGACACCCTTGGCATGAAGGAAGGCATGGAACGCTGATAACTGGGTTGCTTTCAAGCTATCGCAATCCAGGTGTCTAAACAACGAAGCCCTTCACTGCCCATCAGTCGGCATCTAGCTGTTCCCGACGGTAGATGGCTCAAGGCTCCCTGAAGACACAGGCAGTCCTTTCTCAGTACGTTTTGGAACCTAGCGCTGACAAGGGAGTCCAAAAGAGAGCTGATATGCTTCCTAGAGTTCAAGAACCACAGGGACTAAGGCTCTATGCAATCTGTGGCTTCCCTAAGTCTGTCATGAGAACACCTGGACGTTAGCTTGAGGCTAGAGGCCCCATGTGGTGGGCCCATTCCCTGAAGACTACTGAAGGATGACCACCTACCAAGGGATGGCAACCTCCAAGTTTCTTGCCTAGAAACTCACGTCATCACGCTGGCAATTGTGTTACGAAGAGAAGCTGTGCAGCAACAGTGTTTCTTGGGGAGAATTGAGCCCGCGGCTCTGTCAATCCCGATGAGGAAAATAAAGGTTCACTCGCAGACTTACTTTCACAAGGGACCACACAGAGCATTCACCCTGCTGTGTCTTTCTCTAGTTTGTACTCCCAAAGTGCGTTAGAAGGGAGATACTTGAGTTGTTTCACTTACCACATGCTAGATGTTTAGCAAAAGAAGGCCTTTACTGCCCTTCTTTCGGCATATGGTTGTCCTCAGCCGAACAGTTCTCTCAGCTCCTAGAAGCGACGGGCGGTCCCTTGTGTACATCTTGGATCCCAGTGCAGACCTGTTAGTCCTAAGACACCAGAAATGCTTCCTACACTTAAAGCACCGCTTTGACAAACGCTGCCTGGAACCTGTTGCCTGCCTATCTGTGTGACGAACCAAACAGTACCTTAGCTTGGGGCCAGTCCTCCTCTATGTTTGGCTTACTCACCGACGATTGCTGAGGGCTGAGCACCTAGCAGGGAGTGAAAGGCCACGTATGCCTCACGGGGTGGGGGTGGGGGGGAAATCAGTTGTCCTCACAAAGGCAATTCTGCAACGAAGAAAAGATAGGCCACTACACTCTTCATCAGGTAACCTTGAGGTCGCGTGTCGACATTCCAGTGTGCCAAATAAACTTCACATCACGCTTCAGTTTCCAAGGCGAGGGCACAGCGTCTTATGCTGCAGTTTCTGACTCCCTACTGGACGTTCAGTTGACCAACTAGACCCTTTAGTGAGTAAACTTTGTGATACAGGGGGTCGTGATTGTGGTGAAAGGATTAGCAAGTCATGGCTTAGTGAGGCTGGGGTGTACAATGTATCACCGGAATTCCTGGCTTTCAAGGGAGAGCCCGAAATTTTTCAGGCTACACTGAATGTCCAGTGGCCGCCTGGGCTAAATTCCATCACGTGCGAGTTCCCTGAAGGTGGGGTCGAATCACTGTACGTTTTGTGTGCTCTAGGTTCGGCAGAAAAGCAGACACGTTTTGCATGAAGGAATGAACAGAACGCTGATAGCTGGCTGTTTCTAAGCTATCCCAATCTAGGTGTTTCTCCGACGAAGCCCTTCACTGCCCATGACTCGGCATCTAGCTCCTGCCAGCGGTGCATTGCTCACAACTCCCTGAAGACACAGGAGGCCCTTTTAGTCCGTTTCAGATCCTATTGCAGACCGGCGACTCAAGAGAGACCTGATATGCTTCGTAGGGTTCAAGAAACACAGGGACTAAGGCTGCATGGGGTCTGTTGCATGCCTACCTCGTTCATGAGAAAACCTGAACATTAGCTTAAGGCCAGAGGCCCCGTGTGGTTCTCCCCTTCCCTGAGGACAAGCGAAGTAGGAGCACTTACCGAGGAACGGCACCATCCAATTTCCTTCCAGGAAACTCACTTGTCATCACAAAGGCAACTGTGCAACAACACTGTTTCCCAGGGAGAACTGAGCCCGCAGCTCTCTAAATCCCAATGAGGAAAATAAAGTTTCCCTTCAAGCCTTAGTTTCAAAATGGACCGCAGAGCATTCACCCTGTTGTTTCCGTCTCTCCATGGCACGTCCAAGGTGCGCATAGCACGGAGATACTACAGTCGTTTCAACTTGCCGCATCCTAGCATTTTAACAAAAGACGCCCTTCACAGCCCTTCTTTCGGCCTATAGTTGCCCTCAACTGAGCATTGCTCACAAGGCCCGGAAAGGACGGGCAGTCCGTCGTTTACATCTTGGATCCTAGTGCAGACCCCCGTGTCTTCAGACGCCAGAAACACTTCCTAGATTTAAAGCACCGCTTTGACAAAGGCTGCCGTGAGCTTGCGGCCCGCCTATGTCTGTGATGAGAGAAGTAGAACGTTGGCTTGAGGCGAGTCGTCCGGGGTTGTGGGCGTACTCACGAACGATTTTTGCGGGATGAGGACGTGGCAGGAATTGAAAGCCAAGTGTTCTTTCGTGGAAGACAACTTGTCCTCCCAAAGACGACTGTGCAGCAATGAGAAGATTGGCAACAACAGTGTTTACCAGGTAACCCTGGGGCCGCAAACGCTCCACTTTCCAATGAGGAAAATCAACATACCCTGGAAGCCTCAATTTCCAGCAGGACAAAGCAGCATATTACCAAGTCGCATCGGACTGTCTCTTGTACATCCCGTGGACACAGCGGATTGTGACCCTAGTAACCATTGCCATGCTGGGAGTCCTGACTGTGGTGTAAGGATAGCAAGGTGAGGGCTTAGTTAGGCCTAGGTGACGGTACTTCTCTAGACTATCTACCAGTTCGGGAAAACCCTGGAGGTTTTCAAGCCGGACTTAAAGTGTAGTTGCCGCTTGAGGTAGACAGACGTCACGGAGCAGCTCCCAGGAGCAGTGGTAGGCTAATTGTATTTTCCAGTGCAGCTCAGGGTTCCTCCAGAGCGCAGACACCCTTGGCATGAAGGAAGGCATGGAACGCTGATAACTGGGTTGCTTTCAAGCTATCGCAATCCAGGTGTCTAAACAACGAAGCCCTTCACTGCCCATCAGTCGGCATCTAGCTGTTCCCGACGGTAGATGGCTCAAGGCTCCCCGAAGACACAGGCAGTCCTTTCTCAGTACGTTTTGGAACCTAGCGCTGACAAGGGAGTCCAAAAGAGAGCTGATATGCTTCCTAGAGTTCAAGAACCACAGGGACTAAGGCTCTATGCAATCTGTGGCTTCCTTAAGTCTGTCATGAGAACACCTGGACGTTAGCTTGAGGCTAGAGGCCCCATGTGGTGGGCCCATTCCCTGAAGACTACTGAAGGATGACCACCTACCAAGGGATGGCAACCTCCAAGTTTCTTGCCTAGAAACTCACGTCATCACGCTGGCAATTGTGTTACGAAGAGAAGCTGTGCAGCAACAGTGTTTCTTGGGGAGAATTGAGCCCGCGGCTCTGTCAATCCCGATGAGGAAAATAAAGGTTCACTCGCAGACTTACTTTCACAAGGGACCACACAGAGCATTCACCCTGCTGTGTCTTTCTCTAGTTTGTACTCCCAAAGTGCGTTAGAAGGGAGATACTTGAGTTGTTTCACTTACCACATGCTAGATGTTTAGCAAAAGAAGGCCTTTACTGCCCTTCTTTCGGCATATGGTTGTCCTCAGCCGAACAGTTCTCTCAGCTCCTAGAAGCGACGGGCGGTCCCTTGTGTACATCTTGGATCCCAGTGCAGACCTGTTAGTCCTAAGACACCAGAAATGCTTCCTACACTTAAAGCACCGCTTTGACAAACGCTGCCTGGAACCTGTTGCCTGCCTATCTGTGTGACGAACCAAACAGTACCTTAGCTTGGGGCCAGTCCTCCTCTATGTTTGGCTTACTCACCGACGATTGCTGAGGGCTGAGCACCTAGCAGGGAGTGAAAGGCCACGTATGCCTCACGGGGTGGGGGTGGGGGGGAAATCAGTTGTCCTCACAAAGGCAATTCTGCAACGAAGAAAAGATAGGCCACTACACTCTTCATCAGGTAACCTTGAGGTCGCGTGTCGACATTCCAGTGTGCCAAATAAACTTCACATCACGCTTCAGTTTCCAAGGCGAGGGCACAGCGTCTTATGCTGCAGTTTCTGACTCCCTACTGGACGTTCAGTTGACCAACTAGACCCTTTAGTGAGTAAACTTTGTGATACAGGGGGTCGTGATTGTGGTGAAAGGATTAGCAAGTCATGGCTTAGTGAGGCTGGGGTGTACAATGTATCACCGGAATTCCTGGCTTTCAAGGGAGAGCCCGAAATTTTTCAGGCTACACTGAATGTCCAGTGGCCGCCTGGGCTAAATTCCATCACGTGCGAGTTCCCTGAAGGTGGGGTCGAATCACTGTACGTTTTGTGTGCTCTAGGTTCGGCAGAAAAGCAGACACGTTTTGCATGAAGGAATGAACAGAACGCTGATAGCTGGCTGTTTCTAAGCTATCCCAATCTAGGTGTTTCTCCGACGAAGCCCTTCACTGCCCATGACTCGGCATCTAGCTCCTGCCAGCGGTGCATTGCTCACAACTCCCTGAAGACACAGGAGGCCCTTTTAGTCCGTTTCAGATCCTATTGCAGACCGGCGACTCAAGAGAGACCTGATATGCTTCGTAGGGTTCAAGAAACACAGGGACTAAGGCTGCATGGGGTCTGTTGCATGCCTACCTCGTTCATGAGAAAACCTGAACATTAGCTTAAGGCCAGAGGCCCCGTGTGGTTCTCCCCTTCCCTGAGGACAAGCGAAGTAGGAGCACTTACCGAGGAACGGCACCATCCAATTTCCTTCCAGGAAACTCACTTGTCATCACAAAGGCAACTGTGCAACAACACTGTTTCCCAGGGAGAACTGAGCCCGCAGCTCTCTAAATCCCAATGAGGAAAATAAAGTTTCCCTTCAAGCCTTAGTTTCAAAATGGACCGCAGAGCATTCACCCTGTTGTTTCCGTCTCTCCATGGCACGTCCAAGGTGCGCATAGCACGGAGATACTACAGTCGTTTCAACTTGCCGCATCCTAGCATTTTAACAAAAGACGCCCTTCACAGCCCTTCTTTCGGCCTATAGTTGCCCTCAACTGAGCATTGCTCACAAGGCCCGGAAAGGACGGGCAGTCCGTCGTTTACATCTTGGATCCTAGTGCAGACCCCCGTGTCTTCAGACGCCAGAAACACTTCCTAGATTTAAAGCACCGCTTTGACAAAGGCTGCCGTGAGCTTGCGGCCCGCCTATGTCTGTGATGAGAGAAGTAGAACGTTGGCTTGAGGCGAGTCGTCCGGGGTTGTGGGCGTACTCACGAACGATTTTTGCGGGATGAGGACGTGGCAGGAATTGAAAGCCAAGTGTTCTTTCGTGGAAGACAACTTGTCCTCCCAAAGACGACTGTGCAGCAATGAGAAGATTGGCAACAACAGTGTTTACCAGGTAACCCTGGGGCCGCAAACGCTCCACTTTCCAATGAGGAAAATCAACATACCCTGGAAGCCTCAATTTCCAGCAGGACAAAGCAGCATATTACCAAGTCGCATCGGACTGTCTCTTGTACATCCCGTGGACACAGCGGATTGTGACCCTAGTAACCATTGCCATGCTGGGAGTCCTGACTGTGGTGTAAGGATAGCAAGGTGAGGGCTTAGTTAGGCCTAGGTGACGGTACTTCTCTAGACTATCTACCAGTTCGGGAAAACCCTGGAGGTTTTCAAGCCGGACTTAAAGTGTAGTTGCCGCTTGAGGTAGACAGACGTCACGGAGCAGCTCCCAGGAGCAGTGGTAGGCTAATTGTATTTTCCAGTGCAGCTCAGGGTTCCTCCAGAGCGCAGACACCCTTGGCATGAAGGAAGGCATGGAACGCTGATAACTGGGTTGCTTTCAAGCTATCGCAATCCAGGTGTCTAAACAACGAAGCCCTTCACTGCCCATCAGTCGGCATCTAGCTGTTCCCGACGGTAGATGGCTCAAGGCTCCCCGAAGACACAGGCAGTCCTTTCTCAGTACGTTTTGGAACCTAGCGCTGACAAGGGAGTCCAAAAGAGAGCTGATATGCTTCCTAGAGTTCAAGAACCACAGGGACTAAGGCTCTATGCAATCTGTGGCTTCCCTAAGTCTGTCATGAGAACACCTGGACGTTAGCTTGAGGCTAGAGGCCCCATGTGGTGGGCCCATTCCCTGAAGACTACTGAAGGATGACCACCTACCAAGGGATGGCAACCTCCAAGTTTCTTGCCTAGAAACTCACGTCATCACGCTGGCAATTGTGTTACGAAGAGAAGCTGTGCAGCAACAGTGTTTCTTGGGGAGAATTGAGCCCGCGGCTCTGTCAATCCCGATGAGGAAAATAAAGGTTCACTCGCAGACTTACTTTCACAAGGGACCACACAGAGCATTCACCCTGCTGTGTCTTTCTCTAGTTTGTACTCCCAAAGTGCGTTAGAAGGGAGATACTTGAGTTGTTTCACTTACCACATGCTAGATGTTTAGCAAAAGAAGGCCTTTACTGCCCTTCTTTCGGCATATGGTTGTCCTCAGCCGAACAGTTCTCTCAGCTCCTAGAAGCGACGGGCGGTCCCTTGTGTACATCTTGGATCCCAGTGCAGACCTGTTAGTCCTAAGACACCAGAAATGCTTCCTACACTTAAAGCACCGCTTTGACAAACTCTGCCTGGAACCTGTTGCCTGCCTATCTGTGTGACGAACCAAACAGTACCTTAGCTTGGGGCCAGTCCTCCTCTATGTTTGGCTTACTCACCGACGATTGCTGAGGGCTGAGCACCTAGCAGGGAGTGAAAGGCCACGTATGCCTCACGGGGTGGGGGTGGGGGGGAAATCAGTTGTCCTCACAAAGGCAATTCTGCAACGAAGAAAAGATAGGCCACTACACTCTTCATCAGGTAACCTTGAGGTCGCGTGTCGACATTCCAGTGTGCCAAATAAACTTCACATCACGCTTCAGTTTCCAAGGCGAGGGCACAGCGTCTTATGCTGCAGTTTCTGACTCCCTACTGGACGTTCAGTTGACCAACTAGACCCTTTAGTGAGTAAACTTTGTGATACAGGGGGTCGTGATTGTGGTGAAAGGATTAGCAAGTCATGGCTTAGTGAGGCTGGGGTGTACAATGTATCACCGGAATTCCTGGCTTTCAAGGGAGAGCCCGAAATTTTTCAGGCTACACTGAATGTCCAGTGGCCGCCTGGGCTAAATTCCATCACGTGCGAGTTCCCTGAAGGTGGGGTCGAATCACTGTACGTTTTGTGTGCTCTAGGTTCGGCAGAAAAGCAGACACGTTTTGCATGAAGGAATGAACAGAACGCTGATAGCTGGCTGTTTCTAAGCTATCCCAATCTAGGTGTTTCTCCGACGAAGCCCTTCACTGCCCATGACTCGGCATCTAGCTCCTGCCAGCGGTGCATTGCTCACAACTCCCTGAAGACACAGGAGGCCCTTTTAGTCCGTTTCAGATCCTATTGCAGACCGGCGACTCAAGAGAGACCTGATATGCTTCGTAGGGTTCAAGAAACACAGGGACTAAGGCTGCATGGGGTCTGTTGCATGCCTACCTCGTTCATGAGAAAACCTGAACATTAGCTTAAGGCCAGAGGCCCCGTGTGGTTCTCCCCTTCCCTGAGGACAAGCGAAGTAGGAGCACTTACCGAGGAACGGCACCATCCAATTTCCTTCCAGGAAACTCACTTGTCATCACAAAGGCAACTGTGCAACAACACTGTTTCCCAGGGAGAACTGAGCCCGCAGCTCTCTAAATCCCAATGAGGAAAATAAAGTTTCCCTTCAAGCCTTAGTTTCAAAATGGACCGCAGAGCATTCACCCTGTTGTTTCCGTCTCTCCATGGCACGTCCAAGGTGCGCATAGCACGGAGATACTACAGTCGTTTCAACTTGCCGCATCCTAGCATTTTAACAAAAGACGCCCTTCACAGCCCTTCTTTCGGCCTATAGTTGCCCTCAACTGAGCATTGCTCACAAGGCCCGGAAAGGACGGGCAGTCCGTCGTTTACATCTTGGATCCTAGTGCAGACCCCCGTGTCTTCAGACGCCAGAAACACTTCCTAGATTTAAAGCACCGCTTTGACAAAGGCTGCCGTGAGCTTGCGGCCCGCCTATGTCTGTGATGAGAGAAGTAGAACGTTGGCTTGAGGCGAGTCGTCCGGGGTTGTGGGCGTACTCACGAACGATTTTTGCGGGATGAGGACGTGGCAGGAATTGAAAGCCAAGTGTTCTTTCGTGGAAGACAACTTGTCCTCCCAAAGACGACTGTGCAGCAATGAGAAGATTGGCAACAACAGTGTTTACCAGGTAACCCTGGGGCCGCAAACGCTCCACTTTCCAATGAGGAAAATCAACATACCCTGGAAGCCTCAATTTCCAGCAGGACAAAGCAGCATATTACCAAGTCGCATCGGACTGTCTCTTGTACATCCCGTGGACACAGCGGATTGTGACCCTAGTAACCATTGCCATGCTGGGAGTCCTGACTGTGGTGTAAGGATAGCAAGGTGAGGGCTTAGTTAGGCCTAGGTGACGGTACTTCTCTAGACTATCTACCAGTTCGGGAAAACCCTGGAGGTTTTCAAGCCGGACTTAAAGTGTAGTTGCCGCTTGAGGTAGACAGACGTCACGGAGCAGCTCCCAGGAGCTGTGGTAGGCTAATTGTATTTTCCAGTGCAGCTCAGGGTTCCTCCAGAGCGCAGACACCCTTGGCATGAAGGAAGGCATGGAACGCTGATAACTGGGTTGCTTTCAAGCTATCGCAATCCAGGTGTCTAAACAACGAAGCCCTTCACTGCCCATCAGTCGGCATCTAGCTGTTCCCGACGGTAGATGGCTCAAGGCTCCCCGAAGACACAGGCAGTCCTTTCTCAGTACGTTTTGGAACCTAGCGCTGACAAGGGAGTCCAAAAGAGAGCTGATATGCTTCCTAGAGTTCAAGAACCACAGGGACTAAGGCTCTATGCAATCTGTGGCTTCCCTAAGTCTGTCATGAGAACACCTGGACGTTAGCTTGAGGCTAGAGGCCCCATGTGGTGGGCCCATTCCCTGAAGACTACTGAAGGATGACCACCTACCAAGGGATGGCAACCTCCAAGTTTCTTGCCTAGAAACTCACGTCATCACGCTGGCAATTGTGTTACGAAGAGAAGCTGTGCAGCAACAGTGTTTCTTGGGGAGAATTGAGCCCGCGGCTCTGTCAATCCCGATGAGGAAAATAAAGGTTCACTCGCAGACTTACTTTCACAAGGGACCACACAGAGCATTCACCCTGCTGTGTCTTTCTCTAGTTTGTACTCCCAAAGTGCGTTAGAAGGGAGATACTTGAGTTGTTTCAGTTACCACATGCTAGATGTTTAGCAAAAGAAGGCCTTTACTGCCCTTCTTTCGGCATATGGTTGTCCTCAGCCGAACAGTTCTCTCAGCTCCTAGAAGCGACGGGCGGTCCCTTGTGTACATCTTGGATCCCAGTGCAGACCTGTTAGTCCTAAGACACCAGAAATGCTTCCTACACTTAAAGCACCGCTTTGACAAACGCTGCCTGGAACCTGTTGCCTGCCTATCTGTGTGACGAACCAAACAGTACCTTAGCTTGGGGCCAGTCCTCCTCTATGTTTGGCTTACTCACCGACGATTGCTGAGGGCTGAGCACCTAGCAGGGAGTGAAAGGCCACGTATGCCTCACGGGGTGGGGGTGGGGGGGAAATCAGTTGTCCTCACAAAGGCAATTCTGCAACGAAGAAAAGATAGGCCACTACACTCTTCATCAGGTAACCTTGAGGTCGCGTGTCGACATTCCAGTGTGCCAAATAAACTTCACATCACGCTTCAGTTTCCAAGGCGAGGGCACAGCGTCTTATGCTGCAGTTTCTGACTCCCTACTGGACGTTCAGTTGACCAACTAGACCCTTTAGTGAGTAAACTTTGTGATACAGGGGGTCGTGATTGTGGTGAAAGGATTAGCAAGTCATGGCTTAGTGAGGCTGGGGTGTACAATGTATCACCGGAATTCCTGGCTTTCAAGGGAGAGCCCGAAATTTTTCAGGCTACACTGAATGTCCAGTGGCCGCCTGGGCTAAATTCCATCACGTGCGAGTTCCCTGAAGGTGGGGTCGAATCACTGTACGTTTTGTGTGCTCTAGGTTCGGCAGAAAAGCAGACACGTTTTGCATGAAGGCATGAACAGAACGCTGATAGCTGGCTGTTTCTAAGCTATCCCAATCTAGGTGTTTCTCCGACGAAGCCCTTCACTGCCCATGACTCGGCATCTAGCTCCTGCCAGCGGTGCATTGCTCACAACTCCCTGAAGACACAGGAGGCCCTTTTAGTCCGTTTCAGATCCTATTGCAGACCGGCGACTCAAGAGAGACCTGATATGCTTCGTAGGGTTCAAGAAACACAGGGACTAAGGCTGCATGGGGTCTGTTGCATGCCTACCTCGTTCATGAGAAAACCTGAACATTAGCTTAAGGCCAGAGGCCCCGTGTGGTTCTCCCCTTCCCTGAGGACAAGCGAAGTAGGAGCACTTACCGAGGAACGGCACCATCCAATTTCCTTCCAGGAAACTCACTTGTCATCACAAAGGCAACTGTGCAACAACACTGTTTCCCAGGGAGAACTGAGCCCGCAGCTCTCTAAATCCCAATGAGGAAAATAAAGTTTCCCTTCAAGCCTTAGTTTCAAAATGGACCGCAGAGCATTCACCCTGTTGTTTCCGTCTCTCCATGGCACGTCCAAGGTGCGCATAGCACGGAGATACTACAGTCGTTTCAACTTGCCGCATCCTAGCATTTTAACAAAAGACGCCCTTCACAGCCCTTCTTTCGGCCTATAGTTGCCCTCAACTGAGCATTGCTCACAAGGCCCGGAAAGGACGGGCAGTCCGTCGTTTACATCTTGGATCCTAGTGCAGACCCCCGTGTCTTCAGACGCCAGAAACACTTCCTAGATTTAAAGCACCGCTTTGACAAAGGCTGCCGTGAGCTTGCGGCCCGCCTATGTCTGTGATGAGAGAAGTAGAACGTTGGCTTGAGGCGAGTCGTCCGGGGTTGTGGGCGTACTCACGAACGATTTTTGCGGGATGAGGACGTGGCAGGAATTGAAAGCCAAGTGTTCTTTCGTGGAAGACAACTTGTCCTCCCAAAGACGACTGTGCAGCAATGAGAAGATTGGCAACAACAGTGTTTACCAGGTAACCCTGGGGCCGCAAACGCTCCACTTTCCAATGAGGAAAATCAACATACCCTGGAAGCCTCAATTTCCAGCAGGACAAAGCAGCATATTACCAAGTCGCATCGGACTGTCTCTTGTACATCCCGTGGACACAGCGGATTGTGACCCTAGTAACCATTGCCATGCTGGGAGTCCTGACTGTGGTGTAAGGATAGCAAGGTGAGGGCTTAGTTAGGCCTAGGTGACGGTACTTCTCTAGACTATCTACCAGTTCGGGAAAACCCTGGAGGTTTTCAAGCCGGACTTAAAGTGTAGTTGCCGCTTGAGGTAGACAGACGTCACGGAGCAGCTCCCAGGAGCAGTGGTAGGCTAATTGTATTTTCCAGTGCAGCTCAGGGTTCCTCCAGAGCGCAGACACCCTTGGCATGAAGGAAGGCATGGAACGCTGATAACTGGGTTGCTTTCAAGCTATCGCAATCCAGGTGTCTAAACAACGAAGCCCTTCACTGCCCATCAGTCGGCATCTAGCTGTTCCCGACGGTAGATGGCTCAAGGCTCCCCGAAGACACAGGCAGTCCTTTCTCAGTACGTTTTGGAACCTAGCGCTGACAAGGGAGTCCAAAAGAGAGCTGATATGCTTCCTAGAGTTCAAGAACCACAGGGACTAAGGCTCTATGCAATCTGTGGCTTCCCTAAGTCTGTCATGAGAACACCTGGACGTTAGCTTGAGGCTAGAGGCCCCATGTGGTGGGCCCATTCCCTGAAGACTACTGAAGGATGACCACCTACCAAGGGATGGCAACCTCCAAGTTTCTTGCCTAGAAACTCACGTCATCACGCTGGCAATTGTGTTACGAAGAGAAGCTGTGCAGCAACAGTGTTTCTTGGGGAGAATTGAGCCCGCGGCTCTGTCAATCCCGATGAGGAAAATAAAGGTTCACTCGCAGACTTACTTTCACAAGGGACCACACAGAGCATTCACCCTGCTGTGTCTTTCTCTAGTTTGTACTCCCAAAGTGCGTTAGAAGGGAGATACTTGAGTTGTTTCAGTTACCACATGCTAGATGTTTAGCAAAAGAAGGCCTTTACTGCCCTTCTTTCGGCATATGGTTGTCCTCAGCCGAACAGTTCTCTCAGCTCCTAGAAGCGACGGGCGGTCCCTTGTGTACATCTTGGATCCCAGTGCAGACCTGTTAGTCCTAAGACACCAGAAATGCTTCCTACACTTAAAGCACCGCTTTGACAAACGCTGCCTGGAACCTGTTGCCTGCCTATCTGTGTGACGAACCAAACAGTACCTTAGCTTGGGGCCAGTCCTCCTCTATGTTTGGCTTACTCACCGACGATTGCTGAGGGCTGAGCACCTAGCAGGGAGTGAAAGGCCACGTATGCCTCACGGGGTGGGGGTGGGGGGGAAATCAGTTGTCCTCACAAAGGCAATTCTGCAACGAAGAAAAGATAGGCCACTACACTCTTCATCAGGTAACCTTGAGGTCGCGTGTCGACATTCCAGTGTGCCAAATAAACTTCACATCACGCTTCAGTTTCCAAGGCGAGGGCACAGCGTCTTATGCTGCAGTTTCTGACTCCCTACTGGACGTTCAGTTGACCAACTAGACCCTTTAGTGAGTAAACTTTGTGATACAGGGGGTCGTGATTGTGGTGAAAGGATTAGCAAGTCATGGCTTAGTGAGGCTGGGGTGTACAATGTATCACCGGAATTCCTGGCTTTCAAGGGAGAGCCCGAAATTTTTCAGGCTACACTGAATGTCCAGTGGCCGCCTGGGCTAAATTCCATCACGTGCGAGTTCCCTGAAGGTGGGGTCGAATCACTGTACGTTTTGTGTGCTCTAGGTTCGGCAGAAAAGCAGACACGTTTTGCATGAAGGCATGAACAGAACGCTGATAGCTGGCTGTTTCTAAGCTATCCCAATCTAGGTGTTTCTCCGACGAAGCCCTTCACTGCCCATGACTCGGCATCTAGCTCCTGCCAGCGGTGCATTGCTCACAACTCCCTGAAGACACAGGAGGCCCTTTTAGTCCGTTTCAGATCCTATTGCAGACCGGCGACTCAAGAGAGACCTGATATGCTTCGTAGGGTTCAAGAAACACAGGGACTAAGGCTGCATGGGGTCTGTTGCATGCCTACCTCGTTCATGAGAAAACCTGAACATTAGCTTAAGGCCAGAGGCCCCGTGTGGTTCTCCCCTTCCCTGAGGACAAGCGAAGTAGGAGCACTTACCGAGGAACGGCACCATCCAATTTCCTTCCAGGAAACTCACTTGTCATCACAAAGGCAACTGTGCAACAACACTGTTTCCCAGGGAGAACTGAGCCCGCAGCTCTCTAAATCCCAATGAGGAAAATAAAGTTTCCCTTCAAGCCTTAGTTTCAAAATGGACCGCAGAGCATTCACCCTGTTGTTTCCGTCTCTCCATGGCACGTCCAAGGTGCGCATAGCACGGAGATACTACAGTCGTTTCAACTTGCCGCATCCTAGCATTTTAACAAAAGACGCCCTTCACAGCCCTTCTTTCGGCCTATAGTTGCCCTCAACTGAGCATTGCTCACAAGGCCCGGAAAGGACGGGCAGTCCGTCGTTTACATCTTGGATCCTAGTGCAGACCCCCGTGTCTTCAGACGCCAGAAACACTTCCTAGATTTAAAGCACCGCTTTGACAAAGGCTGCCGTGAGCTTGCGGCCCGCCTATGTCTGTGATGAGAGAAGTAGAACGTTGGCTTGAGGCGAGTCGTCCGGGGTTGTGGGCGTACTCACGAACGATTTTTGCGGGATGAGGACGTGGCAGGAATTGAAAGCCAAGTGTTCTTTCGTGGAAGACAACTTGTCCTCCCAAAGACGACTGTGCAGCAATGAGAAGATTGGCAACAACAGTGTTTACCAGGTAACCCTGGGGCCGCAAACGCTCCACTTTCCAATGAGGAAAATCAACATACCCTGGAAGCCTCAATTTCCAGCAGGACAAAGCAGCATATTACCAAGTCGCATCGGACTGTCTCTTGTACATCCCGTGGACACAGCGGATTGTGACCCTAGTAACCATTGCCATGCTGGGAGTCCTGACTGTGGTGTAAGGATAGCAAGGTGAGGGCTTAGTTAGGCCTAGGTGACGGTACTTCTCTAGACTATCTACCAGTTCGGGAAAACCCTGGAGGTTTTCAAGCCGGACTTAAAGTGTAGTTGCCGCTTGAGGTAGACAGACGTCACGGAGCAGCTCCCAGGAGCAGTGGTAGGCTAATTGTATTTTCCAGTGCAGCTCAGGGTTCCTCCAGAGCGCAGACACCCTTGGCATGAAGGAAGGCATGGAACGCTGATAACTGGGTTGCTTTCAAGCTATCGCAATCCAGGTGTCTAAACAACGAAGCCCTTCACTGCCCATCAGTCGGCATCTAGCTGTTCCCGACGGTAGATGGCTCAAGGCTCCCCGAAGACACAGGCAGTCCTTTCTCAGTACGTTTTGGAACCTAGCGCTGACAAGGGAGTCCAAAAGAGAGCTGATATGCTTCCTAGAGTTCAAGAACCACAGGGACTAAGGCTCTATGCAATCTGTGGCTTCCCTAAGTCTGTCATGAGAACACCTGGACGTTAGCTTGAGGCTAGAGGCCCCATGTGGTGGGCCCATTCCCTGAAGACTACTGAAGGATGACCACCTACCAAGGGATGGCAACCTCCAAGTTTCTTGCCTAGAAACTCACGTCATCACGCTGGCAATTGTGTTACGAAGAGAAGCTGTGCAGCAACAGTGTTTCTTGGGGAGAATTGAGCCCGCGGCTCTGTCAATCCCGATGAGGAAAATAAAGGTTCACTCGCAGACTTACTTTCACAAGGGACCACACAGAGCATTCACCCTGCTGTGTCTTTCTCTAGTTTGTACTCCCAAAGTGCGTTAGAAGGGAGATACTTGAGTTGTTTCAGTTACCACATGCTAGATGTTTAGCAAAAGAAGGCCTTTACTGCCCTTCTTTCGGCATATGGTTGTCCTCAGCCGAACAGTTCTCTCAGCTCCTAGAAGCGACGGGCGGTCCCTTGTGTACATCTTGGATCCCAGTGCAGACCTGTTAGTCCTAAGACACCAGAAATGCTTCCTACACTTAAAGCACCGCTTTGACAAACGCTGCCTGGAACCTGTTGCCTGCCTATCTGTGTGACGAACCAAACAGTACCTTAGCTTGGGGCCAGTCCTCCTCTATGTTTGGCTTACTCACCGACGATTGCTGAGGGCTGAGCACCTAGCAGGGAGTGAAAGGCCACGTATGCCTCACGGGGTGGGGGTGGGGGGGAAATCAGTTGTCCTCACAAAGGCAATTCTGCAACGAAGAAAAGATAGGCCACTACACTCTTCATCAGGTAACCTTGAGGTCGCGTGTCGACATTCCAGTGTGCCAAATAAACTTCACATCACGCTTCAGTTTCCAAGGCGAGGGCACAGCGTCTTATGCTGCAGTTTCTGACTCCCTACTGGACGTTCAGTTGACCAACTAGACCCTTTAGTGAGTAAACTTTGTGATACAGGGGGTCGTGATTGTGGTGAAAGGATTAGCAAGTCATGGCTTAGTGAGGCTGGGGTGTACAATGTATCACCGGAATTCCTGGCTTTCAAGGGAGAGCCCGAAATTTTTCAGGCTACACTGAATGTCCAGTGGCCGCCTGGGCTAAATTCCATCACGTGCGAGTTCCCTGAAGGTGGGGTCGAATCACTGTACGTTTTGTGTGCTCTAGGTTCGGCAGAAAAGCAGACACGTTTTGCATGAAGGAATGAACAGAACGCTGATAGCTGGCTGTTTCTAAGCTATCCCAATCTAGGTGTTTCTCCGACGAAGCCCTTCACTGCCCATGACTCGGCATCTAGCTCCTGCCAGCGGTGCATTGCTCACAACTCCCTGAAGACACAGGAGGCCCTTTTAGTCCGTTTCAGATCCCATTGCAGACCGGCGACTCAAGAGAGACCTGATATGCTTCGTAGGGTTCAAGAAACACAGGGACTAAGGCTGCATGGGGTCTGTTGCATGCCTACCTCGTTCATGAGAAAACCTGAACATTAGCTTAAGGCCAGAGGCCCCGTGTGGTTCTCCCCTTCCCTGAGGACAAGCGAAGTAGGAGCACTTACCGAGGAACGGCACCATCCAATTTCCTTCCAGGAAACTCACTTGTCATCACAAAGGCAACTGTGCAACAACACTGTTTCCCAGGGAGAACTGAGCCCGCAGCTCTCTAAATCCCAATGAGGAAAATAAAGTTTCCCTTCAAGCCTTAGTTTCAAAATGGACCGCAGAGCATTCACCCTGTTGTTTCCGTCTCTCCATGGCACGTCCAAGGTGCGCATAGCACGGAGATACTACAGTCGTTTCAACTTGCCGCATCCTAGCATTTTAACAAAAGACGCCCTTCACAGCCCTTCTTTCGGCCTATAGTTGCCCTCAACTGAGCATTGCTCACAAGGCCCGGAAAGGACGGGCAGTCCGTCGTTTACATCTTGGATCCTAGTGCAGACCCCCGTGTCTTCAGACGCCAGAAACACTTCCTAGATTTAAAGCACCGCTTTGACAAAGGCTGCCGTGAGCTTGCGGCCCGCCTATGTCTGTGATGAGAGAAGTAGAACGTTGGCTTGAGGCGAGTCGTCCGGGGTTGTGGGCGTACTCACGAACGATTTTTGAGGGATGAGGACGTGGCAGGAATTGAAAGCCAAGTGTTCTTTCGTGGAAGATAACTTGTCCTCCCAAAGACGACTGTGCAGCAATGAGAAGATTGGCAACAACAGTGTTTACCAGGTAACCCTGGGGCCGCAAACGCTCCACTTTCCAATGAGGAAAATCAGCATACCCAGGAAGCCTCAATTTCCAGCAGGACAAAGCAGCATATTACCAAGTCGCATCGGACTGTCTCTTGTACATCCCGTGGACACAGCGGATTGTGACCCTAGTAACCATTGCCATGCTGGGAGTCCTGACTGTGGTGTAAGGATAGCAAGGTGAGGGCTTAGTTAGGCCTAGGTGACGGTACTTCTCTAGACTATCTACCAGTTCGGGAAAACCCTGGAGGTTTTCAAGCCGGACTTAAAGTGTAGTTGCCGCTTGAGGTAGACAGACGTCACGGAGCAGCTCCCAGGAGCAGTGGTAGGCTAATTGTATTTTCCAGTGCAGCTCAGGGTTCCTCCAGAGCGCAGACACCCTTGGCATGAAGGAAGGCATGGAACGCTGATAACTGGGTTGCTTTCAAGCTATCGCAATCCAGGTGTCTAAACAACGAAGCCCTTCACTGCCCATCAGTCGGCATCTAGCTGTTCCCGACGGTAGATGGCTCAAGGCTCCCCGAAGACACAGGCAGTCCTTTCTCAGTACGTTTTGGAACCTAGCGCTGACAAGGGAGTCCAAAAGAGAGCTGATATGCTTCCTAGAGTTCAAGAACCACAGGGACTAAGGCTCTATGCAATCTGTGGCTTCCCTAAGTCTGTCATGAGAACACCTGGACGTTAGCTTGAGGCTAGAGGCCCCATGTGGTGGGCCCATTCCCTGAAGACTACTGAAGGATGACCACCTACCAAGGGATGGCAACCTCCAAGTTTCTTGCCTAGAAACTCACGTCATCACGCTGGCAATTGTGTTACGAAGAGAAGCTGTGCAGCAACAGTGTTTCTTGGGGAGAATTGAGCCCGCGGCTCTGTCAATCCCGATGAGGAAAATAAAGGTTCACTCGCAGACTTACTTTCACAAGGGACCACACAGAGCATTCACCCTGCTGTGTCTTTCTCTAGTTTGTACTCCCAAAGTGCGTTAGAAGGGAGATACTTGAGTTGTTTCAGTTACCACATGCTAGATGTTTAGCAAAAGAAGGCCTTTACTGCCCTTCTTTCGGCATATGGTTGTCCTCAGCCGAACAGTTCTCTCAGCTCCTAGAAGCGACGGGCGGTCCCTTGTGTACATCTTGGATCCCAGTGCAGACCTGTTAGTCCTAAGACACCAGAAATGCTTCCTACACTTAAAGCACCGCTTTGACAAACGCTGCCTGGAACCTGTTGCCTGCCTATCTGTGTGACGAACCAAACAGTACCTTAGCTTGGGGCCAGTCCTCCTCTATGTTTGGCTTACTCACCGACGATTGCTGAGGGCTGAGCACCTAGCAGGGAGTGAAAGGCCACGTATGCCTCACGGGGTGGGGGTGGGGGGGAAATCAGTTGTCCTCACAAAGGCAATTCTGCAACGAAGAAAAGATAGGCCACTACACTCTTCATCAGGTAACCTTGAGGTCGCGTGTCGACATTCCAGTGTGCCAAATAAACTTCACATCACGCTTCAGTTTCCAAGGCGAGGGCACAGCGTCTTATGCTGCAGTTTCTGACTCCCTACTGGACGTTCAGTTGACCAACTAGACCCTTTAGTGAGTAAACTTTGTGATACAGGGGGTCGTGATTGTGGTGAAAGGATTAGCAAGTCATGGCTTAGTGAGGCTGGGGTGTACAATGTATCACCGGAATTCCTGGCTTTCAAGGGAGAGCCCGAAATTTTTCAGGCTACACTGAATGTCCAGTGGCCGCCTGGGCTAAATTCCATCACGTGCGAGTTCCCTGAAGGTGGGGTCGAATCACTGTACGTTTTGTGTGCTCTAGGTTCGGCAGAAAAGCAGACACGTTTTGCATGAAGGAATGAACAGAACGCTGATAGCTGGCTGTTTCTAAGCTATCCCAATCTAGGTGTTTCTCCGACGAAGCCCTTCACTGCCCATGACTCGGCATCTAGCTCCTGCCAGCGGTGCATTGCTCACAACTCCCTGAAGACACAGGAGGCCCTTTTAGTCCGTTTCAGATCCCATTGCAGACCGGCGACTCAAGAGAGACCTGATATGCTTCGTAGGGTTCAAGAAACACAGGGACTAAGGCTGCATGGGGTCTGTTGCATGCCTACCTCGTTCATGAGAAAACCTGAACATTAGCTTAAGGCCAGAGGCCCCGTGTGGTTCTCCCCTTCCCTGAGGACAAGCGAAGTAGGAGCACTTACCGAGGAACGGCACCATCCAATTTCCTTCCAGGAAACTCACTTGTCATCACAAAGGCAACTGTGCAACAACACTGTTTCCCAGGGAGAACTGAGCCCGCAGCTCTCTAAATCCCAATGAGGAAAATAAAGTTTCCCTTCAAGCCTTAGTTTCAAAATGGACCGCAGAGCATTCACCCTGTTGTTTCCGTCTCTCCATGGCACGTCCAAGGTGCGCATAGCACGGAGATACTACAGTCGTTTCAACTTGCCGCATCCTAGCATTTTAACAAAAGACGCCCTTCACAGCCCTTCTTTCGGCCTATAGTTGCCCTCAACTGAGCATTGCTCACAAGGCCCGGAAAGGACGGGCAGTCCGTCGTTTACATCTTGGATCCTAGTGCAGACCCCCGTGTCTTCAGACGCCAGAAACACTTCCTAGATTTAAAGCACCGCTTTGACAAAGGCTGCCGTGAGCTTGCGGCCCGCCTATGTCTGTGATGAGAGAAGTAGAACGTTGGCTTGAGGCGAGTCGTCCGGGGTTGTGGGCGTACTCACGAACGATTTTTGCGGGATGAGGACGTGGCAGGAATTGAAAGCCAAGTGTTCTTTCGTGGAAGACAACTTGTCCTCCCAAAGACGACTGTGCAGCAATGAGAAGATTGGCAACAACAGTGTTTACCAGGTAACCCTGGGGCCGCAAACGCTCCACTTTCCAATGAGGAAAATCAACATACCCTGGAAGCCTCAATTTCCAGCAGGACAAAGCAGCATATTACCAAGTCGCATCGGACTGTCTCTTGTACATCCCGTGGACACAGCGGATTGTGACCCTAGTAACCATTGCCATGCTGGGAGTCCTGACTGTGGTGTAAGGATAGCAAGGTGAGGGCTTAGTTAGGCCTAGGTGACGGTACTTCTCTAGACTATCTACCAGTTCGGGAAAACCCTGGAGGTTTTCAAGCCGGACTTAAAGTGTAGTTGCCGCTTGAGGTAGACAGACGTCACGGAGCAGCTCCCAGGAGCAGTGGTAGGCTAATTGTATTTTCCAGTGCAGCTCAGGGTTCCTCCAGAGCGCAGACACCCTTGGCATGAAGGAAGGCATGGAACGCTGATAACTGGGTTGCTTTCAAGCTATCGCAATCCAGGTGTCTAAACAACGAAGCCCTTCACTGCCCATCAGTCGGCATCTAGCTGTTCCCGACGGTAGATGGCTCAAGGCTCCCCGAAGACACAGGCAGTCCTTTCTCAGTACGTTTTGGAACCTAGCGCTGACAAGGGAGTCCAAAAGAGAGCTGATATGCTTCCTAGAGTTCAAGAACCACAGGGACTAAGGCTCTATGCAATCTGTGGCTTCCCTAAGTCTGTCATGAGAACACCTGGACGTTAGCTTGAGGCTAGAGGCCCCATGTGGTGGGCCCATTCCCTGAAGACTACTGAAGGATGACCACCTACCAAGGGATGGCAACCTCCAAGTTTCTTGCCTAGAAACTCACGTCATCACGCTGGCAATTGTGTTACGAAGAGAAGCTGTGCAGCAACAGTGTTTCTTGGGGAGAATTGAGCCCGCGGCTCTGTCAATCCCGATGAGGAAAATAAAGGTTCACTCGCAGACTTACTTTCACAAGGGACCACACAGAGCATTCACCCTGCTGTGTCTTTCTCTAGTTTGTACTCCCAAAGTGCGTTAGAAGGGAGATACTTGAGTTGTTTCAGTTACCACATGCTAGATGTTTAGCAAAAGAAGGCCTTTACTGCCCTTCTTTCGGCATATGGTTGTCCTCAGCCGAACAGTTCTCTCAGCTCCTAGAAGCGACGGGCGGTCCCTTGTGTACATCTTGGATCCCAGTGCAGACCTGTTAGTCCTAAGACACCAGAAATGCTTCCTACACTTAAAGCACCGCTTTGACAAACGCTGCCTGGAACCTGTTGCCTGCCTATCTGTGTGACGAACCAAACAGTACCTTAGCTTGGGGCCAGTCCTCCTCTATGTTTGGCTTACTCACCGACGATTGCTGAGGGCTGAGCACCTAGCAGGGAGTGAAAGGCCACGTATGCCTCACGGGGTGGGGGTGGGGGGGAAATCAGTTGTCCTCACAAAGGCAATTCTGCAACGAAGAAAAGATAGGCCACTACACTCTTCATCAGGTAACCTTGAGGTCGCGTGTCGACATTCCAGTGTGCCAAATAAACTTCACATCACGCTTCAGTTTCCAAGGCGAGGGCACAGCGTCTTATGCTGCAGTTTCTGACTCCCTACTGGACGTTCAGTTGACCAACTAGACCCTTTAGTGAGTAAACTTTGTGATACAGGGGGTCGTGATTGTGGTGAAAGGATTAGCAAGTCATGGCTTAGTGAGGCTGGGGTGTACAATGTATCACCGGAATTCCTGGCTTTCAAGGGAGAGCCCGAAATTTTTCAGGCTACACTGAATGTCCAGTGGCCGCCTGGGCTAAATTCCATCACGTGCGAGTTCCCTGAAGGTGGGGTCGAATCACTGTACGTTTTGTGTGCTCTAGGTTCGGCAGAAAAGCAGACACGTTTTGCATGAAGGAATGAACAGAACGCTGATAGCTGGCTGTTTCTAAGCTATCCCAATCTAGGTGTTTCTCCGACGAAGCCCTTCACTGCCCATGACTCGGCATCTAGCTCCTGCCAGCGGTGCATTGCTCACAACTCCCTGAAGACACAGGAGGCCCTTTTAGTCCGTTTCAGATCCCATTGCAGACCGGCGACTCAAGAGAGACCTGATATGCTTCGTAGGGTTCAAGAAACACAGGGACTAAGGCTGCATGGGGTCTGTTGCATGCCTACCTCGTTCATGAGAAAACCTGAACATTAGCTTAAGGCCAGAGGCCCCGTGTGGTTCTCCCCTTCCCTGAGGACAAGCGAAGTAGGAGCACTTACCGAGGAACGGCACCATCCAATTTCCTTCCAGGAAACTCACTTGTCATCACAAAGGCAACTGTGCAACAACACTGTTTCCCAGGGAGAACTGAGCCCGCAGCTCTCTAAATCCCAATGAGGAAAATAAAGTTTCCCTTCAAGCCTTAGTTTCAAAATGGACCGCAGAGCATTCACCCTGTTGTTTCCGTCTCTCCATGGCACGTCCAAGGTGCGCATAGCACGGAGATACTACAGTCGTTTCAACTTGCCGCATCCTAGCATTTTAACAAAAGACGCCCTTCACAGCCCTTCTTTCGGCCTATAGTTGCCCTCAACTGAGCATTGCTCACAAGGCCCGGAAAGGACGGGCAGTCCGTCGTTTACATCTTGGATCCTAGTGCAGACCCCCGTGTCTTCAGACGCCAGAAACACTTCCTAGATTTAAAGCACCGCTTTGACAAAGGCTGCCGTGAGCTTGCGGCCCGCCTATGTCTGTGATGAGAGAAGTAGAACGTTGGCTTGAGGCGAGTCGTCCGGGGTTGTGGGCGTACTCACGAACGATTTTTGAGGGATGAGGACGTGGCAGGAATTGAAAGCCAAGTGTTCTTTCGTGGAAGATAACTTGTCCTCCCAAAGACGACTGTGCAGCAATGAGAAGATTGGCAACAACAGTGTTTACCAGGTAACCCTGGGGCCGCAAACGCTCCACTTTCCAATGAGGAAAATCAGCATACCCAGGAAGCCTCAATTTCCAGCAGGACAAAGCAGCATATTACCAAGTCGCATCGGACTGTCTCTTGTACATCCCGTGGACACAGCGGATTGTGACCCTAGTAACCATTGCCATGCTGGGAGTCCTGACTGTGGTGTAAGGATAGCAAGGTGAGGGCTTAGTTAGGCCTAGGTGACGGTACTTCTCTAGACTATCTACCAGTTCGGGAAAACCCTGGAGGTTTTCAAGCCGGACTTAAAGTGTAGTTGCCGCTTGAGGTAGACAGACGTCACGGAGCAGCTCCCAGGAGCAGTGGTAGGCTAATTGTATTTTCCAGTGCAGCTCAGGGTTCCTCCAGAGCGCAGACACCCTTGGCATGAAGGAAGGCATGGAACGCTGATAACTGGGTTGCTTTCAAGCTATCGCAATCCAGGTGTCTAAACAACGAAGCCCTTCACTGCCCATCAGTCGGCATCTAGCTGTTCCCGACGGTAGATGGCTCAAGGCTCCCCGAAGACACAGGCAGTCCTTTCTCAGTACGTTTTGGAACCTAGCGCTGACAAGGGAGTCCAAAAGAGAGCTGATATGCTTCCTAGAGTTCAAGAACCACAGGGACTAAGGCTCTATGCAATCTGTGGCTTCCCTAAGTCTGTCATGAGAACACCTGGACGTTAGCTTGAGGCTAGAGGCCCCATGTGGTGGGCCCATTCCCTGAAGACTACTGAAGGATGACCACCTACCAAGGGATGGCAACCTCCAAGTTTCTTGCCTAGAAACTCACGTCATCACGCTGGCAATTGTGTTACGAAGAGAAGCTGTGCAGCAACAGTGTTTCTTGGGGAGAATTGAGCCCGCGGCTCTGTCAATCCCGATGAGGAAAATAAAGGTTCACTCGCAGACTTACTTTCACAAGGGACCACACAGAGCATTCACCCTGCTGTGTCTTTCTCTAGTTTGTACTCCCAAAGTGCGTTAGAAGGGAGATACTTGAGTTGTTTCAGTTACCACATGCTAGATGTTTAGCAAAAGAAGGCCTTTACTGCCCTTCTTTCGGCATATGGTTGTCCTCAGCCGAACAGTTCTCTCAGCTCCTAGAAGCGACGGGCGGTCCCTTGTGTACATCTTGGATCCCAGTGCAGACCTGTTAGTCCTAAGACACCAGAAATGCTTCCTACACTTAAAGCACCGCTTTGACAAACGCTGCCTGGAACCTGTTGCCTGCCTATCTGTGTGACGAACCAAACAGTACCTTAGCTTGGGGCCAGTCCTCCTCTATGTTTGGCTTACTCACCGACGATTGCTGAGGGCTGAGCACCTAGCAGGGAGTGAAAGGCCACGTATGCCTCACGGGGTGGGGGTGGGGGGGAAATCAGTTGTCCTCACAAAGGCAATTCTGCAACGAAGAAAAGATAGGCCACTACACTCTTCATCAGGTAACCTTGAGGTCGCGTGTCGACATTCCAGTGTGCCAAATAAACTTCACATCACGCTTCAGTTTCCAAGGCGAGGGCACAGCGTCTTATGCTGCAGTTTCTGACTCCCTACTGGACGTTCAGTTGACCAACTAGACCCTTTAGTGAGTAAACTTTGTGATACAGGGGGTCGTGATTGTGGTGAAAGGATTAGCAAGTCATGGCTTAGTGAGGCTGGGGTGTACAATGTATCACCGGAATTCCTGGCTTTCAAGGGAGAGCCCGAAATTTTTCAGGCTACACTGAATGTCCAGTGGCCGCCTGGGCTAAATTCCATCACGTGCGAGTTCCCTGAAGGTGGGGTCGAATCACTGTACGTTTTGTGTGCTCTAGGTTCGGCAGAAAAGCAGACACGTTTTGCATGAAGGAATGAACAGAACGCTGATAGCTGGCTGTTTCTAAGCTATCCCAATCTAGGTGTTTCTCCGACGAAGCCCTTCACTGCCCATGACTCGGCATCTAGCTCCTGCCAGCGGTGCATTGCTCACAACTCCCTGAAGACACAGGAGGCCCTTTTAGTCCGTTTCAGATCCCATTGCAGACCGGCGACTCAAGAGAGACCTGATATGCTTCGTAGGGTTCAAGAAACACAGGGACTAAGGCTGCATGGGGTCTGTTGCATGCCTACCTCGTTCATGAGAAAACCTGAACATTAGCTTAAGGCCAGAGGCCCCGTGTGGTTCTCCCCTTCCCTGAGGACAAGCGAAGTAGGAGCACTTACCGAGGAACGGCACCATCCAATTTCCTTCCAGGAAACTCACTTGTCATCACAAAGGCAACTGTGCAACAACACTGTTTCCCAGGGAGAACTGAGCCCGCAGCTCTCTAAATCCCAATGAGGAAAATAAAGTTTCCCTTCAAGCCTTAGTTTCAAAATGGACCGCAGAGCATTCACCCTGTTGTTTCCGTCTCTCCATGGCACGTCCAAGGTGCGCATAGCACGGAGATACTACAGTCGTTTCAACTTGCCGCATCCTAGCATTTTAACAAAAGACGCCCTTCACAGCCCTTCTTTCGGCCTATAGTTGCCCTCAACTGAGCATTGCTCACAAGGCCCGGAAAGGACGGGCAGTCCGTCGTTTACATCTTGGATCCTAGTGCAGACCCCCGTGTCTTCAGACGCCAGAAACACTTCCTAGATTTAAAGCACCGCTTTGACAAAGGCTGCCGTGAGCTTGCGGCCCGCCTATGTCTGTGATGAGAGAAGTAGAACGTTGGCTTGAGGCGAGTCGTCCGGGGTTGTGGGCGTACTCACGAACGATTTTTGCGGGATGAGGACGTGGCAGGAATTGAAAGCCAAGTGTTCTTTCGTGGAAGACAACTTGTCCTCCCAAAGACGACTGTGCAGCAATGAGAAGATTGGCAACAACAGTGTTTACCAGGTAACCCTGGGGCCGCAAACGCTCCACTTTCCAATGAGGAAAATCAACATACCCTGGAAGCCTCAATTTCCAGCAGGACAAAGCAGCATATTACCAAGTCGCATCGGACTGTCTCTTGTACATCCCGTGGACACAGCGGATTGTGACCCTAGTAACCATTGCCATGCTGGGAGTCCTGACTGTGGTGTAAGGATAGCAAGGTGAGGGCTTAGTTAGGCCTAGGTGACGGTACTTCTCTAGACTATCTACCAGTTCGGGAAAACCCTGGAGGTTTTCAAGCCGGACTTAAAGTGTAGTTGCCGCTTGAGGTAGACAGACGTCACGGAGCAGCTCCCAGGAGCAGTGGTAGGCTAATTGTATTTTCCAGTGCAGCTCAGGGTTCCTCCAGAGCGCAGACACCCTTGGCATGAAGGAAGGCATGGAACGCTGATAACTGGGTTGCTTTCAAGCTATCGCAATCCAGGTGTCTAAACAACGAAGCCCTTCACTGCCCATCAGTCGGCATCTAGCTGTTCCCGACGGTAGATGGCTCAAGGCTCCCCGAAGACACAGGCAGTCCTTTCTCAGTACGTTTTGGAACCTAGCGCTGACAAGGGAGTCCAAAAGAGAGCTGATATGCTTCCTAGAGTTCAAGAACCACAGGGACTAAGGCTCTATGCAATCTGTGGCTTCCCTAAGTCTGTCATGAGAACACCTGGACGTTAGCTTGAGGCTAGAGGCCCCATGTGGTGGGCCCATTCCCTGAAGACTACTGAAGGATGACCACCTACCAAGGGATGGCAACCTCCAAGTTTCTTGCCTAGAAACTCACGTCATCACGCTGGCAATTGTGTTACGAAGAGAAGCTGTGCAGCAACAGTGTTTCTTGGGGAGAATTGAGCCCGCGGCTCTGTCAATCCCGATGAGGAAAATAAAGGTTCACTCGCAGACTTACTTTCACAAGGGACCACACAGAGCATTCACCCTGCTGTGTCTTTCTCTAGTTTGTACTCCCAAAGTGCGTTAGAAGGGAGATACTTGAGTTGTTTCACTTACCACATGCTAGATGTTTAGCAAAAGAAGGCCTTTACTGCCCTTCTTTCGGCATATGGTTGTCCTCAGCCGAACAGTTCTCTCAGCTCCTAGAAGCGACGGGCGGTCCCTTGTGTACATCTTGGATCCCAGTGCAGACCTGTTAGTCCTAAGACACCAGAAATGCTTCCTACACTTAAAGCACCGCTTTGACAAACGCTGCCTGGAACCTGTTGCCTGCCTATCTGTGTGACGAACCAAACAGTACCTTAGCTTGGGGCCAGTCCTCCTCTATGTTTGGCTTACTCACCGACGATTGCTGAGGGCTGAGCACCTAGCAGGGAGTGAAAGGCCACGTATGCCTCACGGGGTGGGGGTGGGGGGGAAATCAGTTGTCCTCACAAAGGCAATTCTGCAACGAAGAAAAGATAGGCCACTACACTCTTCATCAGGTAACCTTGAGGTCGCGTGTCGACATTCCAGTGTGCCAAATAAACTTCACATCACGCTTCAGTTTCCAAGGCGAGGGCACAGCGTCTTATGCTGCAGTTTCTGACTCCCTACTGGACGTTCAGTTGACCAACTAGACCCTTTAGTGAGTAAACTTTGTGATACAGGGGGTCGTGATTGTGGTGAAAGGATTAGCAAGTCATGGCTTAGTGAGGCTGGGGTGTACAATGTATCACCGGAATTCCTGGCTTTCAAGGGAGAGCCCGAAATTTTTCAGGCTACACTGAATGTCCAGTGGCCGCCTGGGCTAAATTCCATCACGTGCGAGTTCCCTGAAGGTGGGGTCGAATCACTGTACGTTTTGTGTGCTCTAGGTTCGGCAGAAAAGCAGACACGTTTTGCATGAAGGAATGAACAGAACGCTGATAGCTGGCTGTTTCTAAGCTATCCCAATCTAGGTGTTTCTCCGACGAAGCCCTTCACTGCCCATGACTCGGCATCTAGCTCCTGCCAGCGGTGCATTGCTCACAACTCCCTGAAGACACAGGAGGCCCTTTTAGTCCGTTTCAGATCCTATTGCAGACCGGCGACTCAAGAGAGACCTGATATGCTTCGTAGGGTTCAAGAAACACAGGGACTAAGGCTGCATGGGGTCTGTTGCATGCCTACCTCGTTCATGAGAAAACCTGAACATTAGCTTAAGGCCAGAGGCCCCGTGTGGTTCTCCCCTTCCCTGAGGACAAGCGAAGTAGGAGCACTTACCGAGGAACGGCACCATCCAATTTCCTTCCAGGAAACTCACTTGTCATCACAAAGGCAACTGTGCAACAACACTGTTTCCCAGGGAGAACTGAGCCCGCAGCTCTCTAAATCCCAATGAGGAAAATAAAGTTTCCCTTCAAGCCTTAGTTTCAAAATGGACCGCAGAGCATTCACCCTGTTGTTTCCGTCTCTCCATGGCACGTCCAAGGTGCGCATAGCACGGAGATACTACAGTCGTTTCAACTTGCCGCATCCTAGCATTTTAACAAAAGACGCCCTTCACAGCCCTTCTTTCGGCCTATAGTTGCCCTCAACTGAGCATTGCTCACAAGGCCCGGAAAGGACGGGCAGTCCGTCGTTTACATCTTGGATCCTAGTGCAGACCCCCGTGTCTTCAGACGCCAGAAACACTTCCTAGATTTAAAGCACCGCTTTGACAAAGGCTGCCGTGAGCTTGCGGCCCGCCTATGTCTGTGATGAGAGAAGTAGAACGTTGGCTTGAGGCGAGTCGTCCGGGGTTGTGGGCGTACTCACGAACGATTTTTGAGGGATGAGGACGTGGCAGGAATTGAAAGCCAAGTGTTCTTTCGTGGAAGATAACTTGTCATCCCAAAGACGACTGTGCAGCAATGAGAAGATTGGCAACAACAGTGTTTACCAGGTAACCCTGGGGCCGCAAACGCTCCACTTTCCAATGAGGAAAATCAGCATACCCAGGAAGCCTCAATTTCCAGCAGGACAAAGCAGCATATTACCAAGTCGCATCGGACTGTCTCTTGTACATCCCGTGGACACAGCGGATTGTGACCCTAGTAACCATTGCCATGCTGGGAGTCCTGACTGTGGTGTAAGGATAGCAAGGTGAGGGCTTAGTTAGGCCTAGGTGACGGTACTTCTCTAGACTATCTACCAGTTCGGGAAAACCCTGGAGGTTTTCAAGCCGGACTTAAAGTGTAGTTGCCGCTTGAGGTAGACAGACGTCACGGAGCAGCTCCCAGGAGCAGTGGTAGGCTAATTGTATTTTCCAGTGCAGCTCAGGGTTCCTCCAGAGCGCAGACACCCTTGGCATGAAGGAAGGCATGGAACGCTGATAACTGGGTTGCTTTCAAGCTATCGCAATCCAGGTGTCTAAACAACGAAGCCCTTCACTGCCCATCAGTCGGCATCTAGCTGTTCCCGACGGTAGATGGCTCAAGGCTCCCCGAAGACACAGGCAGTCCTTTCTCAGTACGTTTTGGAACCTAGCGCTGACAAGGGAGTCCAAAAGAGAGCTGATATGCTTCCTAGAGTTCAAGAACCACAGGGACTAAGGCTCTATGCAATCTGTGGCTTCCCTAAGTCTGTCATGAGAACACCTGGACGTTAGCTTGAGGCTAGAGGCCCCATGTGGTGGGCCCATTCCCTGAAGACTACTGAAGGATGACCACCTACCAAGGGATGGCAACCTCCAAGTTTCTTGCCTAGAAACTCACGTCATCACGCTGGCAATTGTGTTACGAAGAGAAGCTGTGCAGCAACAGTGTTTCTTGGGGAGAATTGAGCCCGCGGCTCTGTCAATCCCGATGAGGAAAATAAAGGTTCACTCGCAGACTTACTTTCACAAGGGACCACACAGAGCATTCACCCTGCTGTGTCTTTCTCTAGTTTGTACTCCCAAAGTGCGTTAGAAGGGAGATACTTGAGTTGTTTCAGTTACCACATGCTAGATGTTTAGCAAAAGAAGGCCTTTACTGCCCTTCTTTCGGCATATGGTTGTCCTCAGCCGAACAGTTCTCTCAGCTCCTAGAAGCGACGGGCGGTCCCTTGTGTACATCTTGGATCCCAGTGCAGACCTGTTAGTCCTAAGACACCAGAAATGCTTCCTACACTTAAAGCACCGCTTTGACAAACGCTGCCTGGAACCTGTTGCCTGCCTATCTGTGTGACGAACCAAACAGTACCTTAGCTTGGGGCCAGTCCTCCTCTATGTTTGGCTTACTCACCGACGATTGCTGAGGGCTGAGCACCTAGCAGGGAGTGAAAGGCCACGTATGCCTCACGGGGTGGGGGTGGGGGTGAAATCAGTTGTCCTCACAAAGGCAATTCTGCAACGAAGAAAAGATAGGCCACTACACTCTTCATCAGGTAACCTTGAGGTCGCGTGTCGACATTCCAGTGTGCCAAATAAACTTCACATCACGCTTCAGTTTCCAAAGCGAGGGCACAGCGTCTTATGCTGCAGTTTCTGACTCCCTACTGGACGTTCAGTTGACCAACTAGACCCTTTAGTGAGTAAACTTTGTGATACAGGGGGTCGTGATTGTGGTGAAAGGATTAGCAAGTCATGGCTTAGTGAGGCTGGGGTGTACAATGTATCACCGGAATTCCTGGCTTTCAAGGGAGAGCCCGAAATTTTTCAGGCTACACTGAATGTCCAGTGGCCGCCTGGGCTAAATTCCATCACGTGCGAGTTCCCTGAAGGTGGGGTCGAATCACTGTACGTTTTGTGTGCTCTAGGTTCGGCAGAAAAGCAGACACGTTTTGCATGAAGGAATGAACAGAACGCTGATAGCTGGCTGTTTCTAAGCTATCCCAATCTAGGTGTTTCTCCGACGAAGCCCTTCACTGCCCATGACTCGGCATCTAGCTCCTGCCAGCGGTGCATTGCTCACAACTCCCTGAAGACACAGGAGGCCCTTTTAGTCCGTTTCAGATCCTATTGCAGACCGGCGACTCAAGAGAGACCTGATATGCTTCGTAGGGTTCAAGAAACACAGGGACTAAGGCTGCATGGGGTCTGTTGCATGCCTACCTCGTTCATGAGAAAACCTGAACATTAGCTTAAGGCCAGAGGCCCCGTGTGGTTCTCCCCTTCCCTGAGGACAAGCGAAGTAGGAGCACTTACCGAGGAACGGCACCATCCAATTTCCTTCCAGGAAACTCACTTGTCATCACAAAGGCAACTGTGCAACAACACTGTTTCCCAGGGAGAACTGAGCCCGCAGCTCTCTAAATCCCAATGAGGAAAATAAAGTTTCCCTTCAAGCCTTAGTTTCAAAATGGACCGCAGAGCATTCACCCTGTTGTTTCCGTCTCTCCATGGCACGTCCAAGGTGCGCATAGCACGGAGATACTACAGTCGTTTCAACTTGCCGCATCCTAGCATTTTAACAAAAGACGCCCTTCACAGCCCTTCTTTCGGCCTATAGTTGCCCTCAACTGAGCATTGCTCACAAGGCCCGGAAAGGACGGGCAGTCCGTCGTTTACATCTTGGATCCTAGTGCAGACCCCCGTGTCTTCAGACGCCAGAAACACTTCCTAGATTTAAAGCACCGCTTTGACAAAGGCTGCCGTGAGCTTGCGGCCCGCCTATGTCTGTGATGAGAGAAGTAGAACGTTGGCTTGAGGCGAGTCGTCCGGGGTTGTGGGCGTACTCACGAACGATTTTTGAGGGATGAGGACGTGGCAGGAATTGAAAGCCAAGTGTTCTTTCGTGGAAGATAACTTGTCCTCCCAAAGACGACTGTGCAGCAATGAGAAGATTGGCAACAACAGTGTTTACCAGGTAACCCTGGGGCCGCAAACGCTCCACTTTCCAATGAGGAAAATCAGCATACCCAGGAAGCCTCAATTTCCAGCAGGACAAAGCAGCATATTACCAAGTCGCATCGGACTGTCTCTTGTACATCCCGTGGACACAGCGGATTGTGACCCTAGTAACCATTGCCATGCTGGGAGTCCTGACTGTGGTGTAAGGATAGCAAGGTGAGGGCTTAGTTAGGCCTAGGTGACGGTACTTCTCTAGACTATCTACCAGTTCGGGAAAACCCTGGAGGTTTTCAAGCCGGACTTAAAGTGTAGTTGCCGCTTGAGGTAGACAGACGTCACGGAGCAGCTCCCAGGAGCAGTGGTAGGCTAATTGTATTTTCCAGTGCAGCTCAGGGTTCCTCCAGAGCGCAGACACCCTTGGCATGAAGGAAGGCATGGAACGCTGATAACTGGGTTGCTTTCAAGCTATCGCAATCCAGGTGTCTAAACAACGAAGCCCTTCACTGCCCATCAGTCGGCATCTAGCTGTTCCCGACGGTAGATGGCTCAAGGCTCCCCGAAGACACAGGCAGTCCTTTCTCAGTACGTTTTGGAACCTAGCGCTGACAAGGGAGTCCAAAAGAGAGCTGATATGCTTCCTAGAGTTCAAGAACCACAGGGACTAAGGCTCTATGCAATCTGTGGCTTCCCTAAGTCTGTCATGAGAACACCTGGACGTTAGCTTGAGGCTAGAGGCCCCATGTGGTGGGCCCATTCCCTGAAGACTACTGAAGGATGACCACCTACCAAGGGATGGCAACCTCCAAGTTTCTTGCCTAGAAACTCACGTCATCACGCTGGCAATTGTGTTACGAAGAGAAGCTGTGCAGCAACAGTGTTTCTTGGGGAGAATTGAGCCCGCGGCTCTGTCAATCCCGATGAGGAAAATAAAGGTTCACTCGCAGACTTACTTTCACAAGGGACCACACAGAGCATTCACCCTGCTGTGTCTTTCTCTAGTTTGTACTCCCAAAGTGTGTTAGAAGGGTGATACTTGAGTTGTTTCACTTACCACATGCTAGATGTTTAGCAAAAGAAGGCCTTTACTGCCCTTCTTTCGGCATATGGTTGTCCTCAGCCGAACAGTTCTCTCAGCTCCTAGAAGCGACGGGCGGTCCCTTGTGTACATCTTGGATCCCAGTGCAGACCTGTTAGTCCTAAGACACCAGAAATGCTTCCTACACTTAAAGCACCGCTTTGACAAACGCTGCCTGGAACCTGTTGCCTGCCTATCTGTGTGACGAACCAAACAGTACCTTAGCTTGGGGCCAGTCCTCCTCTATGTTTGGCTTACTCACCGACGATTGCTGAGGGCTGAGCACCTAGCAGGGAGTGAAAGGCCACGTATGCCTCACGGGGTGGGGGTGGGGGGGAAATCAGTTGTCCTCACAAAGGCAATTCTGCAACGAAGAAAAGATAGGCCACTACACTCTTCATCAGGTAACCTTGAGGTCGCGTGTCGACATTCCAGTGTGCCAAATAAACTTCACATCACGCTTCAGTTTCCAAGGCGAGGGCACAGCGTCTTATGCTGCAGTTTCTGACTCCCTACTGGACGTTCAGTTGACCAACTAGACCCTTTAGTGAGTAAACTTTGTGATACAGGGGGTCGTGATTGTGGTGAAAGGATTAGCAAGTCATGGCTTAGTGAGGCTGGGGTGTACAATGTATCACCGGAATTCCTGGCTTTCAAGGGAGAGCCCGAAATTTTTCAGGCTACACTGAATGTCCAGTGGCCGCCTGGGCTAAATTCCATCACGTGCGAGTTCCCTGAAGGTGGGGTCGAATCACTGTACGTTTTGTGTGCTCTAGGTTCGGCAGAAAAGCAGACACGTTTTGCATGAAGGAATGAACAGAACGCTGATAGCTGGCTGTTTCTAAGCTATCCCAATCTAGGTGTTTCTCCGACGAAGCCCTTCACTGCCCATGACTCGGCATCTAGCTCCTGCCAGCGGTGCATTGCTCACAACTCCCTGAAGACACAGGAGGCCCTTTTAGTCCGTTTCAGATCCCATTGCAGACCGGCGACTCAAGAGAGACCTGATATGCTTCGTAGGGTTCAAGAAACACAGGGACTAAGGCTGCATGGGGTCTGTTGCATGCCTACCTCGTTCATGAGAAAACCTGAACATTAGCTTAAGGCCAGAGGCCCCGTGTGGTTCTCCCCTTCCCTGAGGACAAGCGAAGTAGGAGCACTTACCGAGGAACGGCACCATCCAATTTCCTTCCAGGAAACTCACTTGTCATCACAAAGGCAACTGTGCAACAACACTGTTTCCCAGGGAGAACTGAGCCCGCAGCTCTCTAAATCCCAATGAGGAAAATAAAGTTTCCCTTCAAGCCTTAGTTTCAAAATGGACCGCAGAGCATTCACCCTGTTGTTTCCGTCTCTCCATGGCACGTCCAAGGTGCGCATAGCACGGAGATACTACAGTCGTTTCAACTTGCCGCATCCTAGCATTTTAACAAAAGACGCCCTTCACAGCCCTTCTTTCGGCCTATAGTTGCCCTCAACTGAGCATTGCTCACAAGGCCCGGAAAGGACGGGCAGTCCGTCGTTTACATCTTGGATCCTAGTGCAGACCCCCGTGTCTTCAGACGCCAGAAACACTTCCTAGATTTAAAGCACCGCTTTGACAAAGGCTGCCGTGAGCTTGCGGCCCGCCTATGTCTGTGATGAGAGAAGTAGAACGTTGGCTTGAGGCGAGTCGTCCGGGGTTGTGGGCGTACTCACGAACGATTTTTGAGGGATGAGGACGTGGCAGGAATTGAAAGCCAAGTGTTCTTTCGTGGAAGATAACTTGTCCTCCCAAAGACGACTGTGCAGCAATGAGAAGATTGGCAACAACAGTGTTTACCAGGTAACCCTGGGGCCGCAAACGCTCCACTTTCCAATGAGGAAAATCAGCATACCCAGGAAGCCTCAATTTCCAGCAGGACAAAGCAGCATATTACCAAGTCGCATCGGACTGTCTCTTGTACATCCCGTGGACACAGCGGATTGTGACCCTAGTAACCATTGCCATGCTGGGAGTCCTGACTGTGGTGTAAGGATAGCAAGGTGAGGGCTTAGTTAGGCCTAGGTGACGGTACTTCTCTAGACTATCTACCAGTTCGGGAAAACCCTGGAGGTTTTCAAGCCGGACTTAAAGTGTAGTTGCCGCTTGAGGTAGACAGACGTCACGGAGCAGCTCCCAGGAGCAGTGGTAGGCTAATTGTATTTTCCAGTGCAGCTCAGGGTTCCTCCAGAGCGCAGACACCCTTGGCATGAAGGAAGGCATGGAACGCTGATAACTGGGTTGCTTTCAAGCTATCGCAATCCAGGTGTCTAAACAACGAAGCCCTTCACTGCCCATCAGTCGGCATCTAGCTGTTCCCGACGGTAGATGGCTCAAGGCTCCCCGAAGACACAGGCAGTCCTTTCTCAGTACGTTTTGGAACCTAGCGCTGACAAGGGAGTCCAAAAGAGAGCTGATATGCTTCCTAGAGTTCAAGAACCACAGGGACTAAGGCTCTATGCAATCTGTGGCTTCCCTAAGTCTGTCATGAGAACACCTGGACGTTAGCTTGAGGCTAGAGGCCCCATGTGGTGGGCCCATTCCCTGAAGACTACTGAAGGATGACCACCTACCAAGGGATGGCAACCTCCAAGTTTCTTGCCTAGAAACTCACGTCATCACGCTGGCAATTGTGTAACGAAGAGAAGCTGTGCAGCAACAGTGTTTCTTGGGGAGAATTGAGCCCGCGGCTCTGTCAATCCCGATGAGGAAAATAAAGGTTCACTCGCAGACTTACTTTCACAAGGGACCACACAGAGCATTCACCCTGCTGTGTCTTTCTCTAGTTTGTACTCCCAAAGTGCGTTAGAAGGGAGATACTTGAGTTGTTTCAGTTACCACATGCTAGATGTTTAGCAAAAGAAGGCCTTTACTGCCCTTCTTTCGGCATATGGTTGTCCTTAGCCGAACAGTTCTCTCAGCTCCTAGAAGCGACGGGCGGTCCCTTGTGTACATCTTGGATCCCAGTGCAGACCTGTTAGTCCTAAGACACCAGAAATGCTTCCTACACTTAAAGCACCGCTTTGACAAACGCTGCCTGGAACCTGTTGCCTGCCTATCTGTGTGACGAACCAAACAGTACCTTAGCTTGGGGCCAGTCCTCCTCTATGTTTGGCTTACTCACCGACGATTGCTGAGGGCTGAGCACCTAGCAGGGAGTGAAAGGCCACGTATGCCTCACGGGGTGGGGGTGGGGGGGAAATCAGTTGTCCTCACAAAGGCAATTCTGCAACGAAGAAAAGATAGGCCACTACACTCTTCATCAGGTAACCTTGAGGTCGCGTGTCGACATTCCAGTGTGCCAAATAAACTTCACATCACGCTTCAGTTTCCAAGGCGAGGGCACAGCGTCTTATGCTGCAGTTTCTGACTCCCTACTGGACGTTCAGTTGACCAACTAGACCCTTTAGTGAGTAAACTTTGTGATACAGGGGGTCGTGATTGTGGTGAAAGGATTAGCAAGTCATGGCTTAGTGAGGCTGGGGTGTACAATGTATCACCGGAATTCCTGGCTTTCAAGGGAGAGCCCGAAATTTTTCAGGCTACACTGAATGTCCAGTGGCCGCCTGGGCTAAATTCCATCACGTGCGAGTTCCCTGAAGGTGGGGTCGAATCACTGTACGTTTTGTGTGCTCTAGGTTCGGCAGAAAAGCAGACACGTTTTGCATGAAGGAATGAACAGAACGCTGATAGCTGGCTGTTTCTAAGCTATCCCAATCTAGGTGTTTCTCCGACGAAGCCCTTCACTGCCCATGACTCGGCATCTAGCTCCTGCCAGCGGTGCATTGCTCACAACTCCCTGAAGACACAGGAGGCCCTTTTAGTCCGTTTCAGATCCCATTGCAGACCGGCGACTCAAGAGAGACCTGATATGCTTCGTAGGGTTCAAGAAACACAGGGACTAAGGCTGCATGGGGTCTGTTGCATGCCTACCTCGTTCATGAGAAAACCTGAACATTAGCTTAAGGCCAGAGGCCCCGTGTGGTTCTCCCCTTCCCTGAGGACAAGCGAAGTAGGAGCACTTACCGAGGAACGGCACCATCCAATTTCCTTCCAGGAAACTCACTTGTCATCACAAAGGCAACTGTGCAACAACACTGTTTCCCAGGGAGAACTGAGCCCGCAGCTCTCTAAATCCCAATGAGGAAAATAAAGTTTCCCTTCAAGCCTTAGTTTCAAAATGGACCGCAGAGCATTCACCCTGTTGTTTCCGTCTCTCCATGGCACGTCCAAGGTGCGCATAGCACGGAGATACTACAGTCGTTTCAACTTGCCGCATCCTAGCATTTTAACAAAAGACGCCCTTCACAGCCCTTCTTTCGGCCTATAGTTGCCCTCAACTGAGCATTGCTCACAAGGCCCGGAAAGGACGGGCAGTCCGTCGTTTACATCTTGGATCCTAGTGCAGACCCCCGTGTCTTCAGACGCCAGAAACACTTCCTAGATTTAAAGCACCGCTTTGACAAAGGCTGCCGTGAGCTTGCGGCCCGCCTATGTCTGTGATGAGAGAAGTAGAACGTTGGCTTGAGGCGAGTCGTCCGGGGTTGTGGGCGTACTCACGAACGATTTTTGAGGGATGAGGACGTGGCAGGAATTGAAAGCCAAGTGTTCTTTCGTGGAAGATAACTTGTCCTCCCAAAGACGACTGTGCAGCAATGAGAAGATTGGCAACAACAGTGTTTACCAGGTAACCCTGGGGCCGCAAACGCTCCACTTTCCAATGAGGAAAATCAGCATACCCAGGAAGCCTCAATTTCCAGCAGGACAAAGCAGCATATTACCAAGTCGCATCGGACTGTCTCTTGTACATCCCGTGGACACAGCGGATTGTGACCCTAGTAACCATTGCCATGCTGGGAGTCCTGACTGTGGTGTAAGGATAGCAAGGTGAGGGCTTAGTTAGGCCTAGGTGACGGTACTTCTCTAGACTATCTACCAGTTCGGGAAAACCCTGGAGGTTTTCAAGCCGGACTTAAAGTGTAGTTGCCGCTTGAGGTAGACAGACGTCACGGAGCAGCTCCCAGGAGCAGTGGTAGGCTAATTGTATTTTCCAGTGCAGCTCAGGGTTCCTCCAGAGCGCAGACACCCTTGGCATGAAGGAAGGCATGGAACGCTGATAACTGGGTTGCTTTCAAGCTATCGCAATCCAGGTGTCTAAACAACGAAGCCCTTCACTGCCCATCAGTCGGCATCTAGCTGTTCCCGACGGTAGATGGCTCAAGGCTCCCCGAAGACACAGGCAGTCCTTTCTCAGTACGTTTTGGAACCTAGCGCTGACAAGGGAGTCCAAAAGAGAGCTGATATGCTTCCTAGAGTTCAAGAACCACAGGGACTAAGGCTCTATGCAATCTGTGGCTTCCCTAAGTCTGTCATGAGAACACCTGGACGTTAGCTTGAGGCTAGAGGCCCCATGTGGTGGGCCCATTCCCTGAAGACTACTGAAGGATGACCACCTACCAAGGGATGGCAACCTCCAAGTTTCTTGCCTAGAAACTCACGTCATCACGCTGGCAATTGTGTTACGAAGAGAAGCTGTGCAGCAACAGTGTTTCTTGGGGAGAATTGAGCCCGCGGCTCTGTCAATCCCGATGAGGAAAATAAAGGTTCACTCGCAGACTTACTTTCACAAGGGACCACACAGAGCATTCACCCTGCTGTGTCTTTCTCTAGTTTGTACTCCCAAAGTGCGTTAGAAGGGAGATACTTGAGTTGTTTCACTTACCACATGCTAGATGTTTAGCAAAAGAAGGCCTTTACTGCCCTTCTTTCGGCATATGGTTGTCCTCAGCCGAACAGTTCTCTCAGCTCCTAGAAGCGACGGGCGGTCCCTTGTGTACATCTTGGATCCCAGTGCAGACCTGTTAGTCCTAAGACACCAGAAATGCTTCCTACACTTAAAGCACCGCTTTGACAAACGCTGCCTGGAACCTGTTGCCTGCCTATCTGTGTGACGAACCAAACAGTACCTTAGCTTGGGGCCAGTCCTCCTCTATGTTTGGCTTACTCACCGACGATTGCTGAGGGCTGAGCACCTAGCAGGGAGTGAAAGGCCACGTATGCCTCACGGGGTGGGGGTGGGGGTGAAATCAGTTGTCCTCACAAAGGCAATTCTGCAACGAAGAAAAGATAGGCCACTACACTCTTCATCAGGTAACCTTGAGGTCGCGTGTCGACATTCCAGTGTGCCAAATAAACTTCACATCACGCTTCAGTTTCCAAGGCGAGGGCACAGCGTCTTATGCTGCAGTTTCTGACTCCCTACTGGACGTTCAGTTGACCAACTAGACCCTTTAGTGAGTAAACTTTGTGATACAGGGGGTCGTGATTGTGGTGAAAGGATTAGCAAGTCATGGCTTAGTGAGGCTGGGGTGTACAATGTATCACCGGAATTCCTGGCTTTCAAGGGAGAGCCCGAAATTTTTCAGGCTACACTGAATGTCCAGTGGCCGCCTGGGCTAAATTCCATCACGTGCGAGTTCCCTGAAGGTGGGGTCGAATCACTGTACGTTTTGTGTGCTCTAGGTTCGGCAGAAAAGCAGACACGTTTTGCATGAAGGAATGAACAGAACGCTGATAGCTGGCTGTTTCTAAGCTATCCCAATCTAGGTGTTTCTCCGACGAAGCCCTTCACTGCCCATGACTCGGCATCTAGCTCCTGCCAGCGGTGCATTGCTCACAACTCCCTGAAGACACAGGAGGCCCTTTTAGTCCGTTTCAGATCCCATTGCAGACCGGCGACTCAAGAGAGACCTGATATGCTTCGTAGGGTTCAAGAAACACAGGGACTAAGGCTGCATGGGGTCTGTTGCATGCCTACCTCGTTCATGAGAAAACCTGAACATTAGCTTAAGGCCAGAGGCCCCGTGTGGTTCTCCCCTTCCCTGAGGACAAGCGAAGTAGGAGCACTTACCGAGGAACGGCACCATCCAATTTCCTTCCAGGAAACTCACTTGTCATCACAAAGGCAACTGTGCAACAACACTGTTTCCCAGGGAGAACTGAGCCCGCAGCTCTCTAAATCCCAATGAGGAAAATAAAGTTTCCCTTCAAGCCTTAGTTTCAAAATGGACCGCAGAGCATTCACCCTGTTGTTTCCGTCTCTCCATGGCACGTCCAAGGTGCGCATAGCACGGAGATACTACAGTCGTTTCAACTTGCCGCATCCTAGCATTTTAACAAAAGACGCCCTTCACAGCCCTTCTTTCGGCCTATAGTTGCCCTCAACTGAGCATTGCTCACAAGGCCCGGAAAGGACGGGCAGTCCGTCGTTTACATCTTGGATCCTAGTGCAGACCCCCGTGTCTTCAGACGCCAGAAACACTTCCTAGATTTAAAGCACCGCTTTGACAAAGGCTGCCGTGAGCTTGCGGCCCGCCTATGTCTGTGATGAGAGAAGTAGAACGTTGGCTTGAGGCGAGTCGTCCGGGGTTGTGGGCGTACTCACGAACGATTTTTGAGGGATGAGGACGTGGCAGGAATTGAAAGCCAAGTGTTCTTTCGTGGAAGATAACTTGTCCTCCCAAAGACGACTGTGCAGCAATGAGAAGATTGGCAACAACAGTGTTTACCAGGTAACCCTGGGGCCGCAAACGCTCCACTTTCCAATGAGGAAAATCAGCATACCCAGGAAGCCTCAATTTCCAGCAGGACAAAGCAGCATATTACCAAGTCGCATCGGACTGTCTCTTGTACATCCCGTGGACACAGCGGATTGTGACCCTAGTAACCATTGCCATGCTGGGAGTCCTGACTGTGGTGTAAGCATAGCAAGGTGAGGGCTTAGTTAGGCCTAGGTGACGGTACTTCTCTAGACTATCTACCAGTTCGGGAAAACCCTGGAGGTTTTCAAGCCGGACTTAAAGTGTAGTTGCCGCTTGAGGTAGACAGACGTCACGGAGCAGCTCCCAGGAGCAGTGGTAGGCTAATTGTATTTTCCAGTGCAGCTCAGGGTTCCTCCAGAGCGCAGACACCCTTGGCATGAAGGAAGGCATGGAACGCTGATAACTGGGTTGCTTTCAAGCTATCGCAATCCAGGTGTCTAAACAACGAAGCCCTTCACTGCCCATCAGTCGGCATCTAGCTGTTCCCGACGGTAGATGGCTCAAGGCTCCCCGAAGACACAGGCAGTCCTTTCTCAGTACGTTTTGGAACCTAGCGCTGACAAGGGAGTCCAAAAGAGAGCTGATATGCTTCCTAGAGTTCAAGAACCACAGGGACTAAGGCTCTATGCAATCTGTGGCTTCCCTAAGTCTGTCATGAGAACACCTGGACGTTAGCTTGAGGCTAGAGGCCCCATGTGGTGGGCCCATTCCCTGAAGACTACTGAAGGATGACCACCTACCAAGGGATGGCAACCTCCAAGTTTCTTGCCTAGAAACTCACGTCATCACGCTGGCAATTGTGTTACGAAGAGAAGCTGTGCAGCAACAGTGTTTCTTGGGGAGAATTGAGCCCGCGGCTCTGTCAATCCCGATGAGGAAAATAAAGGTTCACTCGCAGACTTACTTTCACAAGGGACCACACAGAGCATTCACCCTGCTGTGTCTTTCTCTAGTTTGTACTCCCAAAGTGCGTTAGAAGGGAGATACTTGAGTTGTTTCACTTACCACATGCTAGATGTTTAGCAAAAGAAGGCCTTTACTGCCCTTCTTTCGGCATATGGTTGTCCTCAGCCGAACAGTTCTCTCAGCTCCTAGAAGCGACGGGCGGTCCCTTGTGTACATCTTGGATCCCAGTGCAGACCTGTTAGTCCTAAGACACCAGAAATGCTTCCTACACTTAAAGCACCGCTTTGACAAACGCTGCCTGGAACCTGTTGCCTGCCTATCTGTGTGACGAACCAAACAGTACCTTAGCTTGGGGCCAGTCCTCCTCTATGTTTGGCTTACTCACCGACGATTGCTGAGGGCTGAGCACCTAGCAGGGAGTGAAAGGCCACGTATGCCTCACGGGGTGGGGGTGGGGGGGAAATCAGTTGTCCTCACAAAGGCAATTCTGCAACGAAGAAAAGATAGGCCACTACACTCTTCATCAGGTAACCTTGAGGTCGCGTGTCGACATTCCAGTGTGCCAAATAAACTTCACATCACGCTTCAGTTTCCAAGGCGAGGGCACAGCGTCTTATGCTGCAGTTTCTGACTCCCTACTGGACGTTCAGTTGACCAACTAGACCCTTTAGTGAGTAAACTTTGTGATACAGGGGGTCGTGATTGTGGTGAAAGGATTAGCAAGTCATGGCTTAGTGAGGCTGGGGTGTACAATGTATCACCGGAATTCCTGGCTTTCAAGGGAGAGCCCGAAATTTTTCAGGCTACACTGAATGTCCAGTGGCCGCCTGGGCTAAATTCCATCACGTGCGAGTTCCCTGAAGGTGGGGTCGAATCACTGTACGTTTTGTGTGCTCTAGGTTCGGCAGAAAAGCAGACACGTTTTGCATGAAGGAATGAACAGAACGCTGATAGCTGGCTGTTTCTAAGCTATCCCAATCTAGGTGTTTCTCCGACGAAGCCCTTCACTGCCCATGACTCGGCATCTAGCTCCTGCCAGCGGTGCATTGCTCACAACTCCCTGAAGACACAGGAGGCCCTTTTAGTCCGTTTCAGATCCTATTGCAGACCGGCGACTCAAGAGAGACCTGATATGCTTCGTAGGGTTCAAGAAACACAGGGACTAAGGCTGCATGGGGTCTGTTGCATGCCTACCTCGTTCATGAGAAAACCTGAACATTAGCTTAAGGCCAGAGGCCCCGTGTGGTTCTCCCCTTCCCTGAGGACAAGCGAAGTAGGAGCACTTACCGAGGAACGGCACCATCCAATTTCCTTCCAGGAAACTCACTTGTCATCACAAAGGCAACTGTGCAACAACACTGTTTCCCAGGGAGAACTGAGCCCGCAGCTCTCTAAATCCCAATGAGGAAAATAAAGTTTCCCTTCAAGCCTTAGTTTCAAAATGGACCGCAGAGCATTCACCCTGTTGTTTCCGTCTCTCCATGGCACGTCCAAGGTGCGCATAGCACGGAGATACTACAGTCGTTTCAACTTGCCGCATCCTAGCATTTTAACAAAAGACGCCCTTCACAGCCCTTCTTTCGGCCTATAGTTGCCCTCAACTGAGCATTGCTCACAAGGCCCGGAAAGGACGGGCAGTCCGTCGTTTACATCTTGGATCCTAGTGCAGACCCCCGTGTCTTCAGACGCCAGAAACACTTCCTAGATTTAAAGCACCGCTTTGACAAAGGCTGCCGTGAGCTTGCGGCCCGCCTATGTCTGTGATGAGAGAAGTAGAACGTTGGCTTGAGGCGAGTCGTCCGGGGTTGTGGGCGTACTCACGAACGATTTTTGAGGGATGAGGACGTGGCAGGAATTGAAAGCCAAGTGTTCTTTCGTGGAAGATAACTTGTCATCCCAAAGACGACTGTGCAGCAATGAGAAGATTGGCAACAACAGTGTTTACCAGGTAACCCTGGGGCCGCAAACGCTCCACTTTCCAATGAGGAAAATCAGCATACCCAGGAAGCCTCAATTTCCAGCAGGACAAAGCAGCATATTACCAAGTCGCATCGGACTGTCTCTTGTACATCCCGTGGACACAGCGGATTGTGACCCTAGTAACCATTGCCATGCTGGGAGTCCTGACTGTGGTGTAAGGATAGCAAGGTGAGGGCTTAGTTAGGCCTAGGTGACGGTACTTCTCTAGACTATCTACCAGTTCGGGAAAACCCTGGAGGTTTTCAAGCCGGACTTAAAGTGTAGTTGCCGCTTGAGGTAGACAGACGTCACGGAGCAGCTCCCAGGAGCAGTGGTAGGCTAATTGTATTTTCCAGTGCAGCTCAGGGTTCCTCCAGAGCGCAGACACCCTTGGCATGAAGGAAGGCATGGAACGCTGATAACTGGGTTGCTTTCAAGCTATCGCAATCCAGGTGTCTAAACAACGAAGCCCTTCACTGCCCATCAGTCGGCATCTAGCTGTTCCCGACGGTAGATGGCTCAAGGCTCCCCGAAGACACAGGCAGTCCTTTCTCAGTACGTTTTGGAACCTAGCGCTGACAAGGGAGTCCAAAAGAGAGCTGATATGCTTCCTAGAGTTCAAGAACCACAGGGACTAAGGCTCTATGCAATCTGTGGCTTCCCTAAGTCTGTCATGAGAACACCTGGACGTTAGCTTGAGGCTAGAGGCCCCATGTGGTGGGCCCATTCCCTGAAGACTACTGAAGGATGACCACCTACCAAGGGATGGCAACCTCCAAGTTTCTTGCCTAGAAACTCACGTCATCACGCTGGCAATTGTGTTACGAAGAGAAGCTGTGCAGCAACAGTGTTTCTTGGGGAGAATTGAGCCCGCGGCTCTGTCAATCCCGATGAGGAAAATAAAGGTTCACTCGCAGACTTACTTTCACAAGGGACCACACAGAGCATTCACCCTGCTGTGTCTTTCTCTAGTTTGTACTCCCAAAGTGCGTTAGAAGGGAGATACTTGAGTTGTTTCAGTTACCACATGCTAGATGTTTAGCAAAAGAAGGCCTTTACTGCCCTTCTTTCGGCATATGGTTGTCCTCAGCCGAACAGTTCTCTCAGCTCCTAGAAGCGACGGGCGGTCCCTTGTGTACATCTTGGATCCCAGTGCAGACCTGTTAGTCCTAAGACACCAGAAATGCTTCCTACACTTAAAGCACCGCTTTGACAAACGCTGCCTGGAACCTGTTGCCTGCCTATCTGTGTGACGAACCAAACAGTACCTTAGCTTGGGGCCAGTCCTCCTCTATGTTTGGCTTACTCACCGACGATTGCTGAGGGCTGAGCACCTAGCAGGGAGTGAAAGGCCACGTATGCCTCACGGGGTGGGGGTGGGGGTGAAATCAGTTGTCCTCACAAAGGCAATTCTGCAACGAAGAAAAGATAGGCCACTACACTCTTCATCAGGTAACCTTGAGGTCGCGTGTCGACATTCCAGTGTGCCAAATAAACTTCACATCACGCTTCAGTTTCCAAAGCGAGGGCACAGCGTCTTATGCTGCAGTTTCTGACTCCCTACTGGACGTTCAGTTGACCAACTAGACCCTTTAGTGAGTAAACTTTGTGATACAGGGGGTCGTGATTGTGGTGAAAGGATTAGCAAGTCATGGCTTAGTGAGGCTGGGGTGTACAATGTATCACCGGAATTCCTGGCTTTCAAGGGAGAGCCCGAAATTTTTCAGGCTACACTGAATGTCCAGTGGCCGCCTGGGCTAAATTCCATCACGTGCGAGTTCCCTGAAGGTGGGGTCGAATCACTGTACGTTTTGTGTGCTCTAGGTTCGGCAGAAAAGCAGACACGTTTTGCATGAAGGAATGAACAGAACGCTGATAGCTGGCTGTTTCTAAGCTATCCCAATCTAGGTGTTTCTCCGACGAAGCCCTTCACTGCCCATGACTCGGCATCTAGCTCCTGCCAGCGGTGCATTGCTCACAACTCCCTGAAGACACAGGAGGCCCTTTTAGTCCGTTTCAGATCCTATTGCAGACCGGCGACTCAAGAGAGACCTGATATGCTTCGTAGGGTTCAAGAAACACAGGGACTAAGGCTGCATGGGGTCTGTTGCATGCCTACCTCGTTCATGAGAAAACCTGAACATTAGCTTAAGGCCAGAGGCCCCGTGTGGTTCTCCCCTTCCCTGAGGACAAGCGAAGTAGGAGCACTTACCGAGGAACGGCACCATCCAATTTCCTTCCAGGAAACTCACTTGTCATCACAAAGGCAACTGTGCAACAACACTGTTTCCCAGGGAGAACTGAGCCCGCAGCTCTCTAAATCCCAATGAGGAAAATAAAGTTTCCCTTCAAGCCTTAGTTTCAAAATGGACCGCAGAGCATTCACCCTGTTGTTTCCGTCTCTCCATGGCACGTCCAAGGTGCGCATAGCACGGAGATACTACAGTCGTTTCAACTTGCCGCATCCTAGCATTTTAACAAAAGACGCCCTTCACAGCCCTTCTTTCGGCCTATAGTTGCCCTCAACTGAGCATTGCTCACAAGGCCCGGAAAGGACGGGCAGTCCGTCGTTTACATCTTGGATCCTAGTGCAGACCCCCGTGTCTTCAGACGCCAGAAACACTTCCTAGATTTAAAGCACCGCTTTGACAAAGGCTGCCGTGAGCTTGCGGCCCGCCTATGTCTGTGATGAGAGAAGTAGAACGTTGGCTTGAGGCGAGTCGTCCGGGGTTGTGGGCGTACTCACGAACGATTTTTGAGGGATGAGGACGTGGCAGGAATTGAAAGCCAAGTGTTCTTTCGTGGAAGATAACTTGTCCTCCCAAAGACGACTGTGCAGCAATGAGAAGATTGGCAACAACAGTGTTTACCAGGTAACCCTGGGGCCGCAAACGCTCCACTTTCCAATGAGGAAAATCAGCATACCCAGGAAGCCTCAATTTCCAGCAGGACAAAGCAGCATATTACCAAGTCGCATCGGACTGTCTCTTGTACATCCCGTGGACACAGCGGATTGTGACCCTAGTAACCATTGCCATGCTGGGAGTCCTGACTGTGGTGTAAGGATAGCAAGGTGAGGGCTTAGTTAGGCCTAGGTGACGGTACTTCTCTAGACTATCTACCAGTTCGGGAAAACCCTGGAGGTTTTCAAGCCGGACTTAAAGTGTAGTTGCCGCTTGAGGTAGACAGACGTCACGGAGCAGCTCCCAGGAGCAGTGGTAGGCTAATTGTATTTTCCAGTGCAGCTCAGGGTTCCTCCAGAGCGCAGACACCCTTGGCATGAAGGAAGGCATGGAACGCTGATAACTGGGTTGCTTTCAAGCTATCGCAATCCAGGTGTCTAAACAACGAAGCCCTTCACTGCCCATCAGTCGGCATCTAGCTGTTCCCGACGGTAGATGGCTCAAGGCTCCCCGAAGACACAGGCAGTCCTTTCTCAGTACGTTTTGGAACCTAGCGCTGACAAGGGAGTCCAAAAGAGAGCTGATATGCTTCCTAGAGTTCAAGAACCACAGGGACTAAGGCTCTATGCAATCTGTGGCTTCCCTAAGTCTGTCATGAGAACACCTGGACGTTAGCTTGAGGCTAGAGGCCCCATGTGGTGGGCCCATTCCCTGAAGACTACTGAAGGATGACCACCTACCAAGGGATGGCAACCTCCAAGTTTCTTGCCTAGAAACTCACGTCATCACGCTGGCAATTGTGTTACGAAGAGAAGCTGTGCAGCAACAGTGTTTCTTGGGGAGAATTGAGCCCGCGGCTCTGTCAATCCCGATGAGGAAAATAAAGGTTCACTCGCAGACTTACTTTCACAAGGGACCACACAGAGCATTCACCCTGCTGTGTCTTTCTCTAGTTTGTACTCCCAAAGTGTGTTAGAAGGGTGATACTTGAGTTGTTTCACTTACCACATGCTAGATGTTTAGCAAAAGAAGGCCTTTACTGCCCTTCTTTCGGCATATGGTTGTCCTCAGCCGAACAGTTCTCTCAGCTCCTAGAAGCGACGGGCGGTCCCTTGTGTACATCTTGGATCCCAGTGCAGACCTGTTAGTCCTAAGACACCAGAAATGCTTCCTACACTTAAAGCACCGCTTTGACAAACGCTGCCTGGAACCTGTTGCCTGCCTATCTGTGTGACGAACCAAACAGTACCTTAGCTTGGGGCCAGTCCTCCTCTATGTTTGGCTTACTCACCGACGATTGCTGAGGGCTGAGCACCTAGCAGGGAGTGAAAGGCCACGTATGCCTCACGGGGTGGGGGTGGGGGGGAAATCAGTTGTCCTCACAAAGGCAATTCTGCAACGAAGAAAAGATAGGCCACTACACTCTTCATCAGGTAACCTTGAGGTCGCGTGTCGACATTCCAGTGTGCCAAATAAACTTCACATCACGCTTCAGTTTCCAAGGCGAGGGCACAGCGTCTTATGCTGCAGTTTCTGACTCCCTACTGGACGTTCAGTTGACCAACTAGACCCTTTAGTGAGTAAACTTTGTGATACAGGGGGTCGTGATTGTGGTGAAAGGATTAGCAAGTCATGGCTTAGTGAGGCTGGGGTGTACAATGTATCACCGGAATTCCTGGCTTTCAAGGGAGAGCCCGAAATTTTTCAGGCTACACTGAATGTCCAGTGGCCGCCTGGGCTAAATTCCATCACGTGCGAGTTCCCTGAAGGTGGGGTCGAATCACTGTACGTTTTGTGTGCTCTAGGTTCGGCAGAAAAGCAGACACGTTTTGCATGAAGGAATGAACAGAACGCTGATAGCTGGCTGTTTCTAAGCTATCCCAATCTAGGTGTTTCTCCGACGAAGCCCTTCACTGCCCATGACTCGGCATCTAGCTCCTGCCAGCGGTGCATTGCTCACAACTCCCTGAAGACACAGGAGGCCCTTTTAGTCCGTTTCAGATCCCATTGCAGACCGGCGACTCAAGAGAGACCTGATATGCTTCGTAGGGTTCAAGAAACACAGGGACTAAGGCTGCATGGGGTCTGTTGCATGCCTACCTCGTTCATGAGAAAACTTGAACATTAGCTTAAGGCCAGAGGCCCCGTGTGGTTCTCCCCTTCCCTGAGGACAAGCGAAGTAGGAGCACTTACCGAGGAACGGCACCATCCAATTTCCTTCCAGGAAACTCACTTGTCATCACAAAGGCAACTGTGCAACAACACTGTTTCCCAGGGAGAACTGAGCCCGCAGCTCTCTAAATCCCAATGAGGAAAATAAAGTTTCCCTTCAAGCCTTAGTTTCAAAATGGACCGCAGAGCATTCACCCTGTTGTTTCCGTCTCTCCATGGCACGTCCAAGGTGCGCATAGCACGGAGATACTACAGTCGTTTCAACTTGCCGCATCCTAGCATTTTAACAAAAGACGCCCTTCACAGCCCTTCTTTCGGCCTATAGTTGCCCTCAACTGAGCATTGCTCACAAGGCCCGGAAAGGACGGGCAGTCCGTCGTTTACATCTTGGATCCTAGTGCAGACCCCCGTGTCTTCAGACGCCAGAAACACTTCCTAGATTTAAAGCACCGCTTTGACAAAGGCTGCCGTGAGCTTGCGGCCCGCCTATGTCTGTGATGAGAGAAGTAGAACGTTGGCTTGAGGCGAGTCGTCCGGGGTTGTGGGCGTACTCACGAACGATTTTTGAGGGATGAGGACGTGGCAGGAATTGAAAGCCAAGTGTTCTTTCGTGGAAGATAACTTGTCCTCCCAAAGACGACTGTGCAGCAATGAGAAGATTGGCAACAACAGTGTTTACCAGGTAACCCTGGGGCCGCAAACGCTCCACTTTCCAATGAGGAAAATCAGCATACCCAGGAAGCCTCAATTTCCAGCAGGACAAAGCAGCATATTACCAAGTCGCATCGGACTGTCTCTTGTACATCCCGTGGACACAGCGGATTGTGACCCTAGTAACCATTGCCATGCTGGGAGTCCTGACTGTGGTGTAAGGATAGCAAGGTGAGGGCTTAGTTAGGCCTAGGTGACGGTACTTCTCTAGACTATCTACCAGTTCGGGAAAACCCTGGAGGTTTTCAAGCCGGACTTAAAGTGTAGTTGCCGCTTGAGGTAGACAGACGTCACGGAGCAGCTCCCAGGAGCAGTGGTAGGCTAATTGTATTTTCCAGTGCAGCTCAGGGTTCCTCCAGAGCGCAGACACCCTTGGCATGAAGGAAGGCATGGAACGCTGATAACTGGGTTGCTTTCAAGCTATCGCAATCCAGGTGTCTAAACAACGAAGCCCTTCACTGCCCATCAGTCGGCATCTAGCTGTTCCCGACGGTAGATGGCTCAAGGCTCCCCGAAGACACAGGCAGTCCTTTCTCAGTACGTTTTGGAACCTAGCGCTGACAAGGGAGTCCAAAAGAGAGCTGATATGCTTCCTAGAGTTCAAGAACCACAGGGACTAAGGCTCTATGCAATCTGTGGCTTCCCTAAGTCTGTCATGAGAACACCTGGACGTTAGCTTGAGGCTAGAGGCCCCATGTGGTGGGCCCATTCCCTGAAGACTACTGAAGGATGACCACCTACCAAGGGATGGCAACCTCCAAGTTTCTTGCCTAGAAACTCACGTCATCACGCTGGCAATTGTGTTACGAAGAGAAGCTGTGCAGCAACAGTGTTTCTTGGGGAGAATTGAGCCCGCGGCTCTGTCAATCCCGATGAGGAAAATAAAGGTTCACTCGCAGACTTACTTTCACAAGGGACCACACAGAGCATTCACCCTGCTGTGTCTTTCTCTAGTTTGTACTCCCAAAGTGCGTTAGAAGGGAGATACTTGAGTTGTTTCAGTTACCACATGCTAGATGTTTAGCAAAAGAAGGCCTTTACTGCCCTTCTTTCGGCATATGGTTGTCCTTAGCCGAACAGTTCTCTCAGCTCCTAGAAGCGACGGGCGGTCCCTTGTGTACATCTTGGATCCCAGTGCAGACCTGTTAGTCCTAAGACACCAGAAATGCTTCCTACACTTAAAGCACCGCTTTGACAAACGCTGCCTGGAACCTGTTGCCTGCCTATCTGTGTGACGAACCAAACAGTACCTTAGCTTGGGGCCAGTCCTCCTCTATGTTTGGCTTACTCACCGACGATTGCTGAGGGCTGAGCACCTAGCAGGGAGTGAAAGGCCACGTATGCCTCACGGGGTGGGGGTGGGGGGGAAATCAGTTGTCCTCACAAAGGCAATTCTGCAACGAAGAAAAGATAGGCCACTACACTCTTCATCAGGTAACCTTGAGGTCGCGTGTCGACATTCCAGTGTGCCAAATAAACTTCACATCACGCTTCAGTTTCCAAGGCGAGGGCACAGCGTCTTATGCTGCAGTTTCTGACTCCCTACTGGACGTTCAGTTGACCAACTAGACCCTTTAGTGAGTAAACTTTGTGATACAGGGGGTCGTGATTGTGGTGAAAGGATTAGCAAGTCATGGCTTAGTGAGGCTGGGGTGTACAATGTATCACCGGAATTCCTGGCTTTCAAGGGAGAGCCCGAAATTTTTCAGGCTACACTGAATGTCCAGTGGCCGCCTGGGCTAAATTCCATCACGTGCGAGTTCCCTGAAGGTGGGGTCGAATCACTGTACGTTTTGTGTGCTCTAGGTTCGGCAGAAAAGCAGACACGTTTTGCATGAAGGAATGAACAGAACGCTGATAGCTGGCTGTTTCTAAGCTATCCCAATCTAGGTGTTTCTCCGACGAAGCCCTTCACTGCCCATGACTCGGCATCTAGCTCCTGCCAGCGGTGCATTGCTCACAACTCCCTGAAGACACAGGAGGCCCTTTTAGTCCGTTTCAGATCCCATTGCAGACCGGCGACTCAAGAGAGACCTGATATGCTTCGTAGGGTTCAAGAAACACAGGGACTAAGGCTGCATGGGGTCTGTTGCATGCCTACCTCGTTCATGAGAAAACCTGAACATTAGCTTAAGGCCAGAGGCCCCGTGTGGTTCTCCCCTTCCCTGAGGACAAGCGAAGTAGGAGCACTTACCGAGGAACGGCACCATCCAATTTCCTTCCAGGAAACTCACTTGTCATCACAAAGGCAACTGTGCAACAACACTGTTTCCCAGGGAGAACTGAGCCCGCAGCTCTCTAAATCCCAATGAGGAAAATAAAGTTTCCCTTCAAGCCTTAGTTTCAAAATGGACCGCAGAGCATTCACCCTGTTGTTTCCGTCTCTCCATGGCACGTCCAAGGTGCGCATAGCACGGAGATACTACAGTCGTTTCAACTTGCCGCATCCTAGCATTTTAACAAAAGACGCCCTTCACAGCCCTTCTTTCGGCCTATAGTTGCCCTCAACTGAGCATTGCTCACAAGGCCCGGAAAGGACGGGCAGTCCGTCGTTTACATCTTGGATCCTAGTGCAGACCCCCGTGTCTTCAGACGCCAGAAACACTTCCTAGATTTAAAGCACCGCTTTGACAAAGGCTGCCGTGAGCTTGCGGCCCGCCTATGTCTGTGATGAGAGAAGTAGAACGTTGGCTTGAGGCGAGTCGTCCGGGGTTGTGGGCGTACTCACGAACGATTTTTGAGGGATGAGGACGTGGCAGGAATTGAAAGCCAAGTGTTCTTTCGTGGAAGATAACTTGTCCTCCCAAAGACGACTGTGCAGCAATGAGAAGATTGGCAACAACAGTGTTTACCAGGTAACCCTGGGGCCGCAAACGCTCCACTTTCCAATGAGGAAAATCAACATACCCAGGAAGCCTCAATTTCCAGCAGGACAAAGCAGCATATTACCAAGTCGCATCGGACTGTCTCTTGTACATCCCGTGGACACAGCGGATTGTGACCCTAGTAACCATTGCCATGCTGGGAGTCCTGACTGTGGTGTAAGGATAGCAAGGTGAGGGCTTAGTTAGGCCTAGGTGACGGTACTTCTCTAGACTATCTACCAGTTCGGGAAAACCCTGGAGGTTTTCAAGCCGGACTTAAAGTGTAGTTGCCGCTTGAGGTAGACAGACGTCACGGAGCAGCTCCCAGGAGCAGTGGTAGGCTAATTGTATTTTCCAGTGCAGCTCAGGGTTCCTCCAGAGCGCAGACACCCTTGGCATGAAGGAAGGCATGGAACGCTGATAACTGGGTTGCTTTCAAGCTATCGCAATCCAGGTGTCTAAACAACGAAGCCCTTCACTGCCCATCAGTCGGCATCTAGCTGTTCCCGACGGTAGATGGCTCAAGGCTCCCCGAAGACACAGGCAGTCCTTTCTCAGTACGTTTTGGAACCTAGCGCTGACAAGGGAGTCCAAAAGAGAGCTGATATGCTTCCTAGAGTTCAAGAACCACAGGGACTAAGGCTCTATGCAATCTGTGGCTTCCCTAAGTCTGTCATGAGAACACCTGGACGTTAGCTTGAGGCTAGAGGCCCCATGTGGTGGGCCCATTCCCTGAAGACTACTGAAGGATGACCACCTACCAAGGGATGGCAACCTCCAAGTTTCTTGCCTAGAAACTCACGTCATCACGCTGGCAATTGTGTTACGAAGAGAAGCTGTGCAGCAACAGTGTTTCTTGGGGAGAATTGAGCCCGCGGCTCTGTCAATCCCGATGAGGAAAATAAAGGTTCACTCGCAGACTTACTTTCACAAGGGACCACACAGAGCATTCACCCTGCTGTGTCTTTCTCTAGTTTGTACTCCCAAAGTGCGTTAGAAGGGAGATACTTGAGTTGTTTCACTTACCACATGCTAGATGTTTAGCAAAAGAAGGCCTTTACTGCCCTTCTTTCGGCATATGGTTGTCCTCAGCCGAACAGTTCTCTCAGCTCCTAGAAGCGACGGGCGGTCCCTTGTGTACATCTTGGATCCCAGTGCAGACCTGTTAGTCCTAAGACACCAGAAATGCTTCCTACACTTAAAGCACCGCTTTGACAAACGCTGCCTGGAACCTGTTGCCTGCCTATCTGTGTGACGAACCAAACAGTACCTTAGCTTGGGGCCAGTCCTCCTCTATGTTTGGCTTACTCACCGACGATTGCTGAGGGCTGAGCACCTAGCAGGGAGTGAAAGGCCACGTATGCCTCACGGGGTGGGGGTGGGGGGGAAATCAGTTGTCCTCACAAAGGCAATTCTGCAACGAAGAAAAGATAGGCCACTACACTCTTCATCAGGTAACCTTGAGGTCGCGTGTCGACATTCCAGTGTGCCAAATAAACTTCACATCACGCTTCAGTTTCCAAGGCGAGGGCACAGCGTCTTATGCTGCAGTTTCTGACTCCCTACTGGACGTTCAGTAGGGAGTCAACTAGACCCTTTAGTGAGTAAACTTTGTGATACAGGGGGTCGTGATTGTGGTGAAAGGATTAGCAAGTCATGGCTTAGTGAGGCTGGGGTGTACAATGTATCACCGGAATTCCTGGCTTTCAAGGGAGAGCCCGAAATTTTTCAGGCTACACTGAATGTCCAGTGGCCGCCTGGGCTAAATTCCATCACGTGCGAGTTCCCTGAAGGTGGGGTCGAATCACTGTACGTTTTGTGTGCTCTAGGTTCGGCAGAAAAGCAGACACGTTTTGCATGAAGGAATGAACAGAACGCTGATAGCTGGCTGTTTCTAAGCTATCCCAATCTAGGTGTTTCTCCGACGAAGCCCTTCACTGCCCATGACTCGGCATCTAGCTCCTGCCAGCGGTGCATTGCTCACAACTCCCTGAAGACACAGGAGGCCCTTTTAGTCCGTTTCAGATCCCATTGCAGACCGGCGACTCAAGAGAGACCTGATATGCTTCGTAGGGTTCAAGAAACACAGGGACTAAGGCTGCATGGGGTCTGTTGCATGCCTACCTCGTTCATGAGAAAACCTGAACATTAGCTTAAGGCCAGAGGCCCCGTGTGGTTCTCCCCTTCCCTGAGGACAAGCGAAGTAGGAGCACTTACCGAGGAACGGCACCATCCAATTTCCTTCCAGGAAACTCACTTGTCATCACAAAGGCAACTGTGCAACAACACTGTTTCCCAGGGAGAACTGAGCCCGCAGCTCTCTAAATCCCAATGAGGAAAATAAAGTTTCCCTTCAAGCCTTAGTTTCAAAATGGACCGCAGAGCATTCACCCTGTTGTTTCCGTCTCTCCATGGCACGTCCAAGGTGCGCATAGCACGGAGATACTACAGTCGTTTCAACTTGCCGCATCCTAGCATTTTAACAAAAGACGCCCTTCACAGCCCTTCTTTCGGCCTATAGTTGCCCTCAACTGAGCATTGCTCACAAGGCCCGGAAAGGACGGGCAGTCCGTCGTTTACATCTTGGATCCTAGTGCAGACCCCCGTGTCTTCAGACGCCAGAAACACTTCCTAGATTTAAAGCACCGCTTTGACAAAGGCTGCCGTGAGCTTGCGGCCCGCCTATGTCTGTGATGAGAGAAGTAGAACGTTGGCTTGAGGCGAGTCGTCCGGGGTTGTGGGCGTACTCACGAACGATTTTTGAGGGATGAGGACGTGGCAGGAATTGAAAGCCAAGTGTTCTTTCGTGGAAGATAACTTGTCCTCCCAAAGACGACTGTGCAGCAATGAGAAGATTGGCAACAACAGTGTTTACCAGGTAACCCTGGGGCCGCAAACGCTCCACTTTCCAATGAGGAAAATCAGCATACCCAGGAAGCCTCAATTTCCAGCAGGACAAAGCAGCATATTACCAAGTCGCATCGGACTGTCTCTTGTACATCCCGTGGACACAGCGGATTGTGACCCTAGTAACCATTGCCATGCTGGGAGTCCTGACTGTGGTGTAAGGATAGCAAGGTGAGGGCTTAGTTAGGCCTAGGTGACGGTACTTCTCTAGACTATCTACCAGTTCGGGAAAACCCTGGAGGTTTTCAAGCCGGACTTAAAGTGTAGTTGCCGCTTGAGGTAGACAGACGTCACGGAGCAGCTCCCAGGAGCAGTGGTAGGCTAATTGTATTTTCCAGTGCAGCTCAGGGTTCCTCCAGAGCGCAGACACCCTTGGCATGAAGGAAGGCATGGAACGCTGATAACTGGGTTGCTTTCAAGCTATCGCAATCCAGGTGTCTAAACAACGAAGCCCTTCACTGCCCATCAGTCGGCATCTAGCTGTTCCCGACGGTAGATGGCTCAAGGCTCCCCGAAGACACAGGCAGTCCTTTCTCAGTACGTTTTGGAACCTAGCGCTGACAAGGGAGTCCAAAAGAGAGCTGATATGCTTCCTAGAGTTCAAGAACCACAGGGACTAAGGCTCTATGCAATCTGTGGCTTCCCTAAGTCTGTCATGAGAACACCTGGACGTTAGCTTGAGGCTAGAGGCCCCATGTGGTGGGCCCATTCCCTGAAGACTACTGAAGGATGACCACCTACCAAGGGATGGCAACCTCCAAGTTTCTTGCCTAGAAACTCACGTCATCACGCTGGCAATTGTGTTACGAAGAGAAGCTGTGCAGCAACAGTGTTTCTTGGGGAGAATTGAGCCCGCGGCTCTGTCAATCCCGATGAGGAAAATAAAGGTTCACTCGCAGACTTACTTTCACAAGGGACCACACAGAGCATTCACCCTGCTGTGTCTTTCTCTAGTTTGTACTCCCAAAGTGCGTTAGAAGGGAGATACTTGAGTTGTTTCAGTTACCACATGCTAGATGTTTAGCAAAAGAAGGCCTTTACTGCCCTTCTTTCGGCATATGGTTGTCCTTAGCCGAACAGTTCTCTCAGCTCCTAGAAGCGACGGGCGGTCCCTTGTGTACATCTTGGATCCCAGTGCAGACCTGTTAGTCCTAAGACACCAGAAATGCTTCCTACACTTAAAGCACCGCTTTGACAAACGCTGCCTGGAACCTGTTGCCTGCCTATCTGTGTGACGAACCAAACAGTACCTTAGCTTGGGGCCAGTCCTCCTCTATGTTTGGCTTACTCACCGACGATTGCTGAGGGCTGAGCACCTAGCAGGGAGTGAAAGGCCACGTATGCCTCACGGGGTGGGGGTGGGGGGGAAATCAGTTGTCCTCACAAAGGCAATTCTGCAACGAAGAAAAGATAGGCCACTACACTCTTCATCAGGTAACCTTGAGGTCGCGTGTCGACATTCCAGTGTGCCAAATAAACTTCACATCACGCTTCAGTTTCCAAGGCGAGGGCACAGCGTCTTATGCTGCAGTTTCTGACTCCCTACTGGACGTTCAGTTGACCAACTAGACCCTTTAGTGAGTAAACTTTGTGATACAGGGGGTCGTGATTGTGGTGAAAGGATTAGCAAGTCATGGCTTAGTGAGGCTGGGGTGTACAATGTATCACCGGAATTCCTGGCTTTCAAGGGAGAGCCCGAAATTTTTCAGGCTACACTGAATGTCCAGTGGCCGCCTGGGCTAAATTCCATCACGTGCGAGTTCCCTGAAGGTGGGGTCGAATCACTGTACGTTTTGTGTGCTCTAGGTTCGGCAGAAAAGCAGACACGTTTTGCATGAAGGAATGAACAGAACGCTGATAGCTGGCTGTTTCTAAGCTATCCCAATCTAGGTGTTTCTCCGACGAAGCCCTTCACTGCCCATGACTCGGCATCTAGCTCCTGCCAGCGGTGCATTGCTCACAACTCCCTGAAGACACAGGAGGCCCTTTTAGTCCGTTTCAGATCCCATTGCAGACCGGCGACTCAAGAGAGACCTGATATGCTTCGTAGGGTTCAAGAAACACAGGGACTAAGGCTGCATGGGGTCTGTTGCATGCCTACCTCGTTCATGAGAAAACCTGAACATTAGCTTAAGGCCAGAGGCCCCGTGTGGTTCTCCCCTTCCCTGAGGACAAGCGAAGTAGGAGCACTTACCGAGGAACGGCACCATCCAATTTCCTTCCAGGAAACTCACTTGTCATCACAAAGGCAACTGTGCAACAACACTGTTTCCCAGGGAGAACTGAGCCCGCAGCTCTCTAAATCCCAATGAGGAAAATAAAGTTTCCCTTCAAGCCTTAGTTTCAAAATGGACCGCAGAGCATTCACCCTGTTGTTTCCGTCTCTCCATGGCACGTCCAAGGTGCGCATAGCACGGAGATACTACAGTCGTTTCAACTTGCCGCATCCTAGCATTTTAACAAAAGACGCCCTTCACAGCCCTTCTTTCGGCCTATAGTTGCCCTCAACTGAGCATTGCTCACAAGGCCCGGAAAGGACGGGCAGTCCGTCGTTTACATCTTGGATCCTAGTGCAGACCCCCGTGTCTTCAGACGCCAGAAACACTTCCTAGATTTAAAGCACCGCTTTGACAAAGGCTGCCGTGAGCTTGCGGCCCGCCTATGTCTGTGATGAGAGAAGTAGAACGTTGGCTTGAGGCGAGTCGTCCGGGGTTGTGGGCGTACTCACGAACGATTTTTGAGGGATGAGGACGTGGCAGGAATTGAAAGCCAAGTGTTCTTTCGTGGAAGATAACTTGTCCTCCCAAAGACGACTGTGCAGCAATGAGAAGATTGGCAACAACAGTGTTTACCAGGTAACCCTGGGGCCGCAAACGCTCCACTTTCCAATGAGGAAAATCAGCATACCCAGGAAGCCTCAATTTCCAGCAGGACAAAGCAGCATATTACCAAGTCGCATCGGACTGTCTCTTGTACATCCCGTGGACACAGCGGATTGTGACCCTAGTAACCATTGCCATGCTGGGAGTCCTGACTGTGGTGTAAGGATAGCAAGGTGAGGGCTTAGTTAGGCCTAGGTGACGGTACTTCTCTAGACTATCTACCAGTTCGGGAAAACCCTGGAGGTTTTCAAGCCGGACTTAAAGTGTAGTTGCCGCTTGAGGTAGACAGACGTCACGGAGCAGCTCCCAGGAGCAGTGGTAGGCTAATTGTATTTTCCAGTGCAGCTCAGGGTTCCTCCAGAGCGCAGACACCCTTGGCATGAAGGAAGGCATGGAACGCTGATAACTGGGTTGCTTTCAAGCTATCGCAATCCAGGTGTCTAAACAACGAAGCCCTTCACTGCCCATCAGTCGGCATCTAGCTGTTCCCGACGGTAGATGGCTCAAGGCTCCCCGAAGACACAGGCAGTCCTTTCTCAGTACGTTTTGGAACCTAGCGCTGACAAGGGAGTCCAAAAGAGAGCTGATATGCTTCCTAGAGTTCAAGAACCACAGGGACTAAGGCTCTATGCAATCTGTGGCTTCCCTAAGTCTGTCATGAGAACACCTGGACGTTAGCTTGAGGCTAGAGGCCCCATGTGGTGGGCCCATTCCCTGAAGACTACTGAAGGATGACCACCTACCAAGGGATGGCAACCTCCAAGTTTCTTGCCTAGAAACTCACGTCATCACGCTGGCAATTGTGTTACGAAGAGAAGCTGTGCAGCAACAGTGTTTCTTGGGGAGAATTGAGCCCGCGGCTCTGTCAATCCCGATGAGGAAAATAAAGGTTCACTCGCAGACTTACTTTCACAAGGGACCACACAGAGCATTCACCCTGCTGTGTCTTTCTCTAGTTTGTACTCCCAAAGTGCGTTAGAAGGGAGATACTTGAGTTGTTTCACTTACCACATGCTAGATGTTTAGCAAAAGAAGGCCTTTACTGCCCTTCTTTCGGCATATGGTTGTCCTCAGCCGAACAGTTCTCTCAGCTCCTAGAAGCGACGGGCGGTCCCTTGTGTACATCTTGGATCCCAGTGCAGACCTGTTAGTCCTAAGACACCAGAAATGCTTCCTACACTTAAAGCACCGCTTTGACAAACGCTGCCTGGAACCTGTTGCCTGCCTATCTGTGTGACGAACCAAACAGTACCTTAGCTTGGGGCCAGTCCTCCTCTATGTTTGGCTTACTCACCGACGATTGCTGAGGGCTGAGCACCTAGCAGGGAGTGAAAGGCCACGTATGCCTCACAGGGTGGGGGTGGGGGGGAAATCAGTTGTCCTCACAAAGGCAATTCTGCAACGAAGAAAAGATAGGCCACTACACTCTTCATCAGGTAACCTTGAGGTCGCGTGTCGACATTCCAGTGTGCCAAATAAACTTCACATCACGCTTCAGTTTCCAAGGCGAGGGCACAGCGTCTTATGCTGCAGTTTCTGACTCCCTACTGGACGTTCAGTTGACCAACTAGACCCTTTAGTGAGTAAACTTTGTGATACAGGGGGTCGTGATTGTGGTGAAAGGATTAGCAAGTCATGGCTTAGTGAGGCTGGGGTGTACAATGTATCACCGGAATTCCTGGCTTTCAAGGGAGAGCCCGAAATTTTTCAGGCTACACTGAATGTCCAGTGGCCGCCTGGGCTAAATTCCATCACGTGCGAGTTCCCTGAAGGTGGGGTCGAATCACTGTACGTTTTGTGTGCTCTAGGTTCGGCAGAAAAGCAGACACGTTTTGCATGAAGGAATGAACAGAACGCTGATAGCTGGCTGTTTCTAAGCTATCCCAATCTAGGTGTTTCTCCGACGAAGCCCTTCACTGCCCATGACTCGGCATCTAGCTCCTGCCAGCGGTGCATTGCTCACAACTCCCTGAAGACACAGGAGGCCCTTTTAGTCCGTTTCAGATCCTATTGCAGACCGGCGACTCAAGAGAGACCTGATATGCTTCGTAGGGTTCAAGAAACACAGGGACTAAGGCTGCATGGGGTCTGTTGCATGCCTACCTCGTTCATGAGAAAACCTGAACATTAGCTTAAGGCCAGAGGCCCCGTGTGGTTCTCCCCTTCCCTGAGGACAAGCGAAGTAGGAGCACTTACCGAGGAACGGCACCATCCAATTTCCTTCCAGGAAACTCACTTGTCATCACAAAGGCAACTGTGCAACAACACTGTTTCCCAGGGAGAACTGAGCCCGCAGCTCTCTAAATCCCAATGAGGAAAATAAAGTTTCCCTTCAAGCCTTAGTTTCAAAATGGACCGCAGAGCATTCACCCTGTTGTTTCCGTCTCTCCATGGCACGTCCAAGGTGCGCATAGCACGGAGATACTACAGTCGTTTCAACTTGCCGCATCCTAGCATTTTAACAAAAGACGCCCTTCACAGCCCTTCTTTCGGCCTATAGTTGCCCTCAACTGAGCATTGCTCACAAGGCCCGGAAAGGACGGGCAGTCCGTCGTTTACATCTTGGATCCTAGTGCAGACCCCCGTGTCTTCAGACGCCAGAAACACTTCCTAGATTTAAAGCACCGCTTTGACAAAGGCTGCCGTGAGCTTGCGGCCCGCCTATGTCTGTGATGAGAGAAGTAGAACGTTGGCTTGAGGCGAGTCGTCCGGGGTTGTGGGCGTACTCACGAACGATTTTTGAGGGATGAGGACGTGGCAGGAATTGAAAGCCAAGTGTTCTTTCGTGGAAGATAACTTGTCCTCCCAAAGACGACTGTGCAGCAATGAGAAGATTGGCAACAACAGTGTTTACCAGGTAACCCTGGGGCCGCAAACGCTCCACTTTCCAATGAGGAAAATCAGCATACCCAGGAAGCCTCAATTTCCAGCAGGACAAAGCAGCATATTACCAAGTCGCATCGGACTGTCTCTTGTACATCCCGTGGACACAGCGGATTGTGACCCTAGTAACCATTGCCATGCTGGGAGTCCTGACTGTGGTGTAAGGATAGCAAGGTGAGGGCTTAGTTAGGCCTAGGTGACGGTACTTCTCTAGACTATCTACCAGTTCGGGAAAACCCTGGAGGTTTTCAAGCCGGACTTAAAGTGTAGTTGCCGCTTGAGGTAGACAGACGTCACGGAGCAGCTCCCAGGAGCAGTGGTAGGCTAATTGTATTTTCCAGTGCAGCTCAGGGTTCCTCCAGAGCGCAGACACCCTTGGCATGAAGGAAGGCATGGAACGCTGATAACTGGGTTGCTTTCAAGCTATCGCAATCCAGGTGTCTAAACAACGAAGCCCTTCACTGCCCATCAGTCGGCATCTAGCTGTTCCCGACGGTAGATGGCTCAAGGCTCCCCGAAGACACAGGCAGTCCTTTCTCAGTACGTTTTGGAACCTAGCGCTGACAAGGGAGTCCAAAAGAGAGCTGATATGCTTCCTAGAGTTCAAGAACCACAGGGACTAAGGCTCTATGCAATCTGTGGCTTCCCTAAGTCTGTCATGAGAACACCTGGACGTTAGCTTGAGGCTAGAGGCCCCATGTGGTGGGCCCATTCCCTGAAGACTACTGAAGGATGACCACCTACCAAGGGATGGCAACCTCCAAGTTTCTTGCCTAGAAACTCACGTCATCACGCTGGCAATTGTGTTACGAAGAGAAGCTGTGCAGCAACAGTGTTTCTTGGGGAGAATTGAGCCCGCGGCTCTGTCAATCCCGATGAGGAAAATAAAGGTTCACTCGCAGACTTACTTTCACAAGGGACCACACAGAGCATTCACCCTGCTGTGTCTTTCTCTAGTTTGTACTCCCAAAGTGCGTTAGAAGGGAGATACTTGAGTTGTTTCACTTACCACATGCTAGATGTTTAGCAAAAGAAGGCCTTTACTGCCCTTCTTTCGGCATATGGTTGTCCTCAGCCGAACAGTTCTCTCAGCTCCTAGAAGCGACGGGCGGTCCCTTGTGTACATCTTGGATCCCAGTGCAGACCTGTTAGTCCTAAGACACCAGAAATGCTTCCTACACTTAAAGCACCGCTTTGACAAACGCTGCCTGGAACCTGTTGCCTGCCTATCTGTGTGACGAACCAAACAGTACCTTAGCTTGGGGCCAGTCCTCCTCTATGTTTGGCTTACTCACCGACGATTGCTGAGGGCTGAGCACCTAGCAGGGAGTGAAAGGCCACGTATGCCTCACGGGGTGGGGGTGGGGGGGAAATCAGTTGTCCTCACAAAGGCAATTCTGCAACGAAGAAAAGATAGGCCACTACACTCTTCATCAGGTAACCTTGAGGTCGCGTGTCGACATTCCAGTGTGCCAAATAAACTTCACATCACGCTTCAGTTTCCAAGGCGAGGGCACAGCGTCTTATGCTGCAGTTTCTGACTCCCTACTGGACGTTCAGTTGACCAACTAGACCCTTTAGTGAGTAAACTTTGTGATACAGGGGGTCGTGATTGTGGTGAAAGGATTAGCAAGTCATGGCTTAGTGAGGCTGGGGTGTACAATGTATCACCGGAATTCCTGGCTTTCAAGGGAGAGCCCGAAATTTTTCAGGCTACACTGAATGTCCAGTGGCCGCCTGGGCTAAATTCCATCACGTGCGAGTTCCCTGAAGGTGGGGTCGAATCACTGTACGTTTTGTGTGCTCTAGGTTCGGCAGAAAAGCAGACACGTTTTGCATGAAGGAATGAACAGAACGCTGATAGCTGGCTGTTTCTAAGCTATCCCAATCTAGGTGTTTCTCCGACGAAGCCCTTCACTGCCCATGACTCGGCATCTAGCTCCTGCCAGCGGTGCATTGCTCACAACTCCCTGAAGACACAGGAGGCCCTTTTAGTCCGTTTCAGATCCTATTGCAGACCGGCGACTCAAGAGAGACCTGATATGCTTCGTAGGGTTCAAGAAACACAGGGACTAAGGCTGCATGGGGTCTGTTGCATGCCTACCTCGTTCATGAGAAAACCTGAACATTAGCTTAAGGCCAGAGGCCCCGTGTGGTTCTCCCCTTCCCTGAGGACAAGCGAAGTAGGAGCACTTACCGAGGAACGGCACCATCCAATTTCCTTCCAGGAAACTCACTTGTCATCACAAAGGCAACTGTGCAACAACACTGTTTCCCAGGGAGAACTGAGCCCGCAGCTCTCTAAATCCCAATGAGGAAAATAAAGTTTCCCTTCAAGCCTTAGTTTCAAAATGGACCGCAGAGCATTCACCCTGTTGTTTCCGTCTCTCCATGGCACGTCCAAGGTGCGCATAGCACGGAGATACTACAGTCGTTTCAACTTGCCGCATCCTAGCATTTTAACAAAAGACGCCCTTCACAGCCCTTCTTTCGGCCTATAGTTGCCCTCAACTGAGCATTGCTCACAAGGCCCGGAAAGGACGGGCAGTCCGTCGTTTACATCTTGGATCCTAGTGCAGACCCCCGTGTCTTCAGACGCCAGAAACACTTCCTAGATTTAAAGCACCGCTTTGACAAAGGCTGCCGTGAGCTTGCGGCCCGCCTATGTCTGTGATGAGAGAAGTAGAACGTTGGCTTGAGGCGAGTCGTCCGGGGTTGTGGGCGTACTCACGAACGATTTTTGAGGGATGAGGACGTGGCAGGAATTGAAAGCCAAGTGTTCTTTCGTGGAAGATAACTTGTCCTCCCAAAGACGACTGTGCAGCAATGAGAAGATTGGCAACAACAGTGTTTACCAGGTAACCCTGGGGCCGCAAACGCTCCACTTTCCAATGAGGAAAATCAGCATACCCAGGAAGCCTCAATTTCCAGCAGGACAAAGCAGCATATTACCAAGTCGCATCGGACTGTCTCTTGTACATCCCGTGGACACAGCGGATTGTGACCCTAGTAACCATTGCCATGCTGGGAGTCCTGACTGTGGTGTAAGGATAGCAAGGTGAGGGCTTAGTTAGGCCTAGGTGACGGTACTTCTCTAGACTATCTACCAGTTCGGGAAAACCCTGGAGGTTTTCAAGCCGGACTTAAAGTGTAGTTGCCGCTTGAGGTAGACAGACGTCACGGAGCAGCTCCCAGGAGCAGTGGTAGGCTAATTGTATTTTCCAGTGCAGCTCAGGGTTCCTCCAGAGCGCAGACACCCTTGGCATGAAGGAAGGCATGGAACGCTGATAACTGGGTTGCTTTCAAGCTATCGCAATCCAGGTGTCTAAACAACGAAGCCCTTCACTGCCCATCAGTCGGCATCTAGCTGTTCCCGACGGTAGATGGCTCAAGGCTCCCCGAAGACACAGGCAGTCCTTTCTCAGTACGTTTTGGAACCTAGCGCTGACAAGGGAGTCCAAAAGAGAGCTGATATGCTTCCTAGAGTTCAAGAACCACAGGGACTAAGGCTCTATGCAATCTGTGGCTTCCCTAAGTCTGTCATGAGAACACCTGGACGTTAGCTTGAGGCTAGAGGCCCCATGTGGTGGGCCCATTCCCTGAAGACTACTGAAGGATGACCACCTACCAAGGGATGGCAACCTCCAAGTTTCTTGCCTAGAAACTCACGTCATCACGCTGGCAATTGTGTTACGAAGAGAAGCTGTGCAGCAACAGTGTTTCTTGGGGAGAATTGAGCCCGCGGCTCTGTCAATCCCGATGAGGAAAATAAAGGTTCACTCGCAGACTTACTTTCACAAGGGACCACACAGAGCATTCACCCTGCTGTGTCTTTCTCTAGTTTGTACTCCCAAAGTGTGTTAGAAGGGTGATACTTGAGTTGTTTCACTTACCACATGCTAGATGTTTAGCAAAAGAAGGCCTTTACTGCCCTTCTTTCGGCATATGGTTGTCCTCAGCCGAACAGTTCTCTCAGCTCCTAGAAGCGACGGGCGGTCCCTTGTGTACATCTTGGATCCCAGTGCAGACCTGTTAGTCCTAAGACACCAGAAATGCTTCCTACACTTAAAGCACCGCTTTGACAAACGCTGCCTGGAACCTGTTGCCTGCCTATCTGTGTGACGAACCAAACAGTACCTTAGCTTGGGGCCAGTCCTCCTCTATGTTTGGCTTACTCACCGACGATTGCTGAGGGCTGAGCACCTAGCAGGGAGTGAAAGGCCACGTATGCCTCACGGGGTGGGGGTGGGGGGGAAATCAGTTGTCCTCACAAAGGCAATTCTGCAACGAAGAAAAGATAGGCCACTACACTCTTCATCAGGTAACCTTGAGGTCGCGTGTCGACATTCCAGTGTGCCAAATAAACTTCACATCACGCTTCAGTTTCCAAGGCGAGGGCACAGCGTCTTATGCTGCAGTTTCTGACTCCCTACTGGACGTTCAGTTGACCAACTAGACCCTTTAGTGAGTAAACTTTGTGATACAGGGGGTCGTGATTGTGGTGAAAGGATTAGCAAGTCATGGCTTAGTGAGGCTGGGGTGTACAATGTATCACCGGAATTCCTGGCTTTCAAGGGAGAGCCCGAAATTTTTCAGGCTACACTGAATGTCCAGTGGCCGCCTGGGCTAAATTCCATCACGTGCGAGTTCCCTGAAGGTGGGGTCGAATCACTGTACGTTTTGTGTGCTCTAGGTTCGGCAGAAAAGCAGACACGTTTTGCATGAAGGAATGAACAGAACGCTGATAGCTGGCTGTTTCTAAGCTATCCCAATCTAGGTGTTTCTCCGACGAAGCCCTTCACTGCCCATGACTCGGCATCTAGCTCCTGCCAGCGGTGCATTGCTCACAACTCCCTGAAGACACAGGAGGCCCTTTTAGTCCGTTTCAGATCCCATTGCAGACCGGCGACTCAAGAGAGACCTGATATGCTTCGTAGGGTTCAAGAAACACAGGGACTAAGGCTGCATGGGGTCTGTTGCATGCCTACCTCGTTCATGAGAAAACCTGAACATTAGCTTAAGGCCAGAGGCCCCGTGTGGTTCTCCCCTTCCCTGAGGACAAGCGAAGTAGGAGCACTTACCGAGGAACGGCACCATCCAATTTCCTTCCAGGAAACTCACTTGTCATCACAAAGGCAACTGTGCAACAACACTGTTTCCCAGGGAGAACTGAGCCCGCAGCTCTCTAAATCCCAATGAGGAAAATAAAGTTTCCCTTCAAGCCTTAGTTTCAAAATGGACCGCAGAGCATTCACCCTGTTGTTTCCGTCTCTCCATGGCACGTCCAAGGTGCGCATAGCACGGAGATACTACAGTCGTTTCAACTTGCCGCATCCTAGCATTTTAACAAAAGACGCCCTTCACAGCCCTTCTTTCGGCCTATAGTTGCCCTCAACTGAGCATTGCTCACAAGGCCCGGAAAGGACGGGCAGTCCGTCGTTTACATCTTGGATCCTAGTGCAGACCCCCGTGTCTTCAGACGCCAGAAACACTTCCTAGATTTAAAGCACCGCTTTGACAAAGGCTGCCGTGAGCTTGCGGCCCGCCTATGTCTGTGATGAGAGAAGTAGAACGTTGGCTTGAGGCGAGTCGTCCGGGGTTGTGGGCGTACTCACGAACGATTTTTGAGGGATGAGGACGTGGCAGGAATTGAAAGCCAAGTGTTCTTTCGTGGAAGATAACTTGTCCTCCCAAAGACGACTGTGCAGCAATGAGAAGATTGGCAACAACAGTGTTTACCAGGTAACCCTGGGGCCGCAAACGCTCCACTTTCCAATGAGGAAAATCAGCATACCCAGGAAGCCTCAATTTCCAGCAGGACAAAGCAGCATATTACCAAGTCGCATCGGACTGTCTCTTGTACATCCCGTGGACACAGCGGATTGTGACCCTAGTAACCATTGCCATGCTGGGAGTCCTGACTGTGGTGTAAGGATAGCAAGGTGAGGGCTTAGTTAGGCCTAGGTGACGGTACTTCTCTAGACTATCTACCAGTTCGGGAAAACCCTGGAGGTTTTCAAGCCGGACTTAAAGTGTAGTTGCCGCTTGAGGTAGACAGACGTCACGGAGCAGCTCCCAGGAGCAGTGGTAGGCTAATTGTATTTTCCAGTGCAGCTCAGGGTTCCTCCAGAGCGCAGACACCCTTGGCATGAAGGAAGGCATGGAACGCTGATAACTGGGTTGCTTTCAAGCTATCGCAATCCAGGTGTCTAAACAACGAAGCCCTTCACTGCCCATCAGTCGGCATCTAGCTGTTCCCAACGGTAGATGGCTCAAGGCTCCCCGAAGACACAGGCAGTCCTTTCTCAGTACGTTTTGGAACCTAGCGCTGACAAGGGAGTCCAAAAGAGAGCTGATATGCTTCCTAGAGTTCAAGAACCACAGGGACTAAGGCTCTATGCAATCTGTGGCTTCCCTAAGTCTGTCATGAGAACACCTGGACGTTAGCTTGAGGCTAGAGGCCCCATGTGGTGGGCCCATTCCCTGAAGACTACTGAAGGATGACCACCTACCAAGGGATGGCAACCTCCAAGTTTCTTGCCTAGAAACTCACGTCATCACGCTGGCAATTGTGTTACGAAGAGAAGCTGTGCAGCAACAGTGTTTCTTGGGGAGAATTGAGCCCGCGGCTCTGTCAATCCCGATGAGGAAAATAAAGGTTCACTCGCAGACTTACTTTCACAAGGGACCACACAGAGCATTCACCCTGCTGTGTCTTTCTCTAGTTTGTACTCCCAAAGTGCGTTAGAAGGGAGATACTTGAGTTGTTTCAGTTACCACATGCTAGATGTTTAGCAAAAGAAGGCCTTTACTGCCCTTCTTTCGGCATATGGTTGTCCTTAGCCGAACAGTTCTCTCAGCTCCTAGAAGCGACGGGCGGTCCCTTGTGTACATCTTGGATCCCAGTGCAGACCTGTTAGTCCTAAGACACCAGAAATGCTTCCTACACTTAAAGCACCGCTTTGACAAACGCTGCCTGGAACCTGTTGCCTGCCTATCTGTGTGACGAACCAAACAGTACCTTAGCTTGGGGCCAGTCCTCCTCTATGTTTGGCTTACTCACCGACGATTGCTGAGGGCTGAGCACCTAGCAGGGAGTGAAAGGCCACGTATGCCTCACGGGGTGGGGGTGGGGGGGAAATCAGTTGTCCTCACAAAGGCAATTCTGCAACGAAGAAAAGATAGGCCACTACACTCTTCATCAGGTAACCTTGAGGTCGCGTGTCGACATTCCAGTGTGCCAAATAAACTTCACATCACGCTTCAGTTTCCAAGGCGAGGGCACAGCGTCTTATGCTGCAGTTTCTGACTCCCTACTGGACGTTCAGTTGACCAACTAGACCCTTTAGTGAGTAAACTTTGTGATACAGGGGGTCGTGATTGTGGTGAAAGGATTAGCAAGTCATGGCTTAGTGAGGCTGGGGTGTACAATGTATCACCGGAATTCCTGGCTTTCAAGGGAGAGCCCGAAATTTTTCAGGCTACACTGAATGTCCAGTGGCCGCCTGGGCTAAATTCCATCACGTGCGAGTTCCCTGAAGGTGGGGTCGAATCACTGTACGTTTTGTGTGCTCTAGGTTCGGCAGAAAAGCAGACACGTTTTGCATGAAGGAATGAACAGAACGCTGATAGCTGGCTGTTTCTAAGCTATCCCAATCTAGGTGTTTCTCCGACGAAGCCCTTCACTGCCCATGACTCGGCATCTAGCTCCTGCCAGCGGTGCATTGCTCACAACTCCCTGAAGACACAGGAGGCCCTTTTAGTCCGTTTCAGATCCCATTGCAGACCGGCGACTCAAGAGAGACCTGATATGCTTCGTAGGGTTCAAGAAACACAGGGACTAAGGCTGCATGGGGTCTGTTGCATGCCTACCTCGTTCATGAGAAAACCTGAACATTAGCTTAAGGCCAGAGGCCCCGTGTGGTTCTCCCCTTCCCTGAGGACAAGCGAAGTAGGAGCACTTACCGAGGAACGGCACCATCCAATTTCCTTCCAGGAAACTCACTTGTCATCACAAAGGCAACTGTGCAACAACACTGTTTCCCAGGGAGAACTGAGCCCGCAGCTCTCTAAATCCCAATGAGGAAAATAAAGTTTCCCTTCAAGCCTTAGTTTCAAAATGGACCGCAGAGCATTCACCCTGTTGTTTCCGTCTCTCCATGGCACGTCCAAGGTGCGCATAGCACGGAGATACTACAGTCGTTTCAACTTGCCGCATCCTAGCATTTTAACAAAAGACGCCCTTCACAGCCCTTCTTTCGGCCTATAGTTGCCCTCAACTGAGCATTGCTCACAAGGCCCGGAAAGGACGGGCAGTCCGTCGTTTACATCTTGGATCCTAGTGCAGACCCCCGTGTCTTCAGACGCCAGAAACACTTCCTAGATTTAAAGCACCGCTTTGACAAAGGCTGCCGTGAGCTTGCGGCCCGCCTATGTCTGTGATGAGAGAAGTAGAACGTTGGCTTGAGGCGAGTCGTCCGGGGTTGTGGGCGTACTCACGAACGATTTTTGAGGGATGAGGACGTGGCAGGAATTGAAAGCCAAGTGTTCTTTCGTGGAAGATAACTTGTCCTCCCAAAGACGACTGTGCAGCAATGAGAAGATTGGCAACAACAGTGTTTACCAGGTAACCCTGGGGCCGCAAACGCTCCACTTTCCAATGAGGAAAATCAACATACCCAGGAAGCCTCAATTTCCAGCAGGACAAAGCAGCATATTACCAAGTCGCATCGGACTGTCTCTTGTACATCCCGTGGACACAGCGGATTGTGACCCTAGTAACCATTGCCATGCTGGGAGTCCTGACTGTGGTGTAAGGATAGCAAGGTGAGGGCTTAGTTAGGCCTAGGTGACGGTACTTCTCTAGACTATCTACCAGTTCGGGAAAACCCTGGAGGTTTTCAAGCCGGACTTAAAGTGTAGTTGCCGCTTGAGGTAGACAGACGTCACGGAGCAGCTCCCAGGAGCAGTGGTAGGCTAATTGTATTTTCCAGTGCAGCTCAGGGTTCCTCCAGAGCGCAGACACCCTTGGCATGAAGGAAGGCATGGAACGCTGATAACTGGGTTGCTTTCAAGCTATCGCAATCCAGGTGTCTAAACAACGAAGCCCTTCACTGCCCATCAGTCGGCATCTAGCTGTTCCCGACGGTAGATGGCTCAAGGCTCCCCGAAGACACAGGCAGTCCTTTCTCAGTACGTTTTGGAACCTAGCGCTGACAAGGGAGTCCAAAAGAGAGCTGATATGCTTCCTAGAGTTCAAGAACCACAGGGACTAAGGCTCTATGCAATCTGTGGCTTCCCTAAGTCTGTCATGAGAACACCTGGACGTTAGCTTGAGGCTAGAGGCCCCATGTGGTGGGCCCATTCCCTGAAGACTACTGAAGGATGACCACCTACCAAGGGATGGCAACCTCCAAGTTTCTTGCCTAGAAACTCACGTCATCACGCTGGCAATTGTGTTACGAAGAGAAGCTGTGCAGCAACAGTGTTTCTTGGGGAGAATTGAGCCCGCGGCTCTGTCAATCCCGATGAGGAAAATAAAGGTTCACTCGCAGACTTACTTTCACAAGGGACCACACAGAGCATTCACCCTGCTGTGTCTTTCTCTAGTTTGTACTCCCAAAGTGCGTTAGAAGGGAGATACTTGAGTTGTTTCACTTACCACATGCTAGATGTTTAGCAAAAGAAGGCCTTTACTGCCCTTCTTTCGGCATATGGTTGTCCTCAGCCGAACAGTTCTCTCAGCTCCTAGAAGCGACGGGCGGTCCCTTGTGTACATCTTGGATCCCAGTGCAGACCTGTTAGTCCTAAGACACCAGAAATGCTTCCTACACTTAAAGCACCGCTTTGACAAACGCTGCCTGGAACCTGTTGCCTGCCTATCTGTGTGACGAACCAAACAGTACCTTAGCTTGGGGCCAGTCCTCCTCTATGTTTGGCTTACTCACCGACGATTGCTGAGGGCTGAGCACCTAGCAGGGAGTGAAAGGCCACGTATGCCTCACGGGGTGGGGGTGGGGGGGAAATCAGTTGTCCTCACAAAGGCAATTCTGCAACGAAGAAAAGATAGGCCACTACACTCTTCATCAGGTAACCTTGAGGTCGCGTGTCGACATTCCAGTGTGCCAAATAAACTTCACATCACGCTTCAGTTTCCAAGACGAGGGCACAGCGTCTTATGCTGCAGTTTCTGACTCCCTACTGGACGTTCAGTTGACCAACTAGACCCTTTAGTGAGTAAACTTTGTGATACAGGGGGTCGTGATTGTGGTGAAAGGATTAGCAAGTCATGGCTTAGTGAGGCTGGGGTGTACAATGTATCACCGGAATTCCTGGCTTTCAAGGGAGAGCCCGAAATTTTTCAGGCTACACTGAATGTCCAGTGGCCGCCTGGGCTAAATTCCATCACGTGCGAGTTCCCTGAAGGTGGGGTCGAATCACTGTACGTTTTGTGTGCTCTAGGTTCGGCAGAAAAGCAGACACGTTTTGCATGAAGGAATGAACAGAACGCTGATAGCTGGCTGTTTCTAAGCTATCCCAATCTAGGTGTTTCTCCGACGAAGCCCTTCACTGCCCATGACTCGGCATCTAGCTCCTGCCAGCGGTGCATTGCTCACAACTCCCTGAAGACACAGGAGGCCCTTTTAGTCCGTTTCAGATCCCATTGCAGACCGGCGACTCAAGAGAGACCTGATATGCTTCGTAGGGTTCAAGAAACACAGGGACTAAGGCTGCATGGGGTCTGTTGCATGCCTACCTCGTTCATGAGAAAACCTGAACATTAGCTTAAGGCCAGAGGCCCCGTGTGGTTCTCCCCTTCCCTGAGGACAAGCGAAGTAGGAGCACTTACCGAGGAACGGCACCATCCAATTTCCTTCCAGGAAACTCACTTGTCATCACAAAGGCAACTGTGCAACAACACTGTTTCCCAGGGAGAACTGAGCCCGCAGCTCTCTAAATCCCAATGAGGAAAATAAAGTTTCCCTTCAAGCCTTAGTTTCAAAATGGACCGCAGAGCATTCACCCTGTTGTTTCCGTCTCTCCATGGCACGTCCAAGGTGCGCATAGCACGGAGATACTACAGTCGTTTCAACTTGCCGCATCCTAGCATTTTAACAAAAGACGCCCTTCACAGCCCTTCTTTCGGCCTATAGTTGCCCTCAACTGAGCATTGCTCACAAGGCCCGGAAAGGACGGGCAGTCCGTCGTTTACATCTTGGATCCTAGTGCAGACCCCCGTGTCTTCAGACGCCAGAAACACTTCCTAGATTTAAAGCACCGCTTTGACAAAGGCTGCCGTGAGCTTGCGGCCCGCCTATGTCTGTGATGAGAGAAGTAGAACGTTGGCTTGAGGCGAGTCGTCCGGGGTTGTGGGCGTACTCACGAACGATTTTTGCGGGATGAGGACGTGGCAGGAATTGAAAGCCAAGTGTTCTTTCGTGGAAGACAACTTGTCCTCCCAAAGACGACTGTGCAGCAATGAGAAGATTGGCAACAACAGTGTTTACCAGGTAACCCTGGGGCCGCAAACGCTCCACTTTCCAATGAGGAAAATCAACATACCCTGGAAGCCTCAATTTCCAGCAGGACAAAGCAGCATATTACCAAGTCGCATCGGACTGTCTCTTGTACATCCCGTGGACACAGCGGATTGTGACCCTAGTAACCATTGCCATGCTGGGAGTCCTGACTGTGGTGTAAGGATAGCAAGGTGAGGGCTTAGTTAGGCCTAGGTGACGGTACTTCTCTAGACTATCTACCAGTTCGGGAAAACCCTGGAGGTTTTCAAGCCGGACTTAAAGTGTAGTTGCCGCTTGAGGTAGACAGACGTCACGGAGCAGCTCCCAGGAGCAGTGGTAGGCTAATTGTATTTTCCAGTGCAGCTCAGGGTTCCTCCAGAGCGCAGACACCCTTGGCATGAAGGAAGGCATGGAACGCTGATAACTGGGTTGCTTTCAAGCTATCGCAATCCAGGTGTCTAAACAACGAAGCCCTTCACTGCCCATCAGTCGGCATCTAGCTGTTCCCGACGGTAGATGGCTCAAGGCTCCCCGAAGACACAGGCAGTCCTTTCTCAGTACGTTTTGGAACCTAGCGCTGACAAGGGAGTCCAAAAGAGAGCTGATATGCTTCCTAGAGTTCAAGAACCACAGGGACTAAGGCTCTATGCAATCTGTGGCTTCCCTAAGTCTGTCATGAGAACACCTGGACGTTAGCTTGAGGCTAGAGGCCCCATGTGGTGGGCCCATTCCCTGAAGACTACTGAAGGATGACCACCTACCAAGGGATGGCAACCTCCAAGTTTCTTGCCTAGAAACTCACGTCATCACGCTGGCAATTGTGTTACGAAGAGAAGCTGTGCAGCAACAGTGTTTCTTGGGGAGAATTGAGCCCGCGGCTCTGTCAATCCCGATGAGGAAAATAAAGGTTCACTCGCAGACTTACTTTCACAAGGGACCACACAGAGCATTCACCCTGCTGTGTCTTTCTCTAGTTTGTACTCCCAAAGTGCGTTAGAAGGGAGATACTTGAGTTGTTTCAGTTACCACATGCTAGATGTTTAGCAAAAGAAGGCCTTTACTGCCCTTCTTTCGGCATATGGTTGTCCTCAGCCGAACAGTTCTCTCAGCTCCTAGAAGCGACGGGCGGTCCCTTGTGTACATCTTGGATCCCAGTGCAGACCTGTTAGTCCTAAGACACCAGAAATGCTTCCTACACTTAAAGCACCGCTTTGACAAACGCTGCCTGGAACCTGTTGCCTGCCTATCTGTGTGACGAACCAAACAGTACCTTAGCTTGGGGCCAGTCCTCCTCTATGTTTGGCTTACTCACCGACGATTGCTGAGGGCTGAGCACCTAGCAGGGAGTGAAAGGCCACGTATGCCTCACGGGGTGGGGGTGGGGGGGAAATCAGTTGTCCTCACAAAGGCAATTCTGCAACGAAGAAAAGATAGGCCACTACACTCTTCATCAGGTAACCTTGAGGTCGCGTGTCGACATTCCAGTGTGCCAAATAAACTTCACATCACGCTTCAGTTTCCAAGGCGAGGGCACAGCGTCTTATGCTGCAGTTTCTGACTCCCTACTGGACGTTCAGTTGACCAACTAGACCCTTTAGTGAGTAAACTTTGTGATACAGGGGGTCGTGATTGTGGTGAAAGGATTAGCAAGTCATGGCTTAGTGAGGCTGGGGTGTACAATGTATCACCGGAATTCCTGGCTTTCAAGGGAGAGCCCGAAATTTTTCAGGCTACACTGAATGTCCAGTGGCCGCCTGGGCTAAATTCCATCACGTGCGAGTTCCCTGAAGGTGGGGTCGAATCACTGTACGTTTTGTGTGCTCTAGGTTCGGCAGAAAAGCAGACACGTTTTGCATGAAGGAATGAACAGAACGCTGATAGCTGGCTGTTTCTAAGCTATCCCAATCTAGGTGTTTCTCCGACGAAGCCCTTCACTGCCCATGACTCGGCATCTAGCTCCTGCCAGCGGTGCATTGCTCACAACTCCCTGAAGACACAGGAGGCCCTTTTAGTCCGTTTCAGATCCTATTGCAGACCGGCGACTCAAGAGAGACCTGATATGCTTCGTAGGGTTCAAGAAACACAGGGACTAAGGCTGCATGGGGTCTGTTGCATGCCTACCTCGTTCATGAGAAAACCTGAACATTAGCTTAAGGCCAGAGGCCCCGTGTGGTTCTCCCCTTCCCTGAGGACAAGCGAAGTAGGAGCACTTACCGAGGAACGGCACCATCCAATTTCCTTCCAGGAAACTCACTTGTCATCACAAAGGCAACTGTGCAACAACACTGTTTCCCAGGGAGAACTGAGCCCGCAGCTCTCTAAATCCCAATGAGGAAAATAAAGTTTCCCTTCAAGCCTTAGTTTCAAAATGGACCGCAGAGCATTCACCCTGTTGTTTCCGTCTCTCCATGGCACGTCCAAGGTGCGCATAGCACGGAGATACTACAGTCGTTTCAACTTGCCGCATCCTAGCATTTTAACAAAAGACGCCCTTCACAGCCCTTCTTTCGGCCTATAGTTGCCCTCAACTGAGCATTGCTCACAAGGCCCGGAAAGGACGGGCAGTCCGTCGTTTACATCTTGGATCCTAGTGCAGACCCCCGTGTCTTCAGACGCCAGAAACACTTCCTAGATTTAAAGCACCGCTTTGACAAAGGCTGCCGTGAGCTTGCGGCCCGCCTATGTCTGTGATGAGAGAAGTAGAACGTTGGCTTGAGGCGAGTCGTCCGGGGTTGTGGGCGTACTCACGAACGATTTTTGAGGGATGAGGACGTGGCAGGAATTGAAAGCCAAGTGTTCTTTCGTGGAAGATAACTTGTCCTCCCAAAGACGACTGTGCAGCAATGAGAAGATTGGCAACAACAGTGTTTACCAGGTAACCCTGGGGCCGCAAACGCTCCACTTTCCAATGAGGAAAATCAACATACCCAGGAAGCCTCAATTTCCAGCAGGACAAAGCAGCATATTACCAAGTCGCATCGGACTGTCTCTTGTACATCCCGTGGACACAGCGGATTGTGACCCTAGTAACCATTGCCATGCTGGGAGTCCTGACTGTGGTGTAAGGATAGCAAGGTGAGGGCTTAGTTAGGCCTAGGTGACGGTACTTCTCTAGACTATCTACCAGTTCGGGAAAACCCTGGAGGTTTTCAAGCCGGACTTAAAGTGTAGTTGCCGCTTGAGGTAGACAGACGTCACGGAGCAGCTCCCAGGAGCAGTGGTAGGCTAATTGTATTTTCCAGTGCAGCTCAGGGTTCCTCCAGAGCGCAGACACCCTTGGCATGAAGGAAGGCATGGAACGCTGATAACTGGGTTGCTTTCAAGCTATCGCAATCCAGGTGTCTAAACAACGAAGCCCTTCACTGCCCATCAGTCGGCATCTAGCTGTTCCCGACGGTAGATGGCTCAAGGCTCCCCGAAGACACAGGCAGTCCTTTCTCAGTACGTTTTGGAACCTAGCGCTGACAAGGGAGTCCAAAAGAGAGCTGATATGCTTCCTAGAGTTCAAGAACCACAGGGACTAAGGCTCTATGCAATCTGTGGCTTCCCTAAGTCTGTCATGAGAACACCTGGACGTTAGCTTGAGGCTAGAGGCCCCATGTGGTGGGCCCATTCCCTGAAGACTACTGAAGGATGACCACCTACCAAGGGATGGCAACCTCCAAGTTTCTTGCCTAGGAACTCACGTCATCACGCTGGCAATTGTGTTACGAAGAGAAGCTGTGCAGCAACAGTGTTTCTTGGGGAGAATTGAGCCCGCGGCTCTGTCAATCCCGATGAGGAAAATAAAGGTTCACTCGCAGACTTACTTTCACAAGGGACCACACAGAGCATTCACCCTGCTGTGTCTTTCTCTAGTTTGTACTCCCAAAGTGCGTTAGAAGGGAGATACTTGAGTTGTTTCACTTACCACATGCTAGATGTTTAGCAAAAGAAGGCCTTTACTGCCCTTCTTTCGGCATATGGTTGTCCTCAGCCGAACAGTTCTCTCAGCTCCTAGAAGCGACGGGCGGTCCCTTGTGTACATCTTGGATCCCAGTGCAGACCTGTTAGTCCTAAGACACCAGAAATGCTTCCTACACTTAAAGCACCGCTTTGACAAACGCTGCCTGGAACCTGTTGCCTGCCTATCTGTGTGACGAACCAAACAGTACCTTAGCTTGGGGCCAGTCCTCCTCTATGTTTGGCTTACTCACCGACGATTGCTGAGGGCTGAGCACCTAGCAGGGAGTGAAAGGCCACGTATGCCTCACGGGGTGGGGGTGGGGGGGAAATCAGTTGTCCTCACAAAGGCAATTCTGCAACGAAGAAAAGATAGGCCACTACACTCTTCATCAGGTAACCTTGAGGTCGCGTGTCGACATTCCAGTGTGCCAAATAAACTTCACATCACGCTTCAGTTTCCAAGGCGAGGGCACAGCGTCTTATGCTGCAGTTTCTGACTCCCTACTGGACGTTCAGTTGACCAACTAGACCCTTTAGTGAGTAAACTTTGTGATACAGGGGGTCGTGATTGTGGTGAAAGGATTAGCAAGTCATGGCTTAGTGAGGCTGGGGTGTACAATGTATCACCGGAATTCCTGGCTTTCAAGGGAGAGCCCGAAATTTTTCAGGCTACACTGAATGTCCAGTGGCCGCCTGGGCTAAATTCCATCACGTGCGAGTTCCCTGAAGGTGGGGTCGAATCACTGTACGTTTTGTGTGCTCTAGGTTCGGCAGAAAAGCAGACACGTTTTGCATGAAGGAATGAACAGAACGCTGATAGCTGGCTGTTTCTAAGCTATCCCAATCTAGGTGTTTCTCCGACGAAGCCCTTCACTGCCCATGACTCGGCATCTAGCTCCTGCCAGCGGTGCATTGCTCACAACTCCCTGAAGACACAGGAGGCCCTTTTAGTCCGTTTCAGATCCCATTGCAGACCGGCGACTCAAGAGAGACCTGATATGCTTCGTAGGGTTCAAGAAACACAGGGACTAAGGCTGCATGGGGTCTGTTGCATGCCTACCTCGTTCATGAGAAAACCTGAACATTAGCTTAAGGCCAGAGGCCCCGTGTGGTTCTCCCCTTCCCTGAGGACAAGCGAAGTAGGAGCACTTACCGAGGAACGGCACCATCCAATTTCCTTCCAGGAAACTCACTTGTCATCACAAAGGCAACTGTGCAACAACACTGTTTCCCAGGGAGAACTGAGCCCGCAGCTCTCTAAATCCCAATGAGGAAAATAAAGTTTCCCTTCAAGCCTTAGTTTCAAAATGGACCGCAGAGCATTCACCCTGTTGTTTCCGTCTCTCCATGGCACGTCCAAGGTGCGCATAGCACGGAGATACTACAGTCGTTTCAACTTGCCGCATCCTAGCATTTTAACAAAAGACGCCCTTCACAGCCCTTCTTTCGGCCTATAGTTGCCCTCAACTGAGCATTGCTCACAAGGCCCGGAAAGGACGGGCAGTCCGTCGTTTACATCTTGGATCCTAGTGCAGACCCCCGTGTCTTCAGACGCCAGAAACACTTCCTAGATTTAAAGCACCGCTTTGACAAAGGCTGCCGTGAGCTTGCGGCCCGCCTATGTCTGTGATGAGAGAAGTAGAACGTTGGCTTGAGGCGAGTCGTCCGGGGTTGTGGGCGTACTCACGAACGATTTTTGAGGGATGAGGACGTGGCAGGAATTGAAAGCCAAGTGTTCTTTCGTGGAAGATAACTTGTCCTCCCAAAGACGACTGTGCAGCAATGAGAAGATTGGCAACAACAGTGTTTACCAGGTAACCCTGGGGCCGCAAACGCTCCACTTTCCAATGAGGAAAATCAACATACCCAGGAAGCCTCAATTTCCAGCAGGACAAAGCAGCATATTACCAAGTCGCATCGGACTGTCTCTTGTACATCCCGTGGACACAGCGGATTGTGACCCTAGTAACCATTGCCATGCTGGGAGTCCTGACTGTGGTGTAAGGATAGCAAGGTGAGGGCTTAGTTAGGCCTAGGTGACGGTACTTCTCTAGACTATCTACCAGTTCGGGAAAACCCTGGAGGTTTTCAAGCCGGACTTAAAGTGTAGTTGCCGCTTGAGGTAGACAGACGTCACGGAGCAGCTCCCAGGAGCAGTGGTAGGCTAATTGTATTTTCCAGTGCAGCTCAGGGTTCCTCCAGAGCGCAGACACCCTTGGCATGAAGGAAGGCATGGAACGCTGATAACTGGGTTGCTTTCAAGCTATCGCAATCCAGGTGTCTAAACAACGAAGCCCTTCACTGCCCATCAGTCGGCATCTAGCTGTTCCCGACGGTAGATGGCTCAAGGCTCCCCGAAGACACAGGCAGTCCTTTCTCAGTACGTTTTGGAACCTAGCGCTGACAAGGGAGTCCAAAAGAGAGCTGATATGCTTCCTAGAGTTCAAGAACCACAGGGACTAAGGCTCTATGCAATCTGTGGCTTCCCTAAGTCTGTCATGAGAACACCTGGACGTTAGCTTGAGGCTAGAGGCCCCATGTGGTGGGCCCATTCCCTGAAGACTACTGAAGGATGACCACCTACCAAGGGATGGCAACCTCCAAGTTTCTTGCCTAGAAACTCACGTCATCACGCTGGCAATTGTGTTACGAAGAGAAGCTGTGCAGCAACAGTGTTTCTTGGGGAGAATTGAGCCCGCGGCTCTGTCAATCCCGATGAGGAAAATAAAGGTTCACTCGCAGACTTACTTTCACAAGGGACCACACAGAGCATTCACCCTGCTGTGTCTTTCTCTAGTTTGTACTCCCAAAGTGCGTTAGAAGGGAGATACTTGAGTTGTTTCACTTACCACATGCTAGATGTTTAGCAAAAGAAGGCCTTTACTGCCCTTCTTTCGGCATATGGTTGTCCTCAGCCGAACAGTTCTCTCAGCTCCTAGAAGCGACGGGCGGTCCCTTGTGTACATCTTGGATCCCAGTGCAGACCTGTTAGTCCTAAGACACCAGAAATGCTTCCTACACTTAAAGCACCGCTTTGACAAACTCTGCCTGGAACCTGTTGCCTGCCTATCTGTGTGACGAACCAAACAGTACCTTAGCTTGGGGCCAGTCCTCCTCTATGTTTGGCTTACTCACCGACGATTGCTGAGGGCTGAGCACCTAGCAGGGAGTGAAAGGCCACGTATGCCTCACGGGGTGGGGGTGGGGGGGAAATCAGTTGTCCTCACAAAGGCAATTCTGCAACGAAGAAAAGATAGGCCACTACACTCTTCATCAGGTAACCTTGAGGTCGCGTGTCGACATTCCAGTGTGCCAAATAAACTTCACATCACGCTTCAGTTTCCAAGGCGAGGGCACAGCGTCTTATGCTGCAGTTTCTGACTCCCTACTGGACGTTCAGTTGACCAACTAGACCCTTTAGTGAGTAAACTTTGTGATACAGGGGGTCGTGATTGTGGTGAAAGGATTAGCAAGTCATGGCTTAGTGAGGCTGGGGTGTACAATGTATCACCGGAATTCCTGGCTTTCAAGGGAGAGCCCGAAATTTTTCAGGCTACACTGAATGTCCAGTGGCCGCCTGGGCTAAATTCCATCACGTGCGAGTTCCCTGAAGGTGGGGTCGAATCACTGTACGTTTTGTGTGCTCTAGGTTCGGCAGAAAAGCAGACACGTTTTGCATGAAGGAATGAACAGAACGCTGATAGCTGGCTGTTTCTAAGCTATCCCAATCTAGGTGTTTCTCCGACGAAGCCCTTCACTGCCCATGACTCGGCATCTAGCTCCTGCCAGCGGTGCATTGCTCACAACTCCCTGAAGACACAGGAGGCCCTTTTAGTCCGTTTCAGATCCTATTGCAGACCGGCGACTCAAGAGAGACCTGATATGCTTCGTAGGGTTCAAGAAACACAGGGACTAAGGCTGCATGGGGTCTGTTGCATGCCTACCTCGTTCATGAGAAAACCTGAACATTAGCTTAAGGCCAGAGGCCCCGTGTGGTTCTCCCCTTCCCTGAGGACAAGCGAAGTAGGAGCACTTACCGAGGAACGGCACCATCCAATTTCCTTCCAGGAAACTCACTTGTCATCACAAAGGCAACTGTGCAACAACACTGTTTCCCAGGGAGAACTGAGCCCGCAGCTCTCTAAATCCCAATGAGGAAAATAAAGTTTCCCTTCAAGCCTTAGTTTCAAAATGGACCGCAGAGCATTCACCCTGTTGTTTCCGTCTCTCCATGGCACGTCCAAGGTGCGCATAGCACGGAGATACTACAGTCGTTTCAACTTGCCGCATCCTAGCATTTTAACAAAAGACGCCCTTCACAGCCCTTCTTTCGGCCTATAGTTGCCCTCAACTGAGCATTGCTCACAAGGCCCGGAAAGGACGGGCAGTCCGTCGTTTACATCTTGGATCCTAGTGCAGACCCCCGTGTCTTCAGACGCCAGAAACACTTCCTAGATTTAAAGCACCGCTTTGACAAAGGCTGCCGTGAGCTTGCGGCCCGCCTATGTCTGTGATGAGAGAAGTAGAACGTTGGCTTGAGGCGAGTCGTCCGGGGTTGTGGGCGTACTCACGAACGATTTTTGAGGGATGAGGACGTGGCAGGAATTGAAAGCCAAGTGTTCTTTCGTGGAAGATAACTTGTCCTCCCAAAGACGACTGTGCAGCAATGAGAAGATTGGCAACAACAGTGTTTACCAGGTAACCCTGGGGCCGCAAACGCTCCACTTTCCAATGAGGAAAATCAACATACCCAGGAAGCCTCAATTTCCAGCAGGACAAAGCAGCATATTACCAAGTCGCATCGGACTGTCTCTTGTACATCCCGTGGACACAGCGGATTGTGACCCTAGTAACCATTGCCATGCTGGGAGTCCTGACTGTGGTGTAAGGATAGCAAGGTGAGGGCTTAGTTAGGCCTAGGTGACGGTACTTCTCTAGACTATCTACCAGTTCGGGAAAACCCTGGAGGTTTTCAAGCCGGACTTAAAGTGTAGTTGCCGCTTGAGGTAGACAGACGTCACGGAGCAGCTCCCAGGAGCAGTGGTAGGCTAATTGTATTTTCCAGTGCAGCTCAGGGTTCCTCCAGAGCGCAGACACCCTTGGCATGAAGGAAGGCATGGAACGCTGATAACTGGGTTGCTTTCAAGCTATCGCAATCCAGGTGTCTAAACAACGAAGCCCTTCACTGCCCATCAGTCGGCATCTAGCTGTTCCCGACGGTAGATGGCTCAAGGCTCCCCGAAGACACAGGCAGTCCTTTCTCAGTACGTTTTGGAACCTAGCGCTGACAAGGGAGTCCAAAAGAGAGCTGATATGCTTCCTAGAGTTCAAGAACCACAGGGACTAAGGCTCTATGCAATCTGTGGCTTCCCTAAGTCTGTCATGAGAACACCTGGACGTTAGCTTGAGGCTAGAGGCCCCATGTGGTGGGCCCATTCCCTGAAGACTACTGAAGGATGACCACCTACCAAGGGATGGCAACCTCCAAGTTTCTTGCCTAGAAACTCACGTCATCACGCTGGCAATTGTGTTACGAAGAGAAGCTGTGCAGCAACAGTGTTTCTTGGGGAGAATTGAGCCCGCGGCTCTGTCAATCCCGATGAGGAAAATAAAGGTTCACTCGCAGACTTACTTTCACAAGGGACCACACAGAGCATTCACCCTGCTGTGTCTTTCTCTAGTTTGTACTCCCAAAGTGCGTTAGAAGGGAGATACTTGAGTTGTTTCACTTACCACATGCTAGATGTTTAGCAAAAGAAGGCCTTTACTGCCCTTCTTTCGGCATATGGTTGTCCTCAGCCGAACAGTTCTCTCAGCTCCTAGAAGCGACGGGCGGTCCCTTGTGTACATCTTGGATCCCAGTGCAGACCTGTTAGTCCTAAGACACCAGAAATGCTTCCTACACTTAAAGCACCGCTTTGACAAATGCTGCCTGGAACCTGTTGCCTGCCTATCTGTGTGACGAACCAAACAGTACCTTAGCTTGGGGCCAGTCCTCCTCTATGTTTGGCTTACTCACCGACGATTGCTGAGGGCTGAGCACCTAGCAGGGAGTGAAAGGCCACGTATGCCTCACGGGGTGGGGGTGGGGGGGAAATCAGTTGTCCTCACAAAGGCAATTCTGCAACGAAGAAAAGATAGGCCACTACACTCTTCATCAGGTAACCTTGAGGTCGCGTGTCGACATTCCAGTGTGCCAAATAAACTTCACATCACGCTTCAGTTTCCAAGGCGAGGGCACAGCGTCTTATGCTGCAGTTTCTGACTCCCTACTGGACGTTCAGTTGACCAACTAGACCCTTTAGTGAGTAAACTTTGTGATACAGGGGGTCGTGATTGTGGTGAAAGGATTAGCAAGTCATGGCTTAGTGAGGCTGGGGTGTACAATGTATCACCGGAATTCCTGGCTTTCAAGGGAGAGCCCGAAATTTTTCAGGCTACACTGAATGTCCAGTGGCCGCCTGGGCTAAATTCCATCACGTGCGAGTTCCCTGAAGGTGGGGTCGAATCACTGTACGTTTTGTGTGCTCTAGGTTCGGCAGAAAAGCAGACACGTTTTGCATGAAGGAATGAACAGAACGCTGATAGCTGGCTGTTTCTAAGCTATCCCAATCTAGGTGTTTCTCCGACGAAGCCCTTCACTGCCCATGACTCGGCATCTAGCTCCTGCCAGCGGTGCATTGCTCACAACTCCCTGAAGACACAGGAGGCCCTTTTAGTCCGTTTCAGATCCCATTGCAGACCGGCGACTCAAGAGAGACCTGATATGCTTCGTAGGGTTCAAGAAACACAGGGACTAAGGCTGCATGGGGTCTGTTGCATGCCTACCTCGTTCATGAGAAAACCTGAACATTAGCTTAAGGCCAGAGGCCCCGTGTGGTTCTCCCCTTCCCTGAGGACAAGCGAAGTAGGAGCACTTACCGAGGAACGGCACCATCCAATTTCCTTCCAGGAAACTCACTTGTCATCACAAAGGCAACTGTGCAACAACACTGTTTCCCAGGGAGAACTGAGCCCGCAGCTCTCTAAATCCCAATGAGGAAAATAAAGTTTCCCTTCAAGCCTTAGTTTCAAAATGGACCGCAGAGCATTCACCCTGTTGTTTCCGTCTCTCCATGGCACGTCCAAGGTGCGCATAGCACGGAGATACTACAGTCGTTTCAACTTGCCGCATCCTAGCATTTTAACAAAAGACGCCCTTCACAGCCCTTCTTTCGGCCTATAGTTGCCCTCAACGGAGCATTGCTCACAAGGCCCGGAAAGGACGGGCAGTCCGTCGTTTACATCTTGGATCCTAGTGCAGACCCCCGTGTCTTCAGACGCCAGAAACACTTCCTAGATTTAAAGCACCGCTTTGACAAAGGCTGCCGTGAGCTTGCGGCCCGCCTATGTCTGTGATGAGAGAAGTAGAACGTTGGCTTGAGGCGAGTCGTCCGGGGTTGTGGGCGTACTCACGAACGATTTTTGAGGGATGAGGACGTGGCAGGAATTGAAAGCCAAGTGTTCTTTCGTGGAAGATAACTTGTCCTCCCAAAGACGACTGTGCAGCAATGAGAAGATTGGCAACAACAGTGTTTACCAGGTAACCCTGGGGCCGCAAACGCTCCACTTTCCAATGAGGAAAATCAACATACCCAGGAAGCCTCAATTTCCAGCAGGACAAAGCAGCATATTACCAAGTCGCATCGGACTGTCTCTTGTACATCCCGTGGACACAGCGGATTGTGACCCTAGTAACCATTGCCATGCTGGGAGTCCTGACTGTGGTGTAAGGATAGCAAGGTGAGGGCTTAGTTAGGCCTAGGTGACGGTACTTCTCTAGACTATCTACCAGTTCGGGAAAACCCTGGAGGTTTTCAAGCCGGACTTAAAGTGTAGTTGCCGCTTGAGGTAGACAGACGTCACGGAGCAGCTCCCAGGAGCAGTGGTAGGCTAATTGTATTTTCCAGTGCAGCTCAGGGTTCCTCCAGAGCGCAGACACCCTTGGCATGAAGGAAGGCATGGAACGCTGATAACTGGGTTGCTTTCAAGCTATCGCAATCCAGGTGTCTAAACAACGAAGCCCTTCACTGCCCATCAGTCGGCATCTAGCTGTTCCCGACGGTAGATGGCTCAAGGCTCCCCGAAGACACAGGCAGTCCTTTCTCAGTACGTTTTGGAACCTAGCGCTGACAAGGGAGTCCAAAAGAGAGCTGATATGCTTCCTAGAGTTCAAGAACCACAGGGACTAAGGCTCTATGCAATCTGTGGCTTCCCTAAGTCTGTCATGAGAACACCTGGACGTTAGCTTGAGGCTAGAGGCCCCATGTGGTGGGCCCATTCCCTGAAGACTACTGAAGGATGACCACCTACCAAGGGATGGCAACCTCCAAGTTTCTTGCCTAGAAACTCACGTCATCACGCTGGCAATTGTGTTACGAAGAGAAGCTGTGCAGCAACAGTGTTTCTTGGGGAGAATTGAGCCCGCGGCTCTGTCAATCCCGATGAGGAAAATAAAGGTTCACTCGCAGACTTACTTTCACAAGGGACCACACAGAGCATTCACCCTGCTGTGTCTTTCTCTAGTTTGTACTCCCAAAGTGCGTTAGAAGGGAGATACTTGAGTTGTTTCACTTACCACATGCTAGATGTTTAGCAAAAGAAGGCCTTTACTGCCCTTCTTTCGGCATATGGTTGTCCTCAGCCGAACAGTTCTCTCAGCTCCTAGAAGCGACGGGCGGTCCCTTGTGTACATCTTGGATCCCAGTGCAGACCTGTTAGTCCTAAGACACCAGAAATGCTTCCTACACTTAAAGCACCGCTTTGACAAACTCTGCCTGGAACCTGTTGCCTGCCTATCTGTGTGACGAACCAAACAGTACCTTAGCTTGGGGCCAGTCCTCCTCTATGTTTGGCTTACTCACCGACGATTGCTGAGGGCTGAGCACCTAGCAGGGAGTGAAAGGCCACGTATGCCTCACGGGGTGGGGGTGGGGGGGAAATCAGTTGTCCTCACAAAGGCAATTCTGCAACGAAGAAAAGATAGGCCACTACACTCTTCATCAGGTAACCTTGAGGTCGCGTGTCGACATTCCAGTGTGCCAAATAAACTTCACATCACGCTTCAGTTTCCAAGGCGAGGGCACAGCGTCTTATGCTGCAGTTTCTGACTCCCTACTGGACGTTCAGTTGACCAACTAGACCCTTTAGTGAGTAAACTTTGTGATACAGGGGGTCGTGATTGTGGTGAAAGGATTAGCAAGTCATGGCTTAGTGAGGCTGGGGTGTACAATGTATCACCGGAATTCCTGGCTTTCAAGGGAGAGCCCGAAATTTTTCAGGCTACACTGAATGTCCAGTGGCCGCCTGGGCTAAATTCCATCACGTGCGAGTTCCCTGAAGGTGGGGTCGAATCACTGTACGTTTTGTGTGCTCTAGGTTCGGCAGAAAAACAGACACGTTTTGCATGAAGGAATGAACAGAACGCTGATAGCTGGCTGTTTCTAAGCTATCCCAATCTAGGTGTTTCTCCGACGAAGCCCTTCACTGCCCATGACTCGGCATCTAGCTCCTGCCAGCGGTGCATTGCTCACAACTCCCTGAAGACACAGGAGGCCCTTTTAGTCCGTTTCAGATCCCATTGCAGACCGGCGACTCAAGAGAGACCTGATATGCTTCGTAGGGTTCAAGAAACACAGGGACTAAGGCTGCATGGGGTCTGTTGCATGCCTACCTCGTTCATGAGAAAACCTGAACATTAGCTTAAGGCCAGAGGCCCCGTGTGGTTCTCCCCTTCCCTGAGGACAAGCGAAGTAGGAGCACTTACCGAGGAACGGCACCATCCAATTTCCTTCCAGGAAACTCACTTGTCATCACAAAGGCAACTGTGCAACAACACTGTTTCCCAGGGAGAACTGAGCCCGCAGCTCTCTAAATCCCAATGAGGAAAATAAAGTTTCCCTTCAAGCCTTAGTTTCAAAATGGACCGCAGAGCATTCACCCTGTTGTTTCCGTCTCTCCATGGCACGTCCAAGGTGCGCATAGCACGGAGATACTACAGTCGTTTCAACTTGCCGCATCCTAGCATTTTAACAAAAGACGCCCTTCACAGCCCTTCTTTCGGCCTATAGTTGCCCTCAACTGAGCATTGCTCACAAGGCCCGGAAAGGACGGGCAGTCCGTCGTTTACATCTTGGATCCTAGTGCAGACCCCCGTGTCTTCAGACGCCAGAAACACTTCCTAGATTTAAAGCACCGCTTTGACAAAGGCTGCCGTGAGCTTGCGGCCCGCCTATGTCTGTGATGAGAGAAGTAGAACGTTGGCTTGAGGCGAGTCGTCCGGGGTTGTGGGCGTACTCACGAACGATTTTTGAGGGATGAGGACGTGGCAGGAATTGAAAGCCAAGTGTTCTTTCGTGGAAGATAACTTGTCCTCCCAAAGACGACTGTGCAGCAATGAGAAGATTGGCAACAACAGTGTTTACCAGGTAACCCTGGGGCCGCAAACGCTCCACTTTCCAATGAGGAAAATCAACATACCCAGGAAGCCTCAATTTCCAGCAGGACAAAGCAGCATATTACCAAGTCGCATCGGACTGTCTCTTGTACATCCCGTGGACACAGCGGATTGTGACCCTAGTAACCATTGCCATGCTGGGAGTCCTGACTGTGGTGTAAGGATAGCAAGGTGAGGGCTTAGTTAGGCCTAGGTGACGGTACTTCTCTAGACTATCTACCAGTTCGGGAAAACCCTGGAGGTTTTCAAGCCGGACTTAAAGTGTAGTTGCCGCTTGAGGTAGACAGACGTCACGGAGCAGCTCCCAGGAGCAGTGGTAGGCTAATTGTATTTTCCAGTGCAGCTCAGGGTTCCTCCAGAGCGCAGACACCCTTGGCATGAAGGAAGGCATGGAACGCTGATAACTGGGTTGCTTTCAAGCTATCGCAATCCAGGTGTCTAAACAACGAAGCCCTTCACTGCCCATCAGTCGGCATCTAGCTGTTCCCGACGGTAGATGGCTCAAGGCTCCCCGAAGACACAGGCAGTCCTTTCTCAGTACGTTTTGGAACCTAGCGCTGACAAGGGAGTCCAAAAGAGAGCTGATATGCTTCCTAGAGTTCAAGAACCACAGGGACTAAGGCTCTATGCAATCTGTGGCTTCCCTAAGTCTGTCATGAGAACACCTGGACGTTAGCTTGAGGCTAGAGGCCCCATGTGGTGGGCCCATTCCCTGAAGACTACTGAAGGATGACCACCTACCAAGGGATGGCAACCTCCAAGTTTCTTGCCTAGAAACTCACGTCATCACGCTGGCAATTGTGTTACGAAGAGAAGCTGTGCAGCAACAGTGTTTCTTGGGGAGAATTGAGCCCGCGGCTCTGTCAATCCCGATGAGGAAAATAAAGGTTCACTCGCAGACTTACTTTCACAAGGGACCACACAGAGCATTCACCCTGCTGTGTCTTTCTCTAGTTTGTACTCCCAAAGTGCGTTAGAAGGGAGATACTTGAGTTGTTTCACTTACCACATGCTAGATGTTTAGCAAAAGAAGGCCTTTACTGCCCTTCTTTCGGCATATGGTTGTCCTCAGCCGAACAGTTCTCTCAGCTCCTAGAAGCGACGGGCGGTCCCTTGTGTACATCTTGGATCCCAGTGCAGACCTGTTAGTCCTAAGACACCAGAAATGCTTCCTACACTTAAAGCACCGCTTTGACAAACTCTGCCTGGAACCTGTTGCCTGCCTATCTGTGTGACGAACCAAACAGTACCTTAGCTTGGGGCCAGTCCTCCTCTATGTTTGGCTTACTCACCGACGATTGCTGAGGGCTGAGCACCTAGCAGGGAGTGAAAGGCCACGTATGCCTCACGGGGTGGGGGTGGGGGGGAAATCAGTTGTCCTCACAAAGGCAATTCTGCAACGAAGAAAAGATAGGCCACTACACTCTTCATCAGGTAACCTTGAGGTCGCGTGTCGACATTCCAGTGTGCCAAATAAACTTCACATCACGCTTCAGTTTCCAAGGCGAGGGCACAGCGTCTTATGCTGCAGTTTCTGACTCCCTACTGGACGTTCAGTTGACCAACTAGACCCTTTAGTGAGTAAACTTTGTGATACAGGGGGTCGTGATTGTGGTGAAAGGATTAGCAAGTCATGGCTTAGTGAGGCTGGGGTGTACAATGTATCACCGGAATTCCTGGCTTTCAAGGGAGAGCCCGAAATTTTTCAGGCTACACTGAATGTCCAGTGGCCGCCTGGGCTAAATTCCATCACGTGCGAGTTCCCTGAAGGTGGGGTCGAATCACTGTACGTTTTGTGTGCTCTAGGTTCGGCAGAAAAGCAGACACGTTTTGCATGAAGGAATGAACAGAACGCTGATAGCTGGCTGTTTCTAAGCTATCCCAATCTAGGTGTTTCTCCGACGAAGCCCTTCACTGCCCATGACTCGGCATCTAGCTCCTGCCAGCGGTGCATTGCTCACAACTCCCTGAAGACACAGGAGGCCCTTTTAGTCCGTTTCAGATCCTATTGCAGACCGGCGACTCAAGAGAGACCTGATATGCTTCGTAGGGTTCAAGAAACACAGGGACTAAGGCTGCATGGGGTCTGTTGCATGCCTACCTCGTTCATGAGAAAACCTGAACATTAGCTTAAGGCCAGAGGCCCCGTGTGGTTCTCCCCTTCCCTGAGGACAAGCGAAGTAGGAGCACTTACCGAGGAACGGCACCATCCAATTTCCTTCCAGGAAACTCACTTGTCATCACAAAGGCAACTGTGCAACAACACTGTTTCCCAGGGAGAACTGAGCCCGCAGCTCTCTAAATCCCAATGAGGAAAATAAAGTTTCCCTTCAAGCCTTAGTTTCAAAATGGACCGCAGAGCATTCACCCTGTTGTTTCCGTCTCTCCATGGCACGTCCAAGGTGCGCATAGCACGGAGATACTACAGTCGTTTCAACTTGCCGCATCCTAGCATTTTAACAAAAGACGCCCTTCACAGCCCTTCTTTCGGCCTATAGTTGCCCTCAACTGAGCATTGCTCACAAGGCCCGGAAAGGACGGGCAGTCCGTCGTTTACATCTTGGATCCTAGTGCAGACCCCCGTGTCTTCAGACGCCAGAAACACTTCCTAGATTTAAAGCACCGCTTTGACAAAGGCTGCCGTGAGCTTGCGGCCCGCCTATGTCTGTGATGAGAGAAGTAGAACGTTGGCTTGAGGCGAGTCGTCCGGGGTTGTGGGCGTACTCACGAACGATTTTTGAGGGATGAGGACGTGGCAGGAATTGAAAGCCAAGTGTTCTTTCGTGGAAGATAACTTGTCCTCCCAAAGACGACTGTGCAGCAATGAGAAGATTGGCAACAACAGTGTTTACCAGGTAACCCTGGGGCCGCAAACGCTCCACTTTCCAATGAGGAAAATCAACATACCCAGGAAGCCTCAATTTCCAGCAGGACAAAGCAGCATATTACCAAGTCGCATCGGACTGTCTCTTGTACATCCCGTGGACACAGCGGATTGTGACCCTAGTAACCATTGCCATGCTGGGAGTCCTGACTGTGGTGTAAGGATAGCAAGGTGAGGGCTTAGTTAGGCCTAGGTGACGGTACTTCTCTAGACTATCTACCAGTTCGGGAAAACCCTGGAGGTTTTCAAGCCGGACTTAAAGTGTAGTTGCCGCTTGAGGTAGACAGACGTCACGGAGCAGCTCCCAGGAGCAGTGGTAGGCTAATTGTATTTTCCAGTGCAGCTCAGGGTTCCTCCAGAGCGCAGACACCCTTGGCATGAAGGAAGGCATGGAACGCTGATAACTGGGTTGCTTTCAAGCTATCGCAATCCAGGTGTCTAAACAACGAAGCCCTTCACTGCCCATCAGTCGGCATCTAGCTGTTCCCGACGGTAGATGGCTCAAGGCTCCCCGAAGACACAGGCAGTCCTTTCTCAGTACGTTTTGGAACCTAGCGCTGACAAGGGAGTCCAAAAGAGAGCTGATATGCTTCCTAGAGTTCAAGAACCACAGGGACTAAGGCTCTATGCAATCTGTGGCTTCCCTAAGTCTGTCATGAGAACACCTGGACGTTAGCTTGAGGCTAGAGGCCCCATGTGGTGGGCCCATTCCCTGAAGACTACTGAAGGATGACCACCTACCAAGGGATGGCAACCTCCAAGTTTCTTGCCTAGGAACTCACGTCATCACGCTGGCAATTGTGTTACGAAGAGAAGCTGTGCAGCAACAGTGTTTCTTGGGGAGAATTGAGCCCGCGGCTCTGTCAATCCCGATGAGGAAAATAAAGGTTCACTCGCAGACTTACTTTCACAAGGGACCACACAGAGCATTCACCCTGCTGTGTCTTTCTCTAGTTTGTACTCCCAAAGTGCGTTAGAAGGGAGATACTTGAGTTGTTTCACTTACCACATGCTAGATGTTTAGCAAAAGAAGGCCTTTACTGCCCTTCTTTCGGCATATGGTTGTCCTCAGCCGAACAGTTCTCTCAGCTCCTAGAAGCGACGGGCGGTCCCTTGTGTACATCTTGGATCCCAGTGCAGACCTGTTAGTCCTAAGACACCAGAAATGCTTCCTACACTTAAAGCACCGCTTTGACAAACGCTGCCTGGAACCTGTTGCCTGCCTATCTGTGTGACGAACCAAACAGTACCTTAGCTTGGGGCCAGTCCTCCTCTATGTTTGGCTTACTCACCGACGATTGCTGAGGGCTGAGCACCTAGCAGGGAGTGAAAGGCCACGTATGCCTCACGGGGTGGGGGTGGGGGGGAAATCAGTTGTCCTCACAAAGGCAATTCTGCAACGAAGAAAAGATAGGCCACTACACTCTTCATCAGGTAACCTTGAGGTCGCGTGTCGACATTCCAGTGTGCCAAATAAACTTCACATCACGCTTCAGTTTCCAAGGCGAGGGCACAGCGTCTTATGCTGCAGTTTCTGACTCCCTACTGGACGTTCAGTTGACCAACTAGACCCTTTAGTGAGTAAACTTTGTGATACAGGGGGTCGTGATTGTGGTGAAAGGATTAGCAAGTCATGGCTTAGTGAGGCTGGGGTGTACAATGTATCACCGGAATTCCTGGCTTTCAAGGGAGAGCCCGAAATTTTTCAGGCTACACTGAATGTCCAGTGGCCGCCTGGGCTAAATTCCATCACGTGCGAGTTCCCTGAAGGTGGGGTCGAATCACTGTACGTTTTGTGTGCTCTAGGTTCGGCAGAAAAGCAGACACGTTTTGCATGAAGGAATGAACAGAACGCTGATAGCTGGCTGTTTCTAAGCTATCCCAATCTAGGTGTTTCTCCGACGAAGCCCTTCACTGCCCATGACTCGGCATCTAGCTCCTGCCAGCGGTGCATTGCTCACAACTCCCTGAAGACACAGGAGGCCCTTTTAGTCCGTTTCAGATCCCATTGCAGACCGGCGACTCAAGAGAGACCTGATATGCTTCGTAGGGTTCAAGAAACACAGGGACTAAGGCTGCATGGGGTCTGTTGCATGCCTACCTCGTTCATGAGAAAACCTGAACATTAGCTTAAGGCCAGAGGCCCCGTGTGGTTCTCCCCTTCCCTGAGGACAAGCGAAGTAGGAGCACTTACCGAGGAACGGCACCATCCAATTTCCTTCCAGGAAACTCACTTGTCATCACAAAGGCAACTGTGCAACAACACTGTTTCCCAGGGAGAACTGAGCCCGCAGCTCTCTAAATCCCAATGAGGAAAATAAAGTTTCCCTTCAAGCCTTAGTTTCAAAATGGACCGCAGAGCATTCACCCTGTTGTTTCCGTCTCTCCATGGCACGTCCAAGGTGCGCATAGCACGGAGATACTACAGTCGTTTCAACTTGCCGCATCCTAGCATTTTAACAAAAGACGCCCTTCACAGCCCTTCTTTCGGCCTATAGTTGCCCTCAACGGAGCATTGCTCACAAGGCCCGGAAAGGACGGGCAGTCCGTCGTTTACATCTTGGATCCTAGTGCAGACCCCCGTGTCTTCAGACGCCAGAAACACTTCCTAGATTTAAAGCACCGCTTTGACAAAGGCTGCCGTGAGCTTGCGGCCCGCCTATGTCTGTGATGAGAGAAGTAGAACGTTGGCTTGAGGCGAGTCGTCCGGGGTTGTGGGCGTACTCACGAACGATTTTTGAGGGATGAGGACGTGGCAGGAATTGAAAGCCAAGTGTTCTTTCGTGGAAGATAACTTGTCCTCCCAAAGACGACTGTGCAGCAATGAGAAGATTGGCAACAACAGTGTTTACCAGGTAACCCTGGGGCCGCAAACGCTCCACTTTCCAATGAGGAAAATCAACATACCCAGGAAGCCTCAATTTCCAGCAGGACAAAGCAGCATATTACCAAGTCGCATCGGACTGTCTCTTGTACATCCCGTGGACACAGCGGATTGTGACCCTAGTAACCATTGCCATGCTGGGAGTCCTGACTGTGGTGTAAGGATAGCAAGGTGAGGGCTTAGTTAGGCCTAGGTGACGGTACTTCTCTAGACTATCTACCAGTTCGGGAAAACCCTGGAGGTTTTCAAGCCGGACTTAAAGTGTAGTTGCCGCTTGAGGTAGACAGACGTCACGGAGCAGCTCCCAGGAGCAGTGGTAGGCTAATTGTATTTTCCAGTGCAGCTCAGGGTTCCTCCAGAGCGCAGACACCCTTGGCATGAAGGAAGGCATGGAACGCTGATAACTGGGTTGCTTTCAAGCTATCGCAATCCAGGTGTCTAAACAACGAAGCCCTTCACTGCCCATCAGTCGGCATCTAGCTGTTCCCGACGGTAGATGGCTCAAGGCTCCCCGAAGACACAGGCAGTCCTTTCTCAGTACGTTTTGGAACCTAGCGCTGACAAGGGAGTCCAAAAGAGAGCTGATATGCTTCCTAGAGTTCAAGAACCACAGGGACTAAGGCTCTATGCAATCTGTGGCTTCCCTAAGTCTGTCATGAGAACACCTGGACGTTAGCTTGAGGCTAGAGGCCCCATGTGGTGGGCCCATTCCCTGAAGACTACTGAAGGATGACCACCTACCAAGGGATGGCAACCTCCAAGTTTCTTGCCTAGAAACTCACGTCATCACGCTGGCAATTGTGTTACGAAGAGAAGCTGTGCAGCAACAGTGTTTCTTGGGGAGAATTGAGCCCACGGCTCTGTCAATCCCGATGAGGAAAATAAAGGTTCACTCGCAGACTTACTTTCACAAGGGACCACACAGAGCATTCACCCTGCTGTGTCTTTCTCTAGTTTGTACTCCCAAAGTGCGTTAGAAGGGAGATACTTGAGTTGTTTCACTTACCACATGCTAGATGTTTAGCAAAAGAAGGCCTTTACTGCCCTTCTTTCGGCATATGGTTGTCCTCAGCCGAACAGTTCTCTCAGCTCCTAGAAGCGACGGGCGGTCCCTTGTGTACATCTTGGATCCCAGTGCAGACCTGTTAGTCCTAAGACACCAGAAATGCTTCCTACACTTAAAGCACCGCTTTGACAAACTCTGCCTGGAACCTGTTGCCTGCCTATCTGTGTGACGAACCAAACAGTACCTTAGCTTGGGGCCAGTCCTCCTCTATGTTTGGCTTACTCACCGACGATTGCTGAGGGCTGAGCACCTAGCAGGGAGTGAAAGGCCACGTATGCCTCACGGGGTGGGGGTGGGGGGGAAATCAGTTGTCCTCACAAAGGCAATTCTGCAACGAAGAAAAGATAGGCCACTACACTCTTCATCAGGTAACCTTGAGGTCGCGTGTCGACATTCCAGTGTGCCAAATAAACTTCACATCACGCTTCAGTTTCCAAGGCGAGGGCACAGCGTCTTATGCTGCAGTTTCTGACTCCCTACTGGACGTTCAGTTGACCAACTAGACCCTTTAGTGAGTAAACTTTGTGATACAGGGGGTCGTGATTGTGGTGAAAGGATTAGCAAGTCATGGCTTAGTGAGGCTGGGGTGTACAATGTATCACCGGAATTCCTGGCTTTCAAGGGAGAGCCCGAAATTTTTCAGGCTACACTGAATGTCCAGTGGCCGCCTGGGCTAAATTCCATCACGTGCGAGTTCCCTGAAGGTGGGGTCGAATCACTGTACGTTTTGTGTGCTCTAGGTTCGGCAGAAAAGCAGACACGTTTTGCATGAAGGAATGAACAGAACGCTGATAGCTGGCTGTTTCTAAGCTATCCCAATCTAGGTGTTTCTCCGACGAAGCCCTTCACTGCCCATGACTCGGCATCTAGCTCCTGCCAGCGGTGCATTGCTCACAACTCCCTGAAGACACAGGAGGCCCTTTTAGTCCGTTTCAGATCCCATTGCAGACCGGCGACTCAAGAGAGACCTGATATGCTTCGTAGGGTTCAAGAAACACAGGGACTAAGGCTGCATGGGGTCTGTTGCATGCCTACCTCGTTCATGAGAAAACCTGAACATTAGCTTAAGGCCAGAGGCCCCGTGTGGTTCTCCCCTTCCCTGAGGACAAGCGAAGTAGGAGCACTTACCGAGGAACGGCACCATCCAATTTCCTTCCAGGAAACTCACTTGTCATCACAAAGGCAACTGTGCAACAACACTGTTTCCCAGGGAGAACTGAGCCCGCAGCTCTCTAAATCCCAATGAGGAAAATAAAGTTTCCCTTCAAGCCTTAGTTTCAAAATGGACCGCAGAGCATTCACCCTGTTGTTTCCGTCTCTCCATGGCACGTCCAAGGTGCGCATAGCACGGAGATACTACAGTCGTTTCAACTTGCCGCATCCTAGCATTTTAACAAAAGACGCCCTTCACAGCCCTTCTTTCGGCCTATAGTTGCCCTCAACTGAGCATTGCTCACAAGGCCCGGAAAGGACGGGCAGTCCGTCGTTTACATCTTGGATCCTAGTGCAGACCCCCGTGTCTTCAGACGCCAGAAACACTTCCTAGATTTAAAGCACCGCTTTGACAAAGGCTGCCGTGAGCTTGCGGCCCGCCTATGTCTGTGATGAGAGAAGTAGAACGTTGGCTTGAGGCGAGTCGTCCGGGGTTGTGGGCGTACTCACGAACGATTTTTGAGGGATGAGGACGTGGCAGGAATTGAAAGCCAAGTGTTCTTTCGTGGAAGATAACTTGTCCTCCCAAAGACGACTGTGCAGCAATGAGAAGATTGGCAACAACAGTGTTTACCAGGTAACCCTGGGGCCGCAAACGCTCCACTTTCCAATGAGGAAAATCAACATACCCAGGAAGCCTCAATTTCCAGCAGGACAAAGCAGCATATTACCAAGTCGCATCGGACTGTCTCTTGTACATCCCGTGGACACAGCGGATTGTGACCCTAGTAACCATTGCCATGCTGGGAGTCCTGACTGTGGTGTAAGGATAGCAAGGTGAGGGCTTAGTTAGGCCTAGGTGACGGTACTTCTCTAGACTATCTACCAGTTCGGGAAAACCCTGGAGGTTTTCAAGCCGGACTTAAAGTGTAGTTGCCGCTTGAGGTAGACAGACGTCACGGAGCAGCTCCCAGGAGCAGTGGTAGGCTAATTGTATTTTCCAGTGCAGCTCAGGGTTCCTCCAGAGCGCAGACACCCTTGGCATGAAGGAAGGCATGGAACGCTGATAACTGGGTTGCTTTCAAGCTATCGCAATCCAGGTGTCTAAACAACGAAGCCCTTCACTGCCCATCAGTCGGCATCTAGCTGTTCCCGACGGTAGATGGCTCAAGGCTCCCCGAAGACACAGGCAGTCCTTTCTCAGTACGTTTTGGAACCTAGCGCTGACAAGGGAGTCCAAAAGAGAGCTGATATGCTTCCTAGAGTTCAAGAACCACAGGGACTAAGGCTCTATGCAATCTGTGGCTTCCCTAAGTCTGTCATGAGAACACCTGGACGTTAGCTTGAGGCTAGAGGCCCCATGTGGTGGGCCCATTCCCTGAAGACTACTGAAGGATGACCACCTACCAAGGGATGGCAACCTCCAAGTTTCTTGCCTAGAAACTCACGTCATCACGCTGGCAATTGTGTTACGAAGAGAAGCTGTGCAGCAACAGTGTTTCTTGGGGAGAATTGAGCCCGCGGCTCTGTCAATCCCGATGAGGAAAATAAAGGTTCACTCGCAGACTTACTTTCACAAGGGACCACACAGAGCATTCACCCTGCTGTGTCTTTCTCTAGTTTGTACTCCCAAAGTGCGTTAGAAGGGAGATACTTGAGTTGTTTCAGTTACCACATGCTAGATGTTTAGCAAAAGAAGGCCTTTACTGCCCTTCTTTCGGCATATGGTTGTCCTCAGCCGAACAGTTCTCTCAGCTCCTAGAAGCGACGGGCGGTCCCTTGTGTACATCTTGGATCCCAGTGCAGACCTGTTAGTCCTAAGACACCAGAAATGCTTCCTACACTTAAAGCACCGCTTTGACAAATGCTGCCTGGAACCTGTTGCCTGCCTATCTGTGTGACGAACCAAACAGTACCTTAGCTTGGGGCCAGTCCTCCTCTATGTTTGGCTTACTCACCGACGATTGCTGAGGGCTGAGCACCTAGCAGGGAGTGAAAGGCCACGTATGCCTCACGGGGTGGGGGTGGGGGTGAAATCAGTTGTCCTCACAAAGGCAATTCTGCAACGAAGAAAAGATAGGCCACTACACTCTTCATCAGGTAACCTTGAGGTCGCGTGTCGACATTCCAGTGTGCCAAATAAACTTCACATCACGCTTCAGTTTCCAAGGCGAGGGCACAGCGTCTTATGCTGCAGTTTCTGACTCCCTACTGGACGTTCAGTTGACCAACTAGACCCTTTAGTGAGTAAACTTTGTGATACAGGGGGTCGTGATTGTGGTGAAAGGATTAGCAAGTCATGGCTTAGTGAGGCTGGGGTGTACAATGTATCACCGGAATTCCTGGCTTTCAAGGGAGAGCCCGAAATTTTTCAGGCTACACTGAATGTCCAGTGGCCGCCTGGGCTAAATTCCATCACGTGCGAGTTCCCTGAAGGTGGGGTCGAATCACTGTACGTTTTGTGTGCTCTAGGTTCGGCAGAAAAGCAGACACGTTTTGCATGAAGGAATGAACAGAACGCTGATAGCTGGCTGTTTCTAAGCTATCCCAATCTAGGTGTTTCTCCGACGAAGCCCTTCACTGCCCATGACTCGGCATCTAGCTCCTGCCAGCGGTGCATTGCTCACAACTCCCTGAAGACACAGGAGGCCCTTTTAGTCCGTTTCAGATCCCATTGCAGACCGGCGACTCAAGAGAGACCTGATATGCTTCGTAGGGTTCAAGAAACACAGGGACTAAGGCTGCATGGGGTCTGTTGCATGCCTACCTCGTTCATGAGAAAACTTGAACATTAGCTTAAGGCCAGAGGCCCCGTGTGGTTCTCCCCTTCCCTGAGGACAAGCGAAGTAGGAGCACTTACCGAGGAACGGCACCATCCAATTTCCTTCCAGGAAACTCACTTGTCATCACAAAGGCAACTGTGCAACAACACTGTTTCCCAGGGAGAACTGAGCCCGCAGCTCTCTAAATCCCAATGAGGAAAATAAAGTTTCCCTTCAAGCCTTAGTTTCAAAATGGACCGCAGAGCATTCACCCTGTTGTTTCCGTCTCTCCATGGCACGTCCAAGGTGCGCATAGCACGGAGATACTACAGTCGTTTCAACTTGCCGCATCCTAGCATTTTAACAAAAGACGCCCTTCACAGCCCTTCTTTCGGCCTATAGTTGCCCTCAACTGAGCATTGCTCACAAGGCCCGGAAAGGACGGGCAGTCCGTCGTTTACATCTTGGATCCTAGTGCAGACCCCCGTGTCTTCAGACGCCAGAAACACTTCCTAGATTTAAAGCACCGCTTTGACAAAGGCTGCCGTGAGCTTGCGGCCCGCCTATGTCTGTGATGAGAGAAGTAGAACGTTGGCTTGAGGCGAGTCGTCCGGGGTTGTGGGCGTACTCACGAACGATTTTTGAGGGATGAGGACGTGGCAGGAATTGAAAGCCAAGTGTTCTTTCGTGGAAGATAACTTGTCCTCCCAAAGACGACTGTGCAGCAATGAGAAGATTGGCAACAACAGTGTTTACCAGGTAACCCTGGGGCCGCAAACGCTCCACTTTCCAATGAGGAAAATCAGCATACCCAGGAAGCCTCAATTTCCAGCAGGACAAAGCAGCATATTACCAAGTCGCATCGGACTGTCTCTTGTACATCCCGTGGACACAGCGGATTGTGACCCTAGTAACCATTGCCATGCTGGGAGTCCTGACTGTGGTGTAAGGATAGCAAGGTGAGGGCTTAGTTAGGCCTAGGTGACGGTACTTCTCTAGACTATCTACCAGTTCGGGAAAACCCTGGAGGTTTTCAAGCCGGACTTAAAGTGTAGTTGCCGCTTGAGGTAGACAGACGTCACGGAGCAGCTCCCAGGAGCAGTGGTAGGCTAATTGTATTTTCCAGTGCAGCTCAGGGTTCCTCCAGAGCGCAGACACCCTTGGCATGAAGGAAGGCATGGAACGCTGATAACTGGGTTGCTTTCAAGCTATCGCAATCCAGGTGTCTAAACAACGAAGCCCTTCACTGCCCATCAGTCGGCATCTAGCTGTTCCCGACGGTAGATGGCTCAAGGCTCCCCGAAGACACAGGCAGTCCTTTCTCAGTACGTTTTGGAACCTAGCGCTGACAAGGGAGTCCAAAAGAGAGCTGATATGCTTCCTAGAGTTCAAGAACCACAGGGACTAAGGCTCTATGCAATCTGTGGCTTCCCTAAGTCTGTCATGAGAACACCTGGACGTTAGCTTGAGGCTAGAGGCCCCATGTGGTGGGCCCATTCCCTGAAGACTACTGAAGGATGACCACCTACCAAGGGATGGCAACCTCCAAGTTTCTTGCCTAGAAACTCACGTCATCACGCTGGCAATTGTGTTACGAAGAGAAGCTGTGCAGCAACAGTGTTTCTTGGGGAGAATTGAGCCCGCGGCTCTGTCAATCCCGATGAGGAAAATAAAGGTTCACTCGCAGACTTACTTTCACAAGGGACCACACAGAGCATTCACCCTGCTGTGTCTTTCTCTAGTTTGTACTCCCAAAGTGCGTTAGAAGGGAGATACTTGAGTTGTTTCAGTTACCACATGCTAGATGTTTAGCAAAAGAAGGCCTTTACTGCCCTTCTTTCGGCATATGGTTGTCCTCAGCCGAACAGTTCTCTCAGCTCCTAGAAGCGACGGGCGGTCCCTTGTGTACATCTTGGATCCCAGTGCAGACCTGTTAGTCCTAAGACACCAGAAATGCTTCCTACACTTAAAGCACCGCTTTGACAAACGCTGCCTGGAACCTGTTGCCTGCCTATCTGTGTGACGAACCAAACAGTACCTTAGCTTGGGGCCAGTCCTCCTCTATGTTTGGCTTACTCACCGACGATTGCTGAGGGCTGAGCACCTAGCAGGGAGTGAAAGGCCACGTATGCCTCACGGGGTGGGGGTGGGGGTGAAATCAGTTGTCCTCACAAAGGCAATTCTGCAACGAAGAAAAGATAGGCCACTACACTCTTCATCAGGTAACCTTGAGGTCGCGTGTCGACATTCCAGTGTGCCAAATAAACTTCACATCACGCTTCAGTTTCCAAGGCGAGGGCACAGCGTCTTATGCTGCAGTTTCTGACTCCCTACTGGACGTTCAGTTGACCAACTAGACCCTTTAGTGAGTAAACTTTGTGATACAGGGGGTCGTGATTGTGGTGAAAGGATTAGCAAGTCATGGCTTAGTGAGGCTGGGGTGTACAATGTATCACCGGAATTCCTGGCTTTCAAGGGAGAGCCCGAAATTTTTCAGGCTACACTGAATGTCCAGTGGCCGCCTGGGCTAAATTCCATCACGTGCGAGTTCCCTGAAGGTGGGGTCGAATCACTGTACGTTTTGTGTGCTCTAGGTTCGGCAGAAAAGCAGACACGTTTTGCATGAAGGAATGAACAGAACGCTGATAGCTGGCTGTTTCTAAGCTATCCCAATCTAGGTGTTTCTCCGACGAAGCCCTTCACTGCCCATGACTCGGCATCTAGCTCCTGCCAGCGGTGCATTGCTCACAACTCCCTGAAGACACAGGAGGCCCTTTTAGTCCGTTTCAGATCCTATTGCAGACCGGCGACTCAAGAGAGACCTGATATGCTTCGTAGGGTTCAAGAAACACAGGGACTAAGGCTGCATGGGGTCTGTTGCATGCCTACCTCGTTCATGAGAAAACTTGAACATTAGCTTAAGGCCAGAGGCCCCGTGTGGTTCTCCCCTTCCCTGAGGACAAGCGAAGTAGGAGCACTTACCGAGGAACGGCACCATCCAATTTCCTTCCAGGAAACTCACTTGTCATCACAAAGGCAACTGTGCAACAACACTGTTTCCCAGGGAGAACTGAGCCCGCAGCTCTCTAAATCCCAATGAGGAAAATAAAGTTTCCCTTCAAGCCTTAGTTTCAAAATGGACCGCAGAGCATTCACCCTGTTGTTTCCGTCTCTCCATGGCACGTCCAAGGTGCGCATAGCACGGAGATACTACAGTCGTTTCAACTTGCCGCATCCTAGCATTTTAACAAAAGACGCCCTTCACAGCCCTTCTTTCGGCCTATAGTTGCCCTCAACTGAGCATTGCTCACAAGGCCCGGAAAGGACGGGCAGTCCGTCGTTTACATCTTGGATCCTAGTGCAGACCCCCGTGTCTTCAGACGCCAGAAACACTTCCTAGATTTAAAGCACCGCTTTGACAAAGGCTGCCGTGAGCTTGCGGCCCGCCTATGTCTGTGATGAGAGAAGTAGAACGTTGGCTTGAGGCGAGTCGTCCGGGGTTGTGGGCGTACTCACGAACGATTTTTGAGGGATGAGGACGTGGCAGGAATTGAAAGCCAAGTGTTCTTTCGTGGAAGATAACTTGTCCTCCCAAAGACGACTGTGCAGCAATGAGAAGATTGGCAACAACAGTGTTTACCAGGTAACCCTGGGGCCGCAAACGCTCCACTTTCCAATGAGGAAAATCAACATACCCAGGAAGCCTCAATTTCCAGCAGGACAAAGCAGCATATTACCAAGTCGCATCGGACTGTCTCTTGTACATCCCGTGGACACAGCGGATTGTGACCCTAGTAACCATTGCCATGCTGGGAGTCCTGACTGTGGTGTAAGGATAGCAAGGTGAGGGCTTAGTTAGGCCTAGGTGACGGTACTTCTCTAGACTATCTACCAGTTCGGGAAAACCCTGGAGGTTTTCAAGCCGGACTTAAAGTGTAGTTGCCGCTTGAGGTAGACAGACGTCACGGAGCAGCTCCCAGGAGCAGTGGTAGGCTAATTGTATTTTCCAGTGCAGCTCAGGGTTCCTCCAGAGCGCAGACACCCTTGGCATGAAGGAAGGCATGGAACGCTGATAACTGGGTTGCTTTCAAGCTATCGCAATCCAGGTGTCTAAACAACGAAGCCCTTCACTGCCCATCAGTCGGCATCTAGCTGTTCCCGACGGTAGATGGCTCAAGGCTCCCCGAAGACACAGGCAGTCCTTTCTCAGTACGTTTTGGAACCTAGCGCTGACAAGGGAGTCCAAAAGAGAGCTGATATGCTTCCTAGAGTTCAAGAACCACAGGGACTAAGGCTCTATGCAATCTGTGGCTTCCCTAAGTCTGTCATGAGAACACCTGGACGTTAGCTTGAGGCTAGAGGCCCCATGTGGTGGGCCCATTCCCTGAAGACTACTGAAGGATGACCACCTACCAAGGGATGGCAACCTCCAAGTTTCTTGCCTAGAAACTCACGTCATCACGCTGGCAATTGTGTTACGAAGAGAAGCTGTGCAGCAACAGTGTTTCTTGGGGAGAATTGAGCCCGCGGCTCTGTCAATCCCGATGAGGAAAATAAAGGTTCACTCGCAGACTTACTTTCACAAGGGACCACACAGAGCATTCACCCTGCTGTGTCTTTCTCTAGTTTGTACTCCCAAAGTGCGTTAGAAGGGAGATACTTGAGTTGTTTCAGTTACCACATGCTAGATGTTTAGCAAAAGAAGGCCTTTACTGCCCTTCTTTCGGCATATGGTTGTCCTCAGCCGAACAGTTCTCTCAGCTCCTAGAAGCGACGGGCGGTCCCTTGTGTACATCTTGGATCCCAGTGCAGACCTGTTAGTCCTAAGACACCAGAAATGCTTCCTACACTTAAAGCACCGCTTTGACAAACGCTGCCTGGAACCTGTTGCCTGCCTATCTGTGTGACGAACCAAACAGTACCTTAGCTTGGGGCCAGTCCTCCTCTATGTTTGGCTTACTCACCGACGATTGCTGAGGGCTGAGCACCTAGCAGGGAGTGAAAGGCCACGTATGCCTCACGGGGTGGGGGTGGGGGGGAAATCAGTTGTCCTCACAAAGGCAATTCTGCAACGAAGAAAAGATAGGCCACTACACTCTTCATCAGGTAACCTTGAGGTCGCGTGTCGACATTCCAGTGTGCCAAATAAACTTCACATCACGCTTCAGTTTCCAAGGCGAGGGCACAGCGTCTTATGCTGCAGTTTCTGACTCCCTACTGGACGTTCAGTTGACCAACTAGACCCTTTAGTGAGTAAACTTTGTGATACAGGGGGTCGTGATTGTGGTGAAAGGATTAGCAAGTCATGGCTTAGTGAGGCTGGGGTGTACAATGTATCACCGGAATTCCTGGCTTTCAAGGGAGAGCCCGAAATTTTTCAGGCTACACTGAATGTCCAGTGGCCGCCTGGGCTAAATTCCATCACGTGCGAGTTCCCTGAAGGTGGGGTCGAATCACTGTACGTTTTGTGTGCTCTAGGTTCGGCAGAAAAGCAGACACGTTTTGCATGAAGGAATGAACAGAACGCTGATAGCTGGCTGTTTCTAAGCTATCCCAATCTAGGTGTTTCTCCGACGAAGCCCTTCACTGCCCATGACTCGGCATCTAGCTCCTGCCAGCGGTGCATTGCTCACAACTCCCTGAAGACACAGGAGGCCCTTTTAGTCCGTTTCAGATCCTATTGCAGACCGGCGACTCAAGAGAGACCTGATATGCTTCGTAGGGTTCAAGAAACACAGGGACTAAGGCTGCATGGGGTCTGTTGCATGCCTACCTCGTTCATGAGAAAACCTGAACATTAGCTTAAGGCCAGAGGCCCCGTGTGGTTCTCCCCTTCCCTGAGGACAAGCGAAGTAGGAGCACTTACCGAGGAACGGCACCATCCAATTTCCTTCCAGGAAACTCACTTGTCATCACAAAGGCAACTGTGCAACAACACTGTTTCCCAGGGAGAACTGAGCCCGCAGCTCTCTAAATCCCAATGAGGAAAATAAAGTTTCCCTTCAAGCCTTAGTTTCAAAATGGACCGCAGAGCATTCACCCTGTTGTTTCCGTCTCTCCATGGCACGTCCAAGGTGCGCATAGCACGGAGATACTACAGTCGTTTCAACTTGCCGCATCCTAGCATTTTAACAAAAGACGCCCTTCACAGCCCTTCTTTCGGCCTATAGTTGCCCTCAACTGAGCATTGCTCACAAGGCCCGGAAAGGACGGGCAGTCCGTCGTTTACATCTTGGATCCTAGTGCAGACCCCCGTGTCTTCAGACGCCAGAAACACTTCCTAGATTTAAAGCACCGCTTTGACAAAGGCTGCCGTGAGCTTGCGGCCCGCCTATGTCTGTGATGAGAGAAGTAGAACGTTGGCTTGAGGCGAGTCGTCCGGGGTTGTGGGCGTACTCACGAACGATTTTTGAGGGATGAGGACGTGGCAGGAATTGAAAGCCAAGTGTTCTTTCGTGGAAGATAACTTGTCCTCCCAAAGACGACTGTGCAGCAATGAGAAGATTGGCAACAACAGTGTTTACCAGGTAACCCTGGGGCCGCAAACGCTCCACTTTCCAATGAGGAAAATCAACATACCCAGGAAGCCTCAATTTCCAGCAGGACAAAGCAGCATATTACCAAGTCGCATCGGACTGTCTCTTGTACATCCCGTGGACACAGCGGATTGTGACCCTAGTAACCATTGCCATGCTGGGAGTCCTGACTGTGGTGTAAGGATAGCAAGGTGAGGGCTTAGTTAGGCCTAGGTGACGGTACTTCTCTAGACTATCTACCAGTTCGGGAAAACCCTGGAGGTTTTCAAGCCGGACTTAAAGTGTAGTTGCCGCTTGAGGTAGACAGACGTCACGGAGCAGCTCCCAGGAGCAGTGGTAGGCTAATTGTATTTTCCAGTGCAGCTCAGGGTTCCTCCAGAGCGCAGACACCCTTGGCATGAAGGAAGGCATGGAACGCTGATAACTGGGTTGCTTTCAAGCTATCGCAATCCAGGTGTCTAAACAACGAAGCCCTTCACTGCCCATCAGTCGGCATCTAGCTGTTCCCGACGGTAGATGGCTCAAGGCTCCCCGAAGACACAGGCAGTCCTTTCTCAGTACGTTTTGGAACCTAGCGCTGACAAGGGAGTCCAAAAGAGAGCTGATATGCTTCCTAGAGTTCAAGAACCACAGGGACTAAGGCTCTATGCAATCTGTGGCTTCCCTAAGTCTGTCATGAGAACACCTGGACGTTAGCTTGAGGCTAGAGGCCCCATGTGGTGGGCCCATTCCCTGAAGACTACTGAAGGATGACCACCTACCAAGGGATGGCAACCTCCAAGTTTCTTGCCTAGGAACTCACGTCATCACGCTGGCAATTGTGTTACGAAGAGAATCTGTGCAGCAACAGTGTTTCTTGGGGAGAATTGAGCCCGCGGCTCTGTCAATCCCGATGAGGAAAATAAAGGTTCACTCGCAGACTTACTTTCACAAGGGACCACACAGAGCATTCACCCTGCTGTGTCTTTCTCTAGTTTGTACTCCCAAAGTGCGTTAGAAGGGAGATACTTGAGTTGTTTCACTTACCACATGCTAGATGTTTAGCAAAAGAAGGCCTTTACTGCCCTTCTTTCGGCATATGGTTGTCCTCAGCCGAACAGTTCTCTCAGCTCCTAGAAGCGACGGGCGGTCCCTTGTGTACATCTTGGATCCCAGTGCAGACCTGTTAGTCCTAAGACACCAGAAATGCTTCCTACACTTAAAGCACCGCTTTGACAAACGCTGCCTGGAACCTGTTGCCTGCCTATCTGTGTGACGAACCAAACAGTACCTTAGCTTGGGGCCAGTCCTCCTCTATGTTTGGCTTACTCACCGACGATTGCTGAGGGCTGAGCACCTAGCAGGGAGTGAAAGGCCACGTATGCCTCACGGGGTGGGGGTGGGGGGGAAATCAGTTGTCCTCACAAAGGCAATTCTGCAACGAAGAAAAGATAGGCCACTACACTCTTCATCAGGTAACCTTGAGGTCGCGTGTCGACATTCCAGTGTGCCAAATAAACTTCACATCACGCTTCAGTTTCCAAGGCGAGGGCACAGCGTCTTATGCTGCAGTTTCTGACTCCCTACTGGACGTTCAGTTGACCAACTAGACCCTTTAGTGAGTAAACTTTGTGATACAGGGGGTCGTGATTGTGGTGAAAGGATTAGCAAGTCATGGCTTAGTGAGGCTGGGGTGTACAATGTATCACCAGAATTCCTGGCTTTCAAGGGAGAGCCCGAAATTTTTCAGGCTACACTGAATGTCCAGTGGCCGCCTGGGCTAAATTCCATCACGTGCGAGTTCCCTGAAGGTGGGGTCGAATCACTGTACGTTTTGTGTGCTCTAGGTTCGGCAGAAAAGCAGACACGTTTTGCATGAAGGAATGAACAGAACGCTGATAGCTGGCTGTTTCTAAGCTATCCCAATCTAGGTGTTTCTCCGACGAAGCCCTTCACTGCCCATGACTCGGCATCTAGCTCCTGCCAGCGGTGCATTGCTCACAACTCCCTGAAGACACAGGAGGCCCTTTTAGTCCGTTTCAGATCCTATTGCAGACCGGCGACTCAAGAGAGACCTCATATGCTTCGTAGGGTTCAAGAAACACAGGGACTAAGGCTGCATGGGGTCTGTTGCATGCCTACCTCGTTCATGAGAAAACCTGAACATTAGCTTAAGGCCAGAGGCCCCGTGTGGTTCTCCCCTTCCCTGAGGACAAGCGAAGTAGGAGCACTTACCGAGGAACGGCACCATCCAATTTCCTTCCAGGAAACTCACTTGTCATCACAAAGGCAACTGTGCAACAACACTGTTTCCCAGGGAGAACTGAGCCCGCAGCTCTCTAAATCCCAATGAGGAAAATAAAGTTTCCCTTCAAGCCTTAGTTTCAAAATGGACCGCAGAGCATTCACCCTGTTGTTTCCGTCTCTCCATGGCACGTCCAAGGTGCGCATAGCACGGAGATACTACAGTCGTTTCAACTTGCCGCATCCTAGCATTTTAACAAAAGACGCCCTTCACAGCCCTTCTTTCGGCCTATAGTTGCCCTCAACTGAGCATTGCTCACAAGGCCCGGAAAGGACGGGCAGTCCGTCGTTTACATCTTGGATCCTAGTGCAGACCCCCGTGTCTTCAGACGCCAGAAACACTTCCTAGATTTAAAGCACCGCTTTGACAAAGGCTGCCGTGAGCTTGCGGCCCGCCTATGTCTGTGATGAGAGAAGTAGAACGTTGGCTTGAGGCGAGTCGTCCGGGGTTGTGGGCGTACTCACGAACGATTTTTGAGGGATGAGGACGTGGCAGGAATTGAAAGCCAAGTGTTCTTTCGTGGAAGATAACTTGTCCTCCCAAAGACGACTGTGCAGCAATGAGAAGATTGGCAACAACAGTGTTTACCAGGTAACCCTGGGGCCGCAAACGCTCCACTTTCCAATGAGGAAAATCAACATACCCAGGAAGCCTCAATTTCCAGCAGGACAAAGCAGCATATTACCAAGTCGCATCGGACTGTCTCTTGTACATCCCGTGGACACAGCGGATTGTGACCCTAGTAACCATTGCCATGCTGGGAGTCCTGACTGTGGTGTAAGGATAGCAAGGTGAGGGCTTAGTTAGGCCTAGGTGACGGTACTTCTCTAGACTATCTACCAGTTCGGGAAAACCCTGGAGGTTTTCAAGCCGGACTTAAAGTGTAGTTGCCGCTTGAGGTAGACAGACGTCACGGAGCAGCTCCCAGGAGCAGTGGTAGGCTAATTGTATTTTCCAGTGCAGCTCAGGGTTCCTCCAGAGCGCAGACACCCTTGGCATGAAGGAAGGCATGGAACGCTGATAACTGGGTTGCTTTCAAGCTATCGCAATCCAGGTGTCTAAACAACGAAGCCCTTCACTGCCCATCAGTCGGCATCTAGCTGTTCCCGACGGTAGATGGCTCAAGGCTCCCCGAAGACACAGGCAGTCCTTTCTCAGTACGTTTTGGAACCTAGCGCTGACAAGGGAGTCCAAAAGAGAGCTGATATGCTTCCTAGAGTTCAAGAACCACAGGGACTAAGGCTCTATGCAATCTGTGGCTTCCCTAAGTCTGTCATGAGAACACCTGGACGTTAGCTTGAGGCTAGAGGCCCCATGTGGTGGGCCCATTCCCTGAAGACTACTGAAGGATGACCACCTACCAAGGGATGGCAACCTCCAAGTTTCTTGCCTAGGAACTCACGTCATCACGCTGGCAATTGTGTTACGAAGAGAATCTGTGCAGCAACAGTGTTTCTTGGGGAGAATTGAGCCCGCGGCTCTGTCAATCCCGATGAGGAAAATAAAGGTTCACTCGCAGACTTACTTTCACAAGGGACCACACAGAGCATTCACCCTGCTGTGTCTTTCTCTAGTTTGTACTCCCAAAGTGCGTTAGAAGGGAGATACTTGAGTTGTTTCACTTACCACATGCTAGATGTTTAGCAAAAGAAGGCCTTTACTGCCCTTCTTTCGGCATATGGTTGTCCTCAGCCGAACAGTTCTCTCAGCTCCTAGAAGCGACGGGCGGTCCCTTGTGTACATCTTGGATCCCAGTGCAGACCTGTTAGTCCTAAGACACCAGAAATGCTTCCTACACTTAAAGCACCGCTTTGACAAACGCTGCCTGGAACCTGTTGCCTGCCTATCTGTGTGACGAACCAAACAGTACCTTAGCTTGGGGCCAGTCCTCCTCTATGTTTGGCTTACTCACCGACGATTGCTGAGGGCTGAGCACCTAGCAGGGAGTGAAAGGCCACGTATGCCTCACGGGGTGGGGGTGGGGGGGAAATCAGTTGTCCTCACAAAGGCAATTCTGCAACGAAGAAAAGATAGGCCACTACACTCTTCATCAGGTAACCTTGAGGTCGCGTGTCGACATTCCAGTGTGCCAAATAAACTTCACATCACGCTTCAGTTTCCAAGGCGAGGGCACAGCGTCTTATGCTGCAGTTTCTGACTCCCTACTGGACGTTCAGTTGACCAACTAGACCCTTTAGTGAGTAAACTTTGTGATACAGGGGGTCGTGATTGTGGTGAAAGGATTAGCAAGTCATGGCTTAGTGAGGCTGGGGTGTACAATGTATCACCGGAATTCCTGGCTTTCAAGGGAGAGCCCGAAATTTTTCAGGCTACACTGAATGTCCAGTGGCCGCCTGGGCTAAATTCCATCACGTGCGAGTTCCCTGAAGGTGGGGTCGAATCACTGTACGTTTTGTGTGCTCTAGGTTCGGCAGAAAAGCAGACACGTTTTGCATGAAGGAATGAACAGAACGCTGATAGCTGGCTGTTTCTAAGCTATCCCAATCTAGGTGTTTCTCCGACGAAGCCCTTCACTGCCCATGACTCGGCATCTAGCTCCTGCCAGCGGTGCATTGCTCACAACTCCCTGAAGACACAGGAGGCCCTTTTAGTCCGTTTCAGATCCCATTGCAGACCGGCGACTCAAGAGAGACCTGATATGCTTCGTAGGGTTCAAGAAACACAGGGACTAAGGCTGCATGGGGTCTGTTGCATGCCTACCTCGTTCATGAGAAAACCTGAACATTAGCTTAAGGCCAGAGGCCCCGTGTGGTTCTCCCCTTCCCTGAGGACAAGCGAAGTAGGAGCACTTACCGAGGAACGGCACCATCCAATTTCCTTCCAGGAAACTCACTTGTCATCACAAAGGCAACTGTGCAACAACACTGTTTCCCAGGGAGAACTGAGCCCGCAGCTCTCTAAATCCCAATGAGGAAAATAAAGTTTCCCTTCAAGCCTTAGTTTCAAAATGGACCGCAGAGCATTCACCCTGTTGTTTCCGTCTCTCCATGGCACGTCCAAGGTGCGCATAGCACGGAGATACTACAGTCGTTTCAACTTGCCGCATCCTAGCATTTTAACAAAAGACGCCCTTCACAGCCCTTCTTTCGGCCTATAGTTGCCCTCAACTGAGCATTGCTCACAAGGCCCGGAAAGGACGGGCAGTCCGTCGTTTACATCTTGGATCCTAGTGCAGACCCCCGTGTCTTCAGACGCCAGAAACACTTCCTAGATTTAAAGCACCGCTTTGACAAAGGCTGCCGTGAGCTTGCGGCCCGCCTATGTCTGTGATGAGAGAAGTAGAACGTTGGCTTGAGGCGAGTCGTCCGGGGTTGTGGGCGTACTCACGAACGATTTTTGAGGGATGAGGACGTGGCAGGAATTGAAAGCCAAGTGTTCTTTCGTGGAAGATAACTTGTCCTCCCAAAGACGACTGTGCAGCAATGAGAAGATTGGCAACAACAGTGTTTACCAGGTAACCCTGGGGCCGCAAACGCTCCACTTTCCAATGAGGAAAATCAACATACCCAGGAAGCCTCAATTTCCAGCAGGACAAAGCAGCATATTACCAAGTCGCATCGGACTGTCTCTTGTACATCCCGTGGACACAGCGGATTGTGACCCTAGTAACCATTGCCATGCTGGGAGTCCTGACTGTGGTGTAAGGATAGCAAGGTGAGGGCTTAGTTAGGCCTAGGTGACGGTACTTCTCTAGACTATCTACCAGTTCGGGAAAACCCTGGAGGTTTTCAAGCCGGACTTAAAGTGTAGTTGCCGCTTGAGGTAGACAGACGTCACGGAGCAGCTCTCAGGAGCAGTGGTAGGCTAATTGTATTTTCCAGTGCAGCTCAGGGTTCCTCCAGAGCGCAGACACCCTTGGCATGAAGGAAGGCATGGAACGCTGATAACTGGGTTGCTTTCAAGCTATCGCAATCCAGGTGTCTAAACAACGAAGCCCTTCACTGCCCATCAGTCGGCATCTAGCTGTTCCCGACGGTAGATGGCTCAAGGCTCCCCGAAGACACAGGCAGTCCTTTCTCAGTACGTTTTGGAACCTAGCGCTGACAAGGGAGTCCAAAAGAGAGCTGATATGCTTCCTAGAGTTCAAGAACCACAGGGACTAAGGCTCTATGCAATCTGTGGCTTCCCTAAGTCTGTCATGAGAACACCTGGACGTTAGCTTGAGGCTAGAGGCCCCATGTGGTGGGCCCATTCCCTGAAGACTACTGAAGGATGACCACCTACCAAGGGATGGCAACCTCCAAGTTTCTTGCCTAGAAACTCACGTCATCACGCTGGCAATTGTGTTACGAAGAGAAGCTGTGCAGCAACAGTGTTTCTTGGGGAGAATTGAGCCCGCGGCTCTGTCAATCCCGATGAGGAAAATAAAGGTTCACTCGCAGACTTACTTTCACAAGGGACCACACAGAGCATTCACCCTGCTGTGTCTTTCTCTAGTTTGTACTCCCAAAGTGCGTTAGAAGGGAGATACTTGAGTTGTTTCACTTACCACATGCTAGATGTTTAGCAAAAGAAGGCCTTTACTGCCCTTCTTTCGGCATATGGTTGTCCTCAGCCGAACAGTTCTCTCAGCTCCTAGAAGCGACGGGCGGTCCCTTGTGTACATCTTGGATCCCAGTGCAGACCTGTTAGTCCTAAGACACCAGAAATGCTTCCTACACTTAAAGCACCGCTTTGACAAACTCTGCCTGGAACCTGTTGCCTGCCTATCTGTGTGACGAACCAAACAGTACCTTAGCTTGGGGCCAGTCCTCCTCTATGTTTGGCTTACTCACCGACGATTGCTGAGGGCTGAGCACCTAGCAGGGAGTGAAAGGCCACGTATGCCTCACGGGGTGGGGGTGGGGGGGAAATCAGTTGTCCTCACAAAGGCAATTCTGCAACGAAGAAAAGATAGGCCACTACACTCTTCATCAGGTAACCTTGAGGTCGCGTGTCGACATTCCAGTGTGCCAAATAAACTTCACATCACGCTTCAGTTTCCAAGGCGAGGGCACAGCGTCTTATGCTGCAGTTTCTGACTCCCTACTGGACGTTCAGTTGACCAACTAGACCCTTTAGTGAGTAAACTTTGTGATACAGGGGGTCGTGATTGTGGTGAAAGGATTAGCAAGTCATGGCTTAGTGAGGCTGGGGTGTACAATGTATCACCGGAATTCCTGGCTTTCAAGGGAGAGCCCGAAATTTTTCAGGCTACACTGAATGTCCAGTGGCCGCCTGGGCTAAATTCCATCACGTGCGAGTTCCCTGAAGGTGGGGTCGAATCACTGTACGTTTTGTGTGCTCTAGGTTCGGCAGAAAAGCAGACACGTTTTGCATGAAGGAATGAACAGAACGCTGATAGCTGGCTGTTTCTAAGCTATCCCAATCTAGGTGTTTCTCCGACGAAGCCCTTCACTGCCCATGACTCGGCATCTAGCTCCTGCCAGCGGTGCATTGCTCACAACTCCCTGAAGACACAGGAGGCCCTTTTAGTCCGTTTCAGATCCTATTGCAGACCGGCGACTCAAGAGAGACCTGATATGCTTCGTAGGGTTCAAGAAACACAGGGACTAAGGCTGCATGGGGTCTGTTGCATGCCTACCTCGTTCATGAGAAAACCTGAACATTAGCTTAAGGCCAGAGGCCCCGTGTGGTTCTCCCCTTCCCTGAGGACAAGCGAAGTAGGAGCACTTACCGAGGAACGGCACCATCCAATTTCCTTCCAGGAAACTCACTTGTCATCACAAAGGCAACTGTGCAACAACACTGTTTCCCAGGGAGAACTGAGCCCGCAGCTCTCTAAATCCCAATGAGGAAAATAAAGTTTCCCTTCAAGCCTTAGTTTCAAAATGGACCGCAGAGCATTCACCCTGTTGTTTCCGTCTCTCCATGGCACGTCCAAGGTGCGCATAGCACGGAGATACTACAGTCGTTTCAACTTGCCGCATCCTAGCATTTTAACAAAAGACGCCCTTCACAGCCCTTCTTTCGGCCTATAGTTGCCCTCAACTGAGCATTGCTCACAAGGCCCGGAAAGGACGGGCAGTCCGTCGTTTACATCTTGGATCCTAGTGCAGACCCCCGTGTCTTCAGACGCCAGAAACACTTCCTAGATTTAAAGCACCGCTTTGACAAAGGCTGCCGTGAGCTTGCGGCCCGCCTATGTCTGTGATGAGAGAAGTAGAACGTTGGCTTGAGGCGAGTCGTCCGGGGTTGTGGGCGTACTCACGAACGATTTTTGAGGGATGAGGACGTGGCAGGAATTGAAAGCCAAGTGTTCTTTCGTGGAAGATAACTTGTCCTCCCAAAGACGACTGTGCAGCAATGAGAAGATTGGCAACAACAGTGTTTACCAGGTAACCCTGGGGCCGCAAACGCTCCACTTTCCAATGAGGAAAATCAACATACCCAGGAAGCCTCAATTTCCAGCAGGACAAAGCAGCATATTACCAAGTCGCATCGGACTGTCTCTTGTACATCCCGTGGACACAGCGGATTGTGACCCTAGTAACCATTGCCATGCTGGGAGTCCTGACTGTGGTGTAAGGATAGCAAGGTGAGGGCTTAGTTAGGCCTAGGTGACGGTACTTCTCTAGACTATCTACCAGTTCGGGAAAACCCTGGAGGTTTTCAAGCCGGACTTAAAGTGTAGTTGCCGCTTGAGGTAGACAGACGTCACGGAGCAGCTCCCAGGAGCAGTGGTAGGCTAATTGTATTTTCCAGTGCAGCTCAGGGTTCCTCCAGAGCGCAGACACCCTTGGCATGAAGGAAGGCATGGAACGCTGATAACTGGGTTGCTTTCAAGCTATCGCAATCCAGGTGTCTAAACAACGAAGCCCTTCACTGCCCATCAGTCGGCATCTAGCTGTTCCCGACGGTAGATGGCTCAAGGCTCCCCGAAGACACAGGCAGTCCTTTCTCAGTACGTTTTGGAACCTAGCGCTGACAAGGGAGTCCAAAAGAGAGCTGATATGCTTCCTAGAGTTCAAGAACCACAGGGACTAAGGCTCTATGCAATCTGTGGCTTCCCTAAGTCTGTCATGAGAACACCTGGACGTTAGCTTGAGGCTAGAGGCCCCATGTGGTGGGCCCATTCCCTGAAGACTACTGAAGGATGACCACCTACCAAGGGATGGCAACCTCCAAGTTTCTTGCCTAGAAACTCACGTCATCACGCTGGCAATTGTGTTACGAAGAGAAGCTGTGCAGCAACAGTGTTTCTTGGGGAGAATTGAGCCCGCGGCTCTGTCAATCCCGATGAGGAAAATAAAGGTTCACTCGCAGACTTACTTTCACAAGGGACCACACAGAGCATTCACCCTGCTGTGTCTTTCTCTAGTTTGTACTCCCAAAGTGCGTTAGAAGGGAGATACTTGAGTTGTTTCACTTACCACATGCTAGATGTTTAGCAAAAGAAGGCCTTTACTGCCCTTCTTTCGGCATATGGTTGTCCTCAGCCGAACAGTTCTCTCAGCTCCTAGAAGCGACGGGCGGTCCCTTGTGTACATCTTGGATCCCAGTGCAGACCTGTTAGTCCTAAGACACCAGAAATGCTTCCTACACTTAAAGCACCGCTTTGACAAACGCTGCCTGGAACCTGTTGCCTGCCTATCTGTGTGACGAACCAAACAGTACCTTAGCTTGGGGCCAGTCCTCCTCTATGTTTGGCTTACTCACCGACGATTGCTGAGGGCTGAGCACCTAGCAGGGAGTGAAAGGCCACGTATGCCTCACGGGGTGGGGGTGGGGGTGAAATCAGTTGTCCTCACAAAGGCAATTCTGCAACGAAGAAAAGATAGGCCACTACACTCTTCATCAGGTAACCTTGAGGTCGCGTGTCGACATTCCAGTGTGCCAAATAAACTTCACATCACGCTTCAGTTTCCAAGGCGAGGGCACAGCGTCTTATGCTGCAGTTTCTGACTCCCTACTGGACGTTCAGTTGACCAACTAGACCCTTTAGTGAGTAAACTTTGTGATACAGGGGGTCGTGATTGTGGTGAAAGGATTAGCAAGTCATGGCTTAGTGAGGCTGGGGTGTACAATGTATCACCGGAATTCCTGGCTTTCAAGGGAGAGCCCGAAATTTTTCAGGCTACACTGAATGTCCAGTGGCCGCCTGGGCTAAATTCCATCACGTGCGAGTTCCCTGAAGGTGGGGTCGAATCACTGTACGTTTTGTGTGCTCTAGGTTCGGCAGAAAAGCAGACACGTTTTGCATGAAGGAATGAACAGAACGCTGATAGCTGGCTGTTTCTAAGCTATCCCAATCTAGGTGTTTCTCCGACGAAGCCCTTCACTGCCCATGACTCGGCATCTAGCTCCTGCCAGCGGTGCATTGCTCACAACTCCCTGAAGACACAGGAGGCCCTTTTAGTCCGTTTCAGATCCTATTGCAGACCGGCGACTCAAGAGAGACCTGATATGCTTCGTAGGGTTCAAGAAACACAGGGACTAAGGCTGCATGGGGTCTGTTGCATGCCTACCTCGTTCATGAGAAAACCTGAACATTAGCTTAAGGCCAGAGGCCCCGTGTGGTTCTCCCCTTCCCTGAGGACAAGCGAAGTAGGAGCACTTACCGAGGAACGGCACCATCCAATTTCCTTCCAGGAAACTCACTTGTCATCACAAAGGCAACTGTGCAACAACACTGTTTCCCAGGGAGAACTGAGCCCGCAGCTCTCTAAATCCCAATGAGGAAAATAAAGTTTCCCTTCAAGCCTTAGTTTCAAAATGGACCGCAGAGCATTCACCCTGTTGTTTCCGTCTCTCCATGGCACGTCCAAGGTGCGCATAGCACGGAGATACTACAGTCGTTTCAACTTGCCGCATCCTAGCATTTTAACAAAAGACGCCCTTCACAGCCCTTCTTTCGGCCTATAGTTGCCCTCAACTGAGCATTGCTCACAAGGCCCGGAAAGGACGGGCAGTCCGTCGTTTACATCTTGGATCCTAGTGCAGACCCCCGTGTCTTCAGACGCCAGAAACACTTCCTAGATTTAAAGCACCGCTTTGACAAAGGCTGCCGTGAGCTTGCGGCCCGCCTATGTCTGTGATGAGAGAAGTAGAACGTTGGCTTGAGGCGAGTCGTCCGGGGCTGTGGGCGTACTCACGAACGATTTTTGAGGGATGAGGACGTGGCAGGAATTGAAAGCCAAGTGTTCTTTCGTGGAAGATAACTTGTCCTCCCAAAGACGACTGTGCAGCAATGAGAAGATTGGCAACAACAGTGTTTACCAGGTAACCCTGGGGCCGCAAACGCTCCACTTTCCAATGAGGAAAATCAACATACCCAGGAAGCCTCAATTTCCAGCAGGACAAAGCAGCATATTACCAAGTCGCATCGGACTGTCTCTTGTACATCCCGTGGACACAGCGGATTGTGACCCTAGTAACCATTGCCATGCTGGGAGTCCTGACTGTGGTGTAAGGATAGCAAGGTGAGGGCTTAGTTAGGCCTAGGTGACGGTACTTCTCTAGACTATCTACCAGTTCGGGAAAACCCTGGAGGTTTTCAAGCCGGACTTAAAGTGTAGTTGCCGCTTGAGGTAGACAGACGTCACGGAGCAGCTCCCAGGAGCAGTGGTAGGCTAATTGTATTTTCCAGTGCAGCTCAGGGTTCCTCCAGAGCGCAGACACCCTTGGCATGAAGGAAGGCATGGAACGCTGATAACTGGGTTGCTTTCAAGCTATCGCAATCCAGGTGTCTAAACAACGAAGCCCTTCACTGCCCATCAGTCGGCATCTAGCTGTTCCCGACGGTAGATGGCTCAAGGCTCCCCGAAGACACAGGCAGTCCTTTCTCAGTACGTTTTGGAACCTAGCGCTGACAAGGGAGTCCAAAAGAGAGCTGATATGCTTCCTAGAGTTCAAGAACCACAGGGACTAAGGCTCTATGCAATCTGTGGCTTCCCTAAGTCTGTCATGAGAACACCTGGACGTTAGCTTGAGGCTAGAGGCCCCATGTGGTGGGCCCATTCCCTGAAGACTACTGAAGGATGACCACCTACCAAGGGATGGCAACCTCCAAGTTTCTTGCCTAGGAACTCACGTCATCACGCTGGCAATTGTGTTACGAAGAGAAGCTGTGCAGCAACAGTGTTTCTTGGGGAGAATTGAGCCCGCGGCTCTGTCAATCCCGATGAGGAAAATAAAGGTTCACTCGCAGACTTACTTTCACAAGGGACCACACAGAGCATTCACCCTGCTGTGTCTTTCTCTAGTTTGTACTCCCAAAGTGCGTTAGAAGGGAGATACTTGAGTTGTTTCACTTACCACATGCTAGATGTTTAGCAAAAGAAGGCCTTTACTGCCCTTCTTTCGGCATATGGTTGTCCTCAGCCGAACAGTTCTCTCAGCTCCTAGAAGCGACGGGCGGTCCCTTGTGTACATCTTGGATCCCAGTGCAGACCTGTTAGTCCTAAGACACCAGAAATGCTTCCTACACTTAAAGCACCGCTTTGACAAACGCTGCCTGGAACCTGTTGCCTGCCTATCTGTGTGACGAACCAAACAGTACCTTAGCTTGGGGCCAGTCCTCCTCTATGTTTGGCTTACTCACCGACGATTGCTGAGGGCTGAGCACCTAGCAGGGAGTGAAAGGCCACGTATGCCTCACGGGGTGGGGGTGGGGGTGAAATCAGTTGTCCTCACAAAGGCAATTCTGCAACGAAGAAAAGATAGGCCACTACACTCTTCATCAGGTAACCTTGAGGTCGCGTGTCGACATTCCAGTGTGCCAAATAAACTTCACATCACGCTTCAGTTTCCAAGGCGAGGGCACAGCGTCTTATGCTGCAGTTTCTGACTCCCTACTGGACGTTCAGTTGACCAACTAGACCCTTTAGTGAGTAAACTTTGTGATACAGGGGGTCGTGATTGTGGTGAAAGGATTAGCAAGTCATGGCTTAGTGAGGCTGGGGTGTACAATGTATCACCGGAATTCCTGGCTTTCAAGGGAGAGCCCGAAATTTTTCAGGCTACACTGAATGTCCAGTGGCCGCCTGGGCTAAATTCCATCACGTGCGAGTTCCCTGAAGGTGGGGTCGAATCACTGTACGTTTTGTGTGCTCTAGGTTCGGCAGAAAAGCAGACACGTTTTGCATGAAGGAATGAACAGAACGCTGATAGCTGGCTGTTTCTAAGCTATCCCAATCTAGGTGTTTCTCCGACGAAGCCCTTCACTGCCCATGACTCGGCATCTAGCTCCTGCCAGCGGTGCATTGCTCACAACTCCCTGAAGACACAGGAGGCCCTTTTAGTCCGTTTCAGATCCCATTGCAGACCGGCGACTCAAGAGAGACCTGATATGCTTCGTAGGGTTCAAGAAACACAGGGACTAAGGCTGCATGGGGTCTGTTGCATGCCTACCTCGTTCATGAGAAAACCTGAACATTAGCTTAAGGCCAGAGGCCCCGTGTGGTTCTCCCCTTCCCTGAGGACAAGCGAAGTAGGAGCACTTACCGAGGAACGGCACCATCCAATTTCCTTCCAGGAAACTCACTTGTCATCACAAAGGCAACTGTGCAACAACACTGTTTCCCAGGGAGAACTGAGCCCGCAGCTCTCTAAATCCCAATGAGGAAAATAAAGTTTCCCTTCAAGCCTTAGTTTCAAAATGGACCGCAGAGCATTCACCCTGTTGTTTCCGTCTCTCCATGGCACGTCCAAGGTGCGCATAGCACGGAGATACTACAGTCGTTTCAACTTGCCGCATCCTAGCATTTTAACAAAAGACGCCCTTCACAGCCCTTCTTTCGGCCTATAGTTGCCCTCAACTGAGCATTGCTCACAAGGCCCGGAAAGGACGGGCAGTCCGTCGTTTACATCTTGGATCCTAGTGCAGACCCCCGTGTCTTCAGACGCCAGAAACACTTCCTAGATTTAAAGCACCGCTTTGACAAAGGCTGCCGTGAGCTTGCGGCCCGCCTATGTCTGTGATGAGAGAAGTAGAACGTTGGCTTGAGGCGAGTCGTCCGGGGTTGTGGGCGTACTCACGAACGATTTTTGAGGGATGAGGACGTGGCAGGAATTGAAAGCCAAGTGTTCTTTCGTGGAAGATAACTTGTCCTCCCAAAGACGACTGTGCAGCAATGAGAAGATTGGCAACAACAGTGTTTACCAGGTAACCCTGGGGCCGCAAACGCTCCACTTTCCAATGAGGAAAATCAACATACCCAGGAAGCCTCAATTTCCAGCAGGACAAAGCAGCATATTACCAAGTCGCATCGGACTGTCTCTTGTACATCCCGTGGACACAGCGGATTGTGACCCTAGTAACCATTGCCATGCTGGGAGTCCTGACTGTGGTGTAAGGATAGCAAGGTGAGGGCTTAGTTAGGCCTAGGTGACGGTACTTCTCTAGACTATCTACCAGTTCGGGAAAACCCTGGAGGTTTTCAAGCCGGACTTAAAGTGTAGTTGCCGCTTGAGGTAGACAGACGTCACGGAGCAGCTCCCAGGAGCAGTGGTAGGCTAATTGTATTTTCCAGTGCAGCTCAGGGTTCCTCCAGAGCGCAGACACCCTTGGCATGAAGGAAGGCATGGAACGCTGATAACTGGGTTGCTTTCAAGCTATCGCAATCCAGGTGTCTAAACAACGAAGCCCTTCACTGCCCATCAGTCGGCATCTAGCTGTTCCCGACGGTAGATGGCTCAAGGCTCCCCGAAGACACAGGCAGTCCTTTCTCAGTACGTTTTGGAACCTAGCGCTGACAAGGGAGTCCAAAAGAGAGCTGATATGCTTCCTAGAGTTCAAGAACCACAGGGACTAAGGCTCTATGCAATCTGTGGCTTCCCTAAGTCTGTCATGAGAACACCTGGACGTTAGCTTGAGGCTAGAGGCCCCATGTGGTGGGCCCATTCCCTGAAGACTACTGAAGGATGACCACCTACCAAGGGATGGCAACCTCCAAGTTTCTTGCCTAGAAACTCACGTCATCACGCTGGCAATTGTGTTACGAAGAGAAGCTGTGCAGCAACAGTGTTTCTTGGGGAGAATTGAGCCCGCGGCTCTGTCAATCCCGATGAGGAAAATAAAGGTTCACTCGCAGACTTACTTTCACAAGGGACCACACAGAGCATTCACCCTGCTGTGTCTTTCTCTAGTTTGTACTCCCAAAGTGCGTTAGAAGGGAGATACTTGAGTTGTTTCACTTACCACATGCTAGATGTTTAGCAAAAGAAGGCCTTTACTGCCCTTCTTTCGGCATATGGTTGTCCTCAGCCGAACAGTTCTCTCAGCTCCTAGAAGCGACGGGCGGTCCCTTGTGTACATCTTGGATCCCAGTGCAGACCTGTTAGTCCTAAGACACCAGAAATGCTTCCTACACTTAAAGCACCGCTTTGACAAACGCTGCCTGGAACCTGTTGCCTGCCTATCTGTGTGACGAACCAAACAGTACCTTAGCTTGGGGCCAGTCCTCCTCTATGTTTGGCTTACTCACCGACGATTGCTGAGGGCTGAGCACCTAGCAGGGAGTGAAAGGCCACGTATGCCTCACGGGGTGGGGGTGGGGGGGAAATCAGTTGTCCTCACAAAGGCAATTCTGCAATGAAGAAAAGATAGGCCACTACACTCTTCATCAGGTAACCTTGAGGTCGCGTGTCGACATTCCAGTGTGCCAAATAAACTTCACATCACGCTTCAGTTTCCAAGGCGAGGGCACAGCGTCTTATGCTGCAGTTTCTGACTCCCTACTGGACGTTCAGTTGACCAACTAGACCCTTTAGTGAGTAAACTTTGTGATACAGGGGGTCGTGATTGTGGTGAAAGGATTAGCAAGTCATGGCTTAGTGAGGCTGGGGTGTACAATGTATCACCGGAATTCCTGGCTTTCAAGGGAGAGCCCGAAATTTTTCAGGCTACACTGAATGTCCAGTGGCCGCCTGGGCTAAATTCCATCACGTGCGAGTTCCCTGAAGGTGGGGTCGAATCACTGTACGTTTTGTGTGCTCTAGGTTCGGCAGAAAAGCAGACACGTTTTGCATGAAGGAATGAACAGAACGCTGATAGCTGGCTGTTTCTAAGCTATCCCAATCTAGGTGTTTCTCCGACGAAGCCCTTCACTGCCCATGACTCGGCATCTAGCTCCTGCCAGCGGTGCATTGCTCACAACTCCCTGAAGACACAGGAGGCCCTTTTAGTCCGTTTCAGATCCCATTGCAGACCGGCGACTCAAGAGAGACCTGATATGCTTCGTAGGGTTCAAGAAACACAGGGACTAAGGCTGCATGGGGTCTGTTGCATGCCTACCTCGTTCATGAGAAAACCTGAACATTAGCTTAAGGCCAGAGGCCCCGTGTGGTTCTCCCCTTCCCTGAGGACAAGCGAAGTAGGAGCACTTACCGAGGAACGGCACCATCCAATTTCCTTCCAGGAAACTCACTTGTCATCACAAAGGCAACTGTGCAACAACACTGTTTCCCAGGGAGAACTGAGCCCGCAGCTCTCTAAATCCCAATGAGGAAAATAAAGTTTCCCTTCAAGCCTTAGTTTCAAAATGGACCGCAGAGCATTCACCCTGTTGTTTCCGTCTCTCCATGGCACGTCCAAGGTGCGCATAGCACGGAGATACTACAGTCGTTTCAACTTGCCGCATCCTAGCATTTTAACAAAAGACGCCCTTCACAGCCCTTCTTTCGGCCTATAGTTGCCCTCAACTGAGCATTGCTCACAAGGCCCGGAAAGGACGGGCAGTCCGTCGTTTACATCTTGGATCCTAGTGCAGACCCCCGTGTCTTCAGACGCCAGAAACACTTCCTAGATTTAAAGCACCGCTTTGACAAAGGCTGCCGTGAGCTTGCGGCCCGCCTATGTCTGTGATGAGAGAAGTAGAACGTTGGCTTGAGGCGAGTCGTCCGGGGTTGTGGGCGTACTCACGAACGATTTTTGAGGGATGAGGACGTGGCAGGAATTGAAAGCCAAGTGTTCTTTCGTGGAAGATAACTTGTCCTCCCAAAGACGACTGTGCAGCAATGAGAAGATTGGCAACAACAGTGTTTACCAGGTAACCCTGGGGCCGCAAACGCTCCACTTTCCAATGAGGAAAATCAACATACCCAGGAAGCCTCAATTTCCAGCAGGACAAAGCAGCATATTACCAAGTCGCATCGGACTGTCTCTTGTACATCCCGTGGACACAGCGGATTGTGACCCTAGTAACCATTGCCATGCTGGGAGTCCTGACTGTGGTGTAAGGATAGCAAGGTGAGGGCTTAGTTAGGCCTAGGTGACGGTACTTCTCTAGACTATCTACCAGTTCGGGAAAACCCTGGAGGTTTTCAAGCCGGACTTAAAGTGTAGTTGCCGCTTGAGGTAGACAGACGTCACGGAGCAGCTCCCAGGAGCAGTGGTAGGCTAATTGTATTTTCCAGTGCAGCTCAGGGTTCCTCCAGAGCGCAGACACCCTTGGCATGAAGGAAGGCATGGAACGCTGATAACTGGGTTGCTTTCAAGCTATCGCAATCCAGGTGTCTAAACAACGAAGCCCTTCACTGCCCATCAGTCGGCATCTAGCTGTTCCCGACGGTAGATGGCTCAAGGCTCCCCGAAGACACAGGCAGTCCTTTCTCAGTACGTTTTGGAACCTAGCGCTGACAAGGGAGTCCAAAAGAGAGCTGATATGCTTCCTAGAGTTCAAGAACCACAGGGACTAAGGCTCTATGCAATCTGTGGCTTCCCTAAGTCTGTCATGAGAACACCTGGACGTTAGCTTGAGGCTAGAGGCCCCATGTGGTGGGCCCATTCCCTGAAGACTACTGAAGGATGACCACCTACCAAGGGATGGCAACCTCCAAGTTTCTTGCCTAGAAACTCACGTCATCACGCTGGCAATTGTGTTACGAAGAGAAGCTGTGCAGCAACAGTGTTTCTTGGGGAGAATTGAGCCCGCGGCTCTGTCAATCCCGATGAGGAAAATAAAGGTTCACTCGCAGACTTACTTTCACAAGGGACCACACAGAGCATTCACCCTGCTGTGTCTTTCTCTAGTTTGTACTCCCAAAGTGCGTTAGAAGGGAGATACTTGAGTTGTTTCACTTACCACATGCTAGATGTTTAGCAAAAGAAGGCCTTTACTGCCCTTCTTTCGGCATATGGTTGTCCTCAGCCGAACAGTTCTCTCAGCTCCTAGAAGCGACGGGCGGTCCCTTGTGTACATCTTGGATCCCAGTGCAGACCTGTTAGTCCTAAGACACCAGAAATGCTTCCTACACTTAAAGCACCGCTTTGACAAACGCTGCCTGGAACCTGTTGCCTGCCTATCTGTGTGACGAACCAAACAGTACCTTAGCTTGGGGCCAGTCCTCCTCTATGTTTGGCTTACTCACCGACGATTGCTGAGGGCTGAGCACCTAGCAGGGAGTGAAAGGCCACGTATGCCTCACGGGGTGGGGGTGGGGGGGAAATCAGTTGTCCTCACAAAGGCAATTCTGCAACGAAGAAAAGATAGGCCACTACACTCTTCATCAGGTAACCTTGAGGTCGCGTGTCGACATTCCAGTGTGCCAAATAAACTTCACATCACGCTTCAGTTTCCAAGGCGAGGGCACAGCGTCTTATGCTGCAGTTTCTGACTCCCTACTGGACGTTCAGTTGACCAACTAGACCCTTTAGTGAGTAAACTTTGTGATACAGGGGGTCGTGATTGTGGTGAAAGGATTAGCAAGTCATGGCTTAGTGAGGCTGGGGTGTACAATGTATCACCGGAATTCCTGGCTTTCAAGGGAGAGCCCGAAATTTTTCAGGCTACACTGAATGTCCAGTGGCCGCCTGGGCTAAATTCCATCACGTGCGAGTTCCCTGAAGGTGGGGTCGAATCACTGTACGTTTTGTGTGCTCTAGGTTCGGCAGAAAAGCAGACACGTTTTGCATGAAGGAATGAACAGAACGCTGATAGCTGGCTGTTTCTAAGCTATCCCAATCTAGGTGTTTCTCCGACGAAGCCCTTCACTGCCCATGACTCGGCATCTAGCTCCTGCCAGCGGTGCATTGCTCACAACTCCCTGAAGACACAGGAGGCCCTTTTAGTCCGTTTCAGATCCTATTGCAGACCGGCGACTCAAGAGAGACCTGATATGCTTCGTAGGGTTCAAGAAACACAGGGACTAAGGCTGCATGGGGTCTGTTGCATGCCTACCTCGTTCATGAGAAAACCTGAACATTAGCTTAAGGCCAGAGGCCCCGTGTGGTTCTCCCCTTCCCTGAGGACAAGCGAAGTAGGAGCACTTACCGAGGAACGGCACCATCCAATTTCCTTCCAGGAAACTCACTTGTCATCACAAAGGCAACTGTGCAACAACACTGTTTCCCAGGGAGAACTGAGCCCGCAGCTCTCTAAATCCCAATGAGGAAAATAAAGTTTCCCTTCAAGCCTTAGTTTCAAAATGGACCGCAGAGCATTCACCCTGTTGTTTCCGTCTCTCCATGGCACGTCCAAGGTGCGCATAGCACGGAGATACTACAGTCGTTTCAACTTGCCGCATCCTAGCATTTTAACAAAAGACGCCCTTCACAGCCCTTCTTTCGGCCTATAGTTGCCCTCAACTGAGCATTGCTCACAAGGCCCGGAAAGGACGGGCAGTCCGTCGTTTACATCTTGGATCCTAGTGCAGACCCCCGTGTCTTCAGACGCCAGAAACACTTCCTAGATTTAAAGCACCGCTTTGACAAAGGCTGCCGTGAGCTTGCGGCCCGCCTATGTCTGTGATGAGAGAAGTAGAACGTTGGCTTGAGGCGAGTCGTCCGGGGTTGTGGGCGTACTCACGAACGATTTTTGAGGGATGAGGACGTGGCAGGAATTGAAAGCCAAGTGTTCTTTCGTGGAAGATAACTTGTCCTCCCAAAGACGACTGTGCAGCAATGAGAAGATTGGCAACAACAGTGTTTACCAGGTAACCCTGGGGCCGCAAACGCTCCACTTTCCAATGAGGAAAATCAACATACCCAGGAAGCCTCAATTTCCAGCAGGACAAAGCAGCATATTACCAAGTCGCATCGGACTGTCTCTTGTACATCCCGTGGACACAGCGGATTGTGACCCTAGTAACCATTGCCATGCTGGGAGTCCTGACTGTGGTGTAAGGATAGCAAGGTGAGGGCTTAGTTAGGCCTAGGTGACGGTACTTCTCTAGACTATCTACCAGTTCGGGAAAACCCTGGAGGTTTTCAAGCCGGACTTAAAGTGTAGTTGCCGCTTGAGGTAGACAGACGTCACGGAGCAGCTCCCAGGAGCAGTGGTAGGCTAATTGTATTTTCCAGTGCAGCTCAGGGTTCCTCCAGAGCGCAGACACCCTTGGCATGAAGGAAGGCATGGAACGCTGATAACTGGGTTGCTTTCAAGCTATCGCAATCCAGGTGTCTAAACAACGAAGCCCTTCACTGCCCATCAGTCGGCATCTAGCTGTTCCCGACGGTAGATGGCTCAAGGCTCCCCGAAGACACAGGCAGTCCTTTCTCAGTACGTTTTGGAACCTAGCGCTGACAAGGGAGTCCAAAAGAGAGCTGATATGCTTCCTAGAGTTCAAGAACCACAGGGACTAAGGCTCTATGCAATCTGTGGCTTCCCTAAGTCTGTCATGAGAACACCTGGACGTTAGCTTGAGGCTAGAGGCCCCATGTGGTGGGCCCATTCCCTGAAGACTACTGAAGGATGACCACCTACCAAGGGATGGCAACCTCCAAGTTTCTTGCCTAGAAACTCACGTCATCACGCTGGCAATTGTGTTACGAAGAGAAGCTGTGCAGCAACAGTGTTTCTTGGGGAGAATTGAGCCCGCGGCTCTGTCAATCCCGATGAGGAAAATAAAGGTTCACTCGCAGACTTACTTTCACAAGGGACCACACAGAGCATTCACCCTGCTGTGTCTTTCTCTAGTTTGTACTCCCAAAGTGCGTTAGAAGGGAGATACTTGAGTTGTTTCACTTACCACATGCTAGATGTTTAGCAAAAGAAGGCCTTTACTGCCCTTCTTTCGGCATATGGTTGTCCTCAGCCGAACAGTTCTCTCAGCTCCTAGAAGCGACGGGCGGTCCCTTGTGTACATCTTGGATCCCAGTGCAGACCTGTTAGTCCTAAGACACCAGAAATGCTTCCTACACTTAAAGCACCGCTTTGACAAACGCTGCCTGGAACCTGTTGCCTGCCTATCTGTGTGACGAACCAAACAGTACCTTAGCTTGGGGCCAGTCCTCCTCTATGTTTGGCTTACTCACCGACGATTGCTGAGGGCTGAGCACCTAGCAGGGAGTGAAAGGCCACGTATGCCTCACGGGGTGGGGGTGGGGGTGAAATCAGTTGTCCTCACAAAGGCAATTCTGCAACGAAGAAAAGATAGGCCACTACACTCTTCATCAGGTAACCTTGAGGTCGCGTGTCGACATTCCAGTGTGCCAAATAAACTTCACATCACGCTTCAGTTTCCAAGGCGAGGGCACAGCGTCTTATGCTGCAGTTTCTGACTCCCTACTGGACGTTCAGTTGACCAACTAGACCCTTTAGTGAGTAAACTTTGTGATACAGGGGGTCGTGATTGTGGTGAAAGGATTAGCAAGTCATGGCTTAGTGAGGCTGGGGTGTACAATGTATCACCGGAATTCCTGGCTTTCAAGGGAGAGCCCGAAATTTTTCAGGCTACACTGAATGTCCAGTGGCCGCCTGGGCTAAATTCCATCACGTGCGAGTTCCCTGAAGGTGGGGTCGAATCACTGTACGTTTTGTGTGCTCTAGGTTCGGCAGAAAAGCAGACACGTTTTGCATGAAGGAATGAACAGAACGCTGATAGCTGGCTGTTTCTAAGCTATCCCAATCTAGGTGTTTCTCCGACGAAGCCCTTCACTGCCCATGACTCGGCATCTAGCTCCTGCCAGCGGTGCATTGCTCACAACTCCCTGAAGACACAGGAGGCCCTTTTAGTCCGTTTCAGATCCTATTGCAGACCGGCGACTCAAGAGAGACCTGATATGCTTCGTAGGGTTCAAGAAACACAGGGACTAAGGCTGCATGGGGTCTGTTGCATGCCTACCTCGTTCATGAGAAAACCTGAACATTAGCTTAAGGCCAGAGGCCCCGTGTGGTTCTCCCCTTCCCTGAGGACAAGCGAAGTAGGAGCACTTACCGAGGAACGGCACCATCCAATTTCCTTCCAGGAAACTCACTTGTCATCACAAAGGCAACTGTGCAACAACACTGTTTCCCAGGGAGAACTGAGCCCGCAGCTCTCTAAATCCCAATGAGGAAAATAAAGTTTCCCTTCAAGCCTTAGTTTCAAAATGGACCGCAGAGCATTCACCCTGTTGTTTCCGTCTCTCCATGGCACGTCCAAGGTGCGCATAGCACGGAGATACTACAGTCGTTTCAACTTGCCGCATCCTAGCATTTTAACAAAAGACGCCCTTCACAGCCCTTCTTTCGGCCTATAGTTGCCCTCAACTGAGCATTGCTCACAAGGCCCGGAAAGGACGGGCAGTCCGTCGTTTACATCTTGGATCCTAGTGCAGACCCCCGTGTCTTCAGACGCCAGAAACACTTCCTAGATTTAAAGCACCGCTTTGACAAAGGCTGCCGTGAGCTTGCGGCCCGCCTATGTCTGTGATGAGAGAAGTAGAACGTTGGCTTGAGGCGAGTCGTCCGGGGTTGTGGGCGTACTCACGAACGATTTTTGAGGGATGAGGACGTGGCAGGAATTGAAAGCCAAGTGTTCTTTCGTGGAAGATAACTTGTCCTCCCAAAGACGACTGTGCAGCAATGAGAAGATTGGCAACAACAGTGTTTACCAGGTAACCCTGGGGCCGCAAACGCTCCACTTTCCAATGAGGAAAATCAACATACCCAGGAAGCCTCAATTTCCAGCAGGACAAAGCAGCATATTACCAAGTCGCATCGGACTGTCTCTTGTACATCCCGTGGACACAGCGGATTGTGACCCTAGTAACCATTGCCATGCTGGGAGTCCTGACTGTGGTGTAAGGATAGCAAGGTGAGGGCTTAGTTAGGCCTAGGTGACGGTACTTCTCTAGACTATCTACCAGTTCGGGAAAACCCTGGAGGTTTTCAAGCCGGACTTAAAGTGTAGTTGCCGCTTGAGGTAGACAGACGTCACGGAGCAGCTCCCAGGAGCAGTGGTAGGCTAATTGTATTTTCCAGTGCAGCTCAGGGTTCCTCCAGAGCGCAGACACCCTTGGCATGAAGGAAGGCATGGAACGCTGATAACTGGGTTGCTTTCAAGCTATCGCAATCCAGGTGTCTAAACAACGAAGCCCTTCACTGCCCATCAGTCGGCATCTAGCTGTTCCCGACGGTAGATGGCTCAAGGCTCCCCGAAGACACAGGCAGTCCTTTCTCAGTACGTTTTGGAACCTAGCGCTGACAAGGGAGTCCAAAAGAGAGCTGATATGCTTCCTAGAGTTCAAGAACCACAGGGACTAAGGCTCTATGCAATCTGTGGCTTCCCTAAGTCTGTCATGAGAACACCTGGACGTTAGCTTGAGGCTAGAGGCCCCATGTGGTGGGCCCATTCCCTGAAGACTACTGAAGGATGACCACCTACCAAGGGATGGCAACCTCCAAGTTTCTTGCCTAGGAACTCACGTCATCACGCTGGCAATTGTGTTACGAAGAGAATCTGTGCAGCAACAGTGTTTCTTGGGGAGAATTGAGCCCGCGACTCTGTCAATCCCGATGAGGAAAATAAAGGTTCACTCGCAGACTTACTTTCACAAGGGACCACACAGAGCATTCACCCTGCTGTGTCTTTCTCTAGTTTGTACTCCCAAAGTGCGTTAGAAGGGAGATACTTGAGTTGTTTCACTTACCACATGCTAGATGTTTAGCAAAAGAAGGCCTTTACTGCCCTTCTTTCGGCATATGGTTGTCCTCAGCCGAACAGTTCTCTCAGCTCCTAGAAGCGACGGGCGGTCCCTTGTGTACATCTTGGATCCCAGTGCAGACCTGTTAGTCCTAAGACACCAGAAATGCTTCCTACACTTAAAGCACCGCTTTGACAAACGCTGCCTGGAACCTGTTGCCTGCCTATCTGTGTGACGAACCAAACAGTACCTTAGCTTGGGGCCAGTCCTCCTCTATGTTTGGCTTACTCACCGACGATTGCTGAGGGCTGAGCACCTAGCAGGGAGTGAAAGGCCACGTATGCCTCACGGGGTGGGGGTGGGGGTGAAATCAGTTGTCCTCACAAAGGCAATTCTGCAACGAAGAAAAGATAGGCCACTACACTCTTCATCAGGTAACCTTGAGGTCGCGTGTCGACATTCCAGTGTGCCAAATAAACTTCACATCACGCTTCAGTTTCCAAGGCGAGGGCACAGCGTCTTATGCTGCAGTTTCTGACTCCCTACTGGACGTTCAGTTGACCAACTAGACCCTTTAGTGAGTAAACTTTGTGATACAGGGGGTCGTGATTGTGGTGAAAGGATTAGCAAGTCATGGCTTAGTGAGGCTGGGGTGTACAATGTATCACCGGAATTCCTGGCTTTCAAGGGAGAGCCCGAAATTTTTCAGGCTACACTGAATGTCCAGTGGCCGCCTGGGCTAAATTCCATCACGTGCGAGTTCCCTGAAGGTGGGGTCGAATCACTGTACGTTTTGTGTGCTCTAGGTTCGGCAGAAAAGCAGACACGTTTTGCATGAAGGAATGAACAGAACGCTGATAGCTGGCTGTTTCTAAGCTATCCCAATCTAGGTGTTTCTCCGACGAAGCCCTTCACTGCCCATGACTCGGCATCTAGCTCCTGCCAGCGGTGCATTGCTCACAACTCCCTGAAGACACAGGAGGCCCTTTTAGTCCGTTTCAGATCCCATTGCAGACCGGCGACTCAAGAGAGACCTGATATGCTTCGTAGGGTTCAAGAAACACAGGGACTAAGGCTGCATGGGGTCTGTTGCATGCCTACCTCGTTCATGAGAAAACCTGAACATTAGCTTAAGGCCAGAGGCCCCGTGTGGTTCTCCCCTTCCCTGAGGACAAGCGAAGTAGGAGCACTTACCGAGGAACGGCACCATCCAATTTCCTTCCAGGAAACTCACTTGTCATCACAAAGGCAACTGTGCAACAACACTGTTTCCCAGGGAGAACTGAGCCCGCAGCTCTCTAAATCCCAATGAGGAAAATAAAGTTTCCCTTCAAGCCTTAGTTTCAAAATGGACCGCAGAGCATTCACCCTGTTGTTTCCGTCTCTCCATGGCACGTCCAAGGTGCGCATAGCACGGAGATACTACAGTCGTTTCAACTTGCCGCATCCTAGCATTTTAACAAAAGACGCCCTTCACAGCCCTTCTTTCGGCCTATAGTTGCCCTCAACTGAGCATTGCTCACAAGGCCCGGAAAGGACGGGCAGTCCGTCGTTTACATCTTGGATCCTAGTGCAGACCCCCGTGTCTTCAGACGCCAGAAACACTTCCTAGATTTAAAGCACCGCTTTGACAAAGGCTGCCGTGAGCTTGCGGCCCGCCTATGTCTGTGATGAGAGAAGTAGAACGTTGGCTTGAGGCGAGTCGTCCGGGGTTGTGGGCGTACTCACGAACGATTTTTGCGGGATGAGGACGTGGCAGGAATTGAAAGCCAAGTGTTCTTTCGTGGAAGACAACTTGTCCTCCCAAAGACGACTGTGCAGCAATGAGAAGATTGGCAACAACAGTGTTTACCAGGTAACCCTGGGGCCGCAAACGCTCCACTTTCCAATGAGGAAAATCAACATACCCTGGAAGCCTCAATTTCCAGCAGGACAAAGCAGCATATTACCAAGTCGCATCGGACTGTCTCTTGTACATCCCGTGGACACAGCGGATTGTGACCCTAGTAACCATTGCCATGCTGGGAGTCCTGACTGTGGTGTAAGGATAGCAAGGTGAGGGCTTAGTTAGGCCTAGGTGACGGTACTTCTCTAGACTATCTACCAGTTCGGGAAAACCCTGGAGGTTTTCAAGCCGGACTTAAAGTGTAGTTGCCGCTTGAGGTAGACAGACGTCACGGAGCAGCTCCCAGGAGCAGTGGTAGGCTAATTGTATTTTCCAGTGCAGCTCAGGGTTCCTCCAGAGCGCAGACACCCTTGGCATGAAGGAAGGCATGGAACGCTGATAACTGGGTTGCTTTCAAGCTATCGCAATCCAGGTGTCTAAACAACGAAGCCCTTCACTGCCCATCAGTCGGCATCTAGCTGTTCCCGACGGTAGATGGCTCAAGGCTCCCCGAAGACACAGGCAGTCCTTTCTCAGTACGTTTTGGAACCTAGCGCTGACAAGGGAGTCCAAAAGAGAGCTGATATGCTTCCTAGAGTTCAAGAACCACAGGGACTAAGGCTCTATGCAATCTGTGGCTTCCCTAAGTCTGTCATGAGAACACCTGGACGTTAGCTTGAGGCTAGAGGCCCCATGTGGTGGGCCCATTCCCTGAAGACTACTGAAGGATGACCACCTACCAAGGGATGGCAACCTCCAAGTTTCTTGCCTAGAAACTCACGTCATCACGCTGGCAATTGTGTTACGAAGAGAAGCTGTGCAGCAACAGTGTTTCTTGGGGAGAATTGAGCCCGCGGCTCTGTCAATCCCGATGAGGAAAATAAAGGTTCACTCGCAGACTTACTTTCACAAGGGACCACACAGAGCATTCACCCTGCTGTGTCTTTCTCTAGTTTGTACTCCCAAAGTGCGTTAGAAGGGAGATACTTGAGTTGTTTCACTTACCACATGCTAGATGTTTAGCAAAAGAAGGCCTTTACTGCCCTTCTTTCGGCATATGGTTGTCCTCAGCCGAACAGTTCTCTCAGCTCCTAGAAGCGACGGGCGGTCCCTTGTGTACATCTTGGATCCCAGTGCAGACCTGTTAGTCCTAAGACACCAGAAATGCTTCCTACACTTAAAGCACCGCTTTGACAAACGCTGCCTGGAACCTGTTGCCTGCCTATCTGTGTGACGAACCAAACAGTACCTTAGCTTGGGGCCAGTCCTCCTCTATGTTTGGCTTACTCACCGACGATTGCTGAGGGCTGAGCACCTAGCAGGGAGTGAAAGGCCACGTATGCCTCACGGGGTGGGGGTGGGGGGGAAATCAGTTGTCCTCACAAAGGCAATTCTGCAATGAAGAAAAGATAGGCCACTACACTCTTCATCAGGTAACCTTGAGGTCGCGTGTCGACATTCCAGTGTGCCAAATAAACTTCACATCACGCTTCAGTTTCCAAGGCGAGGGCACAGCGTCTTATGCTGCAGTTTCTGACTCCCTACTGGACGTTCAGTTGACCAACTAGACCCTTTAGTGAGTAAACTTTGTGATACAGGGGGTCGTGATTGTGGTGAAAGGATTAGCAAGTCATGGCTTAGTGAGGCTGGGGTGTACAATGTATCACCGGAATTCCTGGCTTTCAAGGGAGAGCCCGAAATTTTTCAGGCTACACTGAATGTCCAGTGGCCGCCTGGGCTAAATTCCATCACGTGCGAGTTCCCTGAAGGTGGGGTCGAATCACTGTACGTTTTGTGTGCTCTAGGTTCGGCAGAAAAGCAGACACGTTTTGCATGAAGGAATGAACAGAACGCTGATAGCTGGCTGTTTCTAAGCTATCCCAATCTAGGTGTTTCTCCGACGAAGCCCTTCACTGCCCATGACTCGGCATCTAGCTCCTGCCAGCGGTGCATTGCTCACAACTCCCTGAAGACACAGGAGGCCCTTTTAGTCCGTTTCAGATCCCATTGCAGACCGGCGACTTAAGAGAGACCTGATATGCTTCGTAGGGTTCAAGAAACACAGGGACTAAGGCTGCATGGGGTCTGTTGCATGCCTACCTCGTTCATGAGAAAACTTGAACATTAGCTTAAGGCCAGAGGCCCCGTGTGGTTCTCCCCTTCCCTGAGGACAAGCGAAGTAGGAGCACTTACCGAGGAACGGCACCATCCAATTTTCCTTCCAGGAAACTCACTTGTCATCACAAAGGCAACTGTGCAACAACACTGTTTCCCAGGGAGAACTGAGCCCGCAGCTCTCTAAATCCCAATGAGGAAAATAAAGTTTCCCTTCAAGCCTTAGTTTCAAAATGGACCGCAGAGCATTCACCCTGTTGTTTCCGTCTCTCCATGGCACGTCCAAGGTGCGCATAGCACGGAGATACTACAGTCGTTTCAACTTGCCGCATCCTAGCATTTTAACAAAAGACGCCCTTCACAGCCCTTCTTTCGGCCTATAGTTGCCCTCAACTGAGCATTGCTCACAAGGCCCGGAAAGGACGGGCAGTCCGTCGTTTACATCTTGGATCCTAGTGCAGACCCCCGTGTCTTCAGACGCCAGAAACACTTCCTAGATTTAAAGCACCGCTTTGACAAAGGCTGCCGTGAGCTTGCGGCCCGCCTATGTCTGTGATGAGAGAAGTAGAACGTTGGCTTGAGGCGAGTCGTCCGGGGTTGTGGGCGTACTCACGAACGATTTTTGAGGGATGAGGACGTGGCAGGAATTGAAAGCCAAGTGTTCTTTCGTGGAAGATAACTTGTCCTCCCAAAGACGACTGTGCAGCAATGAGAAGATTGGCAACAACAGTGTTTACCAGGTAACCCTGGGGCCGCAAACGCTCCACTTTCCAATGAGGAAAATCAACATACCCAGGAAGCCTCAATTTCCAGCAGGACAAAGCAGCATATTACCAAGTCGCATCGGACTGTCTCTTGTACATCCCGTGGACACAGCGGATTGTGACCCTAGTAACCATTGCCATGCTGGGAGTCCTGACTGTGGTGTAAGGATAGCAAGGTGAGGGCTTAGTTAGGCCTAGGTGACGGTACTTCTCTAGACTATCTACCAGTTCGGGAAAACCCTGGAGGTTTTCAAGCCGGACTTAAAGTGTAGTTGCCGCTTGAGGTAGACAGACGTCACGGAGCAGCTCCCAGGAGCAGTGGTAGGCTAATTGTATTTTCCAGTGCAGCTCAGGGTTCCTCCAGAGCGCAGACACCCTTGGCATGAAGGAAGGCATGGAACGCTGATAACTGGGTTGCTTTCAAGCTATCGCAATCCAGGTGTCTAAACAACGAAGCCCTTCACTGCCCATCAGTCGGCATCTAGCTGTTCCCGACGGTAGATGGCTCAAGGCTCCCCGAAGACACAGGCAGTCCTTTCTCAGTACGTTTTGGAACCTAGCGCTGACAAGGGAGTCCAAAAGAGAGCTGATATGCTTCCTAGAGTTCAAGAACCACAGGGACTAAGGCTCTATGCAATCTGTGGCTTCCCTAAGTCTGTCATGAGAACACCTGGACGTTAGCTTGAGGCTAGAGGCCCCATGTGGTGGGCCCATTCCCTGAAGACTACTGAAGGATGACCACCTACCAAGGGATGGCAACCTCCAAGTTTCTTGCCTAGAAACTCACGTCATCACGCTGGCAATTGTGTTACGAAGAGAAGCTGTGCAGCAACAGTGTTTCTTGGGGAGAATTGAGCCCGCGGCTCTGTCAATCCCGATGAGGAAAATAAAGGTTCACTCGCAGACTTACTTTCACAAGGGACCACACAGAGCATTCACCCTGCTGTGTCTTTCTCTAGTTTGTACTCCCAAAGTGCGTTAGAAGGGAGATACTTGAGTTGTTTCACTTACCACATGCTAGATGTTTAGCAAAAGAAGGCCTTTACTGCCCTTCTTTCGGCATATGGTTGTCCTCAGCCGAACAGTTCTCTCAGCTCCTAGAAGCGACGGGCGGTCCCTTGTGTACATCTTGGATCCCAGTGCAGACCTGTTAGTCCTAAGACACCAGAAATGCTTCCTACACTTAAAGCACCGCTTTGACAAACGCTGCCTGGAACCTGTTGCCTGCCTATCTGTGTGACGAACCAAACAGTACCTTAGCTTGGGGCCAGTCCTCCTCTATGTTTGGCTTACTCACCGACGATTGCTGAGGGCTGAGCACCTAGCAGGGAGTGAAAGGCCACGTATGCCTCACGGGGTGGGGGTGGGGGGGAAATCAGTTGTCCTCACAAAGGCAATTCTGCAACGAAGAAAAGATAGGCCACTACACTCTTCATCAGGTAACCTTGAGGTCGCGTGTCGACATTCCAGTGTGCCAAATAAACTTCACATCACGCTTCAGTTTCCAAGGCGAGGGCACAGCGTCTTATGCTGCAGTTTCTGACTCCCTACTGGACGTTCAGTTGACCAACTAGACCCTTTAGTGAGTAAACTTTGTGATACAGGGGGTCGTGATTGTGGTGAAAGGATTAGCAAGTCATGGCTTAGTGAGGCTGGGGTGTACAATGTATCACCGGAATTCCTGGCTTTCAAGGGAGAGCCCGAAATTTTTCAGGCTACACTGAATGTCCAGTGGCCGCCTGGGCTAAATTCCATCACGTGCGAGTTCCCTGAAGGTGGGGTCGAATCACTGTACGTTTTGTGTGCTCTAGGTTCGGCAGAAAAGCAGACACGTTTTGCATGAAGGAATGAACAGAACGCTGATAGCTGGCTGTTTCTAAGCTATCCCAATCTAGGTGTTTCTCCGACGAAGCCCTTCACTGCCCATGACTCGGCATCTAGCTCCTGCCAGCGGTGCATTGCTCACAACTCCCTGAAGACACAGGAGGCCCTTTTAGTCCGTTTCAGATCCCATTGCAGACCGGCGACTCAAGAGAGACCTGATATGCTTCGTAGGGTTCAAGAAACACAGGGACTAAGGCTGCATGGGGTCTGTTGCATGCCTACCTCGTTCATGAGAAAACCTGAACATTAGCTTAAGGCCAGAGGCCCCGTGTGGTTCTCCCCTTCCCTGAGGACAAGCGAAGTAGGAGCACTTACCGAGGAACGGCACCATCCAATTTCCTTCCAGGAAACTCACTTGTCATCACAAAGGCAACTGTGCAACAACACTGTTTCCCAGGGAGAACTGAGCCCGCAGCTCTCTAAATCCCAATGAGGAAAATAAAGTTTCCCTTCAAGCCTTAGTTTCAAAATGGACCGCAGAGCATTCACCCTGTTGTTTCCGTCTCTCCATGGCACGTCCAAGGTGCGCATAGCACGGAGATACTACAGTCGTTTCAACTTGCCGCATCCTAGCATTTTAACAAAAGACGCCCTTCACAGCCCTTCTTTCGGCCTATAGTTGCCCTCAACTGAGCATTGCTCACAAGGCCCGGAAAGGACGGGCAGTCCGTCGTTTACATCTTGGATCCTAGTGCAGACCCCCGTGTCTTCAGACGCCAGAAACACTTCCTAGATTTAAAGCACCGCTTTGACAAAGGCTGCCGTGAGCTTGCGGCCCGCCTATGTCTGTGATGAGAGAAGTAGAACGTTGGCTTGAGGCGAGTCGTCCGGGGTTGTGGGCGTACTCACGAACGATTTTTGAGGGATGAGGACGTGGCAGGAATTGAAAGCCAAGTGTTCTTTCGTGGAAGATAACTTGTCCTCCCAAAGACGACTGTGCAGCAATGAGAAGATTGGCAACAACAGTGTTTACCAGGTAACCCTGGGGCCGCAAACGCTCCACTTTCCAATGAGGAAAATCAACATACCCAGGAAGCCTCAATTTCCAGCAGGACAAAGCAGCATATTACCAAGTCGCATCGGACTGTCTCTTGTACATCCCGTGGACACAGCGGATTGTGACCCTAGTAACCATTGCCATGCTGGGAGTCCTGACTGTGGTGTAAGGATAGCAAGGTGAGGGCTTAGTTAGGCCTAGGTGACGGTACTTCTCTAGACTATCTACCAGTTCGGGAAAACCCTGGAGGTTTTCAAGCCGGACTTAAAGTGTAGTTGCCGCTTGAGGTAGACAGACGTCACGGAGCAGCTCCCAGGAGCAGTGGTAGGCTAATTGTATTTTCCAGTGCAGCTCAGGGTTCCTCCAGAGCGCAGACACCCTTGGCATGAAGGAAGGCATGGAACGCTGATAACTGGGTTGCTTTCAAGCTATCGCAATCCAGGTGTCTAAACAACGAAGCCCTTCACTGCCCATCAGTCGGCATCTAGCTGTTCCCGACGGTAGATGGCTCAAGGCTCCCCGAAGACACAGGCAGTCCTTTCTCAGTACGTTTTGGAACCTAGCGCTGACAAGGGAGTCCAAAAGAGAGCTGATATGCTTCCTAGAGTTCAAGAACCACAGGGACTAAGGCTCTATGCAATCTGTGGCTTCCCTAAGTCTGTCATGAGAACACCTGGACGTTAGCTTGAGGCTAGAGGCCCCATGTGGTGGGCCCATTCCCTGAAGACTACTGAAGGATGACCACCTACCAAGGGATGGCAACCTCCAAGTTTCTTGCCTAGAAACTCACGTCATCACGCTGGCAATTGTGTTACGAAGAGAAGCTGTGCAGCAACAGTGTTTCTTGGGGAGAATTGAGCCCGCGGCTCTGTCAATCCCGATGAGGAAAATAAAGGTTCACTCGCAGACTTACTTTCACAAGGGACCACACAGAGCATTCACCCTGCTGTGTCTTTCTCTAGTTTGTACTCCCAAAGTGCGTTAGAAGGGAGATACTTGAGTTGTTTCACTTACCACATGCTAGATGTTTAGCAAAAGAAGGCCTTTACTGCCCTTCTTTCGGCATATGGTTGTCCTCAGCCGAACAGTTCTCTCAGCTCCTAGAAGCGACGGGCGGTCCCTTGTGTACATCTTGGATCCCAGTGCAGACCTGTTAGTCCTAAGACACCAGAAATGCTTCCTACACTTAAAGCACCGCTTTGACAAACGCTGCCTGGAACCTGTTGCCTGCCTATCTGTGTGACGAACCAAACAGTACCTTAGCTTGGGGCCAGTCCTCCTCTATGTTTGGCTTACTCACCGACGATTGCTGAGGGCTGAGCACCTAGCAGGGAGTGAAAGGCCACGTATGCCTCACGGGGTGGGGGTGGGGGTGAAATCAGTTGTCCTCACAAAGGCAATTCTGCAACGAAGAAAAGATAGGCCACTACACTCTTCATCAGGTAACCTTGAGGTCGCGTGTCGACATTCCAGTGTGCCAAATAAACTTCACATCACGCTTCAGTTTCCAAGGCGAGGGCACAGCGTCTTATGCTGCAGTTTCTGACTCCCTACTGGACGTTCAGTTGACCAACTAGACCCTTTAGTGAGTAAACTTTGTGATACAGGGGGTCGTGATTGTGGTGAAAGGATTAGCAAGTCATGGCTTAGTGAGGCTGGGGTGTACAATGTATCACCGGAATTCCTGGCTTTCAAGGGAGAGCCCGAAATTTTTCAGGCTACACTGAATGTCCAGTGGCCGCCTGGGCTAAATTCCATCACGTGCGAGTTCCCTGAAGGTGGGGTCGAATCACTGTACGTTTTGTGTGCTCTAGGTTCGGCAGAAAAGCAGACACGTTTTGCATGAAGGAATGAACAGAACGCTGATAGCTGGCTGTTTCTAAGCTATCCCAATCTAGGTGTTTCTCCGACGAAGCCCTTCACTGCCCATGACTCGGCATCTAGCTCCTGCCAGCGGTGCATTGCTCACAACTCCCTGAAGACACAGGAGGCCCTTTTAGTCCGTTTCAGATCCCATTGCAGACCGGCGACTCAAGAGAGACCTGATATGCTTCGTAGGGTTCAAGAAACACAGGGACTAAGGCTGCATGGGGTCTGTTGCATGCCTACCTCGTTCATGAGAAAACTTGAACATTAGCTTAAGGCCAGAGGCCCCGTGTGGTTCTCCCCTTCCCTGAGGACAAGCGAAGTAGGAGCACTTACCGAGGAACGGCACCATCCAATTTTCCTTCCAGGAAACTCACTTGTCATCACAAAGGCAACTGTGCAACAACACTGTTTCCCAGGGAGAACTGAGCCCGCAGCTCTCTAAATCCCAATGAGGAAAATAAAGTTTCCCTTCAAGCCTTAGTTTCAAAATGGACCGCAGAGCATTCACCCTGTTGTTTCCGTCTCTCCATGGCACGTCCAAGGTGCGCATAGCACGGAGATACTACAGTCGTTTCAACTTGCCGCATCCTAGCATTTTAACAAAAGACGCCCTTCACAGCCCTTCTTTCGGCCTATAGTTGCCCTCAACTGAGCATTGCTCACAAGGCCCGGAAAGGACGGGCAGTCCGTCGTTTACATCTTGGATCCTAGTGCAGACCCCCGTGTCTTCAGACGCCAGAAACACTTCCTAGATTTAAAGCACCGCTTTGACAAAGGCTGCCGTGAGCTTGCGGCCCGCCTATGTCTGTGATGAGAGAAGTAGAACGTTGGCTTGAGGCGAGTCGTCCGGGGTTGTGGGCGTACTCACGAACGATTTTTGAGGGATGAGGACGTGGCAGGAATTGAAAGCCAAGTGTTCTTTCGTGGAAGATAACTTGTCCTCCCAAAGACGACTGTGCAGCAATGAGAAGATTGGCAACAACAGTGTTTACCAGGTAACCCTGGGGCCGCAAACGCTCCACTTTCCAATGAGGAAAATCAACATACCCAGGAAGCCTCAATTTCCAGCAGGACAAAGCAGCATATTACCAAGTCGCATCGGACTGTCTCTTGTACATCCCGTGGACACAGCGGATTGTGACCCTAGTAACCATTGCCATGCTGGGAGTCCTGACTGTGGTGTAAGGATAGCAAGGTGAGGGCTTAGTTAGGCCTAGGTGACGGTACTTCTCTAGACTATCTACCAGTTCGGGAAAACCCTGGAGGTTTTCAAGCCGGACTTAAAGTGTAGTTGCCGCTTGAGGTAGACAGACGTCACGGAGCAGCTCCCAGGAGCAGTGGTAGGCTAATTGTATTTTCCAGTGCAGCTCAGGGTTCCTCCAGAGCGCAGACACCCTTGGCATGAAGGAAGGCATGGAACGCTGATAACTGGGTTGCTTTCAAGCTATCGCAATCCAGGTGTCTAAACAACGAAGCCCTTCACTGCCCATCAGTCGGCATCTAGCTGTTCCCGACGGTAGATGGCTCAAGGCTCCCCGAAGACACAGGCAGTCCTTTCTCAGTACGTTTTGGAACCTAGCGCTGACAAGGGAGTCCAAAAGAGAGCTGATATGCTTCCTAGAGTTCAAGAACCACAGGGACTAAGGCTCTATGCAATCTGTGGCTTCCCTAAGTCTGTCATGAGAACACCTGGACGTTAGCTTGAGGCTAGAGGCCCCATGTGGTGGGCCCATTCCCTGAAGACTACTGAAGGATGACCACCTACCAAGGGATGGCAACCTCCAAGTTTCTTGCCTAGAAACTCACGTCATCACGCTGGCAATTGTGTTACGAAGAGAAGCTGTGCAGCAACAGTGTTTCTTGGGGAGAATTGAGCCCGCGGCTCTGTCAATCCCGATGAGGAAAATAAAGGTTCACTCGCAGACTTACTTTCACAAGGGACCACACAGAGCATTCACCCTGCTGTGTCTTTCTCTAGTTTGTACTCCCAAAGTGCGTTAGAAGGGAGATACTTGAGTTGTTTCACTTACCACATGCTAGATGTTTAGCAAAAGAAGGCCTTTACTGCCCTTCTTTCGGCATATGGTTGTCCTCAGCCGAACAGTTCTCTCAGCTCCTAGAAGCGACGGGCGGTCCCTTGTGTACATCTTGGATCCCAGTGCAGACCTGTTAGTCCTAAGACACCAGAAATGCTTCCTACACTTAAAGCACCGCTTTGACAAACGCTGCCTGGAACCTGTTGCCTGCCTATCTGTGTGACGAACCAAACAGTACCTTAGCTTGGGGCCAGTCCTCCTCTATGTTTGGCTTACTCACCGACGATTGCTGAGGGCTGAGCACCTAGCAGGGAGTGAAAGGCCACGTATGCCTCACGGGGTGGGGGTGGGGGGGAAATCAGTTGTCCTCACAAAGGCAATTCTGCAATGAAGAAAAGATAGGCCACTACACTCTTCATCAGGTAACCTTGAGGTCGCGTGTCGACATTCCAGTGTGCCAAATAAACTTCACATCACGCTTCAGTTTCCAAGGCGAGGGCACAGCGTCTTATGCTGCAGTTTCTGACTCCCTACTGGACGTTCAGTTGACCAACTAGACCCTTTAGTGAGTAAACTTTGTGATACAGGGGGTCGTGATTGTGGTGAAAGGATTAGCAAGTCATGGCTTAGTGAGGCTGGGGTGTACAATGTATCACCGGAATTCCTGGCTTTCAAGGGAGAGCCCGAAATTTTTCAGGCTACACTGAATGTCCAGTGGCCGCCTGGGCTAAATTCCATCACGTGCGAGTTCCCTGAAGGTGGGGTCGAATCACTGTACGTTTTGTGTGCTCTAGGTTCGGCAGAAAAGCAGACACGTTTTGCATGAAGGAATGAACAGAACGCTGATAGCTGGCTGTTTCTAAGCTATCCCAATCTAGGTGTTTCTCCGACGAAGCCCTTCACTGCCCATGACTCGGCATCTAGCTCCTGCCAGCGGTGCATTGCTCACAACTCCCTGAAGACACAGGAGGCCCTTTTAGTCCGTTTCAGATCCCATTGCAGACCGGCGACTTAAGAGAGACCTCATATGCTTCGTAGGGTTCAAGAAACACAGGGACTAAGGCTGCATGGGGTCTGTTGCATGCCTACCTCGTTCATGAGAAAACTTGAACATTAGCTTAAGGCCAGAGGCCCCGTGTGGTTCTCCCCTTCCCTGAGGACAAGCGAAGTAGGAGCACTTACCGAGGAACGGCACCATCCAATTTTCCTTCCAGGAAACTCACTTGTCATCACAAAGGCAACTGTGCAACAACACTGTTTCCCAGGGAGAACTGAGCCCGCAGCTCTCTAAATCCCAATGAGGAAAATAAAGTTTCCCTTCAAGCCTTAGTTTCAAAATGGACCGCAGAGCATTCACCCTGTTGTTTCCGTCTCTCCATGGCACGTCCAAGGTGCGCATAGCACGGAGATACTACAGTCGTTTCAACTTGCCGCATCCTAGCATTTTAACAAAAGACGCCCTTCACAGCCCTTCTTTCGGCCTATAGTTGCCCTCAACTGAGCATTGCTCACAAGGCCCGGAAAGGACGGGCAGTCCGTCGTTTACATCTTGGATCCTAGTGCAGACCCCCGTGTCTTCAGACGCCAGAAACACTTCCTAGATTTAAAGCACCGCTTTGACAAAGGCTGCCGTGAGCTTGCGGCCCGCCTATGTCTGTGATGAGAGAAGTAGAACGTTGGCTTGAGGCGAGTCGTCCGGGGTTGTGGGCGTACTCACGAACGATTTTTGAGGGATGAGGACGTGGCAGGAATTGAAAGCCAAGTGTTCTTTCGTGGAAGATAACTTGTCCTCCCAAAGACGACTGTGCAGCAATGAGAAGATTGGCAACAACAGTGTTTACCAGGTAACCCTGGGGCCGCAAACGCTCCACTTTCCAATGAGGAAAATCAACATACCCAGGAAGCCTCAATTTCCAGCAGGACAAAGCAGCATATTACCAAGTCGCATCGGACTGTCTCTTGTACATCCCGTGGACACAGCGGATTGTGACCCTAGTAACCATTGCCATGCTGGGAGTCCTGACTGTGGTGTAAGGATAGCAAGGTGAGGGCTTAGTTAGGCCTAGGTGACGGTACTTCTCTAGACTATCTACCAGTTCGGGAAAACCCTGGAGGTTTTCAAGCCGGACTTAAAGTGTAGTTGCCGCTTGAGGTAGACAGACGTCACGGAGCAGCTCCCAGGAGCAGTGGTAGGCTAATTGTATTTTCCAGTGCAGCTCAGGGTTCCTCCAGAGCGCAGACACCCTTGGCATGAAGGAAGGCATGGAACGCTGATAACTGGGTTGCTTTCAAGCTATCGCAATCCAGGTGTCTAAACAACGAAGCCCTTCACTGCCCATCAGTCGGCATCTAGCTGTTCCCGACGGTAGATGGCTCAAGGCTCCCCGAAGACACAGGCAGTCCTTTCTCAGTACGTTTTGGAACCTAGCGCTGACAAGGGAGTCCAAAAGAGAGCTGATATGCTTCCTAGAGTTCAAGAACCACAGGGACTAAGGCTCTATGCAATCTGTGGCTTCCCTAAGTCTGTCATGAGAACACCTGGACGTTAGCTTGAGGCTAGAGGCCCCATGTGGTGGGCCCATTCCCTGAAGACTACTGAAGGATGACCACCTACCAAGGGATGGCAACCTCCAAGTTTCTTGCCTAGAAACTCACGTCATCACGCTGGCAATTGTGTTACGAAGAGAAGCTGTGCAGCAACAGTGTTTCTTGGGGAGAATTGAGCCCGCGGCTCTGTCAATCCCGATGAGGAAAATAAAGGTTCACTCGCAGACTTACTTTCACAAGGGACCACACAGAGCATTCACCCTGCTGTGTCTTTCTCTAGTTTGTACTCCCAAAGTGCGTTAGAAGGGAGATACTTGAGTTGTTTCACTTACCACATGCTAGATGTTTAGCAAAAGAAGGCCTTTACTGCCCTTCTTTCGGCATATGGTTGTCCTCAGCCGAACAGTTCTCTCAGCTCCTAGAAGCGACGGGCGGTCCCTTGTGTACATCTTGGATCCCAGTGCAGACCTGTTAGTCCTAAGACACCAGAAATGCTTCCTACACTTAAAGCACCGCTTTGACAAACTCTGCCTGGAACCTGTTGCCTGCCTATCTGTGTGACGAACCAAACAGTACCTTAGCTTGGGGCCAGTCCTCCTCTATGTTTGGCTTACTCACCGACGATTGCTGAGGGCTGAGCACCTAGCAGGGAGTGAAAGGCCACGTATGCCTCACGGGGTGGGGGTGGGGGGGAAATCAGTTGTCCTCACAAAGGCAATTCTGCAACGAAGAAAAGATAGGCCACTACACTCTTCATCAGGTAACCTTGAGGTCGCGTGTCGACATTCCAGTGTGCCAAATAAACTTCACATCACGCTTCAGTTTCCAAGGCGAGGGCACAGCGTCTTATGCTGCAGTTTCTGACTCCCTACTGGACGTTCAGTTGACCAACTAGACCCTTTAGTGAGTAAACTTTGTGATACAGGGGGTCGTGATTGTGGTGAAAGGATTAGCAAGTCATGGCTTAGTGAGGCTGGGGTGTACAATGTATCACCGGAATTCCTGGCTTTCAAGGGAGAGCCCGAAATTTTTCAGGCTACACTGAATGTCCAGTGGCCGCCTGGGCTAAATTCCATCACGTGCGAGTTCCCTGAAGGTGGGGTCGAATCACTGTACGTTTTGTGTGCTCTAGGTTCGGCAGAAAAGCAGACACGTTTTGCATGAAGGAATGAACAGAACGCTGATAGCTGGCTGTTTCTAAGCTATCCCAATCTAGGTGTTTCTCCGACGAAGCCCTTCACTGCCCATGACTCGGCATCTAGCTCCTGCCAGCGGTGCATTGCTCACAACTCCCTGAAGACACAGGAGGCCCTTTTAGTCCGTTTCAGATCCCATTGCAGACCGGCGACTCAAGAGAGACCTGATATGCTTCGTAGGGTTCAAGAAACACAGGGACTAAGGCTGCATGGGGTCTGTTGCATGCCTACCTCGTTCATGAGAAAACCTGAACATTAGCTTAAGGCCAGAGGCCCCGTGTGGTTCTCCCCTTCCCTGAGGACAAGCGAAGTAGGAGCACTTACCGAGGAACGGCACCATCCAATTTCCTTCCAGGAAACTCACTTGTCATCACAAAGGCAACTGTGCAACAACACTGTTTCCCAGGGAGAACTGAGCCCGCAGCTCTCTAAATCCCAATGAGGAAAATAAAGTTTCCCTTCAAGCCTTAGTTTCAAAATGGACCGCAGAGCATTCACCCTGTTGTTTCCGTCTCTCCATGGCACGTCCAAGGTGCGCATAGCACGGAGATACTACAGTCGTTTCAACTTGCCGCATCCTAGCATTTTAACAAAAGACGCCCTTCACAGCCCTTCTTTCGGCCTATAGTTGCCCTCAACTGAGCATTGCTCACAAGGCCCGGAAAGGACGGGCAGTCCGTCGTTTACATCTTGGATCCTAGTGCAGACCCCCGTGTCTTCAGACGCCAGAAACACTTCCTAGATTTAAAGCACCGCTTTGACAAAGGCTGCCGTGAGCTTGCGGCCCGCCTATGTCTGTGATGAGAGAAGTAGAACGTTGGCTTGAGGCGAGTCGTCCGGGGTTGTGGGCGTACTCACGAACGATTTTTGAGGGATGAGGACGTGGCAGGAATTGAAAGCCAAGTGTTCTTTCGTGGAAGATAACTTGTCCTCCCAAAGACGACTGTGCAGCAATGAGAAGATTGGCAACAACAGTGTTTACCAGGTAACCCTGGGGCCGCAAACGCTCCACTTTCCAATGAGGAAAATCAACATACCCAGGAAGCCTCAATTTCCAGCAGGACAAAGCAGCATATTACCAAGTCGCATCGGACTGTCTCTTGTACATCCCGTGGACACAGCGGATTGTGACCCTAGTAACCATTGCCATGCTGGGAGTCCTGACTGTGGTGTAAGGATAGCAAGGTGAGGGCTTAGTTAGGCCTAGGTGACGGTACTTCTCTAGACTATCTACCAGTTCGGGAAAACCCTGGAGGTTTTCAAGCCGGACTTAAAGTGTAGTTGCCGCTTGAGGTAGACAGACGTCACGGAGCAGCTCCCAGGAGCAGTGGTAGGCTAATTGTATTTTCCAGTGCAGCTCAGGGTTCCTCCAGAGCGCAGACACCCTTGGCATGAAGGAAGGCATGGAACGCTGATAACTGGGTTGCTTTCAAGCTATCGCAATCCAGGTGTCTAAACAACGAAGCCCTTCACTGCCCATCAGTCGGCATCTAGCTGTTCCCGACGGTAGATGGCTCAAGGCTCCCCGAAGACACAGGCAGTCCTTTCTCAGTACGTTTTGGAACCTAGCGCTGACAAGGGAGTCCAAAAGAGAGCTGATATGCTTCCTAGAGTTCAAGAACCACAGGGACTAAGGCTCTATGCAATCTGTGGCTTCCCTAAGTCTGTCATGAGAACACCTGGACGTTAGCTTGAGGCTAGAGGCCCCATGTGGTGGGCCCATTCCCTGAAGACTACTGAAGGATGACCACCTACCAAGGGATGGCAACCTCCAAGTTTCTTGCCTAGAAACTCACGTCATCACGCTGGCAATTGTGTTACGAAGAGAAGCTGTGCAGCAACAGTGTTTCTTGGGGAGAATTGAGCCCGCGGCTCTGTCAATCCCGATGAGGAAAATAAAGGTTCACTCGCAGACTTACTTTCACAAGGGACCACACAGAGCATTCACCCTGCTGTGTCTTTCTCTAGTTTGTACTCCCAAAGTGCGTTAGAAGGGAGATACTTGAGTTGTTTCACTTACCACATGCTAGATGTTTAGCAAAAGAAGGCCTTTACTGCCCTTCTTTCGGCATATGGTTGTCCTCAGCCGAACAGTTCTCTCAGCTCCTAGAAGCGACGGGCGGTCCCTTGTGTACATCTTGGATCCCAGTGCAGACCTGTTAGTCCTAAGACACCAGAAATGCTTCCTACACTTAAAGCACCGCTTTGACAAACGCTGCCTGGAACCTGTTGCCTGCCTATCTGTGTGACGAACCAAACAGTACCTTAGCTTGGGGCCAGTCCTCCTCTATGTTTGGCTTACTCACCGACGATTGCTGAGGGCTGAGCACCTAGCAGGGAGTGAAAGGCCACGTATGCCTCACGGGGTGGGGGTGGGGGGGAAATCAGTTGTCCTCACAAAGGCAATTCTGCAACGAAGAAAAGATAGGCCACTACACTCTTCATCAGGTAACCTTGAGGTCGCGTGTCGACATTCCAGTGTGCCAAATAAACTTCACATCACGCTTCAGTTTCCAAGGCGAGGGCACAGCGTCTTATGCTGCAGTTTCTGACTCCCTACTGGACGTTCAGTTGACCAACTAGACCCTTTAGTGAGTAAACTTTGTGATACAGGGGGTCGTGATTGTGGTGAAAGGATTAGCAAGTCATGGCTTAGTGAGGCTGGGGTGTACAATGTATCACCGGAATTCCTGGCTTTCAAGGGAGAGCCCGAAATTTTTCAGGCTACACTGAATGTCCAGTGGCCGCCTGGGCTAAATTCCATCACGTGCGAGTTCCCTGAAGGTGGGGTCGAATCACTGTACGTTTTGTGTGCTCTAGGTTCGGCAGAAAAGCAGACACGTTTTGCATGAAGGAATGAACAGAACGCTGATAGCTGGCTGTTTCTAAGCTATCCCAATCTAGGTGTTTCTCCGACGAAGCCCTTCACTGCCCATGACTCGGCATCTAGCTCCTGCCAGCGGTGCATTGCTCACAACTCCCTGAAGACACAGGAGGCCCTTTTAGTCCGTTTCAGATCCCATTGCAGACCGGCGACTCAAGAGAGACCTGATATGCTTCGTAGGGTTCAAGAAACACAGGGACTAAGGCTGCATGGGGTCTGTTGCATGCCTACCTCGTTCATGAGAAAACTTGAACATTAGCTTAAGGCCAGAGGCCCCGTGTGGTTCTCCCCTTCCCTGAGGACAAGCGAAGTAGGAGCACTTACCGAGGAACGGCACCATCCAATTTCCTTCCAGGAAACTCACTTGTCATCACAAAGGCAACTGTGCAACAACACTGTTTCCCAGGGAGAACTGAGCCCGCAGCTCTCTAAATCCCAATGAGGAAAATAAAGTTTCCCTTCAAGCCTTAGTTTCAAAATGGACCGCAGAGCATTCACCCTGTTGTTTCCGTCTCTCCATGGCACGTCCAAGGTGCGCATAGCACGGAGATACTACAGTCGTTTCAACTTGCCGCATCCTAGCATTTTAACAAAAGACGCCCTTCACAGCCCTTCTTTCGGCCTATAGTTGCCCTCAACTGAGCATTGCTCACAAGGCCCGGAAAGGACGGGCAGTCCGTCGTTTACATCTTGGATCCTAGTGCAGACCCCCGTGTCTTCAGACGCCAGAAACACTTCCTAGATTTAAAGCACCGCTTTGACAAAGGCTGCCGTGAGCTTGCGGCCCGCCTATGTCTGTGATGAGAGAAGTAGAACGTTGGCTTGAGGCGAGTCGTCCGGGGTTGTGGGCGTACTCACGAACGATTTTTGAGGGATGAGGACGTGGCAGGAATTGAAAGCCAAGTGTTCTTTCGTGGAAGATAACTTGTCCTCCCAAAGACGACTGTGCAGCAATGAGAAGATTGGCAACAACAGTGTTTACCAGGTAACCCTGGGGCCGCAAACGCTCCACTTTCCAATGAGGAAAATCAACATACCCAGGAAGCCTCAATTTCCAGCAGGACAAAGCAGCATATTACCAAGTCGCATCGGACTGTCTCTTGTACATCCCGTGGACACAGCGGATTGTGACCCTAGTAACCATTGCCATGCTGGGAGTCCTGACTGTGGTGTAAGGATAGCAAGGTGAGGGCTTAGTTAGGCCTAGGTGACGGTACTTCTCTAGACTATCTACCAGTTCGGGAAAACCCTGGAGGTTTTCAAGCCGGACTTAAAGTGTAGTTGCCGCTTGAGGTAGACAGACGTCACGGAGCAGCTCCCAGGAGCAGTGGTAGGCTAATTGTATTTTCCAGTGCAGCTCAGGGTTCCTCCAGAGCGCAGACACCCTTGGCATGAAGGAAGGCATGGAACGCTGATAACTGGGTTGCTTTCAAGCTATCGCAATCCAGGTGTCTAAACAACGAAGCCCTTCACTGCCCATCAGTCGGCATCTAGCTGTTCCCGACGGTAGATGGCTCAAGGCTCCCCGAAGACACAGGCAGTCCTTTCTCAGTACGTTTTGGAACCTAGCGCTGACAAGGGAGTCCAAAAGAGAGCTGATATGCTTCCTAGAGTTCAAGAACCACAGGGACTAAGGCTCTATGCAATCTGTGGCTTCCCTAAGTCTGTCATGAGAACACCTGGACGTTAGCTTGAGGCTAGAGGCCCCATGTGGTGGGCCCATTCCCTGAAGACTACTGAAGGATGACCACCTACCAAGGGATGGCAACCTCCAAGTTTCTTGCCTAGAAACTCACGTCATCACGCTGGCAATTGTGTTACGAAGAGAAGCTGTGCAGCAACAGTGTTTCTTGGGGAGAATTGAGCCCGCGGCTCTGTCAATCCCGATGAGGAAAATAAAGGTTCACTCGCAGACTTACTTTCACAAGGGACCACACAGAGCATTCACCCTGCTGTGTCTTTCTCTAGTTTGTACTCCCAAAGTGCGTTAGAAGGGAGATACTTGAGTTGTTTCACTTACCACATGCTAGATGTTTAGCAAAAGAAGGCCTTTACTGCCCTTCTTTCGGCATATGGTTGTCCTCAGCCGAACAGTTCTCTCAGCTCCTAGAAGCGACGGGCGGTCCCTTGTGTACATCTTGGATCCCAGTGCAGACCTGTTAGTCCTAAGACACCAGAAATGCTTCCTACACTTAAAGCACCGCTTTGACAAACGCTGCCTGGAACCTGTTGCCTGCCTATCTGTGTGACGAACCAAACAGTACCTTAGCTTGGGGCCAGTCCTCCTCTATGTTTGGCTTACTCACCGACGATTGCTGAGGGCTGAGCACCTAGCAGGGAGTGAAAGGCCACGTATGCCTCACGGGGTGGGGGTGGGGGGGAAATCAGTTGTCCTCACAAAGGCAATTCTGCAACGAAGAAAAGATAGGCCACTACACTCTTCATCAGGTAACCTTGAGGTCGCGTGTCGACATTCCAGTGTGCCAAATAAACTTCACATCACGCTTCAGTTTCCAAGGCGAGGGCACAGCGTCTTATGCTGCAGTTTCTGACTCCCTACTGGACGTTCAGTTGACCAACTAGACCCTTTAGTGAGTAAACTTTGTGATACAGGGGGTCGTGATTGTGGTGAAAGGATTAGCAAGTCATGGCTTAGTGAGGCTGGGGTGTACAATGTATCACCGGAATTCCTGGCTTTCAAGGGAGAGCCCGAAATTTTTCAGGCTACACTGAATGTCCAGTGGCCGCCTGGGCTAAATTCCATCACGTGCGAGTTCCCTGAAGGTGGGGTCGAATCACTGTACGTTTTGTGTGCTCTAGGTTCGGCAGAAAAGCAGACACGTTTTGCATGAAGGAATGAACAGAACGCTGATAGCTGGCTGTTTCTAAGCTATCCCAATCTAGGTGTTTCTCCGACGAAGCCCTTCACTGCCCATGACTCGGCATCTAGCTCCTGCCAGCGGTGCATTGCTCACAACTCCCTGAAGACACAGGAGGCCCTTTTAGTCCGTTTCAGATCCCATTGCAGACCGGCGACTCAAGAGAGACCTGATATGCTTCGTAGGGTTCAAGAAACACAGGGACTAAGGCTGCATGGGGTCTGTTGCATGCCTACCTCGTTCATGAGAAAACTTGAACATTAGCTTAAGGCCAGAGGCCCCGTGTGGTTCTCCCCTTCCCTGAGGACAAGCGAAGTAGGAGCACTTACCGAGGAACGGCACCATCCAATTTTCCTTCCAGGAAACTCACTTGTCATCACAAAGGCAACTGTGCAACAACACTGTTTCCCAGGGAGAACTGAGCCCGCAGCTCTCTAAATCCCAATGAGGAAAATAAAGTTTCCCTTCAAGCCTTAGTTTCAAAATGGACCGCAGAGCATTCACCCTGTTGTTTCCGTCTCTCCATGGCACGTCCAAGGTGCGCATAGCACGGAGATACTACAGTCGTTTCAACTTGCCGCATCCTAGCATTTTAACAAAAGACGCCCTTCACAGCCCTTCTTTCGGCCTATAGTTGCCCTCAACTGAGCATTGCTCACAAGGCCCGGAAAGGACGGGCAGTCCGTCGTTTACATCTTGGATCCTAGTGCAGACCCCCGTGTCTTCAGACGCCAGAAACACTTCCTAGATTTAAAGCACCGCTTTGACAAAGGCTGCCGTGAGCTTGCGGCCCGCCTATGTCTGTGATGAGAGAAGTAGAACGTTGGCTTGAGGCGAGTCGTCCGGGGTTGTGGGCGTACTCACGAACGATTTTTGAGGGATGAGGACGTGGCAGGAATTGAAAGCCAAGTGTTCTTTCGTGGAAGATAACTTGTCCTCCCAAAGACGACTGTGCAGCAATGAGAAGATTGGCAACAACAGTGTTTACCAGGTAACCCTGGGGCCGCAAACGCTCCACTTTCCAATGAGGAAAATCAACATACCCAGGAAGCCTCAATTTCCAGCAGGACAAAGCAGCATATTACCAAGTCGCATCGGACTGTCTCTTGTACATCCCGTGGACACAGAGGATTGTGACCCTAGTAACCATTGCCATGCTGGGAGTCCTGACTGTGGTGTAAGGATAGCAAGGTGAGGGCTTAGTTAGGCCTAGGTGACGGTACTTCTCTAGACTATCTACCAGTTCGGGAAAACCCTGGAGGTTTTCAAGCCGGACTTAAAGTGTAGTTGCCGCTTGAGGTAGACAGACGTCACGGAGCAGCTCCCAGGAGCAGTGGTAGGCTAATTGTATTTTCCAGTGCAGCTCAGGGTTCCTCCAGAGCGCAGACACCCTTGGCATGAAGGAAGGCATGGAACGCTGATAACTGGGTTGCTTTCAAGCTATCGCAATCCAGGTGTCTAAACAACGAAGCCCTTCACTGCCCATCAGTCGGCATCTAGCTGTTCCCGACGGTAGATGGCTCAAGGCTCCCCGAAGACACAGGCAGTCCTTTCTCAGTACGTTTTGGAACCTAGCGCTGACAAGGGAGTCCAAAAGAGAGCTGATATGCTTCCTAGAGTTCAAGAACCACAGGGACTAAGGCTCTATGCAATCTGTGGCTTCCCTAAGTCTGTCATGAGAACACCTGGACGTTAGCTTGAGGCTAGAGGCCCCATGTGGTGGGCCCATTCCCTGAAGACTACTGAAGGATGACCACCTACCAAGGGATGGCAACCTCCAAGTTTCTTGCCTAGGAACTCACGTCATCACGCTGGCAATTGTGTTACGAAGAGAAGCTGTGCAGCAACAGTGTTTCTTGGGGAGAATTGAGCCCGCGGCTCTGTCAATCCCGATGAGGAAAATAAAGGTTCACTCGCAGACTTACTTTCACAAGGGACCACACAGAGCATTCACCCTGCTGTGTCTTTCTCTAGTTTGTACTCCCAAAGTGCGTTAGAAGGGAGATACTTGAGTTGTTTCACTTACCACATGCTAGATGTTTAGCAAAAGAAGGCCTTTACTGCCCTTCTTTCGGCATATGGTTGTCCTCAGCCGAACAGTTCTCTCAGCTCCTAGAAGCGACGGGCGGTCCCTTGTGTACATCTTGGATCCCAGTGCAGACCTGTTAGTCCTAAGACACCAGAAATGCTTCCTACACTTAAAGCACCGCTTTGACAAACGCTGCCTGGAACCTGTTGCCTGCCTATCTGTGTGACGAACCAAACAGTACCTTAGCTTGGGGCCAGTCCTCCTCTATGTTTGGCTTACTCACCGACGATTGCTGAGGGCTGAGCACCTAGCAGGGAGTGAAAGGCCACGTATGCCTCACGGGGTGGGGGTGGGGGGGAAATCAGTTGTCCTCACAAAGGCAATTCTGCAACGAAGAAAAGATAGGCCACTACACTCTTCATCAGGTAACCTTGAGGTCGCGTGTCGACATTCCAGTGTGCCAAATAAACTTCACATCACGCTTCAGTTTCCAAGGCGAGGGCACAGCGTCTTATGCTGCAGTTTCTGACTCCCTACTGGACGTTCAGTTGACCAACTAGACCCTTTAGTGAGTAAACTTTGTGATACAGGGGGTCGTGATTGTGGTGAAAGGATTAGCAAGTCATGGCTTAGTGAGGCTGGGGTGTACAATGTATCACCGGAATTCCTGGCTTTCAAGGGAGAGCCCGAAATTTTTCAGGCTACACTGAATGTCCAGTGGCCGCCTGGGCTAAATTCCATCACGTGCGAGTTCCCTGAAGGTGGGGTCGAATCACTGTACGTTTTGTGTGCTCTAGGTTCGGCAGAAAAGCAGACACGTTTTGCATGAAGGAATGAACAGAACGCTGATAGCTGGCTGTTTCTAAGCTATCCCAATCTAGGTGTTTCTCCGACGAAGCCCTTCACTGCCCATGACTCGGCATCTAGCTCCTGCCAGCGGTGCATTGCTCACAACTCCCTGAAGACACAGGAGGCCCTTTTAGTCCGTTTCAGATCCCATTGCAGACCGGCGACTCAAGAGAGACCTGATATGCTTCGTAGGGTTCAAGAAACACAGGGACTAAGGCTGCATGGGGTCTGTTGCATGCCTACCTCGTTCATGAGAAAACCTGAACATTAGCTTAAGGCCAGAGGCCCCGTGTGGTTCTCCCCTTCCCTGAGGACAAGCGAAGTAGGAGCACTTACCGAGGAACGGCACCATCCAATTTTCCTTCCAGGAAACTCACTTGTCATCACAAAGGCAACTGTGCAACAACACTGTTTCCCAGGGAGAACTGAGCCCGCAGCTCTCTAAATCCCAATGAGGAAAATAAAGTTTCCCTTCAAGCCTTAGTTTCAAAATGGACCGCAGAGCATTCACCCTGTTGTTTCCGTCTCTCCATGGCACGTCCAAGGTGCGCATAGCACGGAGATACTACAGTCGTTTCAACTTGCCGCATCCTAGCATTTTAACAAAAGACGCCCTTCACAGCCCTTCTTTCGGCCTATAGTTGCCCTCAACTGAGCATTGCTCACAAGGCCCGGAAAGGACGGGCAGTCCGTCGTTTACATCTTGGATCCTAGTGCAGACCCCCGTGTCTTCAGACGCCAGAAACACTTCCTAGATTTAAAGCACCGCTTTGACAAAGGCTGCCGTGAGCTTGCGGCCCGCCTATGTCTGTGATGAGAGAAGTAGAACGTTGGCTTGAGGCGAGTCGTCCGGGGTTGTGGGCGTACTCACGAACGATTTTTGAGGGATGAGGACGTGGCAGGAATTGAAAGCCAAGTGTTCTTTCGTGGAAGATAACTTGTCCTCCCAAAGACGACTGTGCAGCAATGAGAAGATTGGCAACAACAGTGTTTACCAGGTAACCCTGGGGCCGCAAACGCTCCACTTTCCAATGAGGAAAATCAACATACCCAGGAAGCCTCAATTTCCAGCAGGACAAAGCAGCATATTACCAAGTCGCATCGGACTGTCTCTTGTACATCCCGTGGACACAGAGGATTGTGACCCTAGTAACCATTGCCATGCTGGGAGTCCTGACTGTGGTGTAAGGATAGCAAGGTGAGGGCTTAGTTAGGCCTAGGTGACGGTACTTCTCTAGACTATCTACCAGTTCGGGAAAACCCTGGAGGTTTTCAAGCCGGACTTAAAGTGTAGTTGCCGCTTGAGGTAGACAGACGTCACGGAGCAGCTCCCAGGAGCAGTGGTAGGCTAATTGTATTTTCCAGTGCAGCTCAGGGTTCCTCCAGAGCGCAGACACCCTTGGCATGAAGGAAGGCATGGAACGCTGATAACTGGGTTGCTTTCAAGCTATCGCAATCCAGGTGTCTAAACAACGAAGCCCTTCACTGCCCATCAGTCGGCATCTAGCTGTTCCCGACGGTAGATGGCTCAAGGCTCCCCGAAGACACAGGCAGTCCTTTCTCAGTACGTTTTGGAACCTAGCGCTGACAAGGGAGTCCAAAAGAGAGCTGATATGCTTCCTAGAGTTCAAGAACCACAGGGACTAAGGCTCTATGCAATCTGTGGCTTCCCTAAGTCTGTCATGAGAACACCTGGACGTTAGCTTGAGGCTAGAGGCCCCATGTGGTGGGCCCATTCCCTGAAGACTACTGAAGGATGACCACCTACCAAGGGATGGCAACCTCCAAGTTTCTTGCCTAGGAACTCACGTCATCACGCTGGCAATTGTGTTACGAAGAGAAGCTGTGCAGCAACAGTGTTTCTTGGGGAGAATTGAGCCCGCGGCTCTGTCAATCCCGATGAGGAAAATAAAGGTTCACTCGCAGACTTACTTTCACAAGGGACCACACAGAGCATTCACCCTGCTGTGTCTTTCTCTAGTTTGTACTCCCAAAGTGCGTTAGAAGGGAGATACTTGAGTTGTTTCACTTACCACATGCTAGATGTTTAGCAAAAGAAGGCCTTTACTGCCCTTCTTTCGGCATATGGTTGTCCTCAGCCGAACAGTTCTCTCAGCTCCTAGAAGCGACGGGCGGTCCCTTGTGTACATCTTGGATCCCAGTGCAGACCTGTTAGTCCTAAGACACCAGAAATGCTTCCTACACTTAAAGCACCGCTTTGACAAACGCTGCCTGGAACCTGTTGCCTGCCTATCTGTGTGACGAACCAAACAGTACCTTAGCTTGGGGCCAGTCCTCCTCTATGTTTGGCTTACTCACCGACGATTGCTGAGGGCTGAGCACCTAGCAGGGAGTGAAAGGCCACGTATGCCTCACGGGGTGGGGGTGGGGGGGAAATCAGTTGTCCTCACAAAGGCAATTCTGCAACGAAGAAAAGATAGGCCACTACACTCTTCATCAGGTAACCTTGAGGTCGCGTGTCGACATTCCAGTGTGCCAAATAAACTTCACATCACGCTTCAGTTTCCAAGGCGAGGGCACAGCGTCTTATGCTGCAGTTTCTGACTCCCTACTGGACGTTCAGTTGACCAACTAGACCCTTTAGTGAGTAAACTTTGTGATACAGGGGGTCGTGATTGTGGTGAAAGGATTAGCAAGTCATGGCTTAGTGAGGCTGGGGTGTACAATGTATCACCGGAATTCCTGGCTTTCAAGGGAGAGCCCGAAATTTTTCAGGCTACACTGAATGTCCAGTGGCCGCCTGGGCTAAATTCCATCACGTGCGAGTTCCCTGAAGGTGGGGTCGAATCACTGTACGTTTTGTGTGCTCTAGGTTCGGCAGAAAAGCAGACACGTTTTGCATGAAGGAATGAACAGAACGCTGATAGCTGGCTGTTTCTAAGCTATCCCAATCTAGGTGTTTCTCCGACGAAGCCCTTCACTGCCCATGACTCGGCATCTAGCTCCTGCCAGCGGTGCATTGCTCACAACTCCCTGAAGACACAGGAGGCCCTTTTAGTCCGTTTCAGATCCCATTGCAGACCGGCGACTCAAGAGAGACCTGATATGCTTCGTAGGGTTCAAGAAACACAGGGACTAAGGCTGCATGGGGTCTGTTGCATGCCTACCTCGTTCATGAGAAAACCTGAACATTAGCTTAAGGCCAGAGGCCCCGTGTGGTTCTCCCCTTCCCTGAGGACAAGCGAAGTAGGAGCACTTACCGAGGAACGGCACCATCCAATTTCCTTCCAGGAAACTCACTTGTCATCACAAAGGCAACTGTGCAACAACACTGTTTCCCAGGGAGAACTGAGCCCGCAGCTCTCTAAATCCCAATGAGGAAAATAAAGTTTCCCTTCAAGCCTTAGTTTCAAAATGGACCGCAGAGCATTCACCCTGTTGTTTCCGTCTCTCCATGGCACGTCCAAGGTGCGCATAGCACGGAGATACTACAGTCGTTTCAACTTGCCGCATCCTAGCATTTTAACAAAAGACGCCCTTCACAGCCCTTCTTTCGGCCTATAGTTGCCCTCAACTGAGCATTGCTCACAAGGCCCGGAAAGGACGGGCAGTCCGTCGTTTACATCTTGGATCCTAGTGCAGACCCCCGTGTCTTCAGACGCCAGAAACACTTCCTAGATTTAAAGCACCGCTTTGACAAAGGCTGCCGTGAGCTTGCGGCCCGCCTATGTCTGTGATGAGAGAAGTAGAACGTTGGCTTGAGGCGAGTCGTCCGGGGTTGTGGGCGTACTCACGAACGATTTTTGAGGGATGAGGACGTGGCAGGAATTGAAAGCCAAGTGTTCTTTCGTGGAAGATAACTTGTCCTCCCAAAGACGACTGTGCAGCAATGAGAAGATTGGCAACAACAGTGTTTACCAGGTAACCCTGGGGCCGCAAACGCTCCACTTTCCAATGAGGAAAATCAACATACCCAGGAAGCCTCAATTTCCAGCAGGACAAAGCAGCATATTACCAAGTCGCATCGGACTGTCTCTTGTACATCCCGTGGACACAGCGGATTGTGACCCTAGTAACCATTGCCATGCTGGGAGTCCTGACTGTGGTGTAAGGATAGCAAGGTGAGGGCTTAGTTAGGCCTAGGTGACGGTACTTCTCTAGACTATCTACCAGTTCGGGAAAACCCTGGAGGTTTTCAAGCCGGACTTAAAGTGTAGTTGCCGCTTGAGGTAGACAGACGTCACGGAGCAGCTCCCAGGAGCAGTGGTAGGCTAATTGTATTTTCCAGTGCAGCTCAGGGTTCCTCCAGAGCGCAGACACCCTTGGCATGAAGGAAGGCATGGAACGCTGATAACTGGGTTGCTTTCAAGCTATCGCAATCCAGGTGTCTAAACAACGAAGCCCTTCACTGCCCATCAGTCGGCATCTAGCTGTTCCCGACGGTAGATGGCTCAAGGCTCCCCGAAGACACAGGCAGTCCTTTCTCAGTACGTTTTGGAACCTAGCGCTGACAAGGGAGTCCAAAAGAGAGCTGATATGCTTCCTAGAGTTCAAGAACCACAGGGACTAAGGCTCTATGCAATCTGTGGCTTCCCTAAGTCTGTCATGAGAACACCTGGACGTTAGCTTGAGGCTAGAGGCCCCATGTGGTGGGCCCATTCCCTGAAGACTACTGAAGGATGACCACCTACCAAGGGATGGCAACCTCCAAGTTTCTTGCCTAGAAACTCACGTCATCACGCTGGCAATTGTGTTACGAAGAGAAGCTGTGCAGCAACAGTGTTTCTTGGGGAGAATTGAGCCCGCGGCTCTGTCAATCCCGATGAGGAAAATAAAGGTTCACTCGCAGACTTACTTTCACAAGGGACCACACAGAGCATTCACCCTGCTGTGTCTTTCTCTAGTTTGTACTCCCAAAGTGCGTTAGAAGGGAGATACTTGAGTTGTTTCACTTACCACATGCTAGATGTTTAGCAAAAGAAGGCCTTTACTGCCCTTCTTTCGGCATATGGTTGTCCTCAGCCGAACAGTTCTCTCAGCTCCTAGAAGCGACGGGCGGTCCCTTGTGTACATCTTGGATCCCAGTGCAGACCTGTTAGTCCTAAGACACCAGAAATGCTTCCTACACTTAAAGCACCGCTTTGACAAACGCTGCCTGGAACCTGTTGCCTGCCTATCTGTGTGACGAACCAAACAGTACCTTAGCTTGGGGCCAGTCCTCCTCTATGTTTGGCTTACTCACCGACGATTGCTGAGGGCTGAGCACCGAGCAGGGAGTGAAAGGCCACGTATGCCTCACGGGGTGGGGGTGGGGGGGAAATCAGTTGTCCTCACAAAGGCAATTCTGCAACGAAGAAAAGATAGGCCACTACACTCTTCATCAGGTAACCTTGAGGTCGCGTGTCGACATTCCAGTGTGCCAAATAAACTTCACATCACGCTTCAGTTTCCAAGGCGAGGGCACAGCGTCTTATGCTGCAGTTTCTGACTCCCTACTGGACGTTCAGTTGACCAACTAGACCCTTTAGTGAGTAAACTTTGTGATACAGGGGGTCGTGATTGTGGTGAAAGGATTAGCAAGTCATGGCTTAGTGAGGCTGGGGTGTACAATGTATCACCGGAATTCCTGGCTTTCAAGGGAGAGCCCGAAATTTTTCAGGCTACACTGAATGTCCAGTGGCCGCCTGGGCTAAATTCCATCACGTGCGAGTTCCCTGAAGGTGGGGTCGAATCACTGTACGTTTTGTGTGCTCTAGGTTCGGCAGAAAAGCAGACACGTTTTGCATGAAGGAATGAACAGAACGCTGATAGCTGGCTGTTTCTAAGCTATCCCAATCTAGGTGTTTCTCCGACGAAGCCCTTCACTGCCCATGACTCGGCATCTAGCTCCTGCCAGCGGTGCATTGCTCACAACTCCCTGAAGACACAGGAGGCCCTTTTAGTCCGTTTCAGATCCCATTGCAGACCGGCGACTCAAGAGAGACCTGATATGCTTCGTAGGGTTCAAGAAACACAGGGACTAAGGCTGCATGGGGTCTGTTGCATGCCTACCTCGTTCATGAGAAAACCTGAACATTAGCTTAAGGCCAGAGGCCCCGTGTGGTTCTCCCCTTCCCTGAGGACAAGCGAAGTAGGAGCACTTACCGAGGAACGGCACCATCCAATTTCCTTCCAGGAAACTCACTTGTCATCACAAAGGCAACTGTGCAACAACACTGTTTCCCAGGGAGAACTGAGCCCGCAGCTCTCTAAATCCCAATGAGGAAAATAAAGTTTCCCTTCAAGCCTTAGTTTCAAAATGGACCGCAGAGCATTCACCCTGTTGTTTCCGTCTCTCCATGGCACGTCCAAGGTGCGCATAGCACGGAGATACTACAGTCGTTTCAACTTGCCGCATCCTAGCATTTTAACAAAAGACGCCCTTCACAGCCCTTCTTTCGGCCTATAGTTGCCCTCAACTGAGCATTGCTCACAAGGCCCGGAAAGGACGGGCAGTCCGTCGTTTACATCTTGGATCCTAGTGCAGACCCCCGTGTCTTCAGACGCCAGAAACACTTCCTAGATTTAAAGCACCGCTTTGACAAAGGCTGCCGTGAGCTTGCGGCCCGCCTATGTCTGTGATGAGAGAAGTAGAACGTTGGCTTGAGGCGAGTCGTCCGGGGTTGTGGGCGTACTCACGAACGATTTTTGAGGGATGAGGACGTGGCAGGAATTGAAAGCCAAGTGTTCTTTCGTGGAAGATAACTTGTCCTCCCAAAGACGACTGTGCAGCAATGAGAAGATTGGCAACAACAGTGTTTACCAGGTAACCCTGGGGCCGCAAACGCTCCACTTTCCAATGAGGAAAATCAACATACCCAGGAAGCCTCAATTTCCAGCAGGACAAAGCAGCATATTACCAAGTCGCATCGGACTGTCTCTTGTACATCCCGTGGACACAGCGGATTGTGACCCTAGTAACCATTGCCATGCTGGGAGTCCTGACTGTGGTGTAAGGATAGCAAGGTGAGGGCTTAGTTAGGCCTAGGTGACGGTACTTCTCTAGACTATCTACCAGTTCGGGAAAACCCTGGAGGTTTTCAAGCCGGACTTAAAGTGTAGTTGCCGCTTGAGGTAGACAGACGTCACGGAGCAGCTCCCAGGAGCAGTGGTAGGCTAATTGTATTTTCCAGTGCAGCTCAGGGTTCCTCCAGAGCGCAGACACCCTTGGCATGAAGGAAGGCATGGAACGCTGATAACTGGGTTGCTTTCAAGCTATCGCAATCCAGGTGTCTAAACAACGAAGCCCTTCACTGCCCATCAGTCGGCATCTAGCTGTTCCCGACGGTAGATGGCTCAAGGCTCCCCGAAGACACAGGCAGTCCTTTCTCAGTACGTTTTGGAACCTAGCGCTGACAAGGGAGTCCAAAAGAGAGCTGATATGCTTCCTAGAGTTCAAGAACCACAGGGACTAAGGCTCTATGCAATCTGTGGCTTCCCTAAGTCTGTCATGAGAACACCTGGACGTTAGCTTGAGGCTAGAGGCCCCATGTGGTGGGCCCATTCCCTGAAGACTACTGAAGGATGACCACCTACCAAGGGATGGCAACCTCCAAGTTTCTTGCCTAGAAACTCACGTCATCACGCTGGCAATTGTGTTACGAAGAGAAGCTGTGCAGCAACAGTGTTTCTTGGGGAGAATTGAGCCCGCGGCTCTGTCAATCCCGATGAGGAAAATAAAGGTTCACTCGCAGACTTACTTTCACAAGGGACCACACAGAGCATTCACCCTGCTGTGTCTTTCTCTAGTTTGTACTCCCAAAGTGCGTTAGAAGGGAGATACTTGAGTTGTTTCACTTACCACATGCTAGATGTTTAGCAAAAGAAGGCCTTTACTGCCCTTCTTTCGGCATATGGTTGTCCTCAGCCGAACAGTTCTCTCAGCTCCTAGAAGCGACGGGCGGTCCCTTGTGTACATCTTGGATCCCAGTGCAGACCTGTTAGTCCTAAGACACCAGAAATGCTTCCTACACTTAAAGCACCGCTTTGACAAACGCTGCCTGGAACCTGTTGCCTGCCTATCTGTGTGACGAACCAAACAGTACCTTAGCTTGGGGCCAGTCCTCCTCTATGTTTGGCTTACTCACCGACGATTGCTGAGGGCTGAGCACCTAGCAGGGAGTGAAAGGCCACGTATGCCTCACGGGGTGGGGGTGGGGGGGAAATCAGTTGTCCTCACAAAGGCAATTCTGCAACGAAGAAAAGATAGGCCACTACACTCTTCATCAGGTAACCTTGAGGTCGCGTGTCGACATTCCAGTGTGCCAAATAAACTTCACATCACGCTTCAGTTTCCAAGGCGAGGGCACAGCGTCTTATGCTGCAGTTTCTGACTCCCTACTGGACGTTCAGTTGACCAACTAGACCCTTTAGTGAGTAAACTTTGTGATACAGGGGGTCGTGATTGTGGTGAAAGGATTAGCAAGTCATGGCTTAGTGAGGCTGGGGTGTACAATGTATCACCGGAATTCCTGGCTTTCAAGGGAGAGCCCGAAATTTTTCAGGCTACACTGAATGTCCAGTGGCCGCCTGGGCTAAATTCCATCACGTGCGAGTTCCCTGAAGGTGGGGTCGAATCACTGTACGTTTTGTGTGCTCTAGGTTCGGCAGAAAAGCAGACACGTTTTGCATGAAGGAATGAACAGAACGCTGATAGCTGGCTGTTTCTAAGCTATCCCAATCTAGGTGTTTCTCCGACGAAGCCCTTCACTGCCCATGACTCGGCATCTAGCTCCTGCCAGCGGTGCATTGCTCACAACTCCCTGAAGACACAGGAGGCCCTTTTAGTCCGTTTCAGATCCCATTGCAGACCGGCGACTCAAGAGAGACCTGATATGCTTCGTAGGGTTCAAGAAACACAGGGACTAAGGCTGCATGGGGTCTGTTGCATGCCTACCTCGTTCATGAGAAAACTTGAACATTAGCTTAAGGCCAGAGGCCCCGTGTGGTTCTCCCCTTCCCTGAGGACAAGCGAAGTAGGAGCACTTACCGAGGAACGGCACCATCCAATTTTCCTTCCAGGAAACTCACTTGTCATCACAAAGGCAACTGTGCAACAACACTGTTTCCCAGGGAGAACTGAGCCCGCAGCTCTCTAAATCCCAATGAGGAAAATAAAGTTTCCCTTCAAGCCTTAGTTTCAAAATGGACCGCAGAGCATTCACCCTGTTGTTTCCGTCTCTCCATGGCACGTCCAAGGTGCGCATAGCACGGAGATACTACAGTCGTTTCAACTTGCCGCATCCTAGCATTTTAACAAAAGACGCCCTTCACAGCCCTTCTTTCGGCCTATAGTTGCCCTCAACTGAGCATTGCTCACAAGGCCCGGAAAGGACGGGCAGTCCGTCGTTTACATCTTGGATCCTAGTGCAGACCCCCGTGTCTTCAGACGCCAGAAACACTTCCTAGATTTAAAGCACCGCTTTGACAAAGGCTGCCGTGAGCTTGCGGCCCGCCTATGTCTGTGATGAGAGAAGTAGAACGTTGGCTTGAGGCGAGTCGTCCGGGGTTGTGGGCGTACTCACGAACGATTTTTGAGGGATGAGGACGTGGCAGGAATTGAAAGCCAAGTGTTCTTTCGTGGAAGATAACTTGTCCTCCCAAAGACGACTGTGCAGCAATGAGAAGATTGGCAACAACAGTGTTTACCAGGTAACCCTGGGGCCGCAAACGCTCCACTTTCCAATGAGGAAAATCAACATACCCAGGAAGCCTCAATTTCCAGCAGGACAAAGCAGCATATTACCAAGTCGCATCGGACTGTCTCTTGTACATCCCGTGGACACAGCGGATTGTGACCCTAGTAACCATTGCCATGCTGGGAGTCCTGACTGTGGTGTAAGGATAGCAAGGTGAGGGCTTAGTTAGGCCTAGGTGACGGTACTTCTCTAGACTATCTACCAGTTCGGGAAAACCCTGGAGGTTTTCAAGCCGGACTTAAAGTGTAGTTGCCGCTTGAGGTAGACAGACGTCACGGAGCAGCTCCCAGGAGCAGTGGTAGGCTAATTGTATTTTCCAGTGCAGCTCAGGGTTCCTCCAGAGCGCAGACACCCTTGGCATGAAGGAAGGCATGGAACGCTGATAACTGGGTTGCTTTCAAGCTATCGCAATCCAGGTGTCTAAACAACGAAGCCCTTCACTGCCCATCAGTCGGCATCTAGCTGTTCCCGACGGTAGATGGCTCAAGGCTCCCCGAAGACACAGGCAGTCCTTTCTCAGTACGTTTTGGAACCTAGCGCTGACAAGGGAGTCCAAAAGAGAGCTGATATGCTTCCTAGAGTTCAAGAACCACAGGGACTAAGGCTCTATGCAATCTGTGGCTTCCCTAAGTCTGTCATGAGAACACCTGGACGTTAGCTTGAGGCTAGAGGCCCCATGTGGTGGGCCCATTCCCTGAAGACTACTGAAGGATGACCACCTACCAAGGGATGGCAACCTCCAAGTTTCTTGCCTAGAAACTCACGTCATCACGCTGGCAATTGTGTTACGAAGAGAAGCTGTGCAGCAACAGTGTTTCTTGGGGAGAATTGAGCCCGCGGCTCTGTCAATCCCGATGAGGAAAATAAAGGTTCACTCGCAGACTTACTTTCACAAGGGACCACACAGAGCATTCACCCTGCTGTGTCTTTCTCTAGTTTGTACTCCCAAAGTGCGTTAGAAGGGAGATACTTGAGTTGTTTCACTTACCACATGCTAGATGTTTAGCAAAAGAAGGCCTTTACTGCCCTTCTTTCGGCATATGGTTGTCCTCAGCCGAACAGTTCTCTCAGCTCCTAGAAGCGACGGGCGGTCCCTTGTGTACATCTTGGATCCCAGTGCAGACCTGTTAGTCCTAAGACACCAGAAATGCTTCCTACACTTAAAGCACCGCTTTGACAAACGCTGCCTGGAACCTGTTGCCTGCCTATCTGTGTGACGAACCAAACAGTACCTTAGCTTGGGGCCAGTCCTCCTCTATGTTTGGCTTACTCACCGACGATTGCTGAGGGCTGAGCACCTAGCAGGGAGTGAAAGGCCACGTATGCCTCACGGGGTGGGGGTGGGGGGGAAATCAGTTGTCCTCACAAAGGCAATTCTGCAACGAAGAAAAGATAGGCCACTACACTCTTCATCAGGTAACCTTGAGGTCGCGTGTCGACATTCCAGTGTGCCAAATAAACTTCACATCACGCTTCAGTTTCCAAGGCGAGGGCACAGCGTCTTATGCTGCAGTTTCTGACTCCCTACTGGACGTTCAGTTGACCAACTAGACCCTTTAGTGAGTAAACTTTGTGATACAGGGGGTCGTGATTGTGGTGAAAGGATTAGCAAGTCATGGCTTAGTGAGGCTGGGGTGTACAATGTATCACCGGAATTCCTGGCTTTCAAGGGAGAGCCCGAAATTTTTCAGGCTACACTGAATGTCCAGTGGCCGCCTGGGCTAAATTCCATCACGTGCGAGTTCCCTGAAGGTGGGGTCGAATCACTGTACGTTTTGTGTGCTCTAGGTTCGGCAGAAAAGCAGACACGTTTTGCATGAAGGAATGAACAGAACGCTGATAGCTGGCTGTTTCTAAGCTATCCCAATCTAGGTGTTTCTCCGACGAAGCCCTTCACTGCCCATGACTCGGCATCTAGCTCCTGCCAGCGGTGCATTGCTCACAACTCCCTGAAGACACAGGAGGCCCTTTTAGTCCGTTTCAGATCCTATTGCAGACCGGCGACTCAAGAGAGACCTGATATGCTTCGTAGGGTTCAAGAAACACAGGGACTAAGGCTGCATGGGGTCTGTTGCATGCCTACCTCGTTCATGAGAAAACCTGAACATTAGCTTAAGGCCAGAGGCCCCGTGTGGTTCTCCCCTTCCCTGAGGACAAGCGAAGTAGGAGCACTTACCGAGGAACGGCACCATCCAATTTCCTTCCAGGAAACTCACTTGTCATCACAAAGGCAACTGTGCAACAACACTGTTTCCCAGGGAGAACTGAGCCCGCAGCTCTCTAAATCCCAATGAGGAAAATAAAGTTTCCCTTCAAGCCTTAGTTTCAAAATGGACCGCAGAGCATTCACCCTGTTGTTTCCGTCTCTCCATGGCACGTCCAAGGTGCGCATAGCACGGAGATACTACAGTCGTTTCAACTTGCCGCATCCTAGCATTTTAACAAAAGACGCCCTTCACAGCCCTTCTTTCGGCCTATAGTTGCCCTCAACTGAGCATTGCTCACAAGGCCCGGAAAGGACGGGCAGTCCGTCGTTTACATCTTGGATCCTAGTGCAGACCCCCGTGTCTTCAGACGCCAGAAACACTTCCTAGATTTAAAGCACCGCTTTGACAAAGGCTGCCGTGAGCTTGCGGCCCGCCTATGTCTGTGATGAGAGAAGTAGAACGTTGGCTTGAGGCGAGTCGTCCGGGGTTGTGGGCGTACTCACGAACGATTTTTGAGGGATGAGGACGTGGCAGGAATTGAAAGCCAAGTGTTCTTTCGTGGAAGATAACTTGTCCTCCCAAAGACGACTGTGCAGCAATGAGAAGATTGGCAACAACAGTGTTTACCAGGTAACCCTGGGGCCGCAAACGCTCCACTTTCCAATGAGGAAAATCAACATACCCAGGAAGCCTCAATTTCCAGCAGGACAAAGCAGCATATTACCAAGTCGCATCGGACTGTCTCTTGTACATCCCGTGGACACAGCGGATTGTGACCCTAGTAACCATTGCCATGCTGGGAGTCCTGACTGTGGTGTAAGGATAGCAAGGTGAGGGCTTAGTTAGGCCTAGGTGACGGTACTTCTCTAGACTATCTACCAGTTCGGGAAAACCCTGGAGGTTTTCAAGCCGGACTTAAAGTGTAGTTGCCGCTTGAGGTAGACAGACGTCACGGAGCAGCTCCCAGGAGCAGTGGTAGGCTAATTGTATTTTCCAGTGCAGCTCAGGGTTCCTCCAGAGCGCAGACACCCTTGGCATGAAGGAAGGCATGGAACGCTGATAACTGGGTTGCTTTCAAGCTATCGCAATCCAGGTGTCTAAACAACGAAGCCCTTCACTGCCCATCAGTCGGCATCTAGCTGTTCCCGACGGTAGATGGCTCAAGGCTCCCCGAAGACACAGGCAGTCCTTTCTCAGTACGTTTTGGAACCTAGCGCTGACAAGGGAGTCCAAAAGAGAGCTGATATGCTTCCTAGAGTTCAAGAACCACAGGGACTAAGGCTCTATGCAATCTATGGCTTCCCTAAGTCTGTCATGAGAACACCTGGACGTTAGCTTGAGGCTAGAGGCCCCATGTGGTGGGCCCATTCCCTGAAGACTACTGAAGGATGACCACCTACCAAGGGATGGCAACCTCCAAGTTTCTTGCCTAGAAACTCACGTCATCACGCTGGCAATTGTGTTACGAAGAGTAGCTGTGCAGCAACAGTGTTTCTTGGGGAGAATTGAGCCCGCGGCTCTGTCAATCCCGATGAGGAAAATAAAGGTTCACTCGCAGACTTACTTTCACAAGGGACCACACAGAGCATTCACCCTGCTGTGTCTTTCTCTAGTTTGTACTCCCAAAGTGCGTTAGAAGGGAGATACTTGAGTTGTTTCACTTACCACATGCTAGATGTTTAGCAAAAGAAGGCCTTTACTGCCCTTCTTTCGGCATATGGTTGTCCTCAGCCGAACAGTTCTCTCAGCTCCTAGAAGCGACGGGCGGTCCCTTGGGTACATCTTGGATCCCAGTGCAGACCTGTTAGTCCTAAGACACCAGAAATGCTTCCTACACTTAAAGCACCGCTTTGACAAACGCTGCCTGGAACCTGTTGCCTGCCTATCTGTGTGACGAACCAAACAGTACCTTAGCTTGGGGCCAGTCCTCCTCTATGTTTGGCTTACTCACCGACGATTGCTGAGGGCTGAGCACCTAGCAGGGAGTGAAAGGCCACGTATGCCTCACGGGGTGGGGGTGGGGGGGAAATCAGTTGTCCTCACAAAGGCAATTCTGCAACGAAGAAAAGATAGGCCACTACACTCTTCATCAGGTAACCTTGAGGTCGCGTGTCGACATTCCAGTGTGCCAAATAAACTTCACATCACGCTTCAGTTTCCAAGGCGAGGGCACAGCGTCTTATGCTGCAGTTTCTGACTCCCTACTGGACGTTCAGTTGACCAACTAGACCCTTTAGTGAGTAAACTTTGTGATACAGGGGGTCGTGATTGTCTTGAAAGGATTAGCAAGTCATGGCTTAGTGAGGCTGGGGTGTACAATGTATCACCGGAATTCCTGGCTTTCAAGGGAGAGCCCGAAATTTTTCAGGCTACACTGAATGTCCAGTGGCCGCCTGGGCTAAATTCCATCACGTGCGAGTTCCCTGAAGGTGGGGTCGAATCACTGTACGTTTTGTGTGCTCTAGGTTCGGCAGAAAAGCAGACACGTTTTGCATGAAGGAATGAACAGAACGCTGATAGCTGGCTGTTTCTAAGCTATCCCAATCTAGGTGTTTCTCCGACGAAGCCCTTCACTGCCCATGACTCGGCATCTAGCTCCTGCCAGCGGTGCATTGCTCACAACTCCCTGAAGACACAGGAGGCCCTTTTAGTCCGTTTCAGATCCCATTGCAGACCGGCGACTCAAGAGAGACCTGATATGCTTCGTAGGGTTCAAGAAACACAGGGACTAAGGCTGCATGGGGTCTGTTGCATGCCTACCTCGTTCATGAGAAAACTTGAACATTAGCTTAAGGCCAGAGGCCCCGTGTGGTTCTCCCCTTCCCTGAGGACAAGCGAAGTAGGAGCACTTACCGAGGAACGGCACCATCCAATTTTCCTTCCAGGAAACTCACTTGTCATCACAAAGGCAACTGTGCAACAACACTGTTTCCCAGGGAGAACTGAGCCCGCAGCTCTCTAAATCCCAATGAGGAAAATAAAGTTTCCCTTCAAGCCTTAGTTTCAAAATGGACCGCAGAGCATTCACCCTGTTGTTTCCGTCTCTCCATGGCACGTCCAAGGTGCGCATAGCACGGAGATACTACAGTCGTTTCAACTTGCCGCATCCTAGCATTTTAACAAAAGACGCCCTTCACAGCCCTTCTTTCGGCCTATAGTTGCCCTCAACTGAGCATTGCTCACAAGGCCCGGAAAGGACGGGCAGTCCGTCGTTTACATCTTGGATCCTAGTGCAGACCCCCGTGTCTTCAGACGCCAGAAACACTTCCTAGATTTAAAGCACCGCTTTGACAAAGGCTGCCGTGAGCTTGCGGCCCGCCTATGTCTGTGATGAGAGAAGTAGAACGTTGGCTTGAGGCGAGTCGTCCGGGGTTGTGGGCGTACTCACGAACGATTTTTGAGGGATGAGGACGTGGCAGGAATTGAAAGCCAAGTGTTCTTTCGTGGAAGATAACTTGTCCTCCCAAAGACGACTGTGCAGCAATGAGAAGATTGGCAACAACAGTGTTTACCAGGTAACCCTGGGGCCGCAAACGCTCCACTTTCCAATGAGGAAAATCAACATACCCAGGAAGCCTCAATTTCCAGCAGGACAAAGCAGCATATTACCAAGTCGCATCGGACTGTCTCTTGTACATCCCGTGGACACAGCGGATTGTGACCCTAGTAACCATTGCCATGCTGGGAGTCCTGACTGTGGTGTAAGGATAGCAAGGTGAGGGCTTAGTTAGGCCTAGGTGACGGTACTTCTCTAGACTATCTACCAGTTCGGGAAAACCCTGGAGGTTTTCAAGCCGGACTTAAAGTGTAGTTGCCGCTTGAGGTAGACAGACGTCACGGAGCAGCTCCCAGGAGCAGTGGTAGGCTAATTGTATTTTCCAGTGCAGCTCAGGGTTCCTCCAGAGCGCAGACACCCTTGGCATGAAGGAAGGCATGGAACGCTGATAACTGGGTTGCTTTCAAGCTATCGCAATCCAGGTGTCTAAACAACGAAGCCCTTCACTGCCCATCAGTCGGCATCTAGCTGTTCCCGACGGTAGATGGCTCAAGGCTCCCCGAAGACACAGGCAGTCCTTTCTCAGTACGTTTTGGAACCTAGCGCTGACAAGGGAGTCCAAAAGAGAGCTGATATGCTTCCTAGAGTTCAAGAACCACAGGGACTAAGGCTCTATGCAATCTGTGGCTTCCCTAAGTCTGTCATGAGAACACCTGGACGTTAGCTTGAGGCTAGAGGCCCCATGTGGTGGGCCCATTCCCTGAAGACTACTGAAGGATGACCACCTACCAAGGGATGGCAACCTCCAAGTTTCTTGCCTAGAAACTCACGTCATCACGCTGGCAATTGTGTTACGAAGAGAAGCTGTGCAGCAACAGTGTTTCTTGGGGAGAATTGAGCCCGCGGCTCTGTCAATCCCGATGAGGAAAATAAAGGTTCACTCGCAGACTTACTTTCACAAGGGACCACACAGAGCATTCACCCTGCTGTGTCTTTCTCTAGTTTGTACTCCCAAAGTGCGTTAGAAGGGAGATACTTGAGTTGTTTCACTTACCACATGCTAGATGTTTAGCAAAAGAAGGCCTTTACTGCCCTTCTTTCGGCATATGGTTGTCCTCAGCCGAACAGTTCTCTCAGCTCCTAGAAGCGACGGGCGGTCCCTTGTGTACATCTTGGATCCCAGTGCAGACCTGTTAGTCCTAAGACACCAGAAATGCTTCCTACACTTAAAGCACCGCTTTGACAAACGCTGCCTGGAACCTGTTGCCTGCCTATCTGTGTGACGAACCAAACAGTACCTTAGCTTGGGGCCAGTCCTCCTCTATGTTTGGCTTACTCACCGACGATTGCTGAGGGCTGAGCACCTAGCAGGGAGTGAAAGGCCACGTATGCCTCACGGGGTGGGGGTGGGGGGGAAATCAGTTGTCCTCACAAAGGCAATTCTGCAACGAAGAAAAGATAGGCCACTACACTCTTCATCAGGTAACCTTGAGGTCGCGTGTCGACATTCCAGTGTGCCAAATAAACTTCACATCACGCTTCAGTTTCCAAGGCGAGGGCACAGCGTCTTATGCTGCAGTTTCTGACTCCCTACTGGACGTTCAGTTGACCAACTAGACCCTTTAGTGAGTAAACTTTGTGATACAGGGGGTCGTGATTGTGGTGAAAGGATTAGCAAGTCATGGCTTAGTGAGGCTGGGGTGTACAATGTATCACCGGAATTCCTGGCTTTCAAGGGAGAGCCCGAAATTTTTCAGGCTACACTGAATGTCCAGTGGCCGCCTGGGCTAAATTCCATCACGTGCGAGTTCCCTGAAGGTGGGGTCGAATCACTGTACGTTTTGTGTGCTCTAGGTTCGGCAGAAAAGCAGACACGTTTTGCATGAAGGAATGAACAGAACGCTGATAGCTGGCTGTTTCTAAGCTATCCCAATCTAGGTGTTTCTCCGACGAAGCCCTTCACTGCCCATGACTCGGCATCTAGCTCCTGCCAGCGGTGCATTGCTCACAACTCCCTGAAGACACAGGAGGCCCTTTTAGTCCGTTTCAGATCCCATTGCAGACCGGCGACTCAAGAGAGACCTGATATGCTTCGTAGGGTTCAAGAAACACAGGGACTAAGGCTGCATGGGGTCTGTTGCATGCCTACCTCGTTCATGAGAAAACTTGAACATTAGCTTAAGGCCAGAGGCCCCGTGTGGTTCTCCCCTTCCCTGAGGACAAGCGAAGTAGGAGCACTTACCGAGGAACGGCACCATCCAATTTTCCTTCCAGGAAACTCACTTGTCATCACAAAGGCAACTGTGCAACAACACTGTTTCCCAGGGAGAACTGAGCCCGCAGCTCTCTAAATCCCAATGAGGAAAATAAAGTTTCCCTTCAAGCCTTAGTTTCAAAATGGACCGCAGAGCATTCACCCTGTTGTTTCCGTCTCTCCATGGCACGTCCAAGGTGCGCATAGCACGGAGATACTACAGTCGTTTCAACTTGCCGCATCCTAGCATTTTAACAAAAGACGCCCTTCACAGCCCTTCTTTCGGCCTATAGTTGCCCTCAACTGAGCATTGCTCACAAGGCCTGGAAAGGACGGGCAGTCCGTCGTTTACATCTTGGATCCTAGTGCAGACCCCCGTGTCTTCAGACGCCAGAAACACTTCCTAGATTTAAAGCACCGCTTTGACAAAGGCTGCCGTGAGCTTGCGGCCCGCCTATGTCTGTGATGAGAGAAGTAGAACGTTGGCTTGAGGCGAGTCGTCCGGGGTTGTGGGCGTACTCACGAACGATTTTTGAGGGATGAGGACGTGGCAGGAATTGAAAGCCAAGTGTTCTTTCGTGGAAGATAACTTGTCCTCCCAAAGACGACTGTGCAGCAATGAGAAGATTGGCAACAACAGTGTTTACCAGGTAACCCTGGGGCCGCAAACGCTCCACTTTCCAATGAGGAAAATCAACATACCCAGGAAGCCTCAATTTCCAGCAGGACAAAGCAGCATATTACCAAGTCGCATCGGACTGTCTCTTGTACATCCCGTGGACACAGCGGATTGTGACCCTAGTAACCATTGCCATGCTGGGAGTCCTGACTGTGGTGTAAGGATAGCAAGGTGAGGGCTTAGTTAGGCCTAGGTGACGGTACTTCTCTAGACTATCTACCAGTTCGGGAAAACCCTGGAGGTTTTCAAGCCGGACTTAAAGTGTAGTTGCCGCTTGAGGTAGACAGACGTCACGGAGCAGCTCCCAGGAGCAGTGGTAGGCTAATTGTATTTTCCAGTGCAGCTCAGGGTTCCTCCAGAGCGCAGACACCCTTGGCATGAAGGAAGGCATGGAACGCTGATAACTGGGTTGCTTTCAAGCTATCGCAATCCAGGTGTCTAAACAACGAAGCCCTTCACTGCCCATCAGTCGGCATCTAGCTGTTCCCGACGGTAGATGGCTCAAGGCTCCCCGAAGACACAGGCAGTCCTTTCTCAGTACGTTTTGGAACCTAGCGCTGACAAGGGAGTCCAAAAGAGAGCTGATATGCTTCCTAGAGTTCAAGAACCACAGGGACTAAGGCTCTATGCAATCTGTGGCTTCCCTAAGTCTGTCATGAGAACACCTGGACGTTAGCTTGAGGCTAGAGGCCCCATGTGGTGGGCCCATTCCCTGAAGACTACTGAAGGATGACCACCTACCAAGGGATGGCAACCTCCAAGTTTCTTGCCTAGAAACTCACGTCATCACGCTGGCAATTGTGTTACGAAGAGAAGCTGTGCAGCAACAGTGTTTCTTGGGGAGAATTGAGCCCGCGGCTCTGTCAATCCCGATGAGGAAAATAAAGGTTCACTCGCAGACTTACTTTCACAAGGGACCACACAGAACATTCACCCTGCTGTGTCTTTCTCTAGTTTGTACTCCCAAAGTGCGTTAGAAGGGAGATACTTGAGTTGTTTCACTTACCACATGCTAGATGTTTAGCAAAAGAAGGCCTTTACTGCCCTTCTTTCGGCATATGGTTGTCCTCAGCCGAACAGTTCTCTCAGCTCCTAGAAGCGACGGGCGGTCCCTTGTGTACATCTTGGATCCCAGTGCAGACCTGTTAGTCCTAAGACACCAGAAATGCTTCCTACACTTAAAGCACCGCTTTGACAAACGCTGCCTGGAACCTGTTGCCTGCCTATCTGTGTGACGAACCAAACAGTACCTTAGCTTGGGGCCAGTCCTCCTCTATGTTTGGCTTACTCACCGACGATTGCTGAGGGCTGAGCACCTAGCAGGGAGTGAAAGGCCACGTATGCCTCACGGGGTGGGGGTGGGGGGGAAATCAGTTGTCCTCACAAAGGCAATTCTGCAACGAAGAAAAGATAGGCCACTACACTCTTCATCAGGTAACCTTGAGGTCGCGTGTCGACATTCCAGTGTGCCAAATAAACTTCACATCACGCTTCAGTTTCCAAGGCGAGGGCACAGCGTCTTATGCTGCAGTTTCTGACTCCCTACTGGACGTTCAGTTGACCAACTAGACCCTTTAGTGAGTAAACTTTGTGATACAGGGGGTCGTGATTGTGGTGAAAGGATTAGCAAGTCATGGCTTAGTGAGGCTGGGGTGTACAATGTATCACCGGAATTCCTGGCTTTCAAGGGAGAGCCCGAAATTTTTCAGGCTACACTGAATGTCCAGTGGCCGCCTGGGCTAAATTCCATCACGTGCGAGTTCCCTGAAGGTGGGGTCGAATCACTGTACGTTTTGTGTGCTCTAGGTTCGGCAGAAAAGCAGACACGTTTTGCATGAAGGAATGAACAGAACGCTGATAGCTGGCTGTTTCTAAGCTATCCCAATCTAGGTGTTTCTCCGACGAAGCCCTTCACTGCCCATGACTCGGCATCTAGCTCCTGCCAGCGGTGCATTGCTCACAACTCCCTGAAGACACAGGAGGCCCTTTTAGTCCGTTTCAGATCCCATTGCAGACCGGCGACTCAAGAGAGACCTGATATGCTTCGTAGGGTTCAAGAAACACAGGGACTAAGGCTGCATGGGGTCTGTTGCATGCCTACCTCGTTCATGAGAAAACTTGAACATTAGCTTAAGGCCAGAGGCCCCGTGTGGTTCTCCCCTTCCCTGAGGACAAGCGAAGTAGGAGCACTTACCGAGGAACGGCACCATCCAATTTTCCTTCCAGGAAACTCACTTGTCATCACAAAGGCAACTGTGCAACAACACTGTTTCCCAGGGAGAACTGAGCCCGCAGCTCTCTAAATCCCAATGAGGAAAATAAAGTTTCCCTTCAAGCCTTAGTTTCAAAATGGACCGCAGAGCATTCACCCTGTTGTTTCCGTCTCTCCATGGCACGTCCAAGGTGCGCATAGCACGGAGATACTACAGTCGTTTCAACTTGCCGCATCCTAGCATTTTAACAAAAGACGCCCTTCACAGCCCTTCTTTCGGCCTATAGTTGCCCTCAACTGAGCATTGCTCACAAGGCCCGGAAAGGACGGGCAGTCCGTCGTTTACATCTTGGATCCTAGTGCAGACCCCCGTGTCTTCAGACGCCAGAAACACTTCCTAGATTTAAAGCACCGCTTTGACAAAGGCTGCCGTGAGCTTGCGGCCCGCCTATGTCTGTGATGAGAGAAGTAGAACGTTGGCTTGAGGCGAGTCGTCCGGGGTTGTGGGCGTACTCACGAACGATTTTTGAGGGATGAGGACGTGGCAGGAATTGAAAGCCAAGTGTTCTTTCGTGGAAGATAACTTGTCCTCCCAAAGACGACTGTGCAGCAATGAGAAGATTGGCAACAACAGTGTTTACCAGGTAACCCTGGGGCCGCAAACGCTCCACTTTCCAATGAGGAAAATCAACATACCCAGGAAGCCTCAATTTCCAGCAGGACAAAGCAGCATATTACCAAGTCGCATCGGACTGTCTCTTGTACATCCCGTGGACACAGCGGATTGTGACCCTAGTAACCATTGCCATGCTGGGAGTCCTGACTGTGGTGTAAGGATAGCAAGGTGAGGGCTTAGTTAGGCCTAGGTGACGGTACTTCTCTAGACTATCTACCAGTTCGGGAAAACCCTGGAGGTTTTCAAGCCGGACTTAAAGTGTAGTTGCCGCTTGAGGTAGACAGACGTCACGGAGCAGCTCCCAGGAGCAGTGGTAGGCTAATTGTATTTTCCAGTGCAGCTCAGGGTTCCTCCAGAGCGCAGACACCCTTGGCATGAAGGAAGGCATGGAACGCTGATAACTGGGTTGCTTTCAAGCTATCGCAATCCAGGTGTCTAAACAACGAAGCCCTTCACTGCCCATCAGTCGGCATCTAGCTGTTCCCGACGGTAGATGGCTCAAGGCTCCCCGAAGACACAGGCAGTCCTTTCTCAGTACGTTTTGGAACCTAGCGCTGACAAGGGAGTCCAAAAGAGAGCTGATATGCTTCCTAGAGTTCAAGAACCACAGGGACTAAGGCTCTATGCAATCTGTGGCTTCCCTAAGTCTGTCATGAGAACACCTGGACGTTAGCTTGAGGCTAGAGGCCCCATGTGGTGGGCCCATTCCCTGAAGACTACTGAAGGATGACCACCTACCAAGGGATGGCAACCTCCAAGTTTCTTGCCTAGAAACTCACGTCATCACGCTGGCAATTGTGTTACGAAGAGAAGCTGTGCAGCAACAGTGTTTCTTGGGGAGAATTGAGCCCGCGGCTCTGTCAATCCCGATGAGGAAAATAAAGGTTCACTCGCAGACTTACTTTCACAAGGGACCACACAGAGCATTCACCCTGCTGTGTCTTTCTCTAGTTTGTACTCCCAAAGTGCGTTAGAAGGGAGATACTTGAGTTGTTTCACTTACCACATGCTAGATGTTTAGCAAAAGAAGGCCTTTACTGCCCTTCTTTCGGCATATGGTTGTCCTCAGCCGAACAGTTCTCTCAGCTCCTAGAAGCGACGGGCGGTCCCTTGTGTACATCTTGGATCCCAGTGCAGACCTGTTAGTCCTAAGACACCAGAAATGCTTCCTACACTTAAAGCACCGCTTTGACAAACGCTGCCTGGAACCTGTTGCCTGCCTATCTGTGTGACGAACCAAACAGTACCTTAGCTTGGGGCCAGTCCTCCTCTATGTTTGGCTTACTCACCGACGATTGCTGAGGGCTGAGCACCTAGCAGGGAGTGAAAGGCCACGTATGCCTCACGGGGTGGGGGTGGGGGGGAAATCAGTTGTCCTCACAAAGGCAATTCTGCAACGAAGAAAAGATAGGCCACTACACTCTTCATCAGGTAACCTTGAGGTCGCGTGTCGACATTCCAGTGTGCCAAATAAACTTCACATCACGCTTCAGTTTCCAAGGCGAGGGCACAGCGTCTTATGCTGCAGTTTCTGACTCCCTACTGGACGTTCAGTTGACCAACTAGACCCTTTAGTGAGTAAACTTTGTGATACAGGGGGTCGTGATTGTGGTGAAAGGATTAGCAAGTCATGGCTTAGTGAGGCTGGGGTGTACAATGTATCACCGGAATTCCTGGCTTTCAAGGGAGAGCCCGAAATTTTTCAGGCTACACTGAATGTCCAGTGGCCGCCTGGGCTAAATTCCATCACGTGCGAGTTCCCTGAAGGTGGGGTCGAATCACTGTACGTTTTGTGTGCTCTAGGTTCGGCAGAAAAGCAGACACGTTTTGCATGAAGGAATGAACAGAACGCTGATAGCTGGCTGTTTCTAAGCTATCCCAATCTAGGTGTTTCTCCGACGAAGCCCTTCACTGCCCATGACTCGGCATCTAGCTCCTGCCAGCGGTGCATTGCTCACAACTCCCTGAAGACACAGGAGGCCCTTTTAGTCCGTTTCAGATCCCATTGCAGACCGGCGACTCAAGAGAGACCTGATATGCTTCGTAGGGTTCAAGAAACACAGGGACTAAGGCTGCATGGGGTCTGTTGCATGCCTACCTCGTTCATGAGAAAACCTGAACATTAGCTTAAGGCCAGAGGCCCCGTGTGGTTCTCCCCTTCCCTGAGGACAAGCGAAGTAGGAGCACTTACCGAGGAACGGCACCATCCAATTTCCTTCCAGGAAACTCACTTGTCATCACAAAGGCAACTGTGCAACAACACTGTTTCCCAGGGAGAACTGAGCCCGCAGCTCTCTAAATCCCAATGAGGAAAATAAAGTTTCCCTTCAAGCCTTAGTTTCAAAATGGACCGCAGAGCATTCACCCTGTTGTTTCCGTCTCTCCATGGCACGTCCAAGGTGCGCATAGCACGGAGATACTACAGTCGTTTCAACTTGCCGCATCCTAGCATTTTAACAAAAGACGCCCTTCACAGCCCTTCTTTCGGCCTATAGTTGCCCTCAACTGAGCATTGCTCACAAGGCCCGGAAAGGACGGGCAGTCCGTCGTTTACATCTTGGATCCTAGTGCAGACCCCCGTGTCTTCAGACGCCAGAAACACTTCCTAGATTTAAAGCACCGCTTTGACAAAGGCTGCCGTGAGCTTGCGGCCCGCCTATGTCTGTGATGAGAGAAGTAGAACGTTGGCTTGAGGCGAGTCGTCCGGGGTTGTGGGCGTACTCACGAACGATTTTTGAGGGATGAGGACGTGGCAGGAATTGAAAGCCAAGTGTTCTTTCGTGGAAGATAACTTGTCCTCCCAAAGACGACTGTGCAGCAATGAGAAGATTGGCAACAACAGTGTTTACCAGGTAACCCTGGGGCCGCAAACGCTCCACTTTCCAATGAGGAAAATCAACATACCCAGGAAGCCTCAATTTCCAGCAGGACAAAGCAGCATATTACCAAGTCGCATCGGACTGTCTCTTGTACATCCCGTGGACACAGCGGATTGTGACCCTAGTAACCATTGCCATGCTGGGAGTCCTGACTGTGGTGTAAGGATAGCAAGGTGAGGGCTTAGTTAGGCCTAGGTGACGGTACTTCTCTAGACTATCTACCAGTTCGGGAAAACCCTGGAGGTTTTCAAGCCGGACTTAAAGTGTAGTTGCCGCTTGAGGTAGACAGACGTCACGGAGCAGCTCCCAGGAGCAGTGGTAGGCTAATTGTATTTTCCAGTGCAGCTCAGGGTTCCTCCAGAGCGCAGACACCCTTGGCATGAAGGAAGGCATGGAACGCTGATAACTGGGTTGCTTTCAAGCTATCGCAATCCAGGTGTCTAAACAACGAAGCCCTTCACTGCCCATCAGTCGGCATCTAGCTGTTCCCGACGGTAGATGGCTCAAGGCTCCCCGAAGACACAGGCAGTCCTTTCTCAGTACGTTTTGGAACCTAGCGCTGACAAGGGAGTCCAAAAGAGAGCTGATATGCTTCCTAGAGTTCAAGAACCACAGGGACTAAGGCTCTATGCAATCTGTGGCTTCCCTAAGTCTGTCATGAGAACACCTGGACGTTAGCTTGAGGCTAGAGGCCCCATGTGGTGGGCCCATTCCCTGAAGACTACTGAAGGATGACCACCTACCAAGGGATGGCAACCTCCAAGTTTCTTGCCTAGAAACTCACGTCATCACGCTGGCAATTGTGTTACGAAGAGAAGCTGTGCAGCAACAGTGTTTCTTGGGGAGAATTGAGCCCGCGGCTCTGTCAATCCCGATGAGGAAAATAAAGGTTCACTCGCAGACTTACTTTCACAAGGGACCACACAGAGCATTCACCCTGCTGTGTCTTTCTCTAGTTTGTACTCCCAAAGTGCGTTAGAAGGGAGATACTTGAGTTGTTTCACTTACCACATGCTAGATGTTTAGCAAAAGAAGGCCTTTACTGCCCTTCTTTCGGCATATGGTTGTCCTCAGCCGAACAGTTCTCTCAGCTCCTAGAAGCGACGGGCGGTCCCTTGTGTACATCTTGGATCCCAGTGCAGACCTGTTAGTCCTAAGACACCAGAAATGCTTCCTACACTTAAAGCACCGCTTTGACAAACGCTGCCTGGAACCTGTTGCCTGCCTATCTGTGTGACGAACCAAACAGTACCTTAGCTTGGGGCCAGTCCTCCTCTATGTTTGGCTTACTCACCGACGATTGCTGAGGGCTGAGCACCTAGCAGGGAGTGAAAGGCCACGTATGCCTCACGGGGTGGGGGTGGGGGGGAAATCAGTTGTCCTCACAAAGGCAATTCTGCAACGAAGAAAAGATAGGCCACTACACTCTTCATCAGGTAACCTTGAGGTCGCGTGTCGACATTCCAGTGTGCCAAATAAACTTCACATCACGCTTCAGTTTCCAAGGCGAGGGCACAGCGTCTTATGCTGCAGTTTCTGACTCCCTACTGGACGTTCAGTTGACCAACTAGACCCTTTAGTGAGTAAACTTTGTGATACAGGGGGTCGTGATTGTGGTGAAAGGATTAGCAAGTCATGGCTTAGTGAGGCTGGGGTGTACAATGTATCACCGGAATTCCTGGCTTTCAAGGGAGAGCCCGAAATTTTTCAGGCTACACTGAATGTCCAGTGGCCGCCTGGGCTAAATTCCATCACGTGCGAGTTCCCTGAAGGTGGGGTCGAATCACTGTACGTTTTGTGTGCTCTAGGTTCGGCAGAAAAGCAGACACGTTTTGCATGAAGGAATGAACAGAACGCTGATAGCTGGCTGTTTCTAAGCTATCCCAATCTAGGTGTTTCTCCGACGAAGCCCTTCACTGCCCATGACTCGGCATCTAGCTCCTGCCAGCGGTGCATTGCTCACAACTCCCTGAAGACACAGGAGGCCCTTTTAGTCCGTTTCAGATCCCATTGCAGACCGGCGACTCAAGAGAGACCTGATATGCTTCGTAGGGTTCAAGAAACACAGGGACTAAGGCTGCATGGGGTCTGTTGCATGCCTACCTCGTTCATGAGAAAACCTGAACATTAGCTTAAGGCCAGAGGCCCCGTGTGGTTCTCCCCTTCCCTGAGGACAAGCGAAGTAGGAGCACTTACCGAGGAACGGCACCATCCAATTTTCCTTCCAGGAAACTCACTTGTCATCACAAAGGCAACTGTGCAACAACACTGTTTCCCAGGGAGAACTGAGCCCGCAGCTCTCTAAATCCCAATGAGGAAAATAAAGTTTCCCTTCAAGCCTTAGTTTCAAAATGGACCGCAGAGCATTCACCCTGTTGTTTCCGTCTCTCCATGGCACGTCCAAGGTGCGCATAGCACGGAGATACTACAGTCGTTTCAACTTGCCGCATCCTAGCATTTTAACAAAAGACGCCCTTCACAGCCCTTCTTTCGGCCTATAGTTGCCCTCAACTGAGCATTGCTCACAAGGCCCGGAAAGGACGGGCAGTCCGTCGTTTACATCTTGGATCCTAGTGCAGACCCCCGTGTCTTCAGACGCCAGAAACACTTCCTAGATTTAAAGCACCGCTTTGACAAAGGCTGCCGTGAGCTTGCGGCCCGCCTATGTCTGTGATGAGAGAAGTAGAACGTTGGCTTGAGGCGAGTCGTCCGGGGTTGTGGGCGTACTCACGAACGATTTTTGAGGGATGAGGACGTGGCAGGAATTGAAAGCCAAGTGTTCTTTCGTGGAAGATAACTTGTCCTCCCAAAGACGACTGTGCAGCAATGAGAAGATTGGCAACAACAGTGTTTACCAGGTAACCCTGGGGCCGCAAACGCTCCACTTTCCAATGAGGAAAATCAACATACCCAGGAAGCCTCAATTTCCAGCAGGACAAAGCAGCATATTACCAAGTCGCATCGGACTGTCTCTTGTACATCCCGTGGACACAGCGGATTGTGACCCTAGTAACCATTGCCATGCTGGGAGTCCTGACTGTGGTGTAAGGATAGCAAGGTGAGGGCTTAGTTAGGCCTAGGTGACGGTACTTCTCTAGACTATCTACCAGTTCGGGAAAACCCTGGAGGTTTTCAAGCCGGACTTAAAGTGTAGTTGCCGCTTGAGGTAGACAGACGTCACGGAGCAGCTCCCAGGAGCAGTGGTAGGCTAATTGTATTTTCCAGTGCAGCTCAGGGTTCCTCCAGAGCGCAGACACCCTTGGCATGAAGGAAGGCATGGAACGCTGATAACTGGGTTGCTTTCAAGCTATCGCAATCCAGGTGTCTAAACAACGAAGCCCTTCACTGCCCATCAGTCGGCATCTAGCTGTTCCCGACGGTAGATGGCTCAAGGCTCCCCGAAGACACAGGCAGTCCTTTCTCAGTACGTTTTGGAACCTAGCGCTGACAAGGGAGTCCAAAAGAGAGCTGATATGCTTCCTAGAGTTCAAGAACCACAGGGACTAAGGCTCTATGCAATCTGTGGCTTCCCTAAGTCTGTCATGAGAACACCTGGACGTTAGCTTGAGGCTAGAGGCCCCATGTGGTGGGCCCATTCCCTGAAGACTACTGAAGGATGACCACCTACCAAGGGATGGCAACCTCCAAGTTTCTTGCCTAGAAACTCACGTCATCACGCTGGCAATTGTGTTACGAAGAGAAGCTGTGCAGCAACAGTGTTTCTTGGGGAGAATTGAGCCCGCGGCTCTGTCAATCCCGATGAGGAAAATAAAGGTTCACTCGCAGACTTACTTTCACAAGGGACCACACAGAGCATTCACCCTGCTGTGTCTTTCTCTAGTTTGTACTCCCAAAGTGCGTTAGAAGGGAGATACTTGAGTTGTTTCACTTACCACATGCTAGATGTTTAGCAAAAGAAGGCCTTTACTGCCCTTCTTTCGGCATATGGTTGTCCTCAGCCGAACAGTTCTCTCAGCTCCTAGAAGCGACGGGCGGTCCCTTGTGTACATCTTGGATCCCAGTGCAGACCTGTTAGTCCTAAGACACCAGAAATGCTTCCTACACTTAAAGCACCGCTTTGACAAACGCTGCCTGGAACCTGTTGCCTGCCTATCTGTGTGACGAACCAAACAGTACCTTAGCTTGGGGCCAGTCCTCCTCTATGTTTGGCTTACTCACCGACGATTGCTGAGGGCTGAGCACCGAGCAGGGAGTGAAAGGCCACGTATGCCTCACGGGGTGGGGGTGGGGGGGAAATCAGTTGTCCTCACAAAGGCAATTCTGCAATGAAGAAAAGATAGGCCACTACACTCTTCATCAGGTAACCTTGAGGTCGCGTGTCGACATTCCAGTGTGCCAAATAAACTTCACATCACGCTTCAGTTTCCAAGGCGAGGGCACAGCGTCTTATGCTGCAGTTTCTGACTCCCTACTGGACGTTCAGTTGACCAACTAGACCCTTTAGTGAGTAAACTTTGTGATACAGGGGGTCGTGATTGTGGTGAAAGGATTAGCAAGTCATGGCTTAGTGAGGCTGGGGTGTACAATGTATCACCGGAATTCCTGGCTTTCAAGGGAGAGCCCGAAATTTTTCAGGCTACACTGAATGTCCAGTGGCCGCCTGGGCTAAATTCCATCACGTGCGAGTTCCCTGAAGGTGGGGTCGAATCACTGTACGTTTTGTGTGCTCTAGGTTCGGCAGAAAAGCAGACACGTTTTGCATGAAGGCATGAACAGAACGCTGATAGCTGGCTGTTTCTAAGCTATCCCAATCTAGGTGTTTCTCCGACGAAGCCCTTCACTGCCCATGACTCGGCATCTAGCTCCTGCCAGCGGTGCATTGCTCACAACTCCCTGAAGACACAGGAGGCCCTTTTAGTCCGTTTCAGATCCCATTGCAGACCGGCGACTCAAGAGAGACCTGATATGCTTCGTAGGGTTCAAGAAACACAGGGACTAAGGCTGCATGGGGTCTGTTGCATGCCTACCTCGTTCATGAGAAAACTTGAACATTAGCTTAAGGCCAGAGGCCCCGTGTGGTTCTCCCCTTCCCTGAGGACAAGCGAAGTAGGAGCACTTACCGAGGAACGGCACCATCCAATTTCCTTCCAGGAAACTCACTTGTCATCACAAAGGCAACTGTGCAACAACACTGTTTCCCAGGGAGAACTGAGCCCGCAGCTCTCTAAATCCCAATGAGGAAAATAAAGTTTCCCTTCAAGCCTTAGTTTCAAAATGGACCGCAGAGCATTCACCCTGTTGTTTCCGTCTCTCCATGGCACGTCCAAGGTGCGCATAGCACGGAGATACTACAGTCGTTTCAACTTGCCGCATCCTAGCATTTTAACAAAAGACGCCCTTCACAGCCCTTCTTTCGGCCTATAGTTGCCCTCAACTGAGCATTGCTCACAAGGCCCGGAAAGGACGGGCAGTCCGTCGTTTACATCTTGGATCCTAGTGCAGACCCCCGTGTCTTCAGACGCCAGAAACACTTCCTAGATTTAAAGCACCGCTTTGACAAAGGCTGCCGTGAGCTTGCGGCCCGCCTATGTCTGTGATGAGAGAAGTAGAACGTTGGCTTGAGGCGAGTCGTCCGGGGTTGTGGGCGTACTCACGAACGATTTTTGAGGGATGAGGACGTGGCAGGAATTGAAAGCCAAGTGTTCTTTCGTGGAAGATAACTTGTCCTCCCAAAGACGACTGTGCAGCAATGAGAAGATTGGCAACAACAGTGTTTACCAGGTAACCCTGGGGCCGCAAACGCTCCACTTTCCAATGAGGAAAATCAACATACCCAGGAAGCCTCAATTTCCAGCAGGACAAAGCAGCATATTACCAAGTCGCATCGGACTGTCTCTTGTACATCCCGTGGACACAGCGGATTGTGACCCTAGTAACCATTGCCATGCTGGGAGTCCTGACTGTGGTGTAAGGATAGCAAGGTGAGGGCTTAGTTAGGCCTAGGTGACGGTACTTCTCTAGACTATCTACCAGTTCGGGAAAACCCTGGAGGTTTTCAAGCCGGACTTAAAGTGTAGTTGCCGCTTGAGGTAGACAGACGTCACGGAGCAGCTCCCAGGAGCAGTGGTAGGCTAATTGTATTTTCCAGTGCAGCTCAGGGTTCCTCCAGAGCGCAGACACCCTTGGCATGAAGGAAGGCATGGAACGCTGATAACTGGGTTGCTTTCAAGCTATCGCAATCCAGGTGTCTAAACAACGAAGCCCTTCACTGCCCATCAGTCGGCATCTAGCTGTTCCCGACGGTAGATGGCTCAAGGCTCCCCGAAGACACAGGCAGTCCTTTCTCAGTACGTTTTGGAACCTAGCGCTGACAAGGGAGTCCAAAAGAGAGCTGATATGCTTCCTAGAGTTCAAGAACCACAGGGACTAAGGCTCTATGCAATCTGTGGCTTCCCTAAGTCTGTCATGAGAACACCTGGACGTTAGCTTGAGGCTAGAGGCCCCATGTGGTGGGCCCATTCCCTGAAGACTACTGAAGGATGACCACCTACCAAGGGATGGCAACCTCCAAGTTTCTTGCCTAGAAACTCACGTCATCACGCTGGCAATTGTGTTACGAAGAGAAGCTGTGCAGCAACAGTGTTTCTTGGGGAGAATTGAGCCCGCGGCTCTGTCAATCCCGATGAGGAAAATAAAGGTTCACTCGCAGACTTACTTTCACAAGGGACCACACAGAGCATTCACCCTGCTGTGTCTTTCTCTAGTTTGTACTCCCAAAGTGCGTTAGAAGGGAGATACTTGAGTTGTTTCACTTACCACATGCTAGATGTTTAGCAAAAGAAGGCCTTTACTGCCCTTCTTTCGGCATATGGTTGTCCTCAGCCGAACAGTTCTCTCAGCTCCTAGAAGCGACGGGCGGTCCCTTGTGTACATCTTGGATCCCAGTGCAGACCTGTTAGTCCTAAGACACCAGAAATGCTTCCTACACTTAAAGCACCGCTTTGACAAACGCTGCCTGGAACCTGTTGCCTGCCTATCTGTGTGACGAACCAAACAGTACCTTAGCTTGGGGCCAGTCCTCCTCTATGTTTGGCTTACTCACCGACGATTGCTGAGGGCTGAGCACCGAGCAGGGAGTGAAAGGCCACGTATGCCTCACGGGGTGGGGGTGGGGGGGAAATCAGTTGTCCTCACAAAGGCAATTCTGCAATGAAGAAAAGATAGGCCACTACACTCTTCATCAGGTAACCTTGAGGTCGCGTGTCGACATTCCAGTGTGCCAAATAAACTTCACATCACGCTTCAGTTTCCAAGGCGAGGGCACAGCGTCTTATGCTGCAGTTTCTGACTCCCTACTGGACGTTCAGTTGACCAACTAGACCCTTTAGTGAGTAAACTTTGTGATACAGGGGGTCGTGATTGTGGTGAAAGGATTAGCAAGTCATGGCTTAGTGAGGCTGGGGTGTACAATGTATCACCGGAATTCCTGGCTTTCAAGGGAGAGCCCGAAATTTTTCAGGCTACACTGAATGTCCAGTGGCCGCCTGGGCTAAATTCCATCACGTGCGAGTTCCCTGAAGGTGGGGTCGAATCACTGTACGTTTTGTGTGCTCTAGGTTCGGCAGAAAAGCAGACACGTTTTGCATGAAGGCATGAACAGAACGCTGATAGCTGGCTGTTTCTAAGCTATCCCAATCTAGGTGTTTCTCCGACGAAGCCCTTCACTGCCCATGACTCGGCATCTAGCTCCTGCCAGCGGTGCATTGCTCACAACTCCCTGAAGACACAGGAGGCCCTTTTAGTCCGTTTCAGATCCCATTGCAGACCGGCGACTCAAGAGAGACCTGATATGCTTCGTAGGGTTCAAGAAACACAGGGACTAAGGCTGCATGGGGTCTGTTGCATGCCTACCTCGTTCATGAGAAAACTTGAACATTAGCTTAAGGCCAGAGGCCCCGTGTGGTTCTCCCCTTCCCTGAGGACAAGCGAAGTAGGAGCACTTACCGAGGAACGGCACCATCCAATTTCCTTCCAGGAAACTCACTTGTCATCACAAAGGCAACTGTGCAACAACACTGTTTCCCAGGGAGAACTGAGCCCGCAGCTCTCTAAATCCCAATGAGGAAAATAAAGTTTCCCTTCAAGCCTTAGTTTCAAAATGGACCGCAGAGCATTCACCCTGTTGTTTCCGTCTCTCCATGGCACGTCCAAGGTGCGCATAGCACGGAGATACTACAGTCGTTTCAACTTGCCGCATCCTAGCATTTTAACAAAAGACGCCCTTCACAGCCCTTCTTTCGGCCTATAGTTGCCCTCAACTGAGCATTGCTCACAAGGCCCGGAAAGGACGGGCAGTCCGTCGTTTACATCTTGGATCCTAGTGCAGACCCCCGTGTCTTCAGACGCCAGAAACACTTCCTAGATTTAAAGCACCGCTTTGACAAAGGCTGCCGTGAGCTTGCGGCCCGCCTATGTCTGTGATGAGAGAAGTAGAACGTTGGCTTGAGGCGAGTCGTCCGGGGTTGTGGGCGTACTCACGAACGATTTTTGAGGGATGAGGACGTGGCAGGAATTGAAAGCCAAGTGTTCTTTCGTGGAAGATAACTTGTCCTCCCAAAGACGACTGTGCAGCAATGAGAAGATTGGCAACAACAGTGTTTACCAGGTAACCCTGGGGCCGCAAACGCTCCACTTTCCAATGAGGAAAATCAACATACCCAGGAAGCCTCAATTTCCAGCAGGACAAAGCAGCATATTACCAAGTCGCATCGGACTGTCTCTTGTACATCCCGTGGACACAGCGGATTGTGACCCTAGTAACCATTGCCATGCTGGGAGTCCTGACTGTGGTGTAAGGATAGCAAGGTGAGGGCTTAGTTAGGCCTAGGTGACGGTACTTCTCTAGACTATCTACCAGTTCGGGAAAACCCTGGAGGTTTTCAAGCCGGACTTAAAGTGTAGTTGCCGCTTGAGGTAGACAGACGTCACGGAGCAGCTCCCAGGAGCAGTGGTAGGCTAATTGTATTTTCCAGTGCAGCTCAGGGTTCCTCCAGAGCGCAGACACCCTTGGCATGAAGGAAGGCATGGAACGCTGATAACTGGGTTGCTTTCAAGCTATCGCAATCCAGGTGTCTAAACAACGAAGCCCTTCACTGCCCATCAGTCGGCATCTAGCTGTTCCCGACGGTAGATGGCTCAAGGCTCCCCGAAGACACAGGCAGTCCTTTCTCAGTACGTTTTGGAACCTAGCGCTGACAAGGGAGTCCAAAAGAGAGCTGATATGCTTCCTAGAGTTCAAGAACCACAGGGACTAAGGCTCTATGCAATCTGTGGCTTCCCTAAGTCTGTCATGAGAACACCTGGACGTTAGCTTGAGGCTAGAGGCCCCATGTGGTGGGCCCATTCCCTGAAGACTACTGAAGGATGACCACCTACCAAGGGATGGCAACCTCCAAGTTTCTTGCCTAGAAACTCACGTCATCACGCTGGCAATTGTGTTACGAAGAGAAGCTGTGCAGCAACAGTGTTTCTTGGGGAGAATTGAGCCCGCGGCTCTGTCAATCCCGATGAGGAAAATAAAGGTTCACTCGCAGACTTACTTTCACAAGGGACCACACAGAGCATTCACCCTGCTGTGTCTTTCTCTAGTTTGTACTCCCAAAGTGCGTTAGAAGGGAGATACTTGAGTTGTTTCACTTACCACATGCTAGATGTTTAGCAAAAGAAGGCCTTACTGCCCTTCTTTCGGCATATGGTTGTCCTCAGCCGAACAGTTCTCTCAGCTCCTAGAAGCGACGGGCGGTCCCTTGTGTACATCTTGGATCCCAGTGCAGACCTGTTAGTCCTAAGACACCAGAAATGCTTCCTACACTTAAAGCACCGCTTTGACAAACGCTGCCTGGAACCTGTTGCCTGCCTATCTGTGTGACGAACCAAACAGTACCTTAGCTTGGGGCCAGTCCTCCTCTATGTTTGGCTTACTCACCGACGATTGCTGAGGGCTGAGCACCGAGCAGGGAGTGAAAGGCCACGTATGCCTCACGGGGTGGGGGTGGGGGGGAAATCAGTTGTCCTCACAAAGGCAATTCTGCAACGAAGAAAAGATAGGCCACTACACTCTTCATCAGGTAACCTTGAGGTCGCGTGTCGACATTCCAGTGTGCCAAATAAACTTCACATCACGCTTCAGTTTCCAAGGCGAGGGCACAGCGTCTTATGCTGCAGTTTCTGACTCCCTACTGGACGTTCAGTTGACCAACTAGACCCTTTAGTGAGTAAACTTTGTGATACAGGGGGTCGTGATTGTGGTGAAAGGATTAGCAAGTCATGGCTTAGTGAGGCTGGGGTGTACAATGTATCACCGGAATTCCTGGCTTTCAAGGGAGAGCCCGAAATTTTTCAGGCTTCCACTGA